>NC_044386.1:57241438-57858403 GCF_006542625.1 Nomascus leucogenys | reverse complement strand
AATGAATGAATTCCAGGCATTGTGCTAAGCATATTTAAAAGGTTGTTCCACTTAATTCTCAAAATAATCCCTATAAGATGGGGTGCTATTATTTTAATTTTACAGACGAGGAAACTGAAGCACAGAGAAGACAAGCAAGTTGCCAAAGTTCACATAGTTGGTAAGTAAGAAAGTCAGTTTTGCAGAAGCAGTTGGGTTTGAGTTCGGTCATATCCCTTAAATCCTTTGTGGAATGAGATGAATCTTTATTCCACAAATAAGGTAAAGGTAAATAAATAAATCCTTAGATAAGAATTAAGGAAAACAGAGTATTAAAGGAAAAATAAACAGCCTAAACAAAAACTACAAGAATGAGAAAAAGGCAAGTGGTTCAGACTGACTGAATAAAATGGTTAATACAGGATATTTGCGGCCAGGCACGGTGTCTCACTCCTGTAATCCCAGTACTTTGGGAGGCCGAGGCGGAGAGATCACTGAGGTCAGGAGTTCAAGACCAGCCTGGCCAAATGATGAAACCCTGTCTCTACCAAAAATATAAAAAATTAGCCGAGTATGTTGGTGCACACCTGCAATCCCAGCTACTCGGGAAGGTGAGGCAAAAGAATTGCTTGAACCTGGCAGGCGGAGGTTGCAGTGAGCTGAGATTGTGCCACTGCACTCCAATCTGGGTGACAGAGTGAGACTGCGTTTCAAAAAATAAATAAAATTTTAAAAATAAAAATAAAATAAAAACAGGATATTTGCAGGAGGTAATGTTGGAAAGGGAAGTTAGGGCATATTATGAAGGATCTTCAAGAAGGAACTGATGAGAAGAAAGAGACAATTTGTGATTTTGTGATATTGTAAAGGGAAAAATATTTCTTCAACCCAAGCATTCCTTGAAAGAAAATAACTCCATTCTATGAATACTTTGGGGAAAAAAAAGATGCAAAATATAATTCACACACAGGTATGGCCTGAAAACTGTTATATAGTTAGGTTTGAATCCCCTTTACCACCATCATCTCTACCACCACAAAGAAAATCCTTAGAGATCCCTGCAGTAAGAGGTAGCTTTGCTCAGATTAAAAGAAAAGATGGCATCAGCCAAACACTACCTTCCATCTCACAGGCTAAGGAATGGATAAGGGAAGATGGTGTTGATAAATTATTTTTTTCACTTTTGGGAATCACTTTCTTAAATAAAAGAATGTGGGAAGTGAGGGAAGAAAAAGGGGAAATTTCTTCATTGTCCTTTGCAATGCTCTGCAGGGGGAAGGTAAACCCAGTCTCATTGCTCTGCCCATTTACTTAATGTGAACAAATAATAATTAGAAAAATATTTATTGTGGGCCTCCTCTGTGGCCCAGACATAGTAATAAATGCAGACTTCTTCCCCATCTCAACCTTTTTAGATATTATTTTACTCAGTGCCTTTTTAAAGGTTATTTTACTCCACGCCTTTGCAGACAAACCAGCTGTTCAGGCTGAGGTGACCCTATGGCTGCTGGTATGCATTATGATCATAGTATTTCCCCCAAAAGCCAAGGATAAGCCTCTGACACAGCACTTCTGTAATCCAACACGCCTCTCTCTGTGTAAGAATGCTTTACAGGCAGAACTGAGTGCAGGGAGGGAATCTGAGCTGTATGCAGCTCCCTTTGGATATTTTGGTGGATAAAACCATGCAATCCAGCAGAGCAGGGCTGGAGTTCTGCCAAATGAGCTCAGACCCCCGGAAAAACTAATGACATTCATCAGGCTAGAAGAGAAGGCCCAGCATCTTTTCTTTATGAATTGCCAGAGCTGCCTTAAATCTTTTTTTTTTTTTCCACAAACAAAGATGGTTTAATAGATTTCAGCATGTTTCCACTTGACAATGTTATATGAAAATAGAATCTTTATTAAAATAGCAAGGCATAACAATCACTGCTACTCAGGAAACACTGTGTTTATTCTTTTTAATAATCAAAATCAATGACTTTGGGCAAGACCTGTGAACTCTCAGAGCCTGTTTCTCTCCTGCCTCAGCCTCCCAAGTAGCTGGGACTGCGGGCGCCCGCCACCACACCTGGCTAATTTTTGTATTTTTAGTGGAGATGGGGTTTCTCCGTATTGGCCAGGATGTTCTCAATCTCCTGACCTCGTGATCTGCCCGCTTCGGCCTCCCAAAGTGCTGGGATTACAGGCGTGAGCCACCGCGCCCGGCCAAGAATAAAATACTCTTAAGTTGATCTAATGAAGTGTTTCCTTACCATTGTGATTATTATTACTATTATTTGCTATATTTTAATATTGTTGTTTACCGAATATTCTCCTTTAAACAGACTCGCTTTTTAAACTTTGTTTTTAAAAGGAGCTGCCTTAAATCTTATGGAGACTTTAAGCATTGAAAGAATTATGATGTTCTTCTCTCCTATGAACACCTAATTCAAGATGAGTGTAACTGATTGCAAGTAAAGCTCTGATTTTTCATGAGGACAACTTTAATACTTTATTTTAAATGCCAAATATGAAATTATTTCCAGAAAAACTTACAGATGCCCTTCCCACTTTGTTAAGAGTGTGCTTAATTTACCTATTGGATAATTTATCACTATACATTATGAAGGCCTGGGGGTTGAGAATTCCCTACCTGGTTTAAATTTAGCCAATACTTTTCAAACCATTTGAGATTTATACTATCTTTTGCCTTGTGCCCACTCCAGTGCATAACCAAGGAAAGAGCCTATAATAGTGCCTTCCTCTTGCACCTCTTCTAACCTCCTCTTTCAGTGGTGGATCCTTAGACACCTTCGACAATTCAAGGGTCCTTCATCACAAACAGTTCAAAAGAATTGGTGTGCCACTCTATCTGCCACTTTTGCTTGACAAGACTGTGGAAGAAGCTACAGAATTAGAGAGCTCCCAAAAGATCATACTTGGTCATTCCAGGGGGTCAATAGTTAAATGAAACAAAACAGCAGGCTCCATAGCCATCAAACACTACTACCTGTGTCTGACAATCATGCATATCACAGGTCCCTAATAATCCCCTTGAGGCAGGAGAATAGTGTCTGGAGACACGAAGCCTTCACTTCAGCCTCTGATTGGTGGGAGCCAACTCTTCATTTGCATAGGGTGTAACTTCACTTCAGCCTCTGATTGGTCACCGGCCAAGCCACCACTTCAGCCTCCAATAGGTCGCAGGCCAAGTCTTCATTTACACAGAATGTAATTAATAGGAAACCTCTAAAGGGTACTTAAACCCAAGAAGATTTGTGCAACTGGGGCTCTTGAGCCACTTACTCGAGCCCACTCCCACTCTGTGGAATGTACTTTCACTTCAATAAAACTATGCTTTCATCTTCCATTGGTTTGTTTGTGCATTTTGTCCAATTCTTTTTTTTTTTTTTTTTTGAGACAGAGTCTCATTCTGTCACCCAGGCTGGAGTACAGTGGCACGATCTCCACTCACTGCAACCTCCAATTCCTGGGTTCAAGCAATTTTCCTGCCTCAGCCTCCTGAGGAGCTGGGATTACAGGTGCCCACCAACATGCCCAGCTAATTTTTGTATTTTTAGTAGAGATAGGGTTTCACCATGTTGGTCAGGCTGGTCTCGAATTCCTGACCTCAGGTGATCCACCCACCTCAGCCTCCCAAAGTGTTGGGATTACAGGCGTGAGCCACTGCACCCGGCTAGTCCAGTTCTTTATTCAATATGCCAAGAACCTGGACAACTCGTAGTCAAGACCCTCCACTGGTAACACCCTTGGAAGGGCCTTTGAATTGCATCGTTTTACTACCAGGTTTCTGCCACAGCACACTTCCTAAATTCAAAATCGATTTTTAAATACTTTATAATTCATAATATATATTTAATTTTTTATTTAGCTTTCTATGTCTTATACATATGTATCAGAGCATTTTCTGTCTTTGCTTACAAAATTCTGGGACACAGATGCTAATGCTCCACAGTTTTTTTTCTTTTTTTCTGTCTGAGATAAGAGGCTTGCTCTGTTGCCCAGGCTAGAGTGCATTGGCAAGATCTCGGCTCACTGCCTCCTGGGCTCAATTGATCCTCCCATCTCAGCCTCCTGAGTAGCTGGGACTACAGGCACGCACCACCACACCCGGCTAATTTTTGTATTTTTTGTAAAGATGGGGTTCCATTATGTACCCCAGGCTGGTCTTGAACTTCTGGGCTCAAGCGATCCACCTACCTCAGTCTCCCAAACAGCTGGGATTACAGATGTGAGCCATCACTCCTGGCCACAGTTTTCTTTATAGAGCACTTTGGACAGTGCTATGTGCAATTTAACACTTAAAAATATTTTCTGGGCTGGGCACGGTGGCCCATGCCTGTAATTTCAGCACTTTGGGAGGCCGAGGTGGGTGGATCACGAGGTCAGGAGTTCGAGACCAGCCTGGCCAACATGGTGAAACCCCGTCTCTACTAAAACTACAAAAATTAGCTGGGCGTGGTGGCGCGCGCCTGTAGTCCCAGCTACTCAGGAGGCTAAGGCAGAAGAATCGCTCAAACCCGGGAGGCAGAGGTTGCAGTGAACCGAGATCACGCCACTGCACTCCAACCTGGGCAAGACAGCAAGACTCCATCTCAAAAAAAAAAAAATTTCTGGGCTGGGCACAGTGGCTCACACTTGTAATCCCAGTCCTTTGGGAGGCCAAGGCAAGAGGATTGCTTGAGGCCAGGAGTTTGGGACCAACCTGTGCAACACACAAAGACCCTGTCTCTACAAATAGTCCTAGCTACTCCAGAGGCTGAGGTGCAAGGATCACTTGAGCCCAGGAGTTTGAGGTTACAGTGAGCTACAATCATGTCACTGTATACCAGTCTTGCTGACACAGCAAGACTCTGTCTCTAAATATATATATATATTTTGACAATATAATCATACTGGAATCATCACCCAGTGGAATAGCTGGAATACTGTTAACCGAGGAAAGAGGAGGATAATTAATAGACACCTATAGCCAATCTTTCTGTGACATTGTCAGCCTTTGGCAATGAGCCTGCAAAATACTCATCCAGCACACATAAGCAATTTTAGTACTATCATAATCTACATTTGCACTGTAATTAATAAAACCCAATTTTAGCAGGGCCTGAGTTTCTGCCCCTACCATCTAATCAGTGTGTGATCCTTCCCTATACCATTCAGATCTATTGTCTAGTCTCTCTGTGAGACTTGATGAAAGCAGAATCTTTGGTTAACTACTGCTGACCTTTATACTGAGACCCTGTGCTAGTTAGAGGCCTCATCTCTACAGTTGCTATAGAAACTGTCCCTTTCTCCTCACAACCTATTCTGGCTCTCTGCCTCCACATGGTACTGTTTTACTGATTGCAGAAGAGGCCTGTAAATCTCTCCAAGCTCTTTTCCAGATTCAGATCCACAAACAGTGGGGAGGGGGGGCAGAGGTACAGCGAAACACCGTCTCATGTGTCACAGTCATGAGACTAGAGGGTGAGGCATTCCCACCATCTGACATTCTGCCAGTACTCTTATTTTCCCCTTTCTGTGCAAAAAGGATTTTCAGGGCCATGTCCAAATTTGTTGCAGGGTGGACTGGCTGTTTTCCTGTAACACGTGCTCCATCGTAGGGACCAGGATTGCTGTAAAGTTTTTGTTTCGTTTCGTTTTGTTCTGAAACAGAGTCTCACTCTTGTCACCCAGGCTGGAGTGCAGTGGTGCAATCCTGGCTTACTGCAACCTTCCCCTCCGGGGTTCAAGTGGTTCTCCTGCCTCAGCCTCCCGAGTAGCTGGGATTATAGGCGCCCAACACCACGCCCAGCTAATTTTTGTATTTTTAATACAGGCGGGGTTACCCCATGTTGGCCAGGCTGGTCTTGAATTCCCGACCTCAAGTGAACCGCCCACTTTGGCCTCCCAAACTGCTGGGATTACAGGCGTGGGCCACTGCGCCCGGCCGCTGTGAAGTATTTAACATGCAGACACTGCCCAATCAGAATGTGGCTCACAGGCAGCCTTGCTGAATCTGGTACTGTGTTCCTTTCTTTCCTGTACTATCTCCAAAGCAAAGGCAAATGGGACAAAACAAAAACAAAAAAAAAAAAGAAACAAAACAAAACAAAAAAACAAGTGCTGCTGGAGCCCTGGGGTGAAAGATAGGCGGTCCCATACATACATGTACAGAATGATTTGGTATCCTGGGTAAAAGACGACTCTGGAGTGTGGAGTAGGTGGAGACACACTGAGGAATGGGGGAGGCTAGACTAACAGCACTTTTTTACAAAGATGTTCCCAGTCAGTCATAAAACAGTGCAAGGCCTCCTCAGTCACTTCCCAACCTCTGGTTTTGATCTTAGAACTGTCAACCCCTTCTTTGGTGCAAACACTGCCCCTTCTGTTTTAAGAACTCCCGGGGAGGAGGGGGGAAGTAATACAACAGTCTCCTGAGGGAGACCCATCTCACTGTCACATCACTTGAAGATGGGAAGGTCTTTCCTAGGTTTTACTCAAATCCCCCTTGCTGCAGTCTGAGCTCATTGCACTCGAGTCCTGCACTCAGCAGAGATGGAGACTAGCCAGCCAACTGCTATCTTCAGAATAACAACTCACCAAGGACTCAAGGCCGGAAGGTCATTCTGTCCCCTCCAATACTGCGCAGCCTTCCAGAGCACTCCCAGGGCCTGGGGCAAGGACAGGGAAACCGAGGATGGAGACCTCGGGCAAGACCCAGGCAGGCAGTGACAAAAAACAAAAAAAAACGCCAAACAACGATAATACAGACACACAGACACAGATGGAGGCAACGATACAAATTCTGAGGCAGAGAGGGACAAGATGGCTCCCCTCAGTTCGGGCGAGGCTGCGGAATTGCCAGACAGTACTTATCAGGGATACATCTTAACTAGAAGCTTCTTCCGGCGCCGAGGCAACCGCCTCACCCCTCCAATGGGTCCCCCAGAGACCCCACCCCCGCTCAAGTCTAAGTGGAAGCTCCCGCTGGTACTGGGGAGGGCGTGGTGGGAGGGAGGGGGCGGCCACCACCCTCTGGCCTGGGGAGACCGCAGAGCACGAGCTTCCAGCTCCGGCCCGCCCCTGCGGCGCCTGTGCCTCGCCCCCTGACAGGCAGCAGCCAATGAGCGGCACCTGCCGCCGGCCTTTAAGAGCCGCGCGCACTCTCCCTGCAGCGGACGCTGCCGGCCTAACACTCCGCGGGTGTTTCCATGGAGACCGAGGCCGAGCCTGCGCGGCCTCACGGCGTTGCCATGGAGACAACTCCGGGGCTGGGGCTCCGAAGTCCCGGCGCACCTCTGGCTCAGAACCCCGCGGAGCCGCTGTGCGAGGCCGGAGCCGCAGTGGCGGCTGCACGCTGGGACCTGCAGAAACACTCTTTGCTAATTGTGATCGGCGATATCGGTACAGAGAGTCAGCTGAGGGCCGTGCGGGCCCACCTTGAACAAGGTGAGCCACTGTTCTGGCTGTGCTTCAGGCATCTCTACCCTGTGCTTCTCCGCCTTCTGCATTCAACTCCCAATGCATACGTCTGCATCTCCATCCCTAGTGTGCACTTCCTGAGATCTGCGCCCTTGTCACCTGCATCTTCCATGCCATGTGTCCGTATCCTATTGCTCTACTAACATCTCGCTTGCCCATCCTTCCTGCACACTCCGTGGCGTTCCGCAGTTTCCGTGAGGCAGCGGAGCTCTATGCAGCCCCTGGGGCCCCTCTGGTCACACCCTCCACCGCAGTGTTTTGGACCAGGTGTCCTGAAAGTCCTCACCATCCCCTGGAGAATCCACTTCCCTATCTTGCTGTATCTTCTTTATGGTCCCTGAACCAGCACGGGGAGCTTTCTGAACGCCCCGTACAAATCTCAAATCTCTGAATGCCAGCAGCCAACCACGAAGTGACCTTCGTGGCTACCAGCTCCTAAGTCCTCACCTCCTTCCCCAGTGCTGTGCCTGTGGCTGTGGTGCAGTGCTGCGGAGCCACCTGCGGGTGGAAGCAAGCTGTGGAGGGCTGGAGACAAGGAAGGGAGCACAGAAGGCGAACGTAGAATCCTACTTAGCTGTAAATATGGGGAAGGTAGCCCTCAGTATCTGGGAATAGGCCCTTAGGTGTCACTTCCACCACAACTGGGGAACTTTACAAGAAAACTCCTACCTATAAACTCATTAATGACCGAATTTAGTCTAAACTCTGTCCTTCTCCCTCTGCCTCAGGCAAAGACTAGAAAAGGTGTAAACTGGGAGAAAGATACCACTACTAGCCACCTTTCTTTGAGACATCACTGAGGCTAATCATGGCAACTATCCATATACCCTCCCTCTCCTTACCTGTTCTGTGAACTTGAAAGTGTTCCTGCAGTCTCACCACCCTACAACCTGCAACCTTATCCAGAACCTTCTTTGTTTTTCTCCCACAGGGATTCTCTCCTGGAACATTGATCTGTCATCCTTTGACTTGAACCAACAGTTGAGACTCTTCATTACCCGGCATCTAGCTCACTTCTCCTCAGAGGTCAAAGGTTAGGACTAATGTTTTATTTCAGTCCTTTGGGTAAGAGCTGGTCACAGAAGAGCAGAGGTCCAGTCTCCCTGGGAGAAGTGGCCTTGCGGGAGGTTTGAGTGGAGGAGAAGGGAGGAACTTTATAGAGGAGGAAAATCATGGAATTCCATAGCTGTCCCCACATACCAAATATACTTTGCAGACGTGGTTTGATAGTGGAGGGAGACTGGAGAACATAACTTCTCCTTGAGAAGAGGGTTGTTTGTGGATAGCTGTTGATATGCACTAAAGAAATGAGGGACTCCTCTTAGTGATCAATCAGCTGTCATGCAAAAATTCACTCTCTTCATTTGTGTTCCCCTTTCTGCATACCCCGGGTCTCCCTGCTTCCCTTTACAGACACCCCAGAATCCCCCATTCATCTTCCTTGACCCTTGTTTAGCATTTTTATTTAGGCTGCACAGGTTTCAGGGTTTCTGGTTCCTGCTTTGGCTTAGCCAACAGATCTCCAGGGCAGAGCAGAATCTTGGTACTTACATGATGATGGGCACCATCAAATCCAGAGTGGAAGGAGGGGCTCCTGAATTTACTGCTACAAGATCAAGTTGTACTCTGAGATTTAGCCCAGATCAAAGCTCACATAATGCAGTTTCCCATTCTGCTGGGTGGGAGGAATGGGTGGGTTAGAGATTTGAGAAAATAAGATGTTAGGAACTACCATTCCGTGACAGATGTCTGTGAGGTGACTACGGAAAGCTCTACATGCTATTATAAAAGAACTAAGGCCGAGCGCAGTGCTCACACCTGTAATCCTGACACTTTGGGAGGCTGAGGCGGGGGGATCACCTGAGGTCGGGAGTTCGAGGCCAGCCTGACCAAAGGAGAAACCCCGCCTCTACTAAAAAATACAAAATTAGCTGGGCGTGGTGGTGCATGCCTGTAATCCCAGCTACTCAGGAGGCTGAGGCAGGAGAATCGCTTAAACCCGGGAGGCAGAGGTTGCAGTGAGCCAAGATCATGCCATTGCACTCCAGCCTGGGCAACAAGAGTGAAACTCCATCTCAGAAAAAAAAAAAAAAAAAAAAAAGGAGCTAGGCATCTAGTCATGTTATTGGAAAATGTTGACACAGCAATCCATGCAGCTTAATGGAATATAAAGTCCATCCAGGTCAACAGCCACTGCAACTGAATGATTGAATTCATATCTTATACAGATAATTCTCAATTACTCAGTATAGTAGTCATCTTTCCTTAATTATCTCTCCTCCTTTTCCACTGCTCCTAACTGCCAAATCTTTGATCACTTCCTGATCACTGATGCTTATAGATGCTGCTAGGAAGTTGGAGAAAATAAGGCTAATATGACTAAAGCTCCATTAGCCTAGGAATATATACAGCAATTTTATATTAATATATGTGAGGCTGACATCTTCCTGATGTGACTGGCTTCCTGTAAAGCAGGCTACTCACTCTTTTGAGAATGCTTCTGTTTAGAATTACTCATGTCATGGCTTCCTCCATTTATCCCTGATGATGAAAATCGGCAGTTTTACCACTTAGTACTCCTAGGAGCTTCGGTGCAAGGCCAGATACAGGCATGACAGAGGATGAAATTAATGACTGAACAGAAGTTTGGGGATTATCTGCTGATGTTAATAATTCACACTGAATGCTCTAACCTTGTCCTTTTGGCTACAGAGACTTGAGAGTAGGCTGCTTTCTGGAATAATGTAAGAAATGAAAAGAATTTAAACCAAAGTACTTAGCCATTCTTCAGATTAAGATGCAGGGATACTTGGGAAGACACTTACAGGGAGATACATAGTTATTCTCAGGCACTTCTTAGAAACGAGCACTGATATATAAACACCTACTAGGCCCTTTCCATCAAAGAGTTTGGCTGTGGTGTCCTCAAGGAGCTTAAGGCCATGTACCCTAGATCAGAGCTTACTTTGGCATACTGCATATTTTTAGGTTTGGACATTTTTATCATGGTCTGTCTATGTCACAGGAGAATAGTAGAGAATTTCCTGGAAAAACCCACACAGCTCAAGACAGCCACAGCCCCACCCCTGCTGGCTCCTCTTTCAGCTGTCCCCACAAACAACAGTCAGCCCAGAGCAGCTGCAGACACTGCCCCTCCCTCCAGCCTTCTGTTAGTAAGGATGCAAAGGGGACCAGACAGCTGGGATGAGCTCAAGGGTATATGCTAGTGCCTTATGGCTTGACTACCCCACAGGCTGGGCCACCATTCCTATCACCTTTCCTCAAGCCCTGGGCCAAAATGCTGAGAAAGCAGACAAAAATGTATCCTACAGTGACAAGAAGAGTGCAATTATTCCTAGGCACTGCCCCCTCCACATTGACATACCCACACACAGAAAAGAAGGGACCCTCTGATAAAGAGTCAGTGGCCCAGCTCCTTCTAGTGGTCAAGTCTGGTAAAAGCTTTCAAAGGTGATTTTTGCACCAGGTAGTCTCTCCAGTGGTGACTTTCTAACCCCTACAAAAAATCTGGATCTTCTGAGCATTCTAATACAAATTCAGAAACAATTAGGACAGTGGAAAACTGAGTTTCAATAACTCTCTGATTCTTTTACTATTGGATACCTACAGGAAATAGAAGGGGGCTCATAATTCATAACTAATATTCTAAGACTCTAAAAAACACAGAGCCGGGCATGGTGGCTTATGCCTGTAATCCCAGCACTTTGGGAGGCTGAGGTGGGTGGATCACTTGAGGTTAGGAGTTTGAGACCAGCCTGGCCAACATGGTGAAACCCTCTTCTACTAAAAATACAAAAATTAGCCGAGGGTGGTGGTGCACACCTGTAATCCCAGCTACTCGGGAGGCAGGAGAATTGCTTGAACCCAGGAGACAGAGGTTGCAGTGAGCTGAGATCATGACATTGCACTCCAGCCTGGGCGACAGAGCTAGGCTCCGTCTCAATAAATAAATAAATAAAAATACAGGCTGAGGGACCAGTCTGGAGGCCTTCGGTCTGACTCTCCATTTCCACTGACGGACTTAGGAAGTGATAGCTCTATTACTTCTACCAATACAACAGTTATCCTGAATTAATACAGCAGCTCATTAACCTCTGGAACCGGGGTCTGCATTGCTGTCTGAAATGGGAAAGCAAGGACATGAATAGGACTTCAAATCTCATACTGCAGGCATCTTTAGTTCTGGGTTTACCTGGGAGCTAAGAGTACTCCAGAGTTGATCTGGTCTGAGATCCTGATTTATGATTTCCTTGATCACCTAAATGACCTCTCAGAAATCTTCCACAAAAGGGAGAAAGACTTCCAGTGGCATTTGTACATTGCAGATTTGGAAGTCTAGGAATGAAGAAGCATTTTTTTCATCTTTTATACAATTCAAACCTCACAGCATTATCGGAGGATGGTACTAATATTATACTCATTTCATAGTTTATGAAGCAGGCTCTGAGAGAGGTTAAGTCTCTTGTTTAGCAGCATGATTAGTAAAATGGTGGATCAAGTCTCAAATCCAGGGTTTCATATCTTACTTTGTATCTCAGCTCAAGCCTCTCTTTCTTCTTTGGCATCTCACCATTTCATTGCAGCAGAGCCTAGGAATACAGCAGGTGGAGAGTTGATTGTGGTGGGTAGCTGTTCAGAGAGTGAAGGCTGAAGGAAAACTCCACTGTGAGTTGGCACCATGCCCAGGGTGTGGCCCTTGGGGGTGGCAGCTGAGAATATGGGTGGGCTCTGTATTGGTCTGGGAAATGCTATTTTGTTCGTAAGCTAAATGTCTACTCAAGTTTCCCTCCTAACACACTCCAGAAAGCCCTAGAAAGCAGGGAGGAGATAGAAGTCTTGAGGTGGGAGGAAATAAGAACGATGAAGTTGCAGAAGAGGGGTATTTCCCTTTTGTGATGCTCAGAACTCAGCCTGGTTTTCCCTGTGTATCTCTGCAGATGGCCGCTTCTACCCAAACGGGGTTGTTGCCATTGTTGCGGATTTGCATCCCCGGATCTGAGCAAGGATTGCTCCCCTTTTGTCCCCTCAACCCCCAAGAGTACTAGTGACTCAGCTTCTCCTCTCCTCTGGCTGCAATTAAGGGGGGATGGGGGATGCTGAGAGCACAGACTATTTTGGCTTCTCTGACCTTCAAAAGTAGCTCTTGGCAGCCTGGGGCAAGGGTGGGGCTAGTGTTGGGGTGTGAGTGGGTGGCTGTGATTGTGAGGAAGGCCTTAGGAGCTGGCCAGACTGGGGAGGGTGGATGGGAAGAGGGCAGGGAAGGACTATGTAAGAGCATGAGCATCCTCGGGTTGGAAGGAAGTGCTACCACTCTCCAGATCCTTCCTTTGAGTCCTAGAGCACTTTACTAAATCTGAGATGGAGGTAGAGACTAAGGGAAACAGGATCAACATTAGAAAGATCCAAATAATATAATATAGAAACAGCAAAGAGACAAGGAGAGAGCAGGAACCCAACCACCCTACAAAGTCATTATAGGGTTTTTTAAATCTAAAGAGTACTTCTATTACATTTAATAATTGGCCTACAACCTTGCTTTGGCCGGAGGCCCTGGTGATCCTTCTCGGTCCTTGTTAACTCCTTCACCGTAAGGCAGAAAGCTCCCTGTCCCTTCAGGGACTTGTTTCTTCATATCCAATGACTCAAGAATCCCAAGAATCAGTGCCTGTGTGGCTACTGTGTTATGCTGCATTCCTACGGAACTTCATGTAGCTCTCAGGGTCCCTGTGCCCCACCCCAACAGGCTAGGGACCATGTGTCCACTCTGGAATTTCAAACTACCCTCTAACCCTAAAATAAGACTTATTTCTGCCCTCCTTGGTTTCTGTAGTGCTGAGGTTCAGAAGAAGGCAGCACATCTCCCCATCCCCAACCTTTCTCTTAAGCAGTTCCCCACCTCTACCCCATGCTTTTGGGCCCCCAGCCTTTGTCTCCTGTTCCTTCAGGGACTGAAGGTCACTCCCTGGATCCATCTGAGGAGAGAGGCAGCAGATGGTTTCTAAGAGAAGGGGGAGAGCCCACGCAGCCCATGCCTCCTATAGCCTCGCTCTGTGCCCTAGCATGGGGCTTTGGTCTTTTGGCTGATGCTAAAAGAGTATTTCCTACCTAAGCAGGGTTGGGAGAGAAAGGTCCTATGGGCCATAGGACATTGCAGAGGCTCCTTGAGCTGCTAGACAATCCCTCAGCCCTACAGAGCCAAGCAAAAGCACTAGAGCTCAGATGTCGTGAAGGCAAAGAAACAGTTAAGTCTCCAGTGCCTCGTCACGGACCAGCCCCTCTTCCCCGCCCTGGCGCCGCCCTCCTCATCAAGCACCCCCCTCCCCCCGCCCCCCGCCCGCCCCACTCCCACCCCAAGGCTGCAGACTCTTCCCTGAAGCTGCCGGCTGAGGCCGGAGCTGCCGCCTCCATGAGAGGCTTCCTCCTACACCCCAGGGTAAGAACCGAACCAAAGGGCTTGGCATATGGGGGTACACTGTGATAGGGAGGTGGGATGGGGGTCATGGAAAGGGTGCTGGTACCTACTCTGGTGCGTCTAGAACGAGCCCAGTGGCAGTAGGCAGGCTGGGGAAATGGAGAGAGAAGATGAACGTTATTGGCTGTGAGCCCAGCCTGGACCCAGAACCAGAGGCCACCAGGGGCTGTGATAGTCCACCTCTCCAGCTGGGCGGGGGTGGGAGACATCAGCCTGGGACAGCAGCAGAGGATGGTGCCACTGGCTCTGCCTGGCAGCCTAGGGTGCTGGAGGAGTTTGGGGGCTATGTTTCTGGTCAGAGGCAGAAGAATCTGAGAGAAAGGGGGATGTTATGGGAATGTGCCTAATGGGAGGGCCCCTGAGTGTCAGCTGCTGGATTGCTCAGCTGCTCCTATGCTGGGGGTGAGCAGGGCAGTGAGTTTTTGCCAAGTAAGGGAAGGTGGGGGACACTATGGAAAAGAAGGGAAGAAAGGGTCACTAAGACTTGGCACGCGCCTCCTTACAGACCAGCTGGTTTGCAATGGGCTCCCCCTACCCTATTCCCTGTGGCTAGCTTTAGAATGGGACTCTAAACCCCTCTTTCTGGCCCTGCTGAGGCCACTCGAGATGGAGAACTCCCTCCCCAGCGGCTGCCCTGCATTTCCAGTCGTGTCAACCCCACAGGTTCCCAGTCTCAGCCCTACCCCCACCTCATCTCTGCTTCTCTTCCCAAGATGGGGGCTCTTGAACAGAGGAGCCAGTTTCTTCTCTCTCTCTGCATCCCCCCATCCCCACCCCCCATGCAGAAGCAGCCAAGAAAATGACTTGTCATGCTGGGTGGGGGGTGGGGGCGGAGCTGGAGCCAGAGCTCAGCGCGCACACTCACACACTGCGGCAAACTGCAGCTGCCCAAACGGCCCCCCTCCCCTTCTGCCTCACTGCGGAGACACCTGCCCTCCTGCCTGCTCAGCCTCCGCACCGCAGCCCACCCCCCCCACTCCAGCACTGGCTGAGCACTGTGTGTCCCTGCCTCACAAGATGGTCCTCTCTAAAGAAAAAGGAAAAAACGAGTCAGTTCCCTTCAGTGAGAGAGCCAGGGGAGCAGAAGAAACGGCTTTTTCCCAGGCCTGAAAAAGAGAGGCACAGGATATAAACCATGTAATTTCAAGTCAGAACCACTCCCAGGGATAGGGTGAGGAACAGGACCTTATGCCAGGACAGGAACTGGGATCATAGAAGTCTTGTGGTGATAAATGGGGACCGTGAGGAATGGTTGGGGGCAGGGAGGGGTAGATAGAAAGCAAATCAGTGTGTGCTATAGATATTTGTCTTTCTGACCCTCCTACCTCAAATTTGTGACCTTATTTGTGTGGAGGGCGCTCTTGTCTTTCTAAATCTGAACTACTTAAGGCTGGCAGCTTCCCGAACCTTGATATCCCTCACCTGCCCCAAGCCCTGCCCTTGCCTACATCTGAGGTGGCTCTTGTCCTCTGAATTTATCTCAAATGTTCCCTCAATTCTCAAGTGAATAGAAGGGAACCCTTGAATTCCCCTTCTGCCCAACCCACCCTATATGGGGTTTGGTCTTCTGACACCATCGTTCATTTCCCCCACAGCTGCATCCGCAGCCCTGTGCTGCCAGATCTGCCTAATCCTGGCACCATGGCTCTGCCTCTTAACAAAGGCCCTGTCCCCAGGCTTCTCTTGTCCAAGCACCTGAAAGAAGAGAGAGCTGGGTCACAGAAGAGGGTCTAAGGGACAAATTATGAACCCTCCCACCAGTATCCTCCAGACAGCCCACTGCCATCTGTTGGATGCTCTGTGAGGTTAATGCCACTATGTACTGCAATTGGAAAGGGGATTGGGAGAGGAAGGGTGGGTGCAGGGGATGGCAGCATTCTTCTTCAGCATCTTCTGTCTGATTTGCCACTTTCTTTTTTTGCTGAATTGTTTGGTGTTTCATGTGAGGCTGGAGAAGGGAAATAGGGGATTTGGGGATGCCTTATCTTTCTCCATGGCCTGGGGAACACCCTGAATCTCTCCTTCCTTATTAATGTGTTTCTTGTTCAAGAACCTTTCACTCCCCATGTCCGTGGTAGAGGCCCCTAGGAGAGGGGCAAAGATGAGAGAAGAAACTGTTCACAAGGAATAGGTTGTGGGGTAGTGAATCTGGCCTCTCTGAAACTCTGGGACATGAAGATCAGGTAGGAGAGGGTGCTGTGAAAACTTCCGAGTGGGAACAATATGATTGTGTGCACGTGTATTAGTGCAGGCTTGGCCTCTGAGGAACCAGAGGACAGAACAGGAAATTATAGTCTTATGTCCATTCTTCAAATCATAAAACCCCAGAAGTTCAGATAGCACAGGCTTCTCCGGGTCTTCTGGAACAGGAATTCTGGCCTTGGATGGCAAGAAGGGTGGGGAGTCTGTACCACACAGAAGTTCCTATTTCCTTATTTCTAGACACTCTGTGGGCAGGAAAGTCCAGGGCAGAAGCAAGCCAGGAAGGAGAAAGGGAAATGAGGATCATCATCCTGGGGCCCTCTCTCCAGCTGAGCCCCCCATCCCCCGGCAGCACCAGGAGCTTAGTTCTCGAGAAGGACAAAAGCTTCTTGTCAATAGGGCAGTCTGAGGCCATAGTTCCAGGCAGAGGGGTGGGGGCACAGGCAGCAGAGGGTGTGGTAGATGAAGGGAAGGAGAGGACAGCCAGTGTGGGAGAGAGGAGGTGGAAACCCTCTAAGGGAAGGGCTGGATGAGCCAGTTCCTAGACCTTACTCAGCAGTATCCAAGGTGGCAGGGCCTAAAGATACATTCTCTTTTCTCTAAGCCCCATTTCCTGATAGCACAGTCTTTCCTTTCCTGCACCATAATTTCTATACCTATTCTCAATATAAATTCCTACATCTCTCCCTCAGGCCAGAGGACCCTTTGCCACCAGAGTGAGATCCTAGAGACCATCATCCTGGTAAATCCCAGTGCAGACAGCATCAGCTCTGAGGTAAGGCCAGGGCCTGTGCCTTGCCAAGCAGGCCTGGTACAAGTGCTATACCCACCCTTGCCAGTGCTACCACTATTAGGCCAAGAATTCCTCTCTCTGCCATCTAAGCTGACTTATTGTCCCCAGCTCACTCTGGAGGTGTTATGAGGGACACAAGTTGGGAGCATGTTCTTGAGGTACTGAGGGGCCATTCGTTGCCTTTCCCTGGATTTCCTATATCTGTGACCACTCCCCTTCTTCCATTCCAGGTTCACCATCTTCTTAGCAGCTCATCAGCTCATAAACTACTAATCTTGAGTGGGCAAAGTTTAGAGCCTGGGGGAGACCTCATCCTACAGAGTGGCACCTACTCGTATGAAAACTTTGCCCAGGTCCTTCACAACCCCGAGGTAAGTTCCATGCCAGAGTGTCTGGGAGAAAGGGTAGCACTAGAGCTGTGGGAGGGATCTAAGGGAAAGTCTCATATTGCTTGACCATGGGGGGCCCTGGCAGAAAGGTAAGAGTTCACCTTGGAGAGAGGTGAAGATTAGGGTACTGAATCTAAGTCAGACCAAAACAATTCTAGTGACCTGATCAGGTTTCTATCTCCTCTTCTTCTAGATTTCCCAATTGCTCAGCAACAGAGACCCTGGGATCCAGGCCTTCCTTACCGTGTCCTGCATAGGGGAAGGTGATTGGAGCCACCTGGGATTATCCAGTTCCCAAGAGACCCTGCACCTCCGGCTAAACCCTGAGCCCACACTGCCCACCATGGACGGCGTGGCTGAGTTCTCTGAGTATGTCTCTGAGACTGTGGACGTGCCATCCCCATTTGACCTACTAGAACCCCCAACCTCAGGGGGCTTCCTCAAGCTCTCCAAGCCTTGTTGCTACATCTTCCCAGGTGGTCGTGGGGACTCTGCCCTCTTTGCTGTCAATGGTTTCAACATCCTGGTGGATGGTGGCTCTGATCGCAAGTCCTGCTTTTGGAAGCTGGTACGGCATCTGGACCGCATTGACTCGGTGCTACTCACACACATTGGGGCAGACAACCTGCCAGGCATCAATGGACTACTGCAGCGCAAAGTGGCAGAGCTAGAGGAGGAGCAGTCCCAGGGCTCTAGCAGTTACAGCGACTGGGTGAAGAACCTTATCTCTCCTGAGCTTGGAGTTGTCTTTTTCAACGTGCCTGAGAAGCTGCGGCTTCCTGATGCCTCCCGGAAAGCCAAGCGCAGCATTGAGGAGGCCTGCCTCACTCTGCAGCACTTAAACCGCCTGGGTATCCAGGCTGAGCCTCTATATCGTGTGGTCAGCAATACCATTGAGCCACTGACCCTCTTCCACAAAATGGGTGTGGGCCGGCTGGACATGTATGTCCTCAACCCTGTCAAGGATAGCAAGGAGATGCAGTTCCTCATGCAAAAGTGGGCAGGCAATAGTAAAGCCAAGACAGGCATCGTGCTGCCCAGTGGGAAGGAGGCTGAGATCTCTGTGCCCTACCTTACCTCTATCACTGCTCTGGTGGTCTGGCTACCAGCCAATCCCACTGAGAAGATTGTGCGTGTGCTTTTTCCAGGAAATGCTCCCCAAAACAAGATCTTGGAGGGCCTGGAAAAGCTTCGGCATCTGGACTTCCTGCGTTACCCTGTGGCCACACAGAAGGACCTGGCTTCTGGGGCTGTGCCTACCAACCTCAAGCCCAGCAAAATCAAACAGCGGGCTGATAGCAAGGAGAGCCTCAAAGCCACTACCAAGACGGCTGTGAGCAAGTTGGCCAAACGGGAGGAGGTGGTGGAAGAGGGAGCCAAGGAGGCACGCTCAGAGCTGGCCAAGGAGTTAGCCAAGACAGAGAAGAAGGCAAAAGAGTCATCTGAGAAGCCCCCAGAGAAGCCTGCCAAGCCTGAGAGGGTGAAGACAGAGTCAAGTGAGGCACTGAAGGCAGAGAAGCGAAAGCTGATCAAAGATAAGGTAGGGAAAAAGCACCTTAAAGAAAAGATATCAAAGCTGGAGGAAAAAAAAGACAAGGAGAAAAAAGAGATCAAAAAGGAGAGGAAAGAGCTCAAGAAGGATGAAGGAAGGAAGGAGGAGAAGAAGGATGCTAAGAAGGAGGAGAAGAGGAAAGATACCAAACCTGAGGTCAAGAAGATTTCCAAGCCAGACCTAAAGCCCTTTACTCCTGAGGTACGTAAGACCCTCTATAAAGCCAAGGCCCCTGGAAGAGTCAAAATAGACAGGAGCCGTGCTGTCCGTGGGGAGAAGGAGCTGTCTTCTGAGCCCCAGACACCCCCAGCCCAGAAGGGAGCTGTACCACTCCCAACCGTCAGTGGGCACAGGGAGCTGGTCCTGTCCTCACCAGAGGACCTCACACAGGACTTCGAGGAGATGAAGCGTGAGGAGAGGGCTTTGCTGGCTGAACAAAGGGATGTGGGACTAGGAGATAAGCCATTCCCTCTAGACACTGCAGAGGAGGGACCCCCAAGTACAGCTATCCAGGGAACACCACCCTCTGTTCCAGGTCTGGGACAAGAAGAACATGTGATGAAGGAGAAAGAGGTTGTCCCAGAGGTCCCTGAGGAACAGGGCAGCAAGGACAGAGGCCTAGACTCTGGGGCTGAAACAGAGGAAGAGAAAGATACCTGGGAGGAAAAGAAGCAGAGGGAAGCAGAGAGGCTCCCAGACAGAACAGAAGCCAGAGAGGAAAGTGAACCTGAAGTAAAGGAGGATGTGATAGAAAAGGCTGAGTTAGAAGAAATGGAGGAGGTACACCCTTCAGATGAGGAGGAAGAGGACGCGACAAAAGCTGAGGGTTTTTACCAAAAACATACGCAGGAAGCCTTGAAGGTAACTCCAAGGAGCCAGGAGGCTTTTGGGGGTCGGGAATTGGGACTCCAGGGCAAGGCCCCTGAGAAGGAGACCTCGTCATTCCTAAGCAGCCTGACCACACCTGCAGGAGCCACTGAGCATGTCTCTTATATCCAGGATGAGACAATCCCTGGCTACTCAGAGACTGAGCAGACCATCTCAGATGAGGAGATCCATGATGAGCCGGAGGAGCGCCCAGCTCCACCCAGATTTCATACAAGTACGTATGACCTGCCCGGGCCTGAAGGTGCTGGCCCATTCGAAGCCAGCCAACCTGCCGATAGTGCTGATCCTGCTACCTCTGGCAAAGTCTATGGAACGCCAGAGCCTGAACTCACCTACCCCACTAATATAGTGGCTGCCCCTTTGGCTGAAGAGGAACATGTGTCCTCGGCCACTTCAATCACTGAGTGTGACAAACTTTCTTCTTTTGCCACATCAGTGGCTGAGGACCAGTCTGTGGCCTCACTTACAGCTCCTCAGACAGAGGAGACAGGCAAGAGCTCCCTGCTGCTTGACACAGTCACAAGCATCCCTTCCTCCCGTACTGAAGCTACACAGGGCTTGGACTATGTGCCATCGGCTGGTACCATCTCACCCACCTCCTCACTGGAAGAAGACAAGGGCTTCAAATCACCACCCTGTGAGGACTTCTCTGTGACTGGGGAGTCAGAGAAGAGAGGAGAGATCATAGGGAAAGCCTTGTCTGGAGAGAGAGCTGTGGAAGAGGAAGAGGAGACAGCAGACGTAGAGATGTCTGAGAAACTTTGCAGTGAATATGGAACTCCAGTGTTTAGTGCCCCTGGGCATGCCCTACACCCAGGAGAACCAGCCCTTGGAGAAGCAGAGGAGCGGTGCCTTAGCCCAGATGACAGCACAGTGAAGATGGCTTCTCCTCCACCATCTGGCCCACCCAGTGCCACCCACACACCCTTTCATCAGTCCCCAGTGGAAGAAAAGTCTGAGCCCCAAGACTTTCAGGAGGCAGACTCCTGGGGAGACACGAAGCGCACACCAGGTGTGGGCAGAGAAGATGCTGCTGAGGAGACAGTCAAGCCAGGGCCTGAAGAGGGCACACTAGAGAAGGAAGAGAAGGTTCCTCCTCCCAGGAGCCCCCAGGCCCAGGAAGCACCTGTCAGCATTGATGAGGGACTTACAGGCTGTACCATTCAACTGTTGCCAGAGCAGGATAAAGCAATAGTCTTTGAGACTATGGAGGCAGGAGAGCCCACAGGCCCAATTCTGGGAGCAGAAGCCCTTCCCGGAGGTTTGAGGACTTTACCCCAAGAACCTGGCAAACCTCAGAAAGATGAGGTGCTCAGATATTCTGACCGAAGCCTCTCTCCTGAAGATGCAGAATCCCTCTCTGTCCTCAGCATGGCCTCCCCAGACACTGCCAACCAAAAGCCTACCCCCAAGTCTCCCTGTGGCCTGACAGAGCAGTACCTAAACAAAGACCATTGGCCAGAGGTATCTCCAGAAGACACCCAGTCACTTTCTCTGTCAGAAGAGAGTCCCAGCAAGGAGACCTCCCTGGATGTTTCTTCTAAGCAGCTCTCTCCAGAAAGCCTTGGCACCCTCCAGTTTGGGGAACTAAACCTTGGGAAGGAAGAAATGGGGCATCTGATGCAGGCCAAGGACACCTCTCACCACGCAGCTCCCATGTCTGTTCCAGAGCCCCATGCAGCCACAGCATCACCTCCCACAGATGGGACGACTCGATACTCTGCACAGATAGACATCACAGATGAGAGCCTTGACAGGAAATCACCTGCCAGCTCATTCTCTCACTCTACACCTTCAGGAAATGGGAAGTACTTACCTGGGGTGATCATAAGCCCTAGTGAACACATTCTGACACCTGATAGCTCCTTCTCCAAGAGTCCTGAGTCTTTGCCAGGCCCTGCCTTGGAGGACATTGCCATAGAGTGGGAAGATAAAGTTCCAGGGTTGAAAGACAGAACCTCAGAACAGAAGAAGGAACCTGAGCCAAAGGATGAAGGTTTACAGCAGAAAGACAAAACTCTGGAGCACAAGGAGGTGGTAAAGCCGAAGGATATAGCCACCTATCAGAAAGATGAGGCTCTGGATGTAAAGAATGAGGCTGTGAAACAGCAGGATAAGGCTTTAGAACAAAAGAGCAGAGACTTAGAGCAAAAAGACACAGCCCTAGAACAGAAGGACAAGGCCCTGGAACCAAAAGACAAAGACTTAGAAGAAAAAGACAAGGCCCTGGAACAGAAGGATAAGATCCCAGAAGAGAAAGACAAAGCCTTAGAACAAAAGGATACAGCCCTGGAACAGAAGGACAAGGCCCTGGAACCAAAAGATAAAGACGTAGAACAAAAGGACAGGGTCCTGGAACAGAAGGATAAGATCCCAGAAGAGAAAGACAAAGCCTTAGATCAAAAAGTCAGAAGTGTTGAACATAAGGCTGCGGAGGACACCGTCGTTGAAATGAAGGGCAGAGACCTAGAACAGACAGACAAAGCCCCTGAACAGAAACACCAGGCCCAGGAACAAAAGGATAAAGTCTCAGAAAAGAAGAATCAGGCCTTAGAACAAAAATACTGGGCTTTGGGACAGAAGGATGAAGCCCTGGAACAAAACATTCAGGCTCTGGAAGAGAACGACCAGACTCAGGAGCAGGAGAGCCTAGTGCAGGAGGATAAAACTAGGAAACCAAAGATGCTAGAGGAAAAATCCCCAGAAAAGGTCAAGGCCGTGGAAGAGAAGTTAGAAGCTCTTCTGGAGAAGACCAAAGCTCTGGGCCTGGAAGAGAGCCTAGTGCAGGAGGGCAAGGCCAGACAGCAGGAAGAGAAGTACTGGAGGGGGCAGGATGTGGTCCAGGAGTGGCAAGAAACATCTCCTACCAGAGAGGAGCCAGCTGGAGAACAGAAAGAGCTTGCCCCAGCATGGGAGGACACATCTCCTGAGCAGGACAATAGGTATTGGAGGGGCAGAGAGGATATGGCCTTGGAACAGGACACATACTGGAGGGAGCTAAGCTGTGAGCGGAAGGTCTGGTTCCCTCACGAGCTAGATGGCCAGGGGGCCCGCCCACGCTACACTGAGGAACGGGAAAGCACTTTCCTAGATGAGGGCCCAGATGATGAGCAAGAAGTGCCCCCGCGGGAAAACACAACCCGGAGCCCCTGGGCCTCAGACTTCAAGGATTTCCAGGAATCCTCACCACAGAAGGGACTGGAGGTGGAGCGCTGGCTTGCTGAATCACCAGTTGGGTTGCCACCAGAGGAAGAGGACAAACTGACCCGCTCTCCCTTTGAGATCATCTCCCCTCCGGCTTCCCCACCTGAGATGGTTGGACAAAGGGTTCCTTCAGCTCCAGGACAAGCAAGTCCTATCCCAGACCCTAAGCTCATGCCACCCATGAAGAATGAACCCACTACGCCCTCATGGCTGGCTGACATCCCACCTTGGGTGCCCAAGGACAGACCCCTCCCCCCTGCACCCCTCTCCCCAGCTCCTGGTCCCCCCACACCTGCCCCAGAGCACCATACTCCTGCACCCTTCTCTTGGGGCACAGCCGAGTATGACAGTGTGGTGGCTGCAGTGCAGGAGGGGGCAGCTGAGTTGGAAGGTGGGCCATACTCCCCACTGGGGAAGGACTACCGCAAGGCTGAAGGGGAAAGGGAAGAAGAAGGTAGGGCTGAGGCTCCTGACAAAAGCTCACACAGCTCAAAGGTACCAGAAGCCAGCAAAAGCCATGCCACCATGGAGCCTGAGCAGACTGAGCCAGAGCAGAGAGAGCCCACGCCCTATCCTGATGAGAGAAGCTTTCAGTATGCAGACATCTATGAGCAGATGATGCTTACTGGGCTTGGCCCTGCATGCCCCACTAGAGAGCCTCCACTTGGAGCAGCTGGGGATTGGCCCCCATGCCTCTCAACCAAGGAGGAGGCTGCCGGCCGAAACACATCTGCAGAGAAGGAGCTTTCATCTCCTGTCTCACCCAAGAGCCTCCAATCTGACACTCCAACCTTCAGCTATGCAGCCCTGACAGGACCCACTGTACCCGCAAGGCCAGAGCCAGGGCCAAGTGTGGAGCCCAGCCTCACCCCACCTGCAGTTCCCCCTCGTGCTCCTATCCTGAGCAAAGGCCCAAGCCCCCCTCTTAATGGTAACATCCTGAGTTGCAGCCCAGATAGGAGGTCCCCATCCCCCAAGGAATCAGGCCGGAGTCACTGGGATGACAGCACTAGTGACTCAGAACTGGAGAAGGGGGCTCGGGAACAGCCAGAAAAAGAGGCCCAATCCCCAAGTCCTCCTCACCCCATTCCTATGGGGTCCCCCACATTATGGCCAGAAACTGAGGCACATATTAACCCTCCCTTGGACTCACACCTGGGGCCTGCCCGACCCAGTCTGGACTTCCCTGCTTCAGCATTTGGCTTCTCCTCATTGCAGCCAGCTCCCCCACAGCTGCCCTCTCCAGCTGAACCCCGCTCAGCACCCTGTGGCTCCCTTGCCTTCTCTGGGGATCGAGCTCTGGCTCTGGCTCCAGGACCCCCCACCAGAACCCGGCATGATGAATACCTGGAAGTGACCAAGGCCCCCAGCCTGGATTCCTCATTGCCCCAGCTCCCATCACCTAGCTCTCCTGGGGCCCCTCTCCTCTCCAATCTGCCACGACCTGCCTCACCAGCGCTGTCTGATGGCTCCTCCTCTGAGGCTACCACACCTGTGATTTCAAGTGTGGCCGAGCGCTTCTCTCCAGGCCTTGAGGCTGCAGAACAGGAGTCTGGAGAGCTGGACCCAGGAATGGAACCAGCTGCTCACAGCCTCTGGGACCTCACTCCTCTGAGCCCAGGACCCCCAGCTTCACTGGACTTGGCCCTAGCTCCGTCTCCAAGCCTGCCTGGAGACATGGGTGATGGCACCCTGCCGTGCCACCTGGAGTGCTCAGAGGCAGCCACGGAGAAGCCAAGCCCCTTCCAGGGTCCCTCTGAGGATTGTGCAGCCAATGGCCCAACTGAAACCAGCCCTAACCCCCCAGGCCCTGCCCCAGCCAAGGCTGAAAATGAAGAGGCTGTGGCTTGTCCTGCCTGGGAACGTGGGGCCTGGCCTGAAGGAGCTGAGAGGAGCTCCCAGCCTGACACATTGCTCTCCCCTGAGCAGCCACTGTGTCCTGCAGGGGGCTCTGGGGGCCCACCCAGCAGTGCCTCTCCTGAGGTCGAGGCTGGGCCCCAGGGATGTGCCACTGAGCCTCGGCCCCATCGTGGGGAGCTCTCCCCATCCTTCCTGAACCCACCTCTGCCCCCATCCACAGATGATAGCGACCTCTCAACTGAGGAAGTTCGGCTAGTAGGAAGAGGGGGGCGGCGCCGGGCAGGGGGGCCAGGGACCACTGGGGGCCCGTGCCCTGTGACTGATGAGACACCCCCCACATCAGCCAGTGACTCAGGCTCCTCACAGTCAGATTCTGATGTCCCGCCAGAAACTGAGGAGTGTCCGTCCATCACAGCTGAGGCAGCCCTCGACTCAGATGAAGATGGAGACTTCCTGCCTGTGGACAAAGCTGGGAGTGTCAGTGGTACTCACCACCCCAGGCCTGGCCACGACCCACCCCCTCTCCCACAGCCAGACCCCCGCCCATCCCCTCCCCGCCCTGATGTGTGCATGGCTGACCCCGAGGGGCTCAGCTCAGAGTCTGGGAGAGTAGAGAGGCTACGGGAGAAGGAGAAGGTTCAGGGGCGAGTAGGGCGCAGGGCCCCAGGCAAGGCCAAGCCAGCGTCCCCTGCACGGCGTCTGGATCTTCGGGGAAAACGCTCACCCACCCCTGGTAAAGGGCCTGCAGATCGAGCATCCCGGGCCCCACCTCGACCACGCAGCACTACAAGCCAGGTCACCCCAGCAGAGGAAAAGGATGGACACAGCCCCATGTCCAAAGGCCCAGTCAATGGACTCAAGGCAGGACCGAGTAAGTATATCATGAAACTTGGCAGAGTGTGGGTTAGGGCTGGGTGTGGGCTGGTCAGACTCCAGGAGTGGGAAAGGGGGAGGTTGCCAAAAGGGTTCTACTTTTCCTCTACAATGAATCCTGGCTTGTCTCTACAGTGGCCTTGAGTTCCAAGGGCAGCTCTGGTGCCCCTGTATATGTGGATCTCGCCTACATCCCGAATCATTGCAGTGGCAAGACTGCTGACCTTGACTTCTTCCGTCGAGTGCGTGCATCCTACTATGTGGTCAGTGGGAATGACCCTGCCAATGGCGAGCCAAGCCGGGCTGTGCTGGATGCCCTGCTGGAGGGCAAGGCCCAGTGGGGGGAGAATCTTCAGGTGAGTAGCAAAGGACACCAAGGAAGTAGTCTGGTCAAAGCTCACTCAGAGGCAATAGTGGAACACAGTCTCTATTTATTAAAGGATGGGCCTTTTCTAAGGGCAGCAGAGCTGCTTCTGAGACCATGAGGTGCCCTTTCACCCTCACCTACCTTCCCTTCACGTTCTCACATCAGACATATCTTATCTCCCTTCTAGGTGACTCTGATCCCTACTCATGACACGGAGGTGACTCGTGAGTGGTACCAACAAACTCATGAGCAGCAGCAGCAACTGAATGTCCTGGTCCTGGCTAGCAGCAGCACTGTGGTCATGCAGGATGAGTCCTTCCCTGCCTGCAAGATTGAGTTCTGAAAGAACTGCCCTCCCTTCCCCAAGGATCCACTCCCCCAGCTCCTTTAGAGAATGGCTACTGCTGAGTCCTTTGGGGTTGAGGGAGATGGGAGCTAGGGGGAGGGGAGGGAGAAGTCTTGTTGTGGGGACTTGGGCTGGGCTAAATGGGAGGGGTTGTCCCTCCCCATTATCCATTCCTGAGAGGGGTCTCAAACCAAAGTTAACAGGGAGAGGATGGGGGAGGGGACAAATTAGAATAGGATAGCATCTGATGCCTGAGAACCCTCTCCTAGCACTGTCAATTCCGGCATTGAATGGGGACTGAGGATGGGTCTCAGAGAGCAACCTCCTCCCTCGTAGAGGGAGATTATATCCCCAACTCCAGGGACCTCTTTATCTCAATCTATTTATTTGGCATCCCGGGAAGGATTTCCAATAGTAATTTATGTGACCTGGGGGCAGGATACTGTCAGTGAGGTGCCCAGAGCTGCACCCTTTCCTCCATTTCCCATCCCCCATCTCCTCAACCACCAGGGTCTGAGTTCTAGCAGGGGCCTGGGGGTATCCCACTGCTACACTGTTCTACTGCTTCCCTCAGTATCTGAATGTCTCAATTTAAAACTTGAAGCTCTTTAGACCAATAGACTGGTGAGAGGAGAAAGGAGCTTATCCCCCATACCCTGCTTTATACCATTCACATCCCAGGGCTGTGTCCAGACAGCACAAAAGGGCAAGGAGAGCCCAAGCCCCAATGCCAGAATTCTTCCAAACTCCCTGACTCTTTGAAGTTTTTACTCACCCCATTTCAATTATCCTGATCCCTTCTCATCCCCTGCTTGGCTTCTCTGCATGTGGTCATCTGCTGTGGCCTGGTGTGTAATGGGTTAAAAATAAGCCACTGCCTGACATCCCAACATTTGACACCCCAGCGATGTGTGACTCCCCCAACATTCCACTATGCCATCCTGCAGCTGAAATGGGAACACTGGCTGCCTCTCCAAACCCGCTCTTGGACAGAGGATCTGGGAGGTGGAGGCCAGGCCAGAGGACTTGGGGAAAATGAGACAGAGGAAGGAAAAAGGGAGAAGCTGAGCCATAGCTTAACTCCTACAGAGTGAAATGAAAACGGGCTGAAAATACCACCCCAGGAGAGGACCTCGCCCCAAGCAAGCCAGTGAGCAGCCCTGCCAGACTACTGCCAGACTGAGAAACCCAGAAGCTGGTAGTCATGTGGGCTTGCCTTCTCTGCCAAATGATTGGGAAACCAAAATGAGCCCACCGTGTGTTCTTCCTAGCTCCACCCTCCCCTTGCTGCTGTGCTCTGCTCCTCCCCACACTTCCCTGCTATAGTTCCCAGCTGCTGTAACGGAGCCACCTCCAACTCTAACAATAAACCAAGTTCATTGCAGATGGTGTAGTGCTGCTTAGGCTTTTTCTGACTCCATACATGCTTAGTTACTGGGCCCTGGCTTCTACCTCTCTGCTTCAACCAGTATTGAATTTATCTTGGAAGACTCCATTGCTTTTGATTACTGGAAACACTTGTGCCTGAGTATGGAGAATAGGGGCTTAGGGTGGATACGTACGTCTGGTCTGGGGGAGGGAAGAGGGGCAGGGGGCCTCCTGGGGAGGGGATATGCATTCTGTGGGGTCAAGAGTTGAGGACCAAATAACCAGGATCACATACCCTGGACAGCCTCTTGGGCTAAAGAGGTAAGAAGCTGAAGGACCCTAAGAGATCCAGAGCCTAATGAGGTTGGAAACAACTCTCCTTGTGCAGTCAGGATTTCCATGGAGTAAAACGGTCGACTTTTCTCCTCCATGGAAACCCTTTATAGTCCTAAGTATGTCAGAAGTGGCCAGGTTATGAATGTGTATATTTGGGGAGGGGCATATTCTAGCCCTCCCACTGTTCTGGGCTCTCTCATGGTAAAGATGACAAGGGAGCAGAGAAAGGGCATAGCCCCTTTATATAAACTCCTCCTGACACTCCATCAGAGTGAAAAATTAACAGGATGATTCCAAGAACTTGGTGAGAAAGCATGTACCCTCTGGTGCTTCACAGGGAGGAAACCTCTTTCCAGTCCCCCATCCAACACTCTACTTACTCAATAAAGACCTTTTGGGGACCAGGCATGGTGGCTCATGCCTGTAATCCCAGCACTTTGGGAGGCCAAGGTGGGCAGATCACCTGAGGTCAGGAGCTCGAGACCAGCCTGGCCAACATGGCGAAACCCCGTCTCTACTAAAAATACAAAAAAATTAGCTGGGTGTGCTGACGGGCATCTGTAATCCCAGCTACTCAGGAGGCTGAGGCAGGAGAATCGCTTGAACCCAGGAGGTGGCAGTTGCAGTGAGCTGAGATTGCGCCACTGCACTGTAGCCTGGTGACAGAGCGAGACTCTGTCTCTAAATAAATAAATAAATAAATAGCTTTTGAGATAGTGGGTTAACTGCTACAGGCACCTCTTGGGATGCCTGATCTCTTTTTTTTTTTTTTTTTTTTTTGGAGACAGAGTCTCACTCTGTCACCAGGCTGGAATGCAGTGGCGCGATCTTGGCTTGCTGTAACCTCCACCTCCTGGATTCAAGCAATTCTCCTGCTTCAGCCTCCTGAGTAGCTGGGAGTACAGGCATGTGCCACTATGCCCAACTAGTTTTTATATTTTTAGTAGAGACGGGGTTTCACCATGTTGGCCAGGATAGTCTCAATCTCTTGACCTCACGATCCACCCACCTCGGCCTCCCAAAGTGCTAGGATTACAGATGTGAGCCACCGCGCCCAGCTGATCTCTATATTTTTATAGTCTGTTTTTGGATGCCTGATCTCTGTATTTTTACAGCCCATTCCTGCTCAACTATAATGGCTTTTGACTGATTCAGATTAATCGGTTACAGACACAATTGACTCACAGTCATATTCCCTTTTTTTTTTTTTTTTTTGAGACAGAGTCTTGCTTTCTTGCCCAGGCTGGAGTGCAGTGGCGTGATTTTGGCTCGCTGCAATCTCCGCCTCCAGGGTTCAAGTGATTCTCCTGCCTCAGCCTCCCGAATAGCTGGGATTACAGGTGTCCACCACCATGCCTGGCTAATTTTTGTGTTTTTAGTAAAGGTTTCACCATGTTGGCCAGGTTGGTCTCCAACTCCTGACCTCAAATGATCTGCCCGCCTTGGCCTCCCAAAGTGCTAGGATTACAGGTGTAAGCCACCGTGCCCAGCCCATATTCATTCTTGAATTCACAAGGACATCACCATCATCCATCACCACCATTCTCATTAGTTTATATTTATTGAGCACTCATAATGTTCCGGCCCCCGCCGACTCCAATGACTGCATTACCCCTCCTACCCACTCCCATTCCCATCCCTGGATCTTTGGAAAAAGCTTCATAATCATATCTGGCCCTCAGACACAATGATACAAGGATAAATTTCTTGGGGACCCTGGAGTGTTTGGTCTTTGGCCAGTCTGTCCCTGGCACAACTACAGAAATATATATATATATACATATATGTATGTGTATATATATATTTATATTTATTTATTAAACCTTTGCTTGTATCTGTACAATATTGATCTCTGCTGATTGCTTAAAATAGAACCTGATTATCTCTACTACTACAGCATCTCCTAAGCCAAACAGCCCCACCACAGAGGGAGGCCCACTTTCACAGACTGGCTAAGAATCCTCTAGAGCATTTTAAGTAGTTGCTCTGAATTTTGCACAGCAGTCTAATACCTACTTTTCCCTAGAGCTATTGCCCAGAGGAACAGGACTGAGGCAGAAGGGGCACTTGGGGATGATATGGAAGGATCTATAAGGCAAGTCTAAAGATTTAGTGGCCACATCAGATGTTTGGGGAGGGGAATCTATTTTCCAGACATTTCAGATAGCCATCCCAGGCTCACCTGAGGAGTGCTGGCAAAGACAAGAGTCCCCTGAATGCACATATGGTCTAAGCGTACCTTGAGAAGTCGTGAATATTTCCCCAGCAAAGTGAAGACCCTAGAGTCCCCTCTTTTGCATTTGCTGTCCCCAGATGGTGTCTTCAGCGTGAAGCGGCATTTCCTTTAACAATCTGTGATTTCCTAGGATGCTCAGAGAAGGGTGGGTAATGACAGACCAACCCACCCCAAGGAAATCCTATTCAAGTCTAATGGCTAGGTGAGGAGCCAATGGCTTCTTTGAACCTAAAACTGGCTCCTCCTCAAGCACAGCTCTGGCACAGGTATGCTTCATACCAAGAGAACTACTTCCCCAGACACCGCTGGTGAGAGCTGGCCAGTGAGTTAGCCAACAGAAAAGGTTGCTGGCTCAAATGGCTGGTATAGTGTGATACCACTAATGAGAAAATTAATCACATGTTGCTGGTGGAAGGGGTGAGTGCTGGTCATGGGCTAGAGACTGGCTCTGAGGTTTTGGATCACCAGATGGATGCTGGGCTTGAGGAATACCCTCTCCAGGCAGCTGATCGATCACTTCAGGGACCACCCAGGACTTCTAATTTATCTCCTCAGGGACCTCCTGGGCTTGCAGATCAATCTCCTCAGGGAACTCTTGGGATGGTTTATCAATCTCAGGGATGCCCTGAGATAACAGATTGATCGCAGAAGGCTCCTGGGCCAGCCTGCCAACCTCCACAGAGAACTCCTGGTATGGCTGGATGACCTCCTCAGGGATCTCTTCAGCTGGGCTGCCAACTTCTACAAGGGTTTCCTGGACCAAGCCACCAACCCCTACATGGAACTTATGGACCAGCTTGCCAACCTCCACAGAGACCCCCTGGCATGGCTGGCTGACCTCCTCGGAGTTCTCCAGACATAGCTGGCAAACTTCCTCAGAGACTTTCTGGCACAGTTGGCTGGACTTCTGGCATGGCTGGCTGATGTGAGGGACCTCCTGGCATGTGTGGTTACCATTGTCATGGTTCTCCTGGCATTGCTGGCTGATGTCAGGGACCTCCTGACATGGCTGGCTGAGGGCCTCAGAAATGTCCTGGCATGGCTGGCTGATGTCAGGGACCTCCTGGCATGGCTGGCTGATGTCAGGGACGTCCTGACATGGCTGGCTGACCTCCTCAGCCACCTCCTCGTATGGCTGGCTGGTTTCCACAGGTGGCACCTGTGGGGACTGATTTGGTTCAAAAAGCTCTTGCTCCCCTTCTATGGAGAGCTCTTGTGCTCCACTCCCAGGGGTCTCCTGGAGCAGCCCAAGGCCTTGATGTTCTTCAGCCACTTGTGAATTTAGGGAGGGTTGATCACTGAAGCCAAATTGGGAGTTACCATCTACTGTAGTAGGGGAAGAAGGACCAGCACTGGACACAGTGCTAGAAGGGCCACTGCTGTCTGTAAAGCAAAGTCAAGAGATCAAGTCAGAGAAGCTGGAAGAGTAGGCTCTACCCTGTGCAGATAGTTCAAATGCTAGAATGGTTGGCCTATGCTACTTATGTCTTGAGGGAAGAGTGTCTGAATTCTTCCTTTTTTTTTTTTTTTTTTTTTTTTTTTGAGACGGAGTCTCGCTCTGCCGCCCAGGCGGGAGTGCAGTGGCGCAATCTCGGCTCACTGCAAGCTCCGCCTCCCGGGTTCACGCCATTCTCCTGCCTCAGCCTCTCCGAGTAGCTGGGACTACAGGCGCCCGCCACCACGCCCGGCTAATTTTTTTTTTTTGTATATTTTTAGTAGAGACAGGGTTTCACCGTGGTCTCGATCTCCTGACCTCGTGATCCGCCCGCCTCGGCCTCCCAAAGTACTGGGATTACAAGCGTGAGCCACCGCGCCCGGCCTGAATTCTTCCTAAGTTAAGCAGAGACTCGTAAGTTTGCTTACCTCAGGAACTGTCACCCTGGCCTAATATATACTTTGAGAGTAACAATAAGGTACATCTAAGACTTCAGGAGAGAGTGCTAAGACGCACTTCATCTGGTTCTTTCACAAATACACTCCCATCCCAATTCCAAGTTCCCAAGACCTCTCATTCCTACTTTGGAAGCATATGAATACTTTAGCCCAGTGGTTCATAATCAAAATCATGAAAACAATTTTTTTAAATACTAATTTCCAGTTTTCAACTCCAGAGATTCTAATTCTATAGGTTTAGTATAAAGGTGTAGCTTGGAGGAGGGAGGAGGAAGAAGGCAATATAATTTTGTTGGAACACTCCCAATTGAATCTGATGTACACCTTCTGTTAAGAATCATTCTTTAAAGCAATCAATGTATTTCTGGGGCAGAGGTAATCATTATTTATAGCCCAAATGATAAGTTGGAAGAAGAATGTAGAAAAACCATGTAAATCAGAACAATAGGAAAGAAAATGGTTTACCTGGCTGGGTGCGGTGGCTCACGCCTGTAATCCTAGCACTTTGGGAGGCCGAGGCAGGCAGATCACTTGAGGTCAGGAGCTCTAAACCAGCCTGGCCAACATGGCGAAACCTTGTCTCTACTAAAAATATAAAAATTAGCCAGGCGTAGTGGCAGCTGTCTGTAATCCCAGCTACTCAGGAGGCTGAGGCAGGAGAATCACTTGAACCCCAGAGGTGGAGGTTGCAGTGAGCCGAAATCATGCCACTGTACTCCAGCCTGGGCAACAAAGCAAGACTCTATCTCAGAAAAAAAAAAAAAAAAAAAAAAAAAAAGAAAATGGTTTACCCAAAAATGGAAGATGGCCATGGAATTTCTACACGGCAGCTCTTAACCTTTCTAGGGGTCAGTGGCCCCTTTGAGGTACTAAGTCATAGATATCTTCCAGGAAAAATGTATATAAGAATATTCACACTAATCTTTACATGTGATTCCTGAAGCTCATAGACTCTAGCCTGAAACCACATCTATGGATCCAGAATCCAGAGTTAAGACGCTTGTAAGTCCTGGGACATACAATGTTACAAGATTGTGCACATTATATACACAGAAAACATTAAAAAACTGATTTCCTACATCCTGACAGTAGTGTAATAAAGACCTCAGAGTCTTCAATTACACTGTGGGATGATTCCTACTCCATCCTCTACTGCTTCATTGACCTCTAGTAAGGGACTAACCTACTTTTCCCTTGGTAAATATCATTTTTGTTGATATTATTATAATGATATATTAAAGCACTATAGTATCAATAATGACAGATTCTGGGAAAAGGGAACATCAGAACATATTGCCATTGAAGAAAACCTTGAAAAGTTGGTAAACCTGAGCCTACAAAGGCTCAATCCGTCATTGAGTTGAAGGTATGCTAGTTACCTCTCTTCTGTAAAGAATCAAAGGAGGGGCCAGGCGCGGTGGCTCACACCTGTAATCCCAGCACTTTGGGAGGCCGAGGTGGGCAGATCACAAGGTCAGGAGTTCGAGACCAGCCTGACCAACATAGTGAAACTCCTTCTCTACTAAAAATACAAAAAAAAATTAGCTGGGCGTGGTGGTGCATGCCTGTAATCCCAGCTACTCAGGAGGCTGAGGCAGGAGAATCACTTGAACCCAGGAGGTGGAGGTTGCAGTGAGCCGAGATCGCACCATTGCACTCCAGCCTGGATGACAGAGCAAGACTCCATCTAAAAAAAAAAAAAAAAAAAAAAAAAAAGAATCAAAGGAGGCACGCTTCAAGCAGAAAAAGAAGCCAGGCGCGGTGGCTCATGCCTATAATCCCAACACTTTGGGAGGCCGAGGTGGGTGGATCACTTGAGATCAGGCGTTCGAAACCAGCCTGGCCAACATGGCAAAACCCCGTCTCTACTAAAAATACAAAAACTAGCCAGGTGTGGTGGCATGTGCCTGTAATCCCAGTTACTCGGGAGGCTGAGGCGGGAGAATCGCTTGAGCCTGGGATGTGGAGGTTGCAGTGAGCCAAGATCGCGCCACTGTATTCCAGCCTGGGTGACGGAGCAAGACTCCATCTCAAAAAAAAAAAAAAAAAAAATAGAGAAGATCATGGTTTTGAACCAGCAAGGCTTTAAGAGATATGGACCCTATTTCTGAAGCAGACATACAGACCCTAAAGAAGATGTTTACCAGTGAGGCTACACACCTGATACTGAGTCAAAAATCTGATACTAGATGGAAAAAAAGAAAAAGAAAAGATGTAAGCTGAGCTTTACCCAAGTAAAGAAGTAGCCTTAATATCCTGCTAGTGGTCTGATTCAGGCAAATCAAACAGGTCAAACAGAAACAGAAGAGGGAGAAGGGTAAGATTTCCAGGGGCACAGAAATCATAAACACTCCAGGAAACAGGTAAAAAGGGCAACGGCCCTACAAAGAGTGTAGGATAATCTGAAATTCAGGAGAGGAATTCTTGGTGTCAGAGAGGAAAGTTTCTTCCTCAAACAGGATGCCAGAAAAAGGGTAAAATGCTACAACTGTTAAATCCAATGCTGAATGAAGTAAAAATCTTTACTTCGGTCCTATCCAAATAAAATAATGAAAGGCATATTTGATTTCAGTTATTCCCCGGAGGCAGGATGATACTTCACCAGTGCCTCTGGCCCATATCCCCACCTCCAATTACCACTGGTAGCTCCTCCTCTCTATAGTCACTCTAACAACTCTGTGTGGCTCCACTGCTCACACTGTTACCAAAAATAACTAGTGATAGATTAGAGATAATAAACAAGATGGGAAAAAGCAGCACCTCAACTTAAACTAAAAACTGAAAACAGACAACAGAGAGAAGAGTCATGTAGAAATAAGTAGCAGATTCTAGTCTCTCCTGCTCCCAGCTTTTTTCGTTTGTTTGTTTTTTGTTTCTAAGGCGGAGTCTCACTCTATCGCCCAGGCTGGAGTGCAGTGGCGCCATCTCGGCTCACTGCAAGCTCTGCCTCCCGGGTTCATGCCACTCTCCTGCCTCAGCCTTCCGAGTAGCTGGGACTACAGGTACCCGCCACCACACCAAGCTAATTTTTTGTATTTTTAGTAGAGACGGGGTTTCACCGTGTTAGCCAGGAATGTCTCAATCTCCTGACCTCGTGATCTGCCCGCCTCGGCCTCCCAAAGTGCTGGGATTACAGGCGTGAGCCATCACGCCCGGCCTCCTCCTCCCAGCTTTTCTAAATATCTAGATTGTCTGCTAGTCATATTTACCGGAGAAACCTGTAGAGATCAAATAGGGATCAAAGGAGAATGAAGCCTCCATTCTCTCTTCCCCAAAGAGCCCTTTGAGGAAGAACTTCTCTCCAAATAAAAAATTATTCCTCTGAGGCAGGCGGGTCACCCGAGGTTGGGAGTTTGAGACCAGCCTGACCAATATGGAGAAACCCCGTCTCTACTAAAAATACAAAATTTAGCTGTGCGTGGTGGTGCATGCCTGTAATCCCAGCTACTTGGGAGGCTGAGGCAGGAGAATCGCTTGAACTTGGGAGGCAGAGGTTGCAGTGAGCCAAGATCGTGCCTGGGCAACAAGAGCGAAACTCTATCCCTCAAAAAAAAAAAAAATTATTCCTAATACTGCAGAAAAGCTTCTCTCCAATGAAATAGAAGGAACATGGAGAACAGAGGTAAAGAGGTAAAGAGAGAGAATAAACAGATTCTTCTTTCATCTTAGAAATGGCAGATGAGACTGCTTCTCAGAATGGATATTCCTAGTCTTTCAACCCTCACCTTCTTTGACCTCATGCAACAGGCCCCTCATTCACCAATCACTCCAGTCTTCGTGACTTTTGTCTAGGCAGTTCCAAAAGGATTACTTACACCAAGGGGGCTTCTCAGAGCGCTGCTGGAGTTGCAGGGGAGGTGAATGAAGAGTACGTGGTGGAGAAAATGGGTTATCTGAGGCCTGGCTGCTGTGCATGGAATCAAAGAGGGCTGAAAAGGAGGTAGGGTGAAGGGAGAGGGAAGAAAAAAAGACATATGAGGAAGAATCCAGGAGCCACAGGTTCTCAACATAAGTCAAAGCCAACTTACCCTTCCTTGGCTGAGAAGTAGCATTTCCTGGGGACCCTTCAACCAAACCATTTTCAATTTTTTAAACTTTGTATTATGAACATTTTCAAACATATATTTTTAAAAAGTAGTTGAAAGACTGGTGCAGTCAATGCCCATATACCCGTCTCCTAGATTTAACACATTGACATTTTTGCCATACTTGTTTCATCTATTTCTGCATGCTAAAGTGTTTTAAAATAAATGACAGACATTATGAAACATGTCACCTCTAAATACTTCAAAATGCATCTCTAAAATATAAGAAATGGCTGGGTGCAGTGGCTCATGCCTGTAACCCTAACACTTCAGGAGGTCGAGGCAGGTGGATCACTTGAGGCCAGGAGTTCAAGACCAGCCTGGCCAACACAGCAAAACCCCATCTCTACTAAAAATACAAAAATGAGCCGGCATGGTGGCACATGCCTGTAATCCCAGCTATTCGGAAGGCTGAGGCTTGAGAATTGCTTGAACTTGGGAGGCAGAGGTTGCAGTGAGCTGAGATCGCACCACTGCACTCCAGCCTGGGCAGCAGAGTGAAGCTCTGTCTCAATAATAATAATAAAATATAAGAAATTTTTCCAGCTGGGTGTGGTGGCTCATGCCTGTAAACCAGCACGTTGGGAGGCCAAGGTGGGTGGATCACTTGAGGCCAGGAGTTCAAGACAAGCCTGGTCAACATGGAGAAATCCCGTCTCTACTAAAAATATAAAAATTAAGGCCGGGCACAGTGGCTCACGCCTGTAATCCCAGCACTTTAGGAGGCCAGGGCAGGCAGATCACGAGGTCAGGAGTTCAAGACCAGCCTGACCAACATGGTGAAACCCCGTCTCTACTAAAAATACAAAAATTAGCCAGGTGTGGTGGCACATGCCTGTAATCCCAGCTATTTAGGAGGCTGAGGCAGGAGAATTGCTTGAACCCGGGAAGCAGAGGTTGCATTGAGCCGAGATCGCATCATTGCGCTCCAGCCTGGGCGACAGAGCAAGACTCTGTCTCAAAAAAAAAAAAAAAAAAATTAGCTGGGTGTGGTTGTACGTGACTGTAATCCCAGCTATTTGGGAGGCTGAGGCATGAGAATCACTTGAACCCAGGAGGCAGAGGTTGCACAGTGAGCAGAGATTGTGCCACTGCACTCTACCACGGGTGACAGAGAGAGACTCTATCTCAAAAAAAAAAAAAAAAAAAGAAGAGAAAAGATATAAAGAAATTTTTCCAACATAGCCAAACACCATTAACAAGCTAAACAAAATTAAAAATTATTGCCTAGTATCATTCAATACCCAGTCCATATTCAAATTTTTCCAATTATTCCCCTAAATGTCTTTTATAAAAGCATCCAAACATGAACCATGCACTGCATCTTGTTATGTCTTCGAAGTGTCTTTTAATCTAGAATAGTGCAGCCTCTCCTTTTTTCATAGTAACTTTTTTGAGACAGGGTCTCGCTGTCACCCAGGCTGGAGTGCAGTGGTGTGATCACAGCTCACTGCAGTCTTGACCTCCTGGCTCAAGCGATCATCACACCTCAGCCCCTTGAGTAGCTGGGACTACAGGCACATATTACCACTCCTGGCTAATTTTTTGTATTTTAGTAGAGATGGGCTTTTACCATGCTGCCTAGGCTGATCTTGAACTCCTGGGCTCAAGCAATCTGCCCACCTCAGCCTTCCAAAGTGTTAGGATTACAGGCGTGAGCTACCATCCCCAGCCCATAGTAACTTTTTGAAAAGAAGGTCAGGCACGGTGGCTCATGCCTGTAATCCCAGCACTTTGGGAGGCCAAGGCGGGTAGATCACCTGAGATCAGGAATTCAAGACCAGCCTGGCCAATATGGAGAAACCCCATTTCTACAAAAAATACAAAAATTAGCCAGGCATGGTGGTGGGCGCCTGTAATCTCAGCTACTCAGGAGGCTGAAGCAGGAGAATCACTTGAACCTTGAACCTGGGAGGCAGAGGTTGCAGTGAGCCAAGATCATGCCACTGCACTCCAGCCTGGGCAACAAAGCAAGACTCCATCCCCCAAAAAAAAGAGAAAAAGAGAAAAGGGAAAAGAACAGGCCAGTTGTCTTTGCAGAAGGTCATGTCCCACATTCTGGACTTGTCTGATTGTTTCCACACAGAATCATTTAACTTATTTCACTATCCCTTGTATTTCCTATTAACTGGAAATTGATCTAACTTAGCTGATTTATGTTAAATAATTTTGTTAAAAATACTTTAAGAGGTGATCCCATGTATTGTATATTGCATCATACTGGAGGCATATTGTCTCATTGTCCCATTATAAGTAAGGCTAAGTTTACTAACTAGGTTAATGTGGCACGAACAAGATCTCATTGTGAAGCTTTCCCCTTCTGATTAGGGGTGATCCTTTGGGGAATGTCTAGTTCTCCACCATCAACTGGCATATTTTCTGTAAAGAAGAGCTTTCCTTCTGCAAATGGGACTATTTGATTATACTGAACTACGGTTCTCACTGAAAAGGCAGAATGTTTATTTCCCTTTAATTGGTTTTCAGAGTAGAGAGTTAGTGAAAAATATTCTCCAATAGTGGTGGATGAGTATTAATTTGTCTTATTTACTTAATTTTGGTGGGGGGGGGGCAGAGTCTTGCTCTGTCACCCATGCTAGAGTGCAGTGGTATGATCACAGCTCACTGAAGCCTCAAACTCCCAGGTTCAAGCGATCCTCCAACCTCAGCTTCCTGAGTAGCTGGGACTACAGGCACATAGCACAATGCCTAGCTCATTTCTGCATTTTTGTAGAGATGGGGTTTCACCATGTTGCCCGGGCTGGTCTCGAACTCCTGAACTCAAGTGATTCCCCTGCCTCGGCCTTCCAAAGTGCTGGGATTACAGGTGCATGAGCTACCTCGCCCAGCACCCGGCTCTTGTTTTCATTCATTATGAGCTTGTGGATTTTTATTATATATATTCAGTGTGTGTGTGTGTGTGTGTGTGTGTGTGTGTGTGTGTGTGTGTGTTTTAGAGACAAGGTCTTACTCTGTCAGTAGCTGGAATGCAGTGATGCTAGCATAGTTCACTGCAGCCTCAAACTCCTGGGCTCAAGCAATCCTCCAACATCAGCCCACTGAGCAACTAGGACTATAGGTGTGTGCCACCATGCCTGGCTAATTTTTAAATTTTCTTAGAGATAAGATCTAGCCATGTTGCTCAGGCTGGTCTAAACTCCTAGGCTCAAGCGATACTCCCACTTCAGCCTCCTGAGTAGCTACATTCAGTGTACTTCAATCAACTACATAATTATCCTTTTTAATGCTCAAATTGTCCCAATTTTGGTCACTGGGAGCCTCTTTGGGCTTGACTGCTTCCTTGCTTTCCTTTACAACATGCTGCAAGATCATCCTGGGCTTTCTTTGCCCTCAACCATGCATTCTAAACAAAATTGGTTCTTGGTGGGGGTAAAAAAATCTTAGCTATTCCAATGGTTTATGGTCCACCAAATGGTCACAATACATAAACAGATATATGATATATCTGTGGTGTTAAAATTTCATGTGGTAGGAGGTAATTAGGGAAAAAAAATTCTAAAAAAAACTCCTGGTTGGGTGAGGGGAGGTGGGAGGGATAGCATTAGGAGATATACCTAATGTTAAATGATGAGTTAATGGGTGCAGCACACCAACATGGCACATGTATACATATGTAACAAACCTGCACGTTGTGCACATGTACCCTAGAACTTAAAGTATAATAATAATAAAATAAATAAATAAATAAATAAATAAATAAAAATTAAAAAAAAAACTCCTGGGATGGAGGGTAATTTCTAAAAAGCTTTAAAAAAACCCTGCTCTAGACCAAAAATCAAGCTATTTCCCCATGGAATCCTGGTTACTTTTAGTGGATAATGGTACACAGAGACCAAAATCTAGTTGCTAAAGGAGCTCATGCTACATTTCCCAATGCATAGTACTAGAAAAAGCACTTAAAAACCAGAATTCAATTGATATTTCCAATTCATATTTATCATTACAGTATTTTAAAAGTCTTTTGAATTTATACTTCTATCTAATTTATCTTACTTTGAAAATACTGGTTCCTAATAACAGGAACATAATTCCTTATTTGCTACTCTATAATGCATATATATTCACACACTATATACATAGTATCAATATCACTGTAGTATCAATATCACTATTAACAATTAAACTACTGAATAAGGATTACAATTATAGTTCCTTTTGTCCCACTAAAGAACTGATAAAGTATTCTAAAGTTATTTGAAAAATTATTTTACCTGTGTGGTTATGTTACTATTTTGATATACAGTTAGGGTCATTTCTTTCTTTTTTTGCAATTTTAGGTTTTGTTTCTTTTCTTTTTTAACTTTATATTTTGAAAAACATTTACAGGCTCACAAGTCAAAGCTATACAAAAAGGCACACTCAGAGAAACTGCGTTTCCTTCATGCCCTTCAGCCCCATTCCCTATTGTTAACTCTGAGGTAATAAATTTTGTTTCTGGTTTATACTTCTAGCAAGTATTTTTTGTAAATACATATGTATTTTTTCTTTATTTCCCCTCTCTACTTACAATATAGGTAACATACTATTAACACTATTCTACATCGTTTTTTTCACTTAATAATATATCCTGGTGATTATTTCATATTAGATCATATAGAGCTTCCTCATTAGTTTTAACAGATGCATAGTATTCAACTGAGTGGACATACCACAGCTTTTTCAACCACTCTTGCACTAAAGAATTTCTGAGTCATTTCCAATATTTTGCCACTTTAAATAATGTCACAATGAATAACTGTATATAAATGTTATTTCAGGCTGGGAGCAGTGGCTTACATCTATAATCCCAGCACTTTGGGAGGCTTAGGTGGGACAGTCATTGAGGACAGGAGTTCAAGACCAGCCTGGGCAATAAAGTGAGAATCTGTCTCTACAAAAAATTTTAAAAATTAGCTGGGCATGGTGGCACATGCCTGTAGTCCCAGCTATTTGGGAGGCTGAGGCAGGAGGATCACTTGAACACAGGATTCCAGGCTTCAGTGATCATGCCACTGTTCTCCAGGCATGATCATGCCACAGTACTCCAGCCTAGGTGACAGAGCAAGACCCTGTCTCTAAAAAAATACATAAATAAGTAAATGTTATTTCAACTTTGCATAGAAATGGCTTCAGAATAGATTCTTAAAAGTGGATTATTGGGGCCGGATGTGGTGGCTCACGCCTGTAATTCCAGCACTTTGGGAGGCAGAGGCGGGCAGATCATGAGGTCAGGAGATCGAGATCATCCTGGCTAACACAGTGAAATCCTGTCCCTACTAAAAATACAAATAATTAGCCAGGTGTAGTGGTGGGCGCCTGTAGTCCCAGCTACTCAGGAGGCTGAGGCAGGAGAATGATGTGAACCCGGGAGGCAGAGCTTGCAGTGAGCTGAGATGGCCCTACTGCACTCCAGCCTGGGCGACAGAGCGAGACTCCGTCTCACAAAAAAAAAAAAAAAAGTGGATTATTGGATCAGAGGTTAACTATAATTCTGTGAGATACTACAAAATTTACCTCCATAGAGATTGTACCATTTTGTACCCCCACCAACAATGTACAGGATTTCTAGTTTCACCAGACTTGCCAAGAGAGTGTATTGTCAAACTTTTGGATTTTTTCCAATCTAACGGGAGAAATAATATCTCAGTGTAGTTTTAATTTCCATATCTCTTATAGAAGGTTAAGCATAATTTCATATGTACAATGGCTATCTGCATTTCTTTCTCTGTACACTTCTTTTTTTTTTTTTTTTTTTTAGTGATGGGGTTGTTCAGGTTGGAGTGTAGTAGCACAATCATAGCTCACTCCATCCTCAAACTCCTGGGCTTCAGTGATCCTTCTGTCTCAGCCTCCCAAAGTGCTGCTATTATAGGCATGAGTCACTGCACCTGGCCTAATTTATCAACCTTTTTTTGCTTCACAAGTTTGACTTTGAGTCAGAATTAGGCTTTCCTTACTTTCAGATGATAAAGGAATTTACCACTAACACCCTGCTTACTTTTAGTACTTGCATGGTTTAATTTTTTTTATTGAGGTGAAATCCACATAACATAAAAGTTAGCCATCTTAAAGTGTATAATTCTGTGGCATTTCGTACACCCACAGTGTTGTGCAACCACCACCTCTATCTAGTTCCAAAACATTTTCGTCACCCCAGAAGAAACCCCATATCCATTAAGAAGTCAATCCTGGCTGCTCAGCCTGTGGACTAGCCATTCTTTTATTCCTTTACTTTCTTAATAAACTTGCTTTCACTTTATGGGAAAAAAAAAAAAAGAAGTCAATCCCCATTCCATCCTACTCCCAAACCCTGGAAACCACCAATCTGCTTTCCGTCTCTATGGATTTACTTATTCTGGATATTTCATATAAATAAAATCATACAATATGTGACTTTTTGTGTTTGGTTTCTTTCATTTGGCATAATGTTTTTAAGGTTCATCCACATTTTAATATGTATTGGTACTTCATTCCTTTTTATAGCTCAGTAATATTCCATTGTATGTACATACTATATATATCTATTCATTGACATTTCAGTTGTTTCTACCTTTTGACTTTTTGAGAAAGGGTCTTGCTCTGTCATCAAGGCTGAAGTGCAATGGTGTGATCATAGCTCACTGTAACCTTGAATTCCTGGGTTCAAGTGATCCTCCTGCCTCAGCCTCCAGAGTAGCTAAGACTACAGGTGCCCACCACCGTGACTGGCTAATTTTTTTATTTCGTATTTTGTAGAGATATGTTGTCCAGGCTGGTCTTGAACTCCTGGTCTTAAGCAATCCTCCTGCCTTGACCTAACAAAGAGCTGGGATTACAGGTGTGAGCCATCACCCTCAGCTTTGATTATTGTGAATAGTGTTGCCATGAACATCTGTGTGTATTTGTTTGAGTACCTGTTTTCAATCTTTTTTTTTTTGAGACAGGGTCTCATTCTGACACCCAGGGTGGAGTGCAGTGGCATGAACTTGGCTTATTACAGTCTCAACCTCTGGGGCTCAGGTGATTCTTCCACCTCAGTCTCCTGAGTAGCTGGGACTACAAGTGTGTACCACCATGCCCAGGTAATTTTCTGTATTTTTTTGTGGAGACAAGGTTTCACCATGTTGCACAGGCTGGTCTTGAACTCCTGGGCTCAAGTGATCCACCCACCTTGGCCTCCCAAAGAGCTGGGATTACAGGCATGAGCCACTGTGCCCAGCCTATGTTTAATTTTTTGAGGAACAAACTGTTTCCCACAGTAGCTGTACTATTTTATACTTCCATTAGCACTGTATGAGAGTTCCAGTTTGTCCACATCCTAACACTTTCTTTTCTTTCTTTTTTTTTTTTTAATGGCTATCCGGTGGGTGTGAAGTGGTATCTCACTGTGGTTTCGATTTGTATATCCCTAAACTAATGAGAGTTAGCATCTTTTCATGTGCTTCTTAGCTATTCACATGTCTTCTTTGGAGAATGTCAATTCAAGTCCTTTGCTCCTTTTTAAACTATGTTGTCTTTTTGTTGTTATCATCTGTACTCATTAGATATATCATTTGTAAATATTTTCTCCCTTTCTGTAGTTGTTATTTTACTTTTTGATAGTATCCTTTGATGCACAAATATTTTTAGTTTTGGTGAAGTCTAATTATTTTTTCTTTTGTTGCTTATACTTTTGTTCTACAAATCCATTGCCAAATTTAAGGTCATTAAGATTTACTGTATGACTTCTTCAAAGAGATTTATAATTTTAACTCTTATACTTAGGTCATTGATCCATTTTGAGTTAATATTTTCATATGGCATGAGGTAGGGGTGAATGAGTTCTTTTTCAGTGTGAATACCTAGTGGTTTCAGCACCACTTATTGAAGAGACTATTCTTTCTCCATTGAATAGTTTTGACATCCTTGTTGAAAATCAACTGGCCATAGATGTTTAATTCTGGACTCTTGATTCTATTCTAGTGGTCTATATGTTTATACTTATGGCAATACCACACTGTTTTGATTACTATAGCTTTGCAATACATTTGGAAACTAGGAAGTTTGAGTCCTCCCGTTTTGTTTTGCTTTTTCAAGATTCTTTTGGCTGCTCAGGCCCTCTTACAGTTCCCTATGAATTAGAGGGGTCAGCTTTTCCATTTCTGAAGAAAAGCCATTAAAATTCTGATAGGGATTGCATTAAATCCATAGATTTTATGGATTTTTTGGGGAATACTGCCATCTTAACAATATCATGTCTTCAACATGAACATGAAATGCCTTTCCATTTATATAGGTCCTCTTTAATTTTTTCTTTTTTGAGACAGGGTCTCACTTTGTCACCTAGGCTAGAGTGCTGGTAGCTGGGCTACAGGCACGCATCACCACACCCATCTAATTTTTTTTTTCAAGATGGAGTCTTGCTCTGTCACCCAGGCTGGAGTGCACTGGCGTGATCTCAGCTCACTGCAACCTCTGCCTCCTGGGTTCAGGCAATTCTCCTGCCTCAGCCTCCCAAGTAGCTGGGACTACAGGCACCCACCACTGTGCCTGGCTATTTTTTTATTATTATTATTATTTTTTTTAGTAGAGACAGGGTTTCAGCATGTTGGCCAGGCTGGTCTCAAACTCCTGACCTTGTGATCTGCCTGCTTCAGCCTCCCAAAGTGTTGGGATTACAGGTGTGAGCCACCACACCCAGCCTTTTTTTTTTTTTTTCTTTTAATTTTTTGTAGAGACAGGGTTTCTCCATGCTGATCAGGCTGGTCTTGAACTCGTGAGCTTTAGCAATCTGCCTGCCTCGGCCTCCCAAAGTGTTGGGATTACAGGTGTGAGCCACTGCACCCTATGTTGTTGCTTTTTTTTTTAAAGCAAGACAGGGTTTCACTCTGTTGCCCAGGCTGGAGTGCAGTGGTGCAATCATGGCTCACTGCAGTCTTGACCTTCCAGGTTCAGGTGATCCTCCTGCCTCAGCCTCCCAAGTAGCTAGGAATAAGAGGCGCATGTGACCACACCCAGCTAAGTTATCTTAAAAATTATTTGTAGACCCTGGGTGTGGTGGCTCACGCCTGTAATCCCAACACTTTGGGATGCCAAGGTGGGTGGATCACCTGAGGTCAGGAGTTTGAGAGCAGTGTGGCCAACATGGTGAAACCCCATCTCTACTAAAATTAGAAAAAAATTAGCTGGGCATGATGGCAAGCACCTGTAATCCCAGCTACTCGGGAGGCTGAGGCAGGAGAATCACTTGAACCTGGAAGACGGAGGTTCCAGTGAGTGGAGATTGTGCCACTGCACCCCAGCCTGGGCGACAGAGTGAGACTCCATCTTAAAAAAAAAAAAAAAATAAAAAAAAAATATATATATATATATAAAATTTTATATATATATATATATATAAAATTTGTAGAGACAGGGCCCTATGTTGCCTAGGCTGGTCTTGAACTTCTTGGCTCAAGCAATCCTTCTGCCTCAGCCTCCCAAAGTGCTGGAATTACAGGCATGAACCACTGCACCTGGCCTTCCTTAATTTCTTTCAGCAATGTTTTGTAGTTTTTGGTGTACAAATCTTTCAACTTCTTGGTTAAATTTGTTCCCAGGCATTTTATTCTTTTGAATGCTATGGAAAATATAATTGTCTTTATTATTTCCTTTTTCAGTTGTTCATTGCTGGTGTATATAAACACAATTGGGCCAGACACCATGGCTCATGCCTATAATCCCAGCACTTTGGGAGGCCGAGGTGGCAGGATCACTTGAAGCCAGGAGTTCAAGAACAGCCTAGGCAATATGGCAATACCACATCTCTACAAAAAATTAGGCAGGCGTGGTGGCACATGCCTGTGGTCCTACCTACTTGGGAGGCTCAGGTGGGAGGATCACTTGAGCCTGGGAGGCAGAGGTTTCAGTGAGCTGAGATCATGCCAGTGCATTCCAGCCTGGGCAACAGAGCAACAACCTGTCTTAAAAAAAAAAATCTTTATACAAATTTTAAAAAATATTTTATAAGCCTGGGCACAGTGGCTCATGCCTATAACCCCAGCACTTTAGGAGGCTGAGGTGGGAGGATCACTTGAGCCCAGGAATTCGAGACCAGCCTGGGCAACATGGCAAAACCCCATCTCTACAAAAAATACAAAAATTAGCTGGATGTGGTGGTATATGCCTATAGTCCCAGCTACTTGGGAGGCTGAGGTGGAAGGATTGCTCCAGCACAGGAGGTCAAGCAGTGAGCCATGATGGCACAACTGCACTCAAGCCTGGGTGACAGAATAAGACCCTATCTCAGCAAAAAAATTATTTTATAGAGACGAGGTCTTGCTATGTTGACCACACTGGTCTCGAACTCCTGGCCTCAAGTAGTGATCCTCCTGCCTTAGCCTCTCAAAGTGCCAGGATTACAGGTACAAGCCACTGAGCCCAGCCCACAAGATTTTTGTGAGTTGATCTTTCTTTTTTCTTTCTTTCTTTTTTTTTTTTTCTGAGACAGAGTGTTGCTCTATCACCCAGGCTAAAGTACAGTGATGCGATCACCAGTCACTGCAACCTTGACCTCCTATGCTCAAGCCATCCTCCTCCCTCAGCCTCCCAATTAGCTGGGACTACAGGTACACACCAACATGCCTGGCTAATTTTTTAATTTTTTTTTTTTGTAGAGAGAGTATCTCCCTATGTTGTCCAGGCTTGTCTCAAACTCCAGGGCTCAAGTGATCCTGCCACCTCAGCTTCCCAAAATGCTGGGAACACAGGCATGAGCCACTGTGCCCAGTCTGAGTTCATCCCGTAACCTGCAACTCTGCTAAATTTGTTCGTTAGCTTTAATAGCCGCTTTTTTATTGTTGTTTTCTTTTGAGACTTCTTTGTGATTTTATATTTGGGACCATGTCCTCTGTGAACAGAGATACTTTTATTTCTTGTTTTCCAATTTGGATATTTTTTTTTCCTTGCCTAAAACTCCTGGTACGATGTTGAATAGCAGTGGTTGAAGCCGGCATCCTTGTCTTGTTCCAAATCTTAGAGGGAAAGCCTTCAGTGTCACACTACTGAGTATGATGTGTGCTTTGGCTTTCATAAATGCCCTTTATCATGTTCATTAAGTTCCCTTCTATTCCTAGTTTGCTGAGTGTTTTTATCATGAAAGGGTGTTGGATTTTGTCAAATGTCTTTCTGTGTCAACTTAGATGATTGTGTTTTTTTTCTCTCTTTCTAATAATGTAGTATATTACAATGACCAGTTTTCTTGTATTGAATCACTCTTGAATTCCTGAGATAAATCTCACTAGCCCTGGTGTATAATTCTTTTATTGTGCTGTCGGATTTGGTTTGCTAGCATTTTTTTTGGGACTTTTGCCTCTATAATTAAGGGACATTAGTTTCTTCTCCTATGGTGTCATCTGAAATGTGTTATCTCACCTCAAGAAAATGTTTCCTTCTCTTCAATTTTTTTGGAAGACCGTGAGTAGACTGAGTTACTTCTTTAAATATGTGGTGGAATTCACCAGTGAAGCCATCTGGTTTTAGACTTTTTGTTTTTTGGAGGTTTTTGTTACTAATCTTTTTTGGCTGGGCACAGTGGCTCACACCTGTAATCCCAGCACTTTGGGAGGCCAAGGCGGGTGAATCCTTGAGGCCAGGAGTTCAAGACTAGCCTGGCCAACATGGTGAAACTCCATCTCTACTAAAAATACAAAAATTAGCTGGGTGTGGTGGCCAGTGCCTGTAATCCCAGCTACTTGGGAGGCTGAGGCAGGAGAATCGTTTGAATGTAGGAGGCAGAGATTGCAGTGAGCTGAGATGATGCCACTGCACTCCAGCCTAGGCAACAGAGCAAGACTCTGTCACAAAAAAAAAAAACAACCCACAATAATAATATTAATAATTTAATTTTTTCCTTGTTATAGGTATGTTTAGACTTTCTACTTCTTGATTCAGTTTTTGTAGTTTTGCGTGTTTCTAGGAATTCATCCATTTCAACTAGGTTATCTAATTTGTTGGCATACAATTGTTCATAGTACTCTCTTATAATCCTTTTTATGTCTTTAAAATCAATAGCAACATCCCCACTTTTATCCCTGATTTTACTTATTTGAGTCTTCTCTCCTTCTCAGTCTAGCTAAAGGTTTGCCAATTTTGTTGATCTTTTTAAAGAACCAAGTTTTAGTTTCATTGATTCTTCTATTGTTTTTCTTTTCTTTTGCTTTATCTCCACTCTAATCTTTATTTCCCTCCTTTCTTTTTCTTTTTTTTTTTTTTTTTTGAGACAGAGTCTCTCTCTGTCGCCCAGGCTGCAGTGCGATGACGCGATATCGGCTCACTGCAACCTCCGCCTCCCAGGTTCAAGTGATTCTCCTGCCTCAGCCTCCTGAGTAGCTGGGACTACAGGCTCGTGCCACCACGCCAGGCTAATTTTTTTTTTTTTTTTTTGTATCTTTAGTAGAGACGGAGTTTCACCATGTTGGCCAGGCTAGTCTTGAACCCCAGACTTCATGATCCGCCCGTCTCGACCTCCCAAAGTGCTGGGATTACAGGCGTGAGCCACCACGCCCGGCTCCTTTTGCTTTTTGAGTTTAGTTTACTCTTCTTTTTCTAGTGCCATAAGGTATAAATTAGATTATTGATTTCAGATTTTTTTTTTTTGAGACAGGCTGGAATGCAATGGTGCAATCTCAGCTCACTGCAACCTCTCCCTTCCAGGCATAAGCTCTCCTCCCACCTCAGCCTCCCAAGCACCTGGGATTACAGGTTTGCACCACCACACTTGGCTAATTTTAAAGTTTTTCTGTAGAGATGAAGTCTCACTATATTGCCCAGACTGGTCTGGAACTCTTGGGCTCAAGCGATCCTCCCACTTTGGCCTCCCAAAGTGTTGGGATTACAAATGTGAGCCACTACACCTGGACTTTTTTTTTTAAATTTAAATATTTATAGCTATAAAGTTCTCTCTGAGCACTAATTTTGCTGCATCCCACACCATCTGGCATGTTTTCATTTTCATTCATCTCAAAGTATAATCTAATTTCCCTTGTGATTTCTTCTTTGACTCATTAGTCATTTAAGAGTATGTTGTTGGCCGGGCGCAGTGGCTCATGCCTGTAATCCTAGCACTTTGGGAGACCAAGGCCAGCAGATCTCTTGAGCCCAGCCTGGGCAACATGGTGAAACTCTGTCTCTACAAAAAAAAAAAAAAAAAAAAAAAGCAAAAATTAGCTGGGTGTGGTGGTGTGTGCCTGTAGTAGCTGGAGGTTGAGGTTGCACTGAGCCATGATCATACCACTGCACTCCAGCCTGGGTGACAGAGAGAGATCCTGTATCAAAAAAAAAAAAAAAAAAACTATGTTGTTTCATCCACAAAAATTAAAAATAAAAAAGGAGGCCAGGCGTGGTGGCTCACACCTATAATCCTAGAACTTTGGGAGGCCAAGGCAGGTGGATCACCAGAGGTCAGGAGTTTGAGACCAGCCTGGCCAACATGGTGAAACCTCGTCGCTACTAAAAATACAAAAATTAGTTGGGCATGGTGGCACGTGCCTGTAGTCCCAGCTACTCAGGAGGCTGAGGTGAGAGAATTGCTTGAATGCAGGAGGTTGCGGTGAGCTGAGATCATGCCACTGCACTCCAGCCTGGACGACAGAGTGAAAATCTGTTTCAAAAAAATGAAAAAGAAAAAGAATATGTTGTTTAATTTCTATATTTGTGAATTTTCCAGTTTTCTCTTCTGTTATTAATTCTAGCATCATTCCATTGTGGTTAGAGAAGATCTTTTGTATGACTTCAACTTTTTAAAATCTATGGAGACTTGTTTTGTGGCCTAACATATGGTCTATCCTGGAGGATATTTCATGTACATGTGAGAAGCATCTGCATTCTGCAGTTGTTGGATGGAATGGTCTATATATGTCTGTTAGGTCGAGTTGGTTTGTAGTGTTCTATTTCCTTACTAATTTTCTTCTCTCTTTTTTTTTTTTAATAGAGACAGGATCTCACGCTGTCACCCAGGCTGGAGTACAGTGGCACAATCACAGCACAATACAACAGCCTTGACTTCCTGGGCTCAAGGAATCCTCTCACCTTAGCCCCTCGGATAGCTGGGACTACAGGCATGTGCCACCATGCCCAATTAATTAATTTTTTGTAGAGACAGGGTCTAACTATGTTACCCAGGCTGGTCTCAGATTCCTGGGCTTAAGTGACACTCCTGCTTATCCTTTCTTGTCCTCCCAAAGTGCTGGGATTTCCTTACTAATTTTCTGTTTGTGTTTTTTTTTTTTTGAGACAGAGTATCACTCTGTTGTCCAGGCTTGAGTGCAGTGGCATGATCTCGGCTTATTGCAAGCTCCACCTCCCGGGTTCATGCCATTCTCCTGCCTCAGCCTCCCGAGCAGCTGGGACTACAGGTGCCCGCCACCACGCCTAGCTAATTTTTTTGTATTTTTAGTAGAGATGGGGTTTCACCATGTTAGCCAGGATGGTCTCAATCTCCTGACTCTGTGATCCACCCGCCTCGGCCTCCCAAAGTGCTGGGATTACAGGTGTGAGCCACCTCGCCCGGCCATTTCCTTACTAATTTTCTGACGAGTTGTTCTGTCTGTTATTAAAAGTGAGTATTGGCTGGGCACAGTGGCTCGTGCCTGTAACAACAGTATTTTGGCTGAGGCAGGAGGATCACTTAAATCTAGGAGGTCAAGGCTGCAGTGAACTATGATCACTCCACTCCAGCCTGGGCAACAGAGCAAGACTCTGTCTCTAAAAATAAAATAAATAAAAGTAGGTATTGAAGTCTCCAACTACTATTGTAGAATTCTTCCTTCAATTCTGCCAATGTTCGTGTCATGTATTTTGGGGCTCCGTTATTTGGTATGTGTTTATAATTGTTTTATCTTCCAATAAATTGACCTCATTATCAATATATGACTTTCTCTTACTTGTAAAAACTTTTTTTAAAGAGACAGGGTCTTGCTATGTTACCCAGTTGGAGTACTCCTGGGCTCAAGCAATCCTCCCACTTCAGCCTCCCAAGTAACTAAGACTGCAGGTATGCAACTCTGCACCCAGCTCCTCTTGTAACAATTCTTGTACTTAAAGACTATTTTGTCTAATACTAGTATAGCTACTTCAGCTCTCTTTTGGTTACTATTTGCATAGAATATCTTTTTCTATCCTTTTAGTTTCAACCTATTTGTGTCTTTGGACCTAATGTGAGACTCTTGTCAAATATAAGACACCTGGCATACTCACACACACACACACACACACACACACGCAGGCATGCACAAAGAAAGGTGGAATCTGTTAGAAAACAAAACAACATAAGAGAATATTACTAAAATTACAGTTAAAGGTATAAGTTGGAAGTCTGTCTTATTAGACTTCTCATTTGTTTATAATTATAATTGATATTATAATTATAATTAAATATTCACATTGTTAGAGTAAATAATAATTTTTTTTTTTTGAGATGGAGTTTCGCTCTTGTCACCTAGGCTGGAGGCCAGTAGCGTGATCTTGGCTCACTGCAACCTCCGCCTCCCAAGTTCAAGCGATTCTCCTGCCTCAGCCTCCTGAGTAGCTGGGATTATAGGTGCCCGCCACCATGCCTGGCTGATTTCTGTATTTTTTAGTAGAGACAAGGTTTCACCATGTTGGCCAGGCTGGTCTTGAACTCCTGACCTCAAGCGGTCCACCCTCCTCGGCCTCCCAAAGTGCTGGGATTATAGGCGTGAGCCACCATGCTGGGGCGTTAAGAGTATAAACTATAAATTAATAAATTAAAAACACAAAACACTATTATATTTTCCTAAATCTTGATTGCTTTTCTTCTGCTCACCTTATTATAATAGTCTTTCAATGAGAAAACTGTTGGAGTTTTCTATTTTTATTTATTTTTTGAGACATGGTCTCAGTCTATCACCCAGGCTGGAGTGCGGTGGCACACAGCTCCCTGCAACCTTCACCTCCCAGGCTCAGGTGATCCTCCCACCTCAGCCTCCCAAATAGCTGAGACCCCAGGTGCATGCCACCATACCTGGCTAATTTTTTTTTTTTTTTGGAGAGATGGGGTTTTGCCATGTTGCCCAGGCTGATCTTAAACTCTTGAACTCAAGTGATCTGCTGGGATTACAGGTGTAAGCCACCATGCCTGGCTGAATTTTTGTTTGTTTGTTTTTATTATTATTATTTTTTAGAGATGGAGTCTTTCTGTGTTGCCCAGGCTGCAGTACAGTGGTGTGATCTCAGCTCACTGCAACTTCTGCCTCCCTGGTTCTAGCAATTCTCCTGCCTCAGCCTCCCAAGTAGCTGGGACTACAGGTGCATGCCACCATGCCCGGCTAATTTTTTGTATTTTAGTAGAGACGAGGTTTCACTGTATCACCCAGGCTGGTCTTGAACTTCTGAGCTCAGGCAATCCACCCTCCTTGGCCTCTCAAAGTGTTAGGATTACAGGCGTGAGCCACCGTGCCTGGCCTTAAAATTTTTACTGTAAGTAATATTCCATTTTCTATAAAAATATTTAAGAACTGCAAATTAGAAAATAAACCAATTCAATGTTAAATAAATAAACAGAGTCTCTTGTGGACACTTTAAAAAGTGCATTCTGGGCCGGGCGCGGTGACTCATGCCTGTAATCCCAGCACTTTGGGAGGCCAAGTCAGGCGGATCACGAGGTCCAGAGATTAAGACCATCCTGGCCAAAGTGGTGAAACCCTGTCTTTACTAAAAAAATACAAAAATTAGCTGTGTGTGGTGGTGCGCACCTGTAGTCCCAGCTATTCAGGAGGCTGAGGCAGAAGAATTGCTTGAACCTGGGAGGCAGAGGTTGCAGTAAGCCAAAATTGCGCCACTGCACTCCAGCCTGGCAACAGAGTGAGACTCCATCTCAAAAAACAGAAAAAAAGAAAAAAAAAGTGCATTCTGGCCAGGTGTGGTGGCTCGCACCCATAACCCTAGCACCTTTGGGAGGCCAAGGTGGGTGGATCACCTGAGGTCAGGAGTCCAAGACCAGCCTGGCCAACATGGCGAAATTCTGTCTCTACTAAAAATACAAACATTAGCCGGGCATGGTGGCATTCCAGCCTGGGTGACAGAGCGAAACTCCATCTCAAAAAAAAAAAAAATGCATTTTGAGGCCAGGCACAGGTTGTTCACTTGCCTTACAATGTTTTTAAAGAATGCTCTCTGCACAGCCACTTTTCTGCCCTGAGTAAGTTAGAGTTAGGCAAAACAAAGTTAGGCACTTTGTGTCAATCCTTCAAGTAGCCCACCAACAAATTAGAACAGACAAAATTCTTTGAGAGTAAGGTCTTCTCTGCTCCCTCTGGAACCAGGAACCAGGGTCCTACGCTGGGAACACGGGCTGTCATCTTCAAGAGCACAACCAAGCCAGGGAGGAGGGTTGGGGCAAGAGTGAGTAAAAATGCTGCAAAGCTTTTCTGCCATTTTTAGGTTGCCTCTTTCTGGATTCAGCATTTTCCTGGTTACTGCAAATCTTTTACTATTCTCCAGAGTTCTCACAATGTTGGTTCTAGCAGTTTTTTCCTACTTTTTGGTGTTTCTGTGGATGAACAAGCCCTTGGAGCTACCTACCTAACACATGATTTAATTTTTACGTTTAGATTTCTGATCCATATGGAGTTTATCCTGGTATAGAGTGTGGGTTCAATTTCAATTTTTGTCAAACGGCTATTCAATTACCCCCCATCTATTTACTGAAAAGTCTTCCTGGCTGGGTGTGGTGGCTCACACCTGTAATCCCAGCACTGTGGGAGGCCAAGGGGGGTGGATCACCTGAGGTCAGGAGTTCAAGACCAGCCTGGGCAACATGGCAAAACCCCATCTCTACTAAAAATACAAAAATTAGCCAGGCATGGTGGCTTGTGCCTGTAATCCCAGCTACTCAGGAGGCTGAGGCAGGAAGAACGGCTTGAACCCGGGAGACGGAGGTTGCAGTCAGCTGAGATCCTGCCACTGCACTCCAGCCTGGGTGACAGAGTGAGACTCTGTCTCAAAAAAAGTCTTTCTGTCACACCTGTAATGCTACTGCTTTGAGAGGCCAAGGCAGGAGGATCGTTTGAGCCCAGGAGTTCTAGGCTGCAGTGAGCTATGATTGCAAAAATCAAAATTAAAATGACATTTTATAGAATGATTTAAAATGTGGTAGGGCTAGTATTTGCTCACTGCCCTTCTTTTCAGGGTTTTCTCTCTCTCTTCTTTTTCTCTCTCTCTCTCTCTCTCTCTTTCTCTCTCTCTTTTGTGGTAGAATCTTGCTCTGTCCACCCAGGCTGGAGCGCAATGGCGTGATCATAGCTCACTGCAGCCTTGAACTCCTGGGTTAAAGTGATCTTCCTGTTTCAACATCCCAAGTAGATGAGACTACAGGCACACGCCACCAGGAACAGCTTCTTTTTTTTTTTTTTTTTTTTTTTTTTCTGGAGAGATGGGGCTCTCACTATGTTGCACAGGCTGGTCTTGAACTCCTGGCCTCAACAATCCTCCTGCCTCAGCCTCTAGAGTTCCTGGGATTACAAATGTGAGCCACTGCACCCCACTCATTCTTCACTGTTCTTGCTTGTTTATTTTTCAATGAAAACTTCAGAATTCAGGAGTGATATTTCTGTGATGTTTAGTTGGCCTATGCAATTATCCTTTTTTTTTTTTTTTTTGAGATGGAGTCTCGCTCTGTCACCCAGGCTGGAGTGCAGTGGTGCTATCTTGGCTCATAGCAACCTCCGCCTCCTGGGCTCAAGCAATTCTCCTGCCTTAGCCTCCCAAGTAGCTGGGATAACAGGCACACACCACCATGCTCAGCTAATGTTTGTATTTTTTTTTTTTTTTTTTTTTTGAGATGGAGTCTCACTCTGTTGCCAGGCCAGAGTGTAGTGGCGTGATCTTGGCTCCCTGCAACCTCTGCCTCCCAGGTTCAAGCGATTCTCCTGCCTCAGCCTCCTGGGTAGCTGGGACTGCAGGTGCACACCACCACGCCCAGCTAATTTTGGTATTTTTAGTAGAGGCAGGGTTTCACCATGTTGGCCAGGATGGTCTCCATCACTTGACCTTGTGATCCACCCAGATAGCCCTCCCAAAGTGCTGGGATTACAGGCATGAGCCACCGCGCCCGACCTTATTTTTTTTTCAGTAGAGACAGGTATCGCCATCTTGGCCAGGCTTGTGTCAAACTCCTTACCTCAGGTGATCCACCTGCCTCGGCCTCCCAAAATGCTGGGATAACAGACATGAACCACTGCACCCAGCCAGCAATTATACATTTTTAAGTGTACTTTTGTGTCTTTGTGCATTGCCTAACTAGCTTTCTAATTTACTACTTTCTTATATTCTAGGAAGCATGGGCATGGGGGCAGAGAGAAGCGTAAAAAAATAAGAGTATCCATACCTGCAGATGCCTGTGCCTGGGCATCAGGGTGGCGCTGGCAGACTCTACTCAAGAATTCACTCACTTGACGTAGGGAAAGGGCATTATGCAGTGTTTCCAGAGGGTAGATGGTAGGCACCATGGAACACCCTTCAAACCCTGTTTGAAAAGAGATGGGCAAAGTCAATGTTATTCCTGCCAGATATACCCCAACTGGCCAAGGAAGCATGGAGAGTCCCTGAGAGCCATCAGGAGAGTCCGTGGCTTTTGGAGTGTGGGGTATCCAAGACTCTGAGGAGAGGGAACTCTTTAGAGCCCCTAGGGGAGTCTGTTTTTCTCACCTTCAGATTTCCTAAAACATCTACCTGCTAAGGCCTCAAGGTGAATCAAATCACCTCTCATGCTACCTATGGAGAGCTTGCAATGTACCATGGAAAAATAAACAGAATCCCAGTAGGGTAAGCACCAATGTTGCTCTCACACTTTCTAGGGGAATAAAACAAGGATCCAGAGGTAAGGGGTGAAACTGCAGATCTAACATGAGATAGGGAGGTCAGGGAGCTGGGAAGAAACAGCAGATTTCGGGTATCATGAATAAGAGAACCAGATTAAGGAAAAGGACATGGAATCAGAGAAGGGGTTCATGCAAATTCAGGATGTTGGCAGAAAGGCTAGAATACTTGGATGCAAACGGGAGGGCATGCAATACACATGAAGCTCAGCCCAGGAAAACCACATGCATGAACAGGATGGGGATGGAAGTTCTTTCTTGGTAATTTCCATCACATCAAAGCTTCACCCTTCTGATCTACTGGAAAACCCCAGACTTGCTAGGATCTTTCTACTTCATCAGAAAAATGAGGCAAACGCCCTAGAAAAAAGAAAAAGTACTTAGTCTCTGCTCTAAACCCAAGAATTCCAATGCAGGTTGATCAGTCTGGGTAGGGTCAAGGGTAAATATAATATGTAACCCTAATACTAGGGACTGGTGAGGGAAAAAATGTCCCCATTGGAGGATCAAGCAAAACACATCCAAACCACTATCTCAGTCCCCAATCTTTCCTATGCCTCCTCAACACCTCCTTAAAGGGACTAAGGATACACGGGACAACAAAGTCTATGCAAGACAGCTTCCTGTTCACCAGTGACTAAAGCCCATAGCTCAAAAGGATTATAACCTGACCATCTTCGAAGCTCTGGACTTTGTTTGCCCCAAGGATACAATTGAGGCTTCTGTGCCTCAATTTCCCCCATGATCTAGTGGCAGGAGGGCAGGAAAGTTACTGTCTCTAGCTCCTCAGAGTGGCTAGAAAAACATTTGGATTTGAAGATGGTGGTAGTAGAGGGTTAGAGTGATAAGAACAGATTCCAAGGCAAGAGATTACTCCTGTATTGAATAGAACTGGGAAATGAGTAACATTAGGGGGTGGTGAGAAAGGAGAATAAGAAGGGGATGAGCAGCCAATGCTACAGCTACCAGGCATTCTGGCCCCAATCCCATCCAAGCGACTAAATGCAAGTTACATAACCTTAGGGCAAATAGGAGAAAGAAATAGGTGGGCTCTCCTGCCAGAAGTGCAATAAGCAAAGCAGTCAGTCCCAGCCAGGGTAGTGGCAGCAGCCAGCTTGGTGGCAGGGGGTACCGTAGAGGCACTCGGGGTCATCCTGGCCTGAGCGCAGCCAGTTCCGGAAGAGGCGCAGGTGGTAGGAGCACTGGTGCAGGTGATGCGCCAGCGTGGCATCCAAGGAGACTGGCCGGCCCCCTGTACAGTCAGAGGAAAAACTGCGCAGCAACCGGACCACAGGGTGCTGGTCATCCAGCAGCTCTGGAGGGGGTGAGGGGACCACGGCAGGAAGCACAAAGATAGAGAAAGAGAAGAGGGAGAGACAATGAGGAGGGCACTGACTAGCACAAGCATTACTGGGAGGTGGGGGCACTCAGATCCCAGGTGAGCTAAGAGAGAAGCAGAGATGGTCAGAGCCACTGGGCATCTCTTACAGGGAAGAACAGTGGTGTCATCATAGAATGAGTCTGAAAGAAGGGATAAGTGAGACCTCATCATACAGCAATGCCCTCCCCTTCCTCCATGAGCATAATTCAGTCAGTGCTTGTAGACAGCAGTCACATCATTGTGAACAGGGGTGAGCTGGCAGTTTTGTGGCTGGAAGTCTTGACTACAACATCATTGAATGAACCCTACTTAGGGCCTGCATTCTCAGGTGAATGGATTTATGAAGTAAGGGTAAAAACGAAAAAGTTCAAAGTCACTCATAGTGTCAAGGATGGTATTGGGTATCAAGATAGTCAAGCTAAAAAGGCTCTTTTTTAGGGCAGGCCTTCTGGACCACACTCTAAGATAGCCGAAGACAGGGATGGTATTAGGCAACTGGCACAGGAGACTGGCAGGAAACGAGGTGTAGAACTCCTTTAAAACGGTACGTGTGGAAAATGGAATCAGTATGTGAAAATACCAATATTGACTAACCATTCTTTACCTTACGGTTGTTTAAACAATCAGTTAAAAAAAAAAAGTACACTAAAACTCAGGACTTAGAGATACTGTATCCATTACAGAAGCTGAAAGTTAGATACAATTTTATATTTTCTTCCCACTGCTGGTGAGTCTAACTGCACTTTTTCAGCTGGTGAGTGGAAAAGCTTTGATTCTGAACCCCTCATTTTAGCTACTTGGCAAACTTTGTGGATGCATGTAATTCAGCTACAAAAGGTTGAAGGCAGTCAAAGACATGTGGAGAGGGGTGTAAGAGGAACAATAGTGAAAAGATCTTAGAGAAAAGGCGTGGGATCTTAAGACATGATGTGAGGATGGACAAGAACTTGAGTACAGGATGTTGGTATAGAGAAGGTAGAAACAAGGCAGCTGAGGATGACTGCTCAAAACTCCCAGACCAGAACTGGCTCCACAAGGTGATCCCATGAGACTGTGGTCTTCAGAGACCTTAGCTTGGATGTCAGGACGGATTTCAGCTCTACCTAGGCTAGTCTTGTGAGCACTAAGTATGTACCAATGGTCACATAGTTATATGGGTCCCTAGAAGATAATGGGCTTGACAAATCCAGTGATCACACCCTGACATTCTGGATGAGCCTGAGCCACAGTCTTTCCCACTTTATTAATTTACTTTGGTGAATTCAGTGTGCAGCTTAGTAATAGGCTATACTTGTGTGCTGGATATAGTTACAGGATATAAGAGCAGCTTATTAGGAACAGAGGCAGGGATAGGCTGAGGGCTGCTCTCCCATCAAAGTGTGAAGACACACTGCCTTGCCTCTTCTCCAGAGCCATGTCCAGTATTTCCAGCTGCTGTTTCAAAGCCAGATATCATGGCAAGGAGATGGTGATGACAGAGCTGCTATGACTTATCTGCAACTACAGACAAAACATCCACTTTGTAATTGCTGGTCAGTCAAGCAAGATCTCGGCCATGGAGAAGAGCCTTCATATTTCTTGAGGGTCAAATTGAATCTAGATAATCTTCCTCAGAAAGTGACATACAGCTCCAAATTTCTCCTGTTGTCAACAGTTAGAGCCCAGCTTCTGGCTTCTTAAGCATGTTAGCCTCCAAGCTCCAGCACAAGAAAAACAAAGGAGGCCACAAGACCCCTAAGGAAGTGTGCAGGGTATTGGAGATCTTAAATTTGTTTTCCTACACAACACCTGCATTTTCCAGCTCTTTTTTCCTCACCTCTTTTTGGCAGAATTAAATCTTCTTCAACGGGTGAGGCTGCTAAACAGGGCTTCGGGGAACTGGAGGTACATAGGTCTGAGGGTCTGTTTCATGGACTTGGGTCTTTTCTTATGGCACCTAAGAACTAGGAGATATGTGATTTAGCTCTGATTTCAGGAGCCCACGTTCCTTGTACTATATTGTGGACCCTAAGTCCAAGTCCCAGGCTGTGCTATTGATGCATCAGGTTCTATTCTGGAGGTGGCTATGGCACATGAAGGCCAGAAGAACTTGAAGCTAAATGAGCGGGCACACCCCTGAGGCTCTGAATGGGAACTCCTGCCACAGGCACAACTAGGAGCCTGGGGGCAGGGATAAACTGAGCCAACATAGGCTGGTCAACCTAGGGAGAGATTTCAGCAGTGCCTTGTGAAGATGTACAACCTGACTGGGCTAAAATCTAGCAGTTGTCACTTGCTAGGCAATAGGAGATTAGCACGTAGAGGTTTTCTAGTCAGGAAGCCAGCCTAGTTTTACTTTCCTCAGAGAGTCTCAGCTCTTTAATAGAAGAAAACCATACCTAAAAAACCTAGATTTACCTCGAAGACAAAATATAATACAGAGAGAAAAATAAGGATACCAAGGATAAAACTTTGAAAGAGAGTGAGCCTGGGTTCTCCTGCTATACCCTACAAAGAGACCATACCCTTCAATTTATGGTTTACAGAGATCTCCAAGCTCTCCCACCTTAGTGTGGGCAGACCCGGTTCTTCAATGGTCTTAAAATATTATTCCTTCCTAAGTTCCCCGAGAATCCCCAGAAGACATCTCCACTCTTCAAACTTCTCTGCAATAGCTTTACCATAGGTAGGCTGGTGCCACATGGAAACTACACTTAAAAACTCAAGTACGGTCCTTTTTCTTTTACCTACTACTTCCTACTCCTTTCTTTTTATTTTTTATCCCAAAGCAACCTGGGCTCTTGTTTTCTAGGCCCAGGCACTAGGTTAGTAGTAACATAAAGCAAATGTCAGGAGCACAAGAGCCACACAAAATACACATAATGGTAGGAGAAAGATATATGGAGATGGGAAACTATATACTCAAGACTAACACCCATATAAGTAGGCTTAGGAGCTGGGAACTGCAGCATTGCTCCAAAAGAGGAACAAACTAGTCATCCATATCCACCCCAACAAAAGAGTTGGAGAAAACACAGAAAGATCAAAGTTATATAAGCTGAGGAATTGGGGGTATGGGGGAAGAGAAGAAATGGAATCAATCTAGGAAACACTATTCCCATCCTAAGAAGGGGAACCATCATATCTGTACACAGCCCGGCAGTCATGTGATAGGAAAGGGAGAGGTTTAATCAGTATTTTGGTGGTGATGCTGACAAAAGTGACATAACGGTGATGATGGTGATTATGGAAGTAAGACCTTGAGTTGCCACAGGGATGGGGCAGCCAGGCTGCAGCCAAGACTAAGGCTGTCATAAAGAAACCATCCCAGGAGGGACACTTAGTGAGTGGCTCATTCAGAGACAGCAGGGTGTCAACATGGTGGAAGGAGAGGCAAAGTCAGTGTTGAAACTCAGAGTTAAGTGTCTAGAGGTGACATGGTGAGGAGGAATGACATTGAGTCAGAAGCAAACGTACCGTTAGTCGGATGCTTTGCAAACGACACAGAAAATCGTTTTACGGCCGGGACAAACAAGAGCTCTGGGGAGAAAAGACATCATGGGGATTATACCCACCCTTGTCCCCACCCTCTGCTCTGGAGTTTGCCCGCAAGATAGTCCGTTCTTTAAAGTTGGTTATCTGACCTGCTCCCCTCCCCATCCTTTGGATTTCTAACACATATCAATCTCTTTTCCTTTGGTAAATCTCTTAGGAATCTATGTGTCATCTGTACCACAATGCACCCCTACAAGCAACCCTAATTTTACCACTATGTCCTCTTTCTGGTCATTTGGAAATAAAATCTTCACAGAAATATTCATCCCTTCCCCTAGTCTCTTTCCTTATTATCTTTTCTGCCTTAGCTGAGTAACATTCCCTTCCCTAAACCCAATTTTCTGGATTTTAATCGAGGTTCCACCACATTCTTCCCAACCATGCATCATCCTCCTTGGTCCTTACCCCTACAGGCCAGAATCCAGGAAAGAGTACAAACTGATGCAGCAGGACTGTATGTGGGAGATTATGAAGGGATAAGCATAAATAAGTAGTATTTTTATGGCAAGAGGGAATGCAAATGGAGGGATGAAAGGGGTCCTGGTTTCTTCTCCCATCTATTACTGATGAAGAAAACTTGTTATAAGGCCAGTGTCATCTTAAGCATGAATAGTTCTTGAGCTATGTCCTTGCTGAGAGACAAGTGAAAAAAGGAGTTATCCCCCAAAACCCACCCACATACCATCTCGGTGCTTCAGACTGGCAGGTGGTAGCTTTTTGCCATGGCTGCGGGCGTAGTCCTGAAGATTCGGGGCGCTGGAGGAGCCACCCAGCACTGTGGTGCTGAACAGCCCTGTGCACTGTGAGCCTGCAAGGCCGGGAGTGCGTTAGTAGCCACGTAAAGCCACAACTATCACACAGAACTATACACAACTTCACATGATAACATCAAGACACACACACAGCCATTCACAGCCACCACCATGTGGCCATTCCACATAACCACAAATGGCTTTACACTTCCGCATAGTCACAGTGGGCAAGCAAAACGGGGATTCCTCTGAAGAGCTACATGGCAGAGACAAGAGGCCACTACAAATGCAGGGTTAGTCATATTAGGGGATTCAAAGCTACTGAAAGGGATAGACTGTACTCTCCAGGTGGCTCTCAGAAATGCTAAAATAACAGGTAGGTCCCTCTAGATTCCCCCCAGATTTAATTCGGCACCCCTTACCCAGGATATATAGCTTGAGAAACCCAGAAATCTAGCCCTTATAGATTTGAAAGGAAAAGGCTAGAGACTGTATTCTGAACACTCAGCTGGCACCCTTCCAATCCTTCCTAAGTTTTTCATCCAACATCCCCTCCCTTCAGGCATTTTGACCTTTCCCAGGAATGAAAGTATGAGGCTCACAATTTTTTTTTTTTAAGACAGGGACTCACTGTGTTGCCCAGGCTGCAGTGCAGTGGCACAATCATAGCTCACTGCAGCCTTGGTCTCCCAGGCTCAAGTGATCCTCCCAACTCAGTTTCCCAAGTAGCTGGGATTGCAAGCACACACCATCATGCCTGGACAATTTTTTAATTTTTAGTAGAAACGAGGTCTCACTATGTTGCCCAGGTTGGTCTCTAACTGCTGAGCTCAAGTGATCCCCCACCTTGGCCTCCCATAGTGCTGGGATTATAGGTGTGAGCCACAGCCCCCTGCCTCATTGAACTTTTTAAGCAAAAAGAACTCAGAGATCATCCAGTCCAACTTTCTTATTTTAGAGATTAGAAACTGAGATCCAAAAGGGACCTCCTTTGCTCAAGGTCACATAGTTTTTTAGAAGCTAAGTTGGACTAGAATCCAGGTCTCCTGACTCTGAGGACCAACTGTATTGTTAGAAAATAAATAACTATTTTTTTAGGAACCAGCACAGTTTCTGAAGTCAAGATGGACACAAATTGAAGGGCTTGTGAAGAATCAGTTGATTGTATGTAGAGCATGCCTATTATGTGATGAGCACCCTACTAAGAAGGAATGCAGGAAATAACAACAAAAAGATATGTTTTATTCTGCTCTCAAAAGTGTATTATCCTGTAAGCCTATGCTGAAAGCCAGTTGCCCACACATATAAATTCAAAGAAAGCAAAGAGAACTCCATTGCCAGTGAGAGGATTAAATAAAATTTGAATAATCTCTGAAGTATGAAATAAATCAGACCAGTCACTCTCCCCAACAGCTGATCTAGAGGAGGGTTAGGACTCCATGGTCCCTTCTCCTACTATAGCCTATAAGGACAGAGTGGTCAAGAAGAAACAAGACTGATACCCAAGTTCTCAGGATTTGCCTCTCTATTTCCAAATCCATCTTTGCCAAGACCCTGGGTTTGGCTTGGGACTTAACATTCATAGGGGAAATGGATGGTGTGGAAAGGGGTTCAGTTCCCTTGAGGCCACCAAGAAGGGACCATGGTTTCAGGGGTCCCAGGATTTCGGGGTCACCAGAGCAATCAGGAAGTTCAGATGCCTGATGATTCCCACCCTGGAATTCAGGACCTCTCCCCTATACAGCAACTTCCTCCACCTTTCATGTTCAAACAGGCTCTGGAATGAGATTCCAGAGAGTAATAACAGTTGCTAAATATGACTGCTTTTCTGCAGAGAAGCTAAAACTAGCTGGCTCTATCCCAGACCACCCCAAGTTTTGTCCTACATGCACTTCCTCCACTGAATACTTTTCTGGTGCAGTCATGCCAACTCTGTTCTGCCCAGTCCTCAGATCATCTCAGAGGGTGGTCTCTACCTTATCACCACCATCTGCCAACCAGCTTCATGTCCATACTTCTGCCTTGCTCTTCAAAGCATTCCCATGGCCCACTTAACTGGGACAGACACACCTATCCTCTTTTCTAGTCTGTCTGAAACCTATTCTTTACTGGGACTTCTGGGAAGAGAGGTCCATGTCTTATATCTACACTATTGTTGTTTTGGGTTGTTTTTTTTTTTGGAGACAGAGTCTCACTATGTCACCCAGGCTGGAATACAGTGGCGCAGTCTCAGCTCACTGCAACCTCCATCTTCTGGGTTCAAGCAATTCTCGTGTCTCAACCTCCCAAGTAGCTGGGATTACAGGCATGCACGAGCATGCTCAGCTCATTTTTGTATTTTTAGTAGACATGGGGTTTCACTACGTTGGCCAGGCTAGTCTCGGAACTCCTGACCTCAAGTGATCTGTCTTCCTCGGCCTCCCAAAGTGCTGGGATTATAGGCATGAGCCACCGTGCCTGGCCAGATCTACACACTTGTCATTTATTTCTCATGCCCCAAACCATCTTCCTCATTTCAGGAATCTAGAAGGCAACTTATTCTCATAAAATTAGCCTGGAAAGTTACCAAAACCTTTCTCCCCCATGCTGGTCCAAAAGCTGACCATTTTGGGGCCAAGAAAATGGGTGCCAAGGACAAAGGCAACAGAAAAATTAGAGGCGCTAAATAGAGAGAATAATAGGACAAGATAGAAACAGCCAGGGGACCAAGTCCAGACCCCACACAATCATGTCTGACCTCCAGTTCTAATTACTGGCTCACAAGGCACTGTGCTCAGAGATAGTTCCTCCCAAGGACTGCCCCCCACCCAAAGAATACAATACCCTCTGAGGCTTGGTCCTTCCTGCCGTCTGTGCTCTTAGAAAAAGCTGAATGATGTTCTCTACCCCTTTCCAGGGATCCAAAAATCAAGAGACATTTCCTCAAAGTCCTGAGAGATGCCTCTGCCACTACACCAGTCTCAGACTTGACAATTTTCCAGAAGGAAGGGGAAAAAGTTACAGGATTAGGAGATGATGCAGGAAAGGGCAAGGTGGTAGGAAGGGCAAGAGCGGGGATGTGAAAAACATAGGTTTCAGGGGAAGACATGGCACATTTCTTCAAATGAGGAATACGACATTTATGAGGGTTGCAAGTACCTCTATTTATAGTTCTGTCTCTGATAACTCTGAAGGTTCAGAGTCTCCATGGCCCCTTAAGGTCTGGGCTGGACTGGAGGGACAGATAAGGAATGAGAGGGAAAGCCAGAAAAATGCCCTTTGGCCAGGGAAATGTGGTTGGTATAGAAAACCAAGAGATAAACACCTTCCTGTGATGGAACAATCATCTGAGATCCAAGTTCACATCTAACTATGGCTTCTCCCACTTCATTCTCCCTACCTCCACCTGATGATATTCCACTGACTGGACGGTCCCAAATCCCATGACAAAGGTTTCCCACAATAAAACTCTGAAGAACAGACAGACAACTTTTCCAACAATAGGTGAGAAATGCTGGCAAAACCATACCTAGGCCACTCTGCTTCATTTCTGTGGGTGGCCGTGAAGATGAAAAGAGCCGGTAGCCACCAGGCCTCGAGGATGAAGTCTCAGAAAGTACCTGCAGAAAAAGGACTCTATATTAATCATTTTGCCACCTCAACCCGAAAGTATAAAACCCAGGTCCTGGATTCCTGTCCCTACAAAGCCAAGCAATGTTAGAAAGTTTGGAAGAACCAAAGGATTTATAGGGGAAGAGGCATGAAAAGGGAACAGAGAAGGTACTTTATGGAGGGAACTGTCCGGGGCATCTTTTTATACTAGAAGGCACTTCTATTTTCAAGATGCCTTTCCCCACAGCCCTCCCGTTCCCAATCTGAGTTTGAGAAATCATTACTCAACCCATTCCCAGTTCTCAGCAGAGCAGAGTTTCCTAACTGTATCTATTCCCCCCACCAGACTCAGAAAGCCAATCACAATGACTCAGCCACAAATAAGAGTCTGACCACCCTCTCTTCTTTCCATGGGAGAGTTGTGGCTACTGCAACCATACTACATTTCTTGTTTGAACCAAGAAGCCCTCCCCTCCAACTATCTCACCCCTAGAAACATGAAACAGAATTCTTACAGTGCCCACAAGGGCTCAATCACACAACCCTCAAAACACACACATCCCACCCAGATAGTGTCTGAGCCCCTAGATCCCAAAAGGCAAAGACAGAAGGCAAAACAGGAAGGTGAGGTAGGGAGGGACACCTGTGTGCAGGATGCCAGGTGAGTGGTGGACACAGCCCAGGGCTGTAGGTCGATGGCTAGGGAAGGCCGGGGGAGGTCTCCCGACCTCCTGCGGCGCCGTCCCCGCAAGGGGATGAGGTCCAGGTTCCCCGTGCACTGCATGTTCATGACCTGCAATCAGACCGGGTGGAAAGCCGGGCACGGCTCCTTTAAACCCCGTGCTCCCAAAAGCCCCAGTGCCCACAGGGCAGAGCTAGTTATAGGGCTAGAGAGGATGACCAGCTAGGGCATAGCTGCTATAAAGGTCATAAGTTTTATAATCTAAAATAGTCAAAAAGTATGAGATGACAAGAGGAGAAGAAGGGATGGAGGGAAGGATAAGTTGTATGCCTATATTTATAGAGCAAGGAAGATAAACATTAACATTAGTATCATAAGGCTTTGTGACCAAGGAGCAGAGAGATGATTTTCTTGCAAAGCTGAGGAAAATATCCTGGACAACTATCACCCTGGATAAGCCAGGGTCTAAGCAGCACTAGTAATTGAAAAGAAGGAATGTGATTACAATAGGAAGCTTCCTATAGGCCTGAAAGAAAGAAGTCAATCTTATCAAGTCTGAGAGATGATACACAGAGAGCTTTCCTTTACCTGTGCCTTGTTTTTTTTAATGTTTTAATTTTTAAAAATTTTTTGTAGAGACAGGATCTTGCCATGTTGCCCAGGCTGGTTTTGAACTCCTGGCCTCAAATGATTCTCCCACTTAGGCCTCCCAAAGTGTTGGGATTACAGGTGTGATCCATCACACCCAGCTGCATATTACCAATGTCAATTTCACCTTAAAATAATCAAGTAAAGGATGAATCAAAAGAAGAGACTGCAGTTCCTCTTTTCAGCTTTCTCCAAAATCTGAATTGCAAACCTTTTGCTGAACCTAGGCCAGCCCATTATAGATTCTTCTGATATATCCCTAAAATGGAAAAATCAATTCCTCTAAGATAGAGACCTGGCACCGAGCCAGGGTGAACAGAGTCATTAGGACAGAGCAGAATCTAAGTCAGACAGTCAAAGTCTCTGAGACAGGGATAAATTGTGCTGTCAAAATGAATGTAAGTGATACAGAAGGAGCTAGATAGGGGGGGAAAAAAGGATATAATTGGGCCAAAGACAGAAACAGTTTTTCCAGGAAAAAGACTAAAACAAAAACCTCACATGGTTAGCTGGACACAATATGAGATTAATAACACTTACTTCCTTTAGGCTAGAGAGCTAGAACCAGAACTAGAGACAAACTCCAAGAATAGCAGAATATAGGCCCATGCTGATAAAGATCCTCACCAGAACAAGAGGAAGACAGACAGAGCTCTTGACTGACCCACTTTCTGGAACGACAGTACAGATAAAGTGCCAGGTATTTGCTCCTATCTGAACTATAATTTTTACCCAAGGTGACCAAGAGCTGCAGAGGGCTGGACCTTTAATATCAATTGTATTGTTATTATATTACTGCTTATTGAGCATCTATAAAGTAGATACTACTCACATTTTAGAGGTGAAAAAAAATTGAGGCTTAGAGAAGTTAAGGCCAGAGAAATGTAGAGAAGTTACCCAGCCAAAGTCACACAACTTCCAAGTATTAGACTGGGATTTTCGTCCAGAGTTCAAGCTGTTTCTACTAGATTTCCTTTTAAAGAACTACTTTTCAAATTCATCCAGAGGCCTCCTCCTTAATCTTATCTCTTTAAACCCTTATCTCTCAGGCATCCCTCAATGGCAACTCTTTAATCTGAGAAGTAGCAACCAGGTTAAAGAAGCTCTATTGGGAGACCAGCTGTGAAAGAGAGATTAAGTAAAACATATCAATCAGAGCAGGAGGACTCTGCTTCAAGTCCCAAGAGTCCCCCCAAGGGGATCTAGAGGATCTGTGGATATAGTCCTATGAGCACTGCCACCCCTTCATTTTTTCCCATGGCCCTCTCATTACCTCCATGGAACCAGCTTTTCGGTTACGAATGAGGGGTGATCTCCTCGGGAGGCCAGGGCCCTCAGGAGGCTGGGGTGAAGTCTGCAATGCCTGGTCTGGCTCATCTGATGCCTTTCCTGGACACAGGTTCTCCATACTGCCTTGGTTGGTTTTCATCTCCTCATTCTATACAATAGAAGGCAGATAAGAGAGGTGTTAATGGTCTCCAAGCTCCTAATCCCAGACTACCCAGCCCTTTTACTTCTCCCTGTACCTTTTCCCACCACTTGGTTCCTAAGTCCTTCAGTCCCAAATCCCAGCACTCTGACCCACCTCAGAAGAGGCTGGACGGAATCCACAGCCAGCTGGGGCACTGCCTTCTTCCTCAACACCTTTCACTCCAGGGCTGAAGTGTAGCTCCACATGGAACCGTTCCTCTGATAAGGGATCCTATGGAGCATAACCACAAGAGGGGGAAGTTGGGAGAAGCTGGATATTGTGGTGGAAGTAGAGAGGAACTCAAGAGGATTCATCCTCCCGGGAATTCAGGGTCTTGTCCCACTCCGGGGCTGACCTGTTACAGCTTCCTTTCAACTATATATTGTCTCTTACAGGATCCTCATTCCCTCATCTCTACCATTTGTGATTTCGCCATTGCACATGACTTTTGAACTTCCAGCTTTACAACCCTTCCCATCACCTTCCACAATAACTCAGCTTGGCTATGGTGCATATAGCAGAACATTTAAAGACATCTTGTGGGCCGGGAGCAGTGGCTCACACCTGTAATCCTAGCACCTTGCGAGGCTGGGGCAGGCAGATCACTTGAGTCCAGGAGTTTGACACCACCCTGGGCAACATGTTGAGACCCTATCTCTACAAAAAATTAGCTGGGCATGGTGGCACATGTCTGTCATCCCAGCTACTCGGGAGGCTGATGTGAGAGGATCACTTGAGCCCAGGAGGCAGAGGTTACGAGGCTGCAGTGAGCTCAGATTGTAGCACCGCACTCCAGCCTGGGTGACAGAGTGAGACCTTGTCTCAAAAAAAAAAAAAAAAAAAAAGTATAATTGTGGAGCCGTATGCAGAAGGTATATGTATAACCATGTTTGAGGAAATAAGACTCATAACATTGTCCCAAATTCCATACTCTTCCTAACGCCAGAGCTGTGTTCTAGGTTATCTCTCTGGCTCAACAACATCCCAGAACATATTTTCCGTTCCAGTAGGAACCTCCTGGATGCTCTGTGTCATGCTGTGCCTAAGTGCCACACCTAGCTGGATTCTCCAAATTATAAGGATAAGCAAGTTTTTTTTTTTTAATAGAAGTCAAAAGAAGGGGCCTTCCTTTCATCCCCCACCTGCTAGCTCCTCACCTGTGTGTTGTCCTCATAAAGCATAATGACAATCTGGGTCATGTAGTTAAGCTCTGAGATGGCACTAAGATAATCCAAAGCTCGCTGCCATTGTGCATCCTGGGTCTCCTACCAAATGCAAAAAGAGGTAAGCCATTGCTTAAGGAAACGGGAGCCAGAGAATGAGCAGGGAGCCAATGAGAATGGAGAAAGCTTTCATTTAAAAAGCATGAGGAGAAGAGTAAAAGAATGCTGGGAAAAAGCTGTTCACAGGCTAAAGAAGAAGGAAGATCCTTACATCAAGAAGTCCTCCATAACGGAAGACACTGAGCAGGGAGTGGACATGGCTCTCACTGGTGAAATAGAGACGCGTTCGAACGTGGCGACCTGGGGAGAGCACGCCTCGGGAGTACCTGAGATAACAGCTAAATCACTCACACAGTCAGTTAACCCTGTTCCCACCCTTCTGCAAACTCCCTCCTTCCACCTCAAAGACTTCTCTCCTTTCCATCCCAAAATGTTGTCTATTCTTGGTTCCCCAGGCTGTCCCAGCTTTGATTCCCCCAAGGCTCCCTGACATGCCCCTCCCTCCATCCAACACCCCTCCCAGCCCTCCCTCACAGGGGATGTAGCTTGTTGACAGACTCATCCTCGTGGGTTCTCTGCAGGTCAAGTAGTATCTTCCGCAACAGTGGAAGACAGAAGCCCACAGCAATTTCCAGTTTCTCCTCCCGACTGATCCCGTACTCCTAGGGGCCACAAGCCAGGAATAAATACCTCAATAAATCTTGTTTTCTCATGCCTCATATTCCCAGGACCAAGATCATGCCTGTCTTCACCTCACGTCTAGGGCTTCTTTCATATCCACTACATTCCCCCTCTTCCAGGTGTCTCCTGAATTAGCCTCCTGTACTTACCAAGAGCCAGAGCGGACCCTGAGAAATGTAGCAACTCAACTTATTCCTTCTCTAAGTTGCTTTCCTCTAGTCCCAAATCACCCTTCCTTTCCACCTTTTCTCTCTTTCCTTCCCAACACCCTCATCCCCAGGCTAGGTCCCTTGTACAAGACACACCTGAGGAATGACCACATCAGCCAGTGCCTTAGAGAGACGGAGCAACTCTGCTGTGCCTTGAAGTCCCAGACTCCCATTGTGCTGCACATCATACTTGACACAGTCATAGATGTCAGGGATCTTACTGATATCATAGCGCCCACTCTTCTGTCGAAAGTCACGCTCCAGCTTGCTCCAACGCTGTAGCATTAGCTCTAGTGTCTCACTGTGGTAGAGTTGCAGGTCTGGAAGAAAGGCAGAAATCAGATAACAATCAAAGATTTTACCTCCAACAAAAGACTCTGACGACTCTGAAGTACAGCCAGAGGGAGGAGGAGGCCTGGTCTCTGACATTTAGGAGATGATACAAGAATGCCTGAGAAACCCATCCATACCTGAGACCTTGAAGGGAAGATACTAGTATTCATACCCACCTATAGACCTGGGGTCCTGCATTCGTTCCTGGATCTGGTGGGTGAGGTTTTCAATCAGGGCAAATACCTGATCACACACCTTCACAGGATTCTGGATGATAGTCATGGAGTTGAGCAGGGAAGTACTTCTGGTGGGAGCCAGCTATGAAGAATAGAGAGAAGAAAAGCAAGATAGGCTCAGCACTAATTGCCCAGATTCCTGTGAGTTTATTACACAGAGACTACCCACAATACAGATCTGTATGATGGTTCACTCCAGTGAGCATTCTTAGGTTACTGGGCATACTAGCAGTTCTAGGCCTTCAGGTAAGGGCACTGCTCTAGCATATAGTCATCTAAGAGGGATTGATTTTAAGAGTCCAGAGAAAATAAAACAGACCTAAGTTCTTTTCTTGAGGGCTCTAGAATACACATGGAAAATACTGGAGAATAAAGATTAAACCAAAACCCCTCAAAATCTCCACAGAATGTTTTCATGAGTAGAGATCACAGATAACATTATCTTCTTCTTCTAAACAAGATGCTAGCCTGAGCCTAGAGTAGAAATGCTGCCTCAGAACTGGGTTCCGACTCAGACTTGTAGGACAGTAACAGTTAATGAGAAATGGGGAGGGAGAATCAAGATTGTGGCTGAAAATGCACAATTCTATTTAGGTCCTCCCAGGTTTCATTCTTGCTCGCAAAAGAAGGCAAGGCAGAAAAGGAAAGCTGCCTTAGCTTTTTTGAGTTTGACAGTGAGCAACGGATTGGGAAATGAAGGAGCAAGTTCCTGTTCCTTATCAAGTCCTACTCAGAGAACACAGAAAATCCTATGGGCTCATAGCAATGTGCTTAGCTACTTAACTCATTTAAGAACCAATCAGAAATGTTACACAACAATGTAAATATATGTAATGCTACTGAACTGTAAACTTAAAAATGGCTAAAGTGGTACCATAATTTTAAAGTTTTAAACATTTTTTTAAAAGAACATGTCAGAAATGAGGAGTGGGAAGAGTAGAAAACAACTGCCTGGTCAATTGTGGCCTAGATATGCAGGAAAAAGAATGACCATATTGGGTAATGGCATATAGTGGGATTAATACTATAAAGCAATGTAACGGCCTGGGCATTGGAGTTAGACTCCTTGGGTTTGTATTAGCTGGATGACATGAGGAAAATTGCTTAGATTCTTCTGAGCCCAGGTTTCCTTATCTGTAAAACGAGAGGAAAGTCCTTGTGGTCTGCACTCCTTGTAGTGCTTTAAAGATGACCATCAATTCTTTGTCTTCCTTCCCTTCCCTTAATTCTGGCTGGCCCTGTAACTGTTTAACCAATAAAAAATAACAAAGTTATGCTGTGCTAATTCTGGGCCTACACTTAAGAAAGCTTCTAAGCTTCTGCTTTTGAATATCCCTAAAGCTACCATTTAATACATCCAGCTATCACGCTACAAAAACCATATGAAGAACCATGTGGAGAAAAGAGGCACTGAGATTACGGGGAGAGCAGGAAGAGGGAGAGAGTCAGCCATCCCACAATCCCAGCTGAACTTCCACATGGTTCCAGCTCCAGTCAGTATCTGACTGCAATTTCAGGAGAGACTCCAAGCAAGATCAGATGAGCCCAGAACTGTGACAGATAATAAAATGGTTGTTGTTTCAGGTTACTATGTTTTGCGGTAGTTTATTATGCAACAATGGATAACGGAAACGTTCTTTTGTTCAGGATCCTTGGGATCAGAGCTGTGCTTTGGAATTGAGAATCTGTGGGACTTTAGAAGTTAATACAGTACATATGCCATATGTATATAATACCTCCATCAGGGCCCATGGCATAACCAAACACATTAATATTTCTGCCACAAAATGCATGACTATTTACACTAACTGGGAAAACTAAGGATTATAAAAGTCTTATGACAGTTCGTGTCAGGTTTAGCTGCCAAATGAATCTCAATGTCAAGAAAAAAATCTTTTTAATTTTCAAAATCATGCATCAGAGATTGTGGACCTGTACTTATCTCAAAGGGTTGCTGTAAGGATTAAATAATATATGTGTAAAACAACTAAAACAGTGCCTGGCATGCAGTAAATACTGTTATTATTGATCCCTACTATTTAGAATTCTAGGAATTGGGGATCCAGGCTATTTTAGAGCCTGACCTGATCGTAGTCCTCAGGGCCAAAGGGCGCATCCTGCTGTAGAATATGGTGCAGCCGAGCCTTCACCCGGTGCTGGCAGCTGCTCAAAGAATCCCCATCGCTGTCCAGTAGCCCATTCATGTTGGCACTCTTCACCATTTGTACCAAAATGGGTGTCAGCTCCCCTTCTAGAGCCAGAAGGCCCTAAAGAGAAAGCACAAGGTCTATTTGTTTCCCTTGCACGTTAGCATCCCTAGGCCTAGGTGGTCCCAGGGATTGAATGGAAGCTGGTTGAAGAGATGGGGCCTACCCTCACTAATTATTGTCAGCTCATTCTCGGTAGTACAGAATGGGTCCAATACATGCAGAAACTTCTCTGAGTTGGCCTACAAGCACCCTGAGATGCTCCAGCTGGTTCTCCAAACTCTCTGCTTCTCTACCTAACGGAAACTGGGACTATTAGAACTGTAGTATGCACCTTGGCGAAGGCAGCAGCAGTCATCTGAACACGACCCTCATCAGAGGCATAGATCTTGAGATCGTGGCGGAAAGTGCTATGGAGACGAAGCAGCCCACAACCAGGGAAGCCAGCATAGTCGCCTGGGGACAAAGTGGGGGACCAGGAATGGACTGCTATAAATACTTGTGGAAGAAAAAATGTTCATTTCCCCACTGTCTCTGTCCCTTCATTTTCCCCAACTTACTCTCTAATCATTTTATCCTGGCCCTGCTATGTGTTCACTCCCCAAAACACTCACCCTGTCCTCCAGGGTACATGCAGCGAAAAGCTCGCCCCAGCTCCTCAGCCTGAACACGGCCAGCAGGAGTCAGTTCTCCACCCCATTTCAGTACCAGCAACAGAGATGGGGCCAGAGTTTCCCTCTGTGGATCTGAAGGAATAAGGGGCAGTGAATGGTCTAGATCTAAGAAAAATAGTGGGAACATCTAAATGTTAGCTCTTCTGAGGAGACCAGAGAGGTAATTGGGGGTAAAGGTCATCTATAGACTCAAGTAAAAGAGATCTGGTGGGGAAAGTAGATGGACAAAAAAAATAAAAAGAACACAAGATCTGAGAGGTAGTGGTAAGGGGGACTACATCTTACCTTGCCCCTCATTAGAAGCTTTTACTCCATGAGGGTAGGAAGTCAATTGTACCTTCCGGTTTATACCTGAGAAGTGACCATACCTGCAGGATAAAGTCACAATTTATTTTCTGTTCCAGCACCCCAGTTCTCACTGTTATTGGCTCCCTTTTGCTATCCCCTTTCTCACATCTCCAATACAGACTTCAGCTGCTCTAGTTTTCCAGTCTTCTCCTCGATCTCACCACCTGGTTCTTTCTCCAGTTCAGCCAACAACAGCCTTGTGATATCCAGCACCTCCTAGAGGAAATAATAAGGTATCCATGCAGAAGGCCAAGTCCTAGACAGTTACCTTTCCATCCTAGTCTTTTATCAAGACTCCCAGTGCCGTATCCTCTATCTCTCTCATAGCACTGCTCCTCCTGGCCAGATTCACTACCTTACCTGGAGCTGCTCAGGTCGCTTGAGTTTTAATTTCCCTGTCTTGTAGCCACCATGTTTTTCAAACAGAGCAAAAAACCTGAAGAAGTAATGAGAAGCTTCAGTGTGGGATGAGACAGTCAAAGCCTCCAGGACTTGCCCCCCATGCAGTCTTCCTCACGAAAACCTATTTGTGTAAATTAGGACACTCTTCCGACCTTGGGTGTTTCACTTCCATCTTCATCTTCTGCTTGGGAGTACGATCCCCATGACGAATAATTGCAATGACACAACGAAGTTCCATCCTAAGATCATAAATGTTATCAGAGCCTCTCCCATACCCCCATCCCACCTCCTGTCATCACATTACTTCACATGTCAAAAAACAGAGGGGCTGAGCAGGGCTCAGGCCTGTGATCTCAGCACTTTGGGAGGCTGAGGTGGGAGGATCACTTAGGCCCAGGAGAAACATAAGGTGAGCATGAGCAACATAGGGTGAGTCTGTCTCTATAAAAAAAGTTAAAAGAAAAAAAATTATCCAGGCATGGTGGCACACGCCTGTGGTCCCAGCTATTTGGGAGGCTGAGGTGGGAGATCACATGAGCCCAGGAGATAGAGGCTGCAGTGAACCATGAGTGCACCACCGCACTCCAGCCTGGGAGACAGAGCCAGATCCTGTCGCAAAAAAAAAAAAAAAAAAAAAAGAAAGAAAGAAAGAAAAAGAAAAGGGAACTGAGATTAGGAATGGAAGCGGGGCATGGTGGCTCATGCCTGTAATCCCAGCTCTTTGGAAGGCCAAGGCGGGTGGATCACTTGAGGTCAGGAGTTCAAGTTCAGATGGTGAAACCCCATCTCTACTAAAAACACAAAAATTAGCCAGATGTGCTCACCTGAACCCAAGAGGTGGAGGTTGCTGTGGGCCAAGATCATGCCACTGCACTCCAGCCTGGGCAACAGAGCTAGACTCTGTCTCAAAAACAAAAAACAAAACAAAACAAAAAAAAAACGGGGGGGAAATATAAGTGGAGTTAAGAAGACTGTATAAGAGGCCCAGGCTCCGTTAGTCAGATAGTGTGGGGTCAGGAAGTAACCATTAGTCTGGCTTAAGGGATCCCATAGGTCTTAAGTAGGTTACTCCAGATTTTTTACTTTTGCTTACATAGTGCCAGATGTGGTGGGAACAATGGGAATGTCCTCAGCCTCCGTGGGGATGGACCATGGAATCTGGAACTGTGGGGCAAGCTCCCGCATTATGGTGTTCCTAGAAAGAGAAACAAAGAAGCCATGTAAAAATGAATAAACCAGAACTACTCCTATGAATGAAGCTCACAAAAACAAGCAGGCTGCAGGCAGAAGAATACATTAATATAAAGTCTAAAAACATACAAATACCCATATATATGTAGTAAAAATATAAATAAATACACGGGAATGACGAACACCAAATTATGGATTGCGGTTGCCTCTGGGGATGGGGAGGGGATGTTACTAGGGAGGAGTACATAGGGGCTTCAATTATATATATATATATATACACACACACACACACACACACACAAACACATATATATGCGTGTACATACACACACGTATGTGCACACACATGTGTACACACAGTTTGTGTATATAGATAAACACATGTATGCGTATATATACACAAGTGTATATAGATACACACATGTATGCGTATATATACACAAGTGTATATAGATACACATATGTGTATATATACATATATATGTACATATATACACAAATATACATATATGTGTACGTGTGTGTGTGTGTGTGTGTGTATATATATATATATATTTTTTTTTTTTTTGAGATAGAGTTTCGCTCTTGTTGCCAAGGCTGGAGTACAATGGCATGATCTCAGCTCACTGCAACCTCCACCCCCTGGGATCAAGTGATTCTACTGCCTCAGCCTCCCAAACAGCTGAGATTATAGGGGATCAGCACCACGGCTGACCAATTTTTTGGGTTTTTTTGGGTTATTTTTTGAGATGGAGTCTCACTCTTGTCACCCAGGCTGGAGTGCAGTGGCATGATCTCGGCTCACTGCAATCTCTGCCTCCCGGGTTCAAGTGATTCTCCTGTCTCAGCCTCCCAAGTAGCTGGGATTACAGGCGCCCACCAATATACCTGGCTCATTTTTTTTGGTATTTTTAGTAGAGATGGGGTTTCACCATGTTGGCCAGGCTGGTCTCGAAGTCCTGACCTCAGGTGATCCACGCACCCCCGCCTCCCAAAGTGCTGGGATTACAGGCGGAAGCCACTGAGCCTGGCCAATTTTTTGTTATTTGTAGTAGAAACGAGGTTTCACCATGTTGGTCAGGCTGGTCTCAAACTCCTGACCTCAGGTGATCCACCCACCTCGGCCTCCCAAAGTGCCAGGATTACAGGCATCAGCCACCGCACCCGGCCTATATGCCTAATATTTTATTTCTTAAGCTAGGTGGTGAATACATAGATGCTCACTATAGTCATCATTCCTCATATATTTCTGAATGGTTTATACATTACGTGACAAATTTCTTGGAAAGTCAAGTTGCAGAGCAGTATTATAGTATGACCATATTTAGTAAAATAAATACAGTTTGGATATGGCAGAAAAAGATAAATTGTTATGTCTAAAACTGTTAACAACAATGGTCTTGGGGGGGGCAGTGTTAGAAAGGCAAGGAGCCTGAGGAGCCCTTTCTTTCTTATTTTTATTTTTTTAATTTAATTAACTAATTAATTAATTTTGTATTCATTTATTGGGATGGAGTTTCGCTCTTGTCACCCAAGCTGGAGTGCAATGGCACGATCTCAGCTCACTGCAACTTTCACCTCCTGTGTTCAAGCGATTCTCCTGCCGCAGCCTCCCTAGTAGCTGGGATTACAGGCATGCGCCACCATGCCTGGCTAATGTTGTATCTTTAGTAGAAACAGGGTTTCACCATGTTGGCCAGGCTGGTCTCTAACTCCTGACCTCAGGTGACCCACCCAGCTCAGCCTCTCAAAGTGCTGAGTTTACAGGCATGAGCCATTGTGCCTGGCCTGCTTTTTTACTTTTATACCATATTTATGATATTTAAAATAAAGCAAAAACTTTCAAATATTCTTCTGTAAGCCCATTCTCCCCGGCACAGACCACTATGTCTCTTACCCCAGAATCTTGGCACAGTCATCGTAGTATTTCATGGAGTTCTTGACAAAACTAAAGCCATTGACATCACACACAAAGGAATGACCATTGGCACGAAGAAGGTCAAATCCACAAACTGTTTGCTGCAAGGAAAAGAAGAGAGATGAGAACAAGACAGTTACTTTTCCCGGACCCCTGTTCCTTCCTTTCTCCCTCATTTCACAACCTCCCTAGGCCTTCCTCTACCTTGAATGCTACGCAGACTTTCCTGGCCACCAGCTTTTCCATGGCAGTCAGCATGACTGGATATCGAATCTCTTTCCCCTCACTGTCTCGTTCAACCTTCCCATCCAAAGCTGGAGATTTTCTAGCTTCAGCATGGGCATAATCTGGCCCCACTGTATACACCTGCAGGTACATAGCATCACTGAGTATGCCCACAGCTCACCCTGTATATGAGAAGACAATATGAGCACTAGGTCTGTAGACTAGTTTCAGAGTAAAACAACAACAAAAACAAAACAAACAAATCCTAAGCATTAAGGAGACTGACCAACATTTTTCCTACTGAGCCCTACTGAAGTATCATTATGAATTTCTCCTCGGGACTCCACTACTGTCAGGTAGTCCTTATTAAAAAATAATTTACCAACATTATACCATTTTTCTAAGTCAGCCTTGCCCTTGCTCTGATAGTGAAAATGTGAATGTCTGTATCCTCCACTCATTATCTTCACCTGAATTTGAAAGCCAATCACATTCACATCATGTTATTTTCTAGGACCTCCTCCCCATATACTTCCTCCACCTGCTTCCCAAGTACCCCATCCCCACCCACACATTTGTAACCTCTTAAATCCCTATATCCACCATAACCTTGACATCTGTGCCATCTGTTGGCATAAACTCCTCATAGATGTACGACCCCGTCTTTCGGACGCTGCTCTCAGGAGAGTAAACACTGCTTCGGCTGCCAATCTTCAAGAGAAAAAAAGAAGAAAAAACAATGTTGCCTCAGCTCTCTATTCTGTCCCCAAATTCTCCATCTTCCTTCCCCACAACCTCATCCTTGCCCTTTTACCTCTCTGACTCCCCAGATGCTCAAATACCACCCCTACCTTACGAAAGAGACGCTGGCTTCCTCCTCCAGCTGAGCTGGGGTAGTAGATGTAAACATTGTGGTCTTCTGCACTCACTGGCTTCTCCACAAAGGGCTTGGGAAAGACAGCTCCATTGACCTCTACTTGGTCTTCGCCTTCTATCAGGTTGCATTCTGAAAGGTGGTTGTGTGGTCATTCCTATGGCCTAACGTTGTGGAATATTACTAATTCTCATTTCCCCAGGTTTTCATCTCTATAACCCTCAAATTTTTATGACTATATCTTTGTAATAGATGAGGTAAAATCTCCATATAACAGGTCCAAGCCTCTGTCTGAAGACTCATGGTTCTAGCCCCACCCATAATCCAATAACCAAAACCCCACATAGGTAGGTGGTATATAGAAGATGTCTAGAAGATGGAAACGTGGCTAAGTCATAGAAAGCAAGGAAAGGCAGGACTAACCCTCCCTCAGGCCAGGTACTCACCCTCAGGCCGGGCAGGATCACGGTTGAGTACAGCATATCGAGGCAGATCAATACCCTCTTCCTGCAGGATCCGGTACACCTCCCTCCTGTCACCCCCAAATAAAATAGCTGGGAGAGGTGGGAGTAACTAAGGGGAGAGGCTGGGGATTTCATTTGCACAGGATTAAAAGACACCAGGGCACAAAATTATGGTACAAAAATTAGGCGTGTTGGTTTGACTCTGCTCCTCTCAGAGTGGGTTCCCTGAACATGCATGATCCCAAAGCCACCCATCTCGCTGGTCAACAGGAAGTTATACCTATCTTGGATGTAATACTGCATGGCCAGATCATTGATAAGAAAGGGGTTTCGAAGCTTGGAGTAAGCAACAGCTTTGTCCAGAGGAAAGCCTGGAATGGAGACAGGAAATGAAGAGACCAAAGGAAGGGAGAGAAAGAGAACGAGAAGAGCAAGAGAGACACAAAGACATATTCAAGCTATTAGCTGCCACTGAGCTCCTCTACCCATTCAACCCATCACTTATTCTTCTGCCCAGCTCCCAAGTCTAGGATATTTATCAAGAAAAAGTAAAAGAGAAATTATTTTTACAGTCCTTCCAGAGACCCAATTCTGTCAGAGATCCTAAGAGACTTAGAGTTGTCCTGAGGTTAGACTATAGGCTTTAAACCCCCAGCAACTCCTCCAATATGTAGGGAAAGCAAACTCCTTGGCACCGTTCTCTAGTGTGTCACAAGTAGCTGATGGCTCTTTACTAAGGAAATAAGACAATAAGAACCTCATTTCCCAAACCAGTATTCCCACCACCATTCCTTCCCATTTTCCTTCACAGACCCCAACCTTTGGAGTGGAAAGAGATGAGGCAGTGGCAGGATGGCCAGTTTTCCACGGGTTCATTAAGGATTACATCTTCTCCCAGAATGATAACAGTCAGGTAGTCAAATCTGCAGAGTCGCTCTAGGATTTGAGTCATGGGCTTGGACTTGGATTTCTTGGTCATGGCACAGATGCCAACAATGATCTGAGGTTCAGGAGGCTACAGAGAGAAAGTGCTGTCAGAAACTCAAGAACTTCCCACCAATATCACCCCCTTCTGGGAACACTGTCTTATCTTCTTAGGGCACAGAGTTTCTTGCCAGGACTCTGGACCTATGGGACAAAGGGTACCTCCTAACTTTGATTGAGGTTGGGGCACAGCTAGGGATTCCAACTGCCTACAGAATAGGGGCCTTTCTACAGTAGGAAATATGTGCTCAAGCAGGAGAGCTAGAGAACCAACAACCATGAGACAACAGGAAGATCCTAAGGGCAGGGGTTTCTTTTTTCTTGGAGATGGAGTCTCACTCTGTCGCCCAGGCTGGAGTGCAGTGGCACGATTTCTGCTCACTGCAACCTCCAACTCCTGGGCTCAAGCGATTCTCCTGCCTAGGCCTCCCGAGTAGCTGGGATTACGGTGCCCACCACCACACCCAGCTAATTTTTGTACTTTTAGTAGAGACAGGGCTTCACCATGTTGGACAGGCTGGTTTCGAACTCTTGACCTCAAATGATCCGGCCGCCTTGGCCTCCCAAAGTGCTGGGATTACCCACGCCCGGCCAGGGCAGGGGTTTCTAAGAGAGGCAACCTAACCAATCTCTACCGCCCCTCCCCTAAACCAGGATAGGGCCTGTTTATGACAGGGAGTCTATGCATTTGGAAAGAACAAAGAGGTATCTCTAACCAATAGAATCTTAACTCTCTAGGACAGAGGCTCCAACCCCAAGTTACATCATTTTCCCCATTCTTACCACTTCATCCTCCTCATCCTCAAGGAGCTCGCTGTCACTCTCTTCTGGCCTCATGCCTGTTCCACGGCTGCCCAGCCCCTCATCTCCAGCTCCAAGGAAGAAGTGGGCCGTGGTACTCTCACCCTCACTGGCCATCAATGACCACATCCCTGCCGGAACACCCACTCATCCCGCTCTGCAGAGGGGGGTACCCCATCAGCTCAGAACCCAAGCCCCCTGGCAGTGGGTGGGGATGGGGATGGAGATGAAAAGCATAAGAGGGAACTATAAGGGGAAACAAAACAAAGCTATAGGAAGAAAGATCAACAAGAAAGGAGGCATATGGGCTATGACTTGAGATGCTAAAAGAGCCATAAAAGAAAAGCAAGGCATCCCTTTTCCTCCCTGCTCACCCCACTCCAACCAATAAATTAGTAAGAGGATCAGATAATCAGCCCTTACAATGCCGGCATGTCCCTGATTTGGCCAGCAAGAAACATTAACTTCAGGCAGCAAGTGGGAAAGGCAGGTCCTCAAGGAAGGCTACTGTTGAGTCCTACCAGAAGAGAAGGTTAGAGTGACATTTCAAACTTTGGACTCACTTCACAATGTTCCTAGCCCTTTTCCACCTCCTCACAGTAGTGTTGAATTCAGTAATTTAATTCAAAGGCAGAGGAATGAGAGAGCTCAGCTGACTTTCCCCTTAAACCTCATCTTCATTCTTCCCAAAGATTAACTCAAAAAATATTTATTGAGGGCACCCTACATTCTAAGCATTATATCAGAACATTAAGGCCAGGCACACTGGCTTACACCTATAATCTCAGCGCTTTGGGAGGCTGAGGAGGGTGGATCACTTGAGTCCAGGAGTTCGAGACCAGCCAGGGCAACATGTCGAAACCCAGTTTCTACAAAAACATACAAAAATTAGGCAGGCATGGTGGTGCATGCCTGTAGTCCAGCTACTTGGGAGGCTGAGGCAAGAGGATCATTTGAGCCCAGGATGCGGACGTTGCAGTGAGCCGAGATCACGCCATTGCACTCCAGCATGGGTGACAGAGTGAGACCCTCTCTCGAACCAAAAATTAAAAAAATAATAAAACCCACATGCTCTCTCCTTCATCTACTCCACCTTAAAAGACAGTTGCCCAGCCAGATACCATGGTTCATCCCTATAATTCCAGCATTTTGGGAGGCTGAGGCAAGAAGATCGCTTGGGCTTAGGGGTTTGAGACCACCCAGGGCAACATAGCAAGACCTTATCTCTACAAAAAAATTTTAAGGCTGGGTGCAGTGGTTCATGCCTGTAATCCCAGCACTTTCGGGGGCTGAACCAGGATGTCTGCTTGAGCTTCAGAGTTCGAGACCAGCCTGGGCAATATAGGGAGACCTGGCCTTTAGAAAAGCTTTTTCTTAAATTAGCCTTGCATGGTGGCACGTGCCTGTGGTCCCAGCTACTTGGGAGGCTAAGCTGGGAGAATTGTTTAAGCCCAAGAGGTCGGGACTGCAGTGAGCCGTGATTGTACCACTGCACTCCAGCCTGGGCGACACAAAAATACCCTGTTTCAGCCGGGCACGGTGGTTCACGCCTGTAATCCCAGCACTTTGGGAGGCCGAGGCAGGTGGATCACGAGGTCAGGAGATCGAGACTATCCTGGCTAACACGGTAAAACCCCCGTCTCTACTAAAAATACAAAAAAAAATTAGCTGGGCATGGTGGCGGGCTCATGCAGTCCCAGCTACTCGGGAGGCTGAGGCAGGAGAATGGCGTGAACCCGGGAGGCGGAGCTTGCAGTGAGCGGAGATTGTGCCACTACACTCCAGCCTGGGAGAAGGAGCGAGACTCCATCTCAAAAAAAAAAAAAAAAAAAATACTCTGTTTCAAAAGAAAAAAAAAATTTTTTTTTTTCTTGAGACGGAGTCTCGTTCTGTCGCCCAGGCCGGAGTGCAGTGGCATGACCTCAGCTCACTGCAACCTCCCCCTCCCGGGTTCAAGCAATTCTGCCTCAGCCTCCCAAGTAGCTGGGACCACAGGCACACCCCACGATGCCCGGCCAATTTTTTGTATTTTTTTTTTAGTAGAGACGAGGGTTCACCATGCTGACCAGGCTGGTCTCCAACTCCTGACCTCATGATCCGCCTGCCTCGGCGTCCCAAAGTGCTGGGATTACAGGCGTGAACCACCATACCTGGCCAAAAAGTTTTTAAAAATTAGCCAGGCATAGTGAGTGGTACACGCCTGTGGTCCCAGCTACTCAATAGACTGAGGTAGAAGGATTGTTTAAGCCCAAGAGGTCAAGGCTGCAGTGAGCTGTGATCGTGCCACTGCACTCCAGCCTGGGTGAGAGCAAGACCCTGCCTCAAATAATGATAACAATAACAATAATAATAGAAGACAAATGCCCAAGTTCAGAAAATCTGTTCAGGGAAAGAGGTCTAGTGTGGGTGGGACGTTGAGAATACAGGCATCCATACAGCAGTCTCCAACCCATTCTCAAACTGAAATCTCAATGTTCTCTCTAGTGTCCCCTGGTACTATAGAACCAGTGCTAGTCTAGGCCAAGGTCCCTCACACCAGGAGCCACAGTGAAAAAAAAAAAAAAATCCCGGCTGTAACTGTACCAGTAAGAATATCTTAAGACTTTAACTTGAACCAGCAGTTCCACTTCAGTGTACACACAAGTAATGTAGTTGTTCTCAACCAGCTGTGATTTTGCTGCACAGGGGACGTTTGGCAGGAGACATTTTTGGTTGTCACAATTGGAAAGGTACTATTGGCATCTAGTGAGTAGAGGCCAGGGATACTGCTAACCATTCTAAAATGCATAAGATATCTCCTCACAACCAAGAATTATCCAGCCTTAAATCTCAGTAGTGCTGAGGTGGAGAAACCCTGCTGCAGAGAAATTCTCCTACATAAGAAGACTTTTGTGAGGAACTTCTTAATCTTCTTCATCTCTCTGTTGGTAATGAGAAAAACTGAAAACAGTTCAGAGGTTACACGTAGAATCAATAAATATAATGTCATATATAGAAATGATAGACTAATAGCAATGTAAAAATAAAAGCTATATGTAATAAATGGACAGTTTCCAAATACAAACCGCAGAAATATACCTGCAGTACAATGCTATTGTATAAATACAAATGTTACATATGGTTTACGACTGCATATATAATTAGTAGAAGTATAAAAACAGGGACTGGAAAGAAAGACATCAAATTCATGATAGTGGTTACCTTTGAGAAGAAGGGAGAATGGAACTGAGGATTCAAATGGTACTCCACAACCTTATCTACAGTGTTTATTTCAATTGTAAAAAAGATCTGAAGCAAATACACAAAAGGTTAACATTTGTTCCTATGAACTGTAAGGATATGAAAATCTGTTATTATTTTCCAAAAATAAAAATTGAGTCACACATCAGCAATTTTCCGTGGTCTCCAAAAGTTCTCAGAAAGACTGACCAATGACTCTAGTGAAAGCCACAAACTCCTTAAGTAAATGAACTTGTCTTACAGAAATAATATCTTATATACATAGTCTCATAGATTTTGAAAATAGTCTTGAATAATTATTTTCTCTATCTTTATTTTAAACTCTTTCATTAAAACTGGGGTTTGCAATTTTGACTAGAAAGTTCTAGCTGACCACCAGGCACGGTGGCTCACACCTGTAATCTCAGCACTTTGGGAGGCCAAGGCAGGCAGATCACTTGAGGTCAGGAGTTCAAGAACAGCCCGGCCAACATGGCGAAACCCCGCCTCTACTAAAAATACAAAAAATTAGCCGGGTGGGTTGGCACACGCCTGTAATCCCAGCTACTCAGGAGGCTGAGGCTGGAGAATCGCTTGAACCCAGGAGGTGGAGGTTGCAGTGAGCTGAGATCACGCCGCTGCACTCCAGCCTGGGCGACAAGAGTGAAAATCCTGTCTCAAAAAAAAAATAAAAAGAAAGTTCTAGTGGACTTTTATATATACCTCGACCTCTTGACCTTTCCAGTTTTCATCATCTGCTGTCTTTACTTCTCAACTGCCACGGGGGTGCGACATTCTCCTTAGACTTAATATTTCTAGTTGTGCACTGCAGGTCTCATACACACACTCTTCCCCTGATAAAAACGCTATTTTTTAAAATTCCTTTTCAGTGACCTGACCCAATTTCCCTGACTTGGGACATTCCCAAGGTCCCTGTATAGTCTGAGCAAGTAGAATTTTGTTGCATTCCTTATCCTCGCTCTGAAGTAGGGACTTTCTCTCAAGTCTAAGATTCCTAACCCTTTGCCCTTCTTCCATTGAGTCCTTCCTCGTTTTCTACTGAATGTACACTCATGTTCTTGAAATTCTACTGCAACTGCATAACGGGGCATGGTAAGTAATAGAATAGGGAAGAGACTGTTTACAAATATGCGGCTGAAGAGAGACGAAAGGTCTAAATTCCCAGTTAACAAAGCAAAAATAGAAGCCTGACAGAAATAGCTATGAAATAAGCCAGGATTTATTTAGATGCACCTCTGGAAGAAGCTGAGCTTTAATGTGGTGTTCCCAGAGCCGCTTCCCTGTTTTCCATGCTCTTCTCCCCATCCGCCTCTCCCCCAAACTTTGTTGTGAAAGAAAAGAAAACTTCACACTCCACACTGGGCTAAAGGGCAGTCTTACTCTGACAGGAATCAATGTGAATGGAAGGAAAGAAGCAAGGAGATAGACGAGTAAGGTAACGAGGGAGGGGCAGGGAGTCAATCTTCTCAGGAACATCTATGTTAAATCAGATCTGGAGAAGGGGTAGAAGGGAGGGTAAATGGTGTAACTTCTTTTTCCCTTAGAATTTAGGGCTCCCTGCATAGTCATCTAATTTCCTAAATCACTATGCACTTGATGGTGGACTCCATCGGTAGTGAAGAGGAAATACCAATACAATTTCCAGGCAGGAATCTTTCCAACACAGAAGAACTCCTCAGGCCCCCAACACTATTTTCTGCCCACCTTGAACAGTGGACGCCTCACTTCCTTCTTAATGCAATTTTTAATTCTTCAGACACACTCCTCATTTCGACTCTGATCAACTGTGCTCCTCTCCCTCTTCTCAGTATCAGCTGCTTCGTTCCGCCTTCTTTCCCCAACTTGCTACGATTCTTGCCCCAATACTGACTGCAGCCTCCCCATCCCGCCCCGAATCATTGGTCAACTAATTCCATTAATCCAACTAATCCTCGCACTCACTGATTCCCCAGTATTAAACTCCTTCACCCCCTCGTACGAGTCACCATACTTGGTAACATCTTTATATTGACCCCTCAGTGACCCCCCACAATGACGGCCTGCCATCCATTCTTTCCTCACACCACCCCTCTCTCCAGGCTGTCTTCTCTCCGCCGCAACCCATTCCTCAAGCTATCCCCCTCCCCCTGGACTCCAGCCCCACCCCTCCTAGCGCAGATCCCTTCCACCTTGATCCTCTCCCTTGTACGGCTCCGCTCCTCCATCCTCCCACAGGACCCCCTCTTCCTCACGCAGACCCCCACATACCTATCTATCTCCTCTCCCGCCGACCCCCTTCTCGGTACTCTCCTCGCACAGCTCCGAGTCACGAATACCGCCCTCGCATCCCGACTCCACTAGCCTTTGCCCGCCCCCGCCTTCGCCGCCTCACTCTCCCTACTCTGACACTAAGGCCCCTCCGCTGGGCCTCTTCCCAAAGTGGAGCCCACCCGGAACGAACCCCAGCCCTGGGAACCCACCAAGCCCACTCTACCGCGCCCACCCCCTCCGATACCGCCCCCAGCCCCAGCCACTCCCCCACCGCCCCCAGCCTTCACTCACCCGCCTCCCTCCGCTCGCGCAGCCGAACCTGCCGGCAGCGACACCTGACAGCGGCCCAATCAAAGCGCGACTTCTTTGCGGTGCCACCAATCAGCGAAGGGCGCGCACCGGTAACAGAGTCAGGCTGCGTTGGCCGGCGCTTCTGCGCGGAGGAGCCTGACCCCTAGTGGCTCTGGGAGGGAATGCAACTTGATGCTCCCTTCCTTTGATTTCTTACTGTGTCGCCAAAGTCCAGATGCGTGGTCTAGACAGAGACGTTTCCATGGGACGACAGGGTGGGTGGGAAGCCTGATGCTGAGAAAGAGGAAGAGGCAGAGTTTGTACCATTGCTGTTCCTTCAGAGCAAAACCAGGTCTTCGTTTGTCTTATGAGACAAAACAGGGTCTCATACATATACAGATCCAATAAATAAACGTTGAAAATATTAACAGATGTAAAGAGGGGTGATAGGGAGACTAAAGACAAAAAAGAGACAAGGAGAGAAGCAGGTAAGAAAGTTGTGGGAAGGAACAGAGAGACATTTACAGAGGAGGCAAGAAAATGGATGGAACTGGAACTCTAGACAAATTGATTCCTATGTTCACAGCCTGCTTCTATGCTCCAGACAAAGCTGGATTTGAATCCTGGCCTTACCTGTAATAGCTGTGAAGCCTTGAGCGACTCACTTAACTTCTCTGAGCCTTTATTTTTCTCATCCATAAAAATGGGATTTAAAACCTAGGGCAGGGCTCGGTGGCTCACGCCTGTAATCCCAGCACTTTCGGAGGCCAAGTCAGGTGGATCACTAGGTCAGGAGGTCGAGACCATCCTGGCCAACATGGTGAAACCCCGTCTCTACTGAATATACAGAAATTAGCCCGGGGGGTGGTGCACACCTGTAATCCCAGATACTCGGGAGGCTGAGGCAGGAGAATTGTTTGAACCTGGGAGGTGGAGATTGCAGTGAGCCGAAATGGCGCCAGTGCACCCCAGCCGGGCAAGAAAGCCAGACTCTGTCTCAAAAAAAAAAAAAAAAAAAAAAAACAAAAACCTAATTAAGGCCGACTGTAGTGGCTCACGCCTACAATCCCAGTACGTTGGGAGGCCGAGGCGGGCAGATTGCTGGAGTGCAAGGAGTTCAAGACCAGCCTGGTCAACATGATGAAACCCTGTCTCTACAAGAAATACAAAAGCTACCCAGGTGTGGTGGCATATGCCTGTGCTCCCAGCTACTTATGAGGCTGAGGTGGGAGGATCATTTGAACCTGGGAGATGGAGTTTGCAGTGAGCCAAGATCACCTCACTACATTCCAACCTTGGTGACAGAGCAAGACCCTGTCTCAAAAAAAAACAACAACAAAACACGTCACTTAAAGGGTACTGATAAGATGAAAGCATTTTGTATGGTATATGTTATGCTCTTATCATCCTCACATCTTCACTCGGGTTTCCCTGGTCAAGACAGTTGTTCCCTCTTTCTTCTCTGCAATATTAGGGGTCTTGCCACTTTTCCAGGCGTGCCTCATTGTACTGACCCTACAAGGACTCCTGAATGGACATAGAAATGATTCTAAGGGCTTGAATAGATTATTCTAAGAGGAATAGATGCCTCCCTAGTTCATGCTCAGGCTCATACCCCCTCCACTACTCTAGGCTTTCAAACTAGCTATTACAGCATCTTCCATCCCTTACTATCCCCATGAAAATGTAGACTCTGTCCCTAGTAATCATTGGAACAATCCAATTCAACTCAGTGAAATAATACATATAAAAGTTCCTTGTAATTGTAAAGTGCTTTAAAAATATTAAATACTATTGACAACAATAATTCTTATTAAATAAATGAAATACCATATATCAATACCATATATTGATTACTTCCATATGCTGTAAAATACTTTTTTAAATGAGCATTAATATATTATGTGCCTGTCAAAGGCACATGAGGGATAAGAAAAGCGCACAAGTACATGTGTTTTCTCAGTGGAATTATTGTTCACATTTGGGAAGCTACTCTCTAAACTTGGGTAATTCCTCTCCTCCTCTGGCTGTCTTATTTCTCCTTCTGTAATTATCTCTTCCCACTTCGTATTCCTTAATCTTAGTAACACCCTCTCAATCAAACAGCAACCCTACTGCTCTGGAAGATTATTTCCCTATTTATCTGGATAAATACATGCTATTCTAAGAAATTATATTTATTTACTCAAGGCTACTTTTTAACCTAGGTAAAGAGGCCCCACAACACAGGTAATATTTTCCACACTGCAGCTGCATAACTGTTCTCCAATAATTGATGTCTTACCAGAAGAAGAAGGGATGGACACGAGAGAGGTGGACACTTCTAAGAATACCCACAAATGAAGAAGGTAGAATAAAAGGATACAAGGAAGGCTTAAGGAGAATGAAGGGAATGATAGTAGTATGGGGGAATTCTCGATGTAAAGGGAATTCTCTTTCCCAAATACTCTCTCTTAAGATTTCCAAGTATCTGTCTTGTGGGTACACCAGGATAGCCGAGGGAAGGGACTAATGCCACCGTGCTACTCCAACTTAACTGACCCTCCACGCTGAAGCCCCTCATCTCTATTTCAACTCTAGCATTCATTCTCCTTGCTACCAGGACAAAGGTCAAGTCATACCTGGAGCTGGGAAACAAAGCCCTCTCAAATCTGAATATGCGTTTTACGAGGAGAGAGAGCAGGAGAGGGGACCACGAGGAAGGCAGAGATTCCCTGACGACCTCATGCCCTTGTACACCACTTGCCTTTACTCTCCAGATTAAACAGCATTAGGGAGCCAAGAGAGGAAACACGTGTTGTGTCTGGAGACCTGTGCCTGCCTGTTCCAGTCCCACACCCAGTCATCTCACCACACCCTTCACCTCACTTTACCTTCTCCTCCAGCACAGGAACTAGGAACTACGGAGAGAGAAGCCAAGGGAGAGGAGGAAGAGGAAACTAACGATTCCCCGCCCAACCCCAGCCCCACATCCAGCACCACCAACAGGTGGGCAAGCTTGCCGAGAAAACGCAGAGGGCATCCGGTGAGCAGCAAACACATCTGAGCCTGGAAAAGACCCAGAGAAGTAAAAGATCAAAGGTGAGGTAGGAGACGGGGAGGAAAGTGGGAGAGACAAAAGGAAAACAAAAAGTGGGGGATCATGAGAAGTAGAGGCAGGAAATAACAGGGCTTCAGACTTGGGTGCAGAGTGGAGGTGGAGGACACAGCACAGATGGCATAAGAATTAATCTTTCCCTGGTTCCTCCCAGGGAGTCCTTTCTCAACCTTGTAAGGCGTGCACAGAGGTGGCAAGGAAGCACCTTGCTCCTCTTCCTGGTTCTAAGGAAAAGGTGACCTTGAGCCAATGGGTGTCTTTCCCAGTGCCTGCCTCTAACCCTGTGCTTTCTCCATATCCTCCTCCGGTATCTGTGCTTATTCCACGGTTTCCCCGCGGCTGCCCCCGGGAGACGGAAGAGGTGACTGGGGCAGGCCGAAAGCAGAGGAAAGGTTGGGCAATGTCACCCTTGCACACCCACAGGGTAGACGGATCGAGTTTCGGCTTAAACCGAGGGGTTTGGGGGAAGGGTGTTAGGGTTTAGCTAGTCCACGTGGGTGCTGTCCTCCACTTGGTGCTGAAATCTGGGCGGCCACATCCCGGGGGCGGGTGGGGGCTACATCCCCGGCTTTAGACGCGCGAGTCTCAGGTCCCGCTAATTACCTGGCGGGTGCTGCCCACCCCTGCCCCCGCGCACCTAGCGCGGTGGCAGGCGGGAAGGCGGGGCCTGGGGGAGCCTCCTCCCCGGAGACTGCGGCTGGGGCCTCCCTCTCCTCCGCCCGCCCGCCTGCCACTAGCTCATTGCGCCTCTCTTGCAGTCTGGTTGGCACCGGCTCCCATTCCGGCTCCAGCCTCCAATCCGACCCCCATTTCGGCTGCAGCCTCGGACCTAGCTCGGGCCCTCAGTCCATCCGGTTGCATCCTCCCTCCCTGTTCCGGATCTTATCTTGCGCCAGCGCCTACTCCAGGATCCCGTAGCTAGACCTCAAGCCATGGCTGGTCCCTTCTCCCGTCTGCTGTCCGCCCGCCCGGGACTCAGGCTCCTGGCTTTGGCCGGAGCGGGGTCTCTAGCCGCTGGGTTTCTGCTCCGACCGGAACCTGTACGAGCGGCCAGTGAACGACGGAGGCTGTATCCCCCGAGGTAACAGTGCCTGAGGCGCGGGAGGAGGCGGGGGCAGGTGGTGATGGGGACGAAGGTGCGGGTAGAAATGAGACTCCGGGCAACAGAGAAGGGCTATAATCACGAAGGCCCTGGAGCTGGAGGGCTGTGCAGTCTGCAGACCTCAGTGGGGTGGGAGTGGGGGCCAAAACCGTAAAGCAAGAACGTTCCTGGGGACCTGCCAAGACCAGCTCTGGCCGCTCTGGCCCTACGAGTTCCAGCTGCACTCGCTGCCCAAATCCCTAATTGTAAATCCAGGAACTATCCTTTTCGCTCCCCTCCATCTCCTTCCCTCGTTTCCTCAATTCCTCTCCTTAGGCTTTTCCCCTCCTCCATCCCTAGTGTTGTGTCATGGGAGGAAAGAACTGAGCAGACCTGAAGAAACTGAGCTGGCCAGCCAGAGGCAACTAGAACTATTAGGAAAGCATAGACTCTGAAAGTCCCTAAAGAGATTACCAAGGTTTAGCCTCTTTCTAATTCCCCCTCCTCCCACGGAGCAAAGCCAGACATGGCCAACTGGACAGCTCCCAGGTAACTGCACTAGGTCTAGGCGTCTGTGCCCTCCCTCCATGGTTACTGGGTACCCCCTCCCCAGCGCTGAGTACCCAGACCTCCGAAAGCACAACAACTGCATGGCCAGTCACCTGACCCCAGCAGTCTATGCACGGCTCTGCGACAAGACCACACCCACTGGTTGGACGCTAGATCAGTGTATCCAGACTGGCGTGGACAACCCTGGCCACCCCTTCATCAAGACTGTGGGCATGGTGGCTGGAGATGAGGAGACCTATGAGGTAGGGGGTCCCCAGAGTCTCCCTGATGATCCAACTCATCTTCCCAGTAATCCCAGCTCCTTTCCCCTAAAGACCTCTCACTTTCCCCCAAGACTCTGAGCCCCCCATACTTAAGTTTTCGGACCCAGTGAAATCAATGCACAATTGAAATCTGGGGAGGGATTCCCTCTCCTTAACCATCTCTCCCTCTTAACTCCCCTTAGGTATTTGCTGACCTGTTTGACCCTGTGATCCAAGAGCGACACAATGGATATGACCCCCGGACAATGAAGCACACCACGGATCTGGATGCCAGTAAAGTGAGTTCAAATATTCCACTTCTGATTTGCATTGCCTGTGTACAACACTCTGTATCTCCAACCCCTTCACCTTATTTCCTGACTCATGGTCATTATACTGCTGAGCTTTTAATCTTGATGTAAGGAAAGAATCATATCTTAAGGGGCAGCATATATGGAGATGGAAGGATAGATAAGAATGACCATGGCCCAGGGTGGGTGGTTTGGGGAAGGGTCTGCAATGCCCCCTTCAATTCGAGTGCTTTCCCAAAGGGCCTCTTCTTCCAATGCATGCAGGAAGAATGCACAAACAGTCCTCTAATGCCTAAGGAAGGTCTCTCCTTTCCCAGGGGCCCTCAGTTCCCACCGTGTTTCTGTGACTTATATTCATTTCCCTTATCTCCCAGATCCGTTCTGGCTACTTTGATGAGAGGTATGTATTGTCCTCTAGAGTCAGAACTGGCCGAAGCATCCGAGGACTCAGTCTGCCTCCAGCTTGCACTCGAGCAGAGCGGCGAGAGGTGGAACGTGTTGTGGTGGATGCACTGAGTGGCCTGAAGGGTGACCTGGCTGGACGTTACTATAGGCTCAGTGAGATGACAGAGGCTGAACAGCAGCAGCTTATTGATGTGAGGGCCTTAAGAGGGTGCTGGTTGGTGGGAGCAGATGGGGAAGGCTGGGCCAGATGAGACATGGGCTCTGAGAAGCCCAGGGGCCACCATGAAGATTCTTAACCCAAGTCCCGTTACTCTTCCCAGGACCACTTTCTGTTTGATAAGCCTGTGTCCCCATTGCTGACTGCAGCAGGAATGGCTCGAGACTGGCCAGATGCTCGTGGAATTTGGTATGAAGCTGCTCCTTATCTCTTTTGTCTTCATGGCCACATAAATGCCTTTTTTCCCTCCATCTCTCTCAATTCTTGCCTTGCCTCTTGATCACTGTCCCTCTCTGGCCCTCAGGCACAACAATGAGAAGAGCTTCCTGATCTGGGTGAATGAGGAGGATCATACACGGGTGATCTCCATGGAGAAGGGTGGCAACATGAAGAGAGTGTTTGAAAGATTCTGCCGAGGCCTCAAAGAGGTTGGAGAAGATTGTGTAGGGGAGCTGGGTGGGAGGACATAAGGAAAACCAAAGAGTAGCATAAATAGATTATGTAATTTATCAACCAACCCAGGACATGTCTGATAGTAAAAAGGACTATCTAGGACTCACTCTAGGACTAAAGGTATAAACCAGCTGGGACCATACTGAGAAAACTAGGACATGTGGTCACACTAAGATTAGGAAAAGAAAGAGTGTCAGGAATCTTAGGAAGTGAGTAAGGCAGTTGACAGAGAATGCAAAGAAGGAATAACTGAGATGGCATGTCAGAGCCTGGGATGTGTGCAGTGGGATGGTGAGGTGTGTAGATAAGGAAAACATTTGAGCTCAGACTGATGTTGGCGCGGAGAGGTTGCTGTGTTCATGACTCTAATATAACCACCCAGTTCTGAGCCAAGGTAGGCCTTGACTCTGGATTCTATCATTCTTGTTAAAGTATCGGGTCTAGGCTTTAAGTTGAGAGTTCGGAGGGAGACTGGGAAGGTGGAGGATAGAATGGTTCAAGTTCTAGAATATGTGGCTCTAGATGAGAGGTTGAACTGAATCATCAATCCTACACGGATTGGGTCTCCATATTCAAGTCTACATTAGAAATCCCCATAAACTCAATTCAATTCTTACTGTATGTTCTCAAATATACAGTTCTATTTTAGGTTTGCAAAGAAAAAGAGCTCTTCTTTTAGATTCTGAGAAGTTTCTACTATTTTTGGCAAGTAATAGATACGTATTCTCACTATGAGTGGGTAGGGAAGTACCTTTAAATGATATGCCTCAGTTTCCTCGTCTGTAAAATTGGGATAATGAGATTTTCTACATTTTAGGTTGTTGTGGGGATTAAATGAAATACAGGTAAAGTACTTGGTCCACAGTAAGTGCTTAATAAGTGTTAAAGTGTCAGCTGCATTATTATTCTAGATGGAAGGGTTTCCCCCATGTTCAGCATGTAAGATATCCCCTATGCCATGGTTCTTTCTGAACTACAAACAGGATCCCTTTACTCATGTTGGGTAGTGGTCTTTGTGACCATCACTGTGGTAGATCCCTTGTCTCTTGAACTCTAATAGTCATCTTCATGACTACATGGTTAATGGAAGCAAAATGCCTTCCCCCTGTCCCCTATTCCTATGAATCTGGCTTTCCTGCTCTGTTTTCATCTTTCTCTGCATTCACACAGGTGCTCCGTTCACAGCTAACAGAACGTTATCTCACCCTTCCTGGCAAAGCTTACACCTTCATCTTCTGTCTGAAAGGACCCTTCCAAGCTCTAGGCTCATTAGCAAAGCAAAGATAATCGATGCATGCAGAACTCATTGAATAATCAGTCCTCTCTCAGTTCAGTTTACCACCTCTGTTCATTTCCCTAGATCATCCTTAATACACCACTCCTTCGAGTTTTCTTCTTCCACATAAGATATTTTTTCACAATCTCATTATTATGCACATCATAATTTTGCATCACGCATGCATGAAAACAATAACAAACCATTTTCTTAAAAAAAAGACCAGTGTCATTCATTCACAGCCAAGTTTCTGTTCTAGACATATTTCTAGTGTTCTTGTGGGTCTAGCTAAGGGAGGGTCCAGGGTTAATGAAATATCCCTGATTTTTCATTAACAAAACCTTTGTGGACTCAGGTGGAGAGACTTATCCAAGAACGTGGCTGGGAGTTCATGTGGAATGAGCGTTTGGGATACATCTTGACCTGTCCATCTAACCTGGGCACTGGACTTCGGGCAGGAGTGCACATCAAACTGCCCCTGCTAAGCAAAGTAACGGAGTTGTGGGGTTACAGAGGGGTGTGAGTAAGGAAGGGTGGGTTGTGGATGGGGAGGGAGTGGACCCTTTGGAAAGGAGCCAAACATTTTGTGGCTAAAGGGTCAGGGGACAGGCCAGGCACAGTGGCTCATGCCTCTAATCCCAACACTTGGGAGGCCAAGGCAGGCAGATTACTTGAGCCCAGGAGTTCAAGACCAGCCTGGGCAGCCTGGCGAAACCCCATCTCTACTACAAATACAAAAGTTAGCTGGGTGTAGTGGAGGCTGAGGTGAGAGGATCACTTAAGCCTGGGAAGTCGAGGCTTCAGTGAGCTGTGATCACTCCAGCCTGGGTGACAGAGAGAGACCCTGTCTAAAAAAAAAAAAAGAAAAAAGAAAAAGAAAAAAAAAAGGTCAGGAGACAGAGCTCTGAGCAGGTTCAGGGCTCTTTCAGGTAGGACTAGTCTCTGCCTCTATTGGCCCTGCTCCCAATCCCTATCTCCTCTCTAGGATAGCCGCTTCCCAAAGATCCTGGAGAACCTAAGACTCCAAAAGCGTGGTACTGGAGGAGTGGACACTGCTGCCACAGGCGGTGTCTTTGATATTTCTAATTTGGACCGACTAGGCAAATCAGAGGTGAGATCCTAAGGGATTAGGATGAGGAGAGGTATAGGTCTGCGGGGGCTGAAATATGGCAGTGAGTGAGCCTCCTGAAATGAAATTCAGGTTGAGTGGGGAGGCAATTGGAAATGAGCAGGCAAGTCAGTCAGTGCTAAAGAAAAACTCAGATTGTAGGAAGCAGAGATCAAAGATTAGTGTCCTTCAGGTGGAGCTGGTGCAACTGGTCATTGATGGAGTAAACTATTTGATTGATTGTGAACGGCGTCTGGAGAGAGGCCAGGATATCCGCATCCCCACACCTGTCATCCACACCAAGCATTAACTCCCCATCGCCAGCTGATGACTCAAGATTCCCAGGAGTTCTGCTCATTCTAATGATGGCCCATTCTACTTGCTCTGGACCTGCTCCCGCATCCCCTGCCTCCATCCTAGTAAAGACTCCTTGCTATGCTGCAGCTGTCTGTGTTATTTCTAATGGTGGGGTGAGGAGGGAGCAGCCTTCAGGAAATGAAAAGAGGCAGTGGGATTGTTTATGATGGAAAGAGACTCCAGATACGGCATCCCGGGAACACTGATTCTCAGGTGGGTGGAAAGCATTAACATTTTACCCATATTCCTCATCAGCTTCTGAAAATAATCACGTCTGTTTGCACTTTATTCATTATGCACTTGTTTGCACTTTATTCATTATGACTTAAGATTTCTCTCCCCACAATCTCCTTCTATGGTAGAGACAGGCTCATAGCAGGTGGCCAAGGAAGCTGATAGTCAATACCAGGGACCAGGAAGGTCGTGACCAGTCCTGGAGGCCCCAGGCTGTACTTCGACCTATAATAGACAGGGAATGGGAGTAATATCACACCTCTGCTCTCCAGGAGCATTGACACTTGGATATTAGCGCTCTGCCTGGAGACTCCTTCACTCCAGGGATCTCCCTGGGTGCACTCTAAGAGCCAGACAGCACCAAATTAGGGGTTTGATTCTGGGTCAGGAGATGGAAGATCAAGCTGTGCAGCTGGGAACTCACCTTGCTGTTCTGGGCTCTCCTTCCCCTCGTGTTGGGCCCATGCAACTGCTTGTCGCTGCTCAGGACTCAGAAAGGCCATTTGCTCAGGAGTGACAGCCACAGCCTGAGCACTGGTGAGACTAGATAGTTGGGTGGGACTAAACACCACCTGGGGGCAGGGGTAGGAATCAGTGCATGCATGTAGTCCCCATTGGGCCCTGGCTCTCCTGTGGTCACCCCAGTCCATTAATACTTACAGCAAATTTAGGAGGAGGGATGACAGAAATGGCAAGAGGAGTAATACCCTGGATCTGTCCCCACAGCAGTGCTGAAAGAGCCAGGTCTGGGATCCCAGCTGTTGAAGCAAGTGGCATCCAAACATTGTCTTAGACTGACCTTCCCTCTCTTCAAACCTATAGACCTTCTCTAACTACTCCCAAAGTGCCCTATCATAGATCTTCCCCAATATGTCTCTAGCCCCTTATTTAAACACCCTTTCAGGCCCCCACCTTAAGAATTGCAGGGCAGTCTTCCATCCAGTCCACCCATGGTATAGAAACCAAACCAACTTGCACCAGCAGTGGCCCAGCTCCCCACCTGCTATGGTGCCAATTTCAGTGAAGATCTCAGGCCCCCAGTTACTGATTGGGCCAAACCCACCGGGCAGTACAAGGAGGTGGGCCAGAACCTCCAGTTGTTCCTCAGAGCACTGGAGATGCAGGGTGCCCAGGAAGAGAGCTGCTTGGCTGTAGAACAGTGGGAAGGAAGGAAGAAGAATTCGGCTTCAGCAAAAGGGCCTGTGGTCATGAGACAAAGGAAGAGATGGCTTCAAATGAGTTCCCTTCCTCCATGGGACCAGACCTTCATGATCCTTCTTTCCCCAGTAAGTCCACCTTTACCTCAGCACCACCACCCTCAGCCCCTTCACAAGTGACCTAAACTCCCAACTGCTGATGTGCTGGAGCTCCTCTGGCCGCAGTCCACAGAGAGTATAACCCAGCGCTGTCAGATGAATGAAGTCCAGGTGGCTCACATGCCGACCACTCTGCCGTAGGAAACTGGAGACCACAATGCGGAGCTGGGGTGGGGGTTGGGAGCAGAGGGGAAGGAGAAAAGTTATGGAGAATTAACAGACAGGGAAGTGATAGTTGTTACTGGGTTATATTCTGTTACTATTAAGACCTAAGGAGTCATGGGGAAGGCTGAGGACTTAGAAAAGGATAGAAAAAGAGGAAGCCTCCAGGAAAAGAGGTAGGAGACAGTATTATGTGTCCAGGGCCTCAGAGTGAGTAAATCAGAGTCCTGAAGGTCACTAGTAGGGGTTATTAACAAAAGATAGAAAGAATGACCAGGTAGGGTCACAGGAAAAAATTCCTTGGGCTTTAGATGATCTATAGGACTGCGTCTGTGGGATGGGTGTTTGGGAAGCAGTAGGGAGGAGGAAAAGTGTTACCTGAGTGGAGCTCCAGCCATCTATCTGCCCCAGGGTGCTCAGCACTCCCCAGTCCACTAGGATCAGCTCCTGTAGTTCCCGATCTCCTAGACCTATTAAGAGCCTACCGAGCTGCAGGATCTGCTCAGGACGAAATCCCCGGGGGGGACCCCACAACTAGGAGAAAGACAGGAACAATGTGAGTGGAAAAGCAGTGGATTGGGAGTCAGACTGCTGGGTTTTAAGTCTTGCCTCTGCCCTTAGCCGTATAACTCTAGGTAAATCACTTGCCTTTTCTTTAGTTTCCTCCACATAAAATGAGACAGTTGCCTTACAGTTCCTCTGACTAAGGTGTTTTGAAAGACATTACGGTCAGTGGAAAAGAAGAGCAAACTAACTCTAGTCCATGAGTTCCACATTTTTATGTGCATCAGACACAGAGATGCTTATTAAAACACAGATGCCTGGGGCCCAGCACAGTGGCTCACAGCTGCAATCCCAGCACTTTGGGAGGCTGAGGTGGGAGGATTGCTTGAGCCCAGTTCAAGACCATCCTGGGCAACAGAGTCAAAACTCATCTCTACCAAAAATACAAAAATTAGTGAGGTGTGGTGGCGTGCACCTGTAGTCCCAGCTACTTGAGAGGCTGAGGCAGGAGGATCATTTGAGCCCAGGATGTAGAGGTTGCAGTGAGCCAAGATCACACCACTGCACTCCAGCCTGGATGCCGGGTGACAGAGTGAGACTCTGTCTCAGAAAAAAAAAAAAAAAAAAAAGCCGATGCAGATGTCTGGACTCTTTCCCCCAGAGGCTTATTTTTTAATTTATGAGACAGGGTCTTGCTCTGACACCCAGGCTGGAATGCAGTGCTACGATCTCGGTTTATTGCACCCTCCACCTCCTGGGCTCAGGGGATTCTCCTACCCCAGCCTCCCGAGTAGCTGGGATTACAGGCATGCGCCGACACACCCAGCTAATGTTTTTTCTATTTTTAGTAGAGACAGGGTTTCACCATGTTGCCCAGTCTGGTCTCTGACTCCTGGGCTCAAGCAATCCACCTGCCTCCGCCTCCCAAAGTGCTGTGATTACAGGCATGAATCACTGCACCCAGCCTCCCCAAAGGTTTTTATTAAGTCAGTGAAGCATGGTAATCTGGTACTGGCACTGTTCCCATGCTCAGTTCAGCAGCACATACCCAAAAAAATTGGAATGATACAGAGATTTGCATGGTGCCTGCGCAAGGATAACACACAAATTCATGAAGCATGCCTTTTTTTTTTTTTTTTTTTTTTTGAGATGGAGTCTCGCTCTGTCACCCAGGATGGAGTGCACTGGCTTGACCTCAGCTCACTGCAAGCTCCGCCTCCCAGGTTCACGCCATTCTCCTGCCTCAGCCTCCCAAGTAGCTGGGACAACAGGTGCGCACCACTACGCCCGGCTAACTTTTTTGTATTTTTAGTAGAGACCATGTTTCACGGTGTTAGACAGAATGGTCTTGATCTCCTGACTTCGTGATCTGCCCGCCTCGGCCTCCCAAAGTTCTGGGATTACAGGCGTGAGCCACTGCGCCCAGCCGAAGCATGCCATTATTTTTTTAAGAAAGAAAAAGGATAAAGAAAAAAAATCTGTTCCCTTGATGATTGTGATATGCATTAAAATTTGGTAACCACTGCTTTAGTCCCTCTATTCATTATACTCTCTTTCATCAATATTTATCTCCCCTCACCTCCTACTTGTGACCCAAATCTTCTAACTCTTCTATCTCCTGCTTCCCCCACCTCTCATCCAACTCTCCATTCTCTTCGTGTCCTACATCACACCCAAACAGCTTCCTCATGGCCAGCCCCAGTTGCCTCTCCATCCCTAACCTGTTTTGCTTTGCCCATGGCTGCCCGCAGTTCCTCAGGCCCAAGTCCTGGGTCTCCTGCAAATAATGTCAGGCAGTCCTCAAAGTCTGAGAGCTCCATCTCTGCAATCTGGGTTGCAGACCAGGCTGCTGGGAATGTCCCTCGTACATCTGCACAATTTGGCACGGGTTCTGAAGCGGGAAGGCAGGGCCAGGAAGTCAGTGTAGTAATAAAATATGCCCAGAAAGATATCTGTAGATAGAATGACTCTTCCAGCCTTTGGAGGATGGAGCACTGTGAGAAATAGGGATCAAAGGAGTATTACAGGGTAAGATGTATAGGGCTTAGAAGATAATAGAACAAGAAGTGATTGGAGATGCCAAGACTTTTATAGATGGAAGACTGAGGATGTTGGTCAAGGATTTAATGGTAGAGCTGAATTTGAACCCAGTTCTCTAGCCTCACAATGTCTCCTTCAAAGCTTCTAGGGATCTCCCCAGCAGAGAGCTCCACACTTAGCCGAGCTAGAGTTCATCTAGAGCAGACACAAGAGAGCAGAAAAATGGAAGTTCTGGGCTAAAAGAAAACTTAATAGTTTACAAACTCCCAGAGCTACAGAATTCTAGAACTAGAAGAGACTTGAAGATCATCCCTCTAAACTCTTTGCTTTATAAATTAGAAAACCCAGTCCCAGAGAAGAGCACATGTAGAACCCAGACCGTTTCATACTCCCTGTACATCCTGCTGGACATGTAAGTATTTGGGTAGTTTCACCTGGAAGATCATCAGCAGCTGGTCGCACCACCCCTGCTACCAGAGCTGCTTTCTTGGCAGCAAGCTGTGGCCCCCTACACAGCTGTCCAACTCTGCTCTGCTCCCAGCTCTGCTGCTTTTCTAGAAGCCGCTCCAGGGTCTCTGGACCCAAGGCCTCCTGCATGAGAAGGTAGAAGGAGAGTGGAGAGATCTGGACAGATCAGGGCCTGCTGCTATAGCTATAAGTCCAAAGTCCTGTCTCTGTTTTGCAGTCTCCCCCTAGATCTAGGCTTCATATCCTTTGCCCTCTTTGGCCATGGGTCCCCATAACCAGCTCACCAGTCCCCTCTATGCATTTACTCCCTTCCCTTCTTCCTTCATCTCACCCTGGGGATCAAGGAAATTGCCTCAGTAGACAGAGTGAATACTAGGCGTCCAGCTTGCTCTACTTCATCCTGGCTCCACAACTCTGGTTTCCTGGGGACAGGAAGAAAATCGGGGACTGGGGAGCTGAGGGAACTGTGAGGAAAAGGAAGGGGAAAAGAGGACATGCTAGGATTTCGGACACAGGGCTCCAGGGGACCTTAAGAATATGGAACAGGCTGCCCACTGATGATGGTGGTTGAGGGATTGCATATAGAATGAGTTAGAATCTGAAGTTCTCGAAGGTCCATACCCAAGAACAGACTCCTGCAATAGCAGCCATCCCAGCTCTGTGGCAAATGTCTCTCCTAGGCAGAAGTCTTGCAGCTGACTGAGATGGGACAGCAGGATCTGTAGGGGGATCTGTCGTGTGCTCTCTATCCCCAGGAATCCAACCAAAGGGCCTAAGGTCTCCAGCACTTCTCCTGAGACTGGAGTCTCCTTTGGAACCTGGAGAAGAGCATCAGAACTTGGACAATGCACTTCTGACTCAGAATACCAGACACCTTGATCGAGACACCAAGCCCCTTGACCCCCCCGCCCTCCTGCTCCCAACTCAGCACCCTATGATGCTCACTACCTTTGTTCACTTTCTGAAGCAATGAGCCCACATAGGAGCAGGCAGAAAGACTGAGAGGTGGACTCCAAGAGATTTCTCGGACTCCAAGAGGTATGGACAAGTAACATGAAGCATATTATCAAGGAACAGAAGCCAGAGGCAAAACAGGGGCCAGTCCTTGCACACCGGAACCTGCTTGGCAGCAAGAAAGCAAGAAGTAGAGGGTTGAAGGACAGAGAGCATTGTCTGAGGAGCAAGAATTGCCCAGGGCAGCAAATCTGAGTCTGGTAGGGTGGACTCTTACCAGGTTTTGTAGTGCCCTCTCTGCCAGGGCTGCCTGGTGGAGTGGGGTCAGTGCCAGCAGCTGCTCTGGAGCTCTTTGTACCAGCTCCACCACCAACATAATGGATTCATTGGATAGTCTGTCCATCAACTGGATCCTATTATAGCAATTTGACAACAACAGTATTCAGGTGGAGCTGGGCCAAGTCAAGAAGGGACCACAGAACCACACAGTCCCCAGCTAAGATGTGACCCCAGACCAAACTTAGTGAAGCTGGACAGGAACTGAGAGTAAACAGCTGCAGGGCCAATTCCCACCATCAAGCTTGAATGAGGGAGAAAAAGGGAGCGACATATTTCTAGTCTTCCTAAAAAAAACAAACAAACAATCCTACCTGATCTAATGGACTCAAAAGCTCCAAATATTAAGTACCATTAACATTTCCCCATTTTATAGATTAAAAAACTGAGGTTCACAGAGATCAAATGTTGAAGTCTCTCACTCCCAATTCCTGTTTTTTTCCACACGACCACCCTTCCTCTACTTGTGAAGAGTTCCCTTCTTGTTTGTACGTGCTATACAATTTACAAAGTTCTTTCAGGTGTTATCTCATTTGATCCTACAACAAGACCTGGCCTCACTCCATCACTCAGGCCAGAGCACAGTGGTGCTGTGATCTCAGCTCACTGCAACCTGCACCTCCCAGGTTCAAGCAATTCTCGTGCCTCAGCCTCCCAAATAGCTGGAATTACAGGCACGCGCCACCATGCCCAGCTAACTTTTGTATTTTTAGTAGAGATGGTGTTTTGCCATGTTGGCCAGTCTGGTCCTGAACCCCTGACCTCAGTGATCCACCCACCTTGGCCTCCCAAAATGCTGGGATTATAGGCGTGAGCCACTGCACCCAGACAAAATAGGTGTTTCTCTTATCCTTCTTTCACAAATGAGGAACTCGAGTTTTTTGATGCATGGTCTAGGATCTTTCACCTCATCTGTAACCTTGGGATTCTAAATCATCTCACAGAACCCACATATTTAAACAGATCTGAATGGCATTAAAAAAAGTAAAAACAGGCCTGATGCGATGGCTCATGCCTGTAATCCCAGCACTTTGGGAAGCCGAGGCAAGCAGATCACGAGGTCAGAAATTTCACCATGAGCAACATGGCGAAACCCCGTCTCTACTAAAAATGCAAAAATTAGCTGGGTGTGGTGGCACGCGCCTGTAATCCCAGCTACTCAGGAGGCTGAGGCAGGAGAATTGCTTGAACCCCGGAGGTGGAGGTTGCAGTGAGCCGAGATGGCACCATTGCACTGCAGCCTGGGTGACAGAGCGAGACTCCATCTCAAAAATATAAATAAGCAAATAAATAAATAAATCCCTTTTGCCCAGAAATCAGAGGTGATAACCTGTACCCTACCTAGGATTACCAGTTCTGGAACTGGGCTAAGTCATACAAGAGCTAAAATCTGTGGAAAGGCCTATAAAAATGTAAGAATGTTGGGAAGCCGAGGTGGGCAGATCACTTGAAGCCAGGAGTTCACGACCAGCCTGGCCAACATGGTGAAAGCTCGTCCCTACAACAAATACAAAAATTAGCCTGGCGTGGTGGTGCACACCTACAGTCCCAGCTACTCGGGAGACTGAGGCAGGAGAATTGCTTGAACCTGGAAGATGGAGGTTGCAGTGAGCCGAGATCACGTCACTGCACTCCAGCCTTGGTGACACAGTGAAACTCTGTCTCAAAAAAAAAAAAAAAAAGTAAGAATGAAGTCAACTGCTTTTACTCCACTTCATCTCCATATTTCCCGGGAAGACTGTAACACCTGCATTTTCCTATTCTGACTTACAGTGCAGATGGCAATGGGGTGGTGGTAGGGATAAAACGAGAAAAGCAGCATATGAGTAAGATACTAATAAATTTCTCTATGGGTAGGGAGGAGCGTTTCGTTCCTATAGCCTTTTCTTCCCACAACCTGTATATGAACGTCCTCTACAACATTCCTGCCATGGGGCCATCTGGCCTAGACTCGAAGAGCTCCAAGGACCAGGAACTCACTACCTTAGTTTTTCTTATACTATCTAAAAATCTGATCTCTGTTAACTACTCTTAGTCTTGCCCAATGGGGCCACTCATAAATATGACAATCTAATTTCTACTTGATAGCCCTTCAGGTATTTGAAGGCACTTATCACATTTTTCATATATTTTTCTCTCGATCTACTCCTCTGAACGCACTAAGAACACAGTGCCCTGAGCAAACTACAATCCTCTGGGGCAGAATTGGAGCATTGCCTCCCTCACTTCAGACACTCTATCTCAATCTCCATTAATGTGGCTAGGTTATTGTAAGATTACTTGGCAGGCTTCAGTACAGTGTTGCCACCCTCAGCTGCCCCATGCTGGAGCATATTCTGGGAACCAGTCAATACATAGAGCAACTTTGAATAAAATCCTCTGCTTTGGGCTATAAATGATGTCAGGGAACTACCAGACAGAAAAACCGCCTCCTCTAGGGCATTCCCTAAGGGCAGATCTTCACCCCAGATTGAGCTTCCTGAGGGGCCAATATCTCTAGCTGCAGTACTTACGGTAAGTCCAGGAGTAGCTTGCTATCCAGCCCATTCAGTTCTGGCCCTAGCGTTGTCCATTCTGGTTCTGGCATTGTCATCCTCCGCTTTAGCTCTGCCCAGATACAGGCCCTCTGTAGGGAAGCAGGGTGAGGCCAGTGCAGAACACAGGAGCTGGGTTCTATACCTAGGGTCCCAGCCTCCCTGCTCCCACTAATGTCCAGGCACCCCCTCTCACCAGGCTCCCTCGAACTCTAGTGGGCAGTTGATAGATCATGTGCACCACTTCAAGGAAGTCTACCATGGAGTTGATCTGCTGCAGAAACTCACAGGACATGCCTCCTGCCAGGGTGCCCAGAGCCCTGTGGGTGTGTGAGTGGGGAGATGCTCATTCAACACATACAACAGCCTGTTTGCTCCTTGATATCAGTACTCTCAGCACAAGTACAGATGTTCATTCACAGCAATTTATGGTTTGAGAAATGTTTTTACATAGATATTCTCATCAGCTCCCCATAACATCACTGCTGTTTATCAGAGAAGAAAATAAGGATTTATGGAGGTCAGGTGACATTCCCAACATCATTCTACTAGAAATGTGGTAAACTGAAACTAGAGCCATGTCTTAGATTCTGAAGCCCTTGGGAGGCTGAGGCGGGTGGATCACATGAGGTCAGGAGTTTGAGACCAGCCTGGCCAAAATGGTGAAACCCCATCTCTACTAAAAAGACAAAAATTAGCTGGGTATGGTGACACATGCCTGTAATCCCAGCTACTCCAGAGGCTGAGACAGGAGAATCGCTTGAACCTGGGAGGCAGAGGTTGCAGTGAGCCGAAATCGCGCCACTGCACTCCAGCCTGGGCAACAGAGCAAGACTCTGTCTCAGAAAAAAAAAAAAAAAAGATTCTGAAGCCCATTGTTCTTTTACTGTGGGTGTAAGTAAAGTGATACCTTCTTATTCCTATTTATTCTTGCTTGGCCAGTGCCTCTGAAGTCACCCCGAAGTAAACTAATAGTAGCAAATGACTGCTGGGACTTTACAATGGACCAGGCACTGTGTTAAATATCTTACATGACTTACCTCATTTAATCTTCACAATAACTACCTATGAGGCTGCTGCCATTGTAATTCTCACTTAAAGAAGGGAAAACTGACACAGGGAGGTTAAATGACTTGCCCAAGAGCACAAGTAGGTGACAGGACTGGAACCTGAATCCAGGTTTTCTGAGTCCTTTGGCTCTAGTCAGGATAGGCATGGCACTGTGGAAGGACAGGAGGGCAAAGGGAGGAGCTAGGAGAACGTCCATGAGGCAGGGACTATGCATCATTCATCCCTATATCCCCCATTCCATATCACATGGTGCCTGGCACATAGTAAGCACTCAAAAAAATGTTGGTCGAATTCAGCCCACTGCTCAACACAAGTTACTCACTGTAGATTCCTGAGGGTCAGGTTGGTGGGTACTTGCATCTTCTTCCAGAGAAACTGTGCCTACAAGAGAAAGAAAGATGAGCCACTTCCCAGAAGAGACACTGTCCAAGGATACCCCCTAGAGTGGAGAGGCAGGACTGCCTTGGACCCAGTCCTGCCTCTTCACTCTGTGGGACCCACCAGCCTCCCACTCTCCCAGATGCCCACTCTTCTCTCACAGAGTGAGAAAGAAATGAAAGAAAAGGGAAGGAGAAAAAAATAGAAAAGCAAGTCACATTATAAGGGATACTAGGGGGCTGGGTGCAGTGGCTCAGGCCTGTAATCCCAGCACTTTGGGAGGCCAAGGCAGGAGGATTGCTTGAGGCCAGGAGTTCAAGACCAATCTGGACAGCATAGTACTCAACATAGTGTCTCCACATAGTGTCCACATTTTTGTATTGTCTGTCTCTATAAAAATTTTAAAAATTGGACAGGCGTGGTGGCTCACACCTGTAATCCCAGCACTTCAGGAGGCAGAGGCAGGCAGATCGCAAGGTCAGGAGTTCGAGACCAGCCTGGCCAATATGGTGAAATCCCATCTCTACTAAAAAAAAAAAAAAAAAAAATTAGCCGGGCATGGTGGGGGGCACCTGTAGTCCCAGCTACTCGGGAGGCTGAGGCAGGAGAATCGCTTGAACCCGGGAGACGGAGGTTGCAGTGAGCCAAGATTGCACCACTGTACTCCAGCCTGGGCGACAGAGCAAGATTTTATCTCAAAAAACAAAAACAAAAACAAAATTTAAAAATTAGCCAGGCATGGTGGTAATCACCTGTAGTCCTAGCTATTCAGGAGGCTGAGGCACAAAGATTGCCTGAGTTCAGGAGTTTGAGGTTACAACAAACTCTGATCATGCCACTGCACTGCAGCCTGGGCAACAGAGTGAGACTCCGTCTCAATCAATCAAATAAAGGATACTAGGGATAAGCTGGCCAAATAGGGCTGAGGGATAGGTAAAGAAGGTAGACTGCATTGAGGCAGGAAGTTCTGAAATTAAGTGGAGAGAATTACCTGCTGCTCAGACCAGGGCAGCTCCCAGTAGCGTCTTTGATTTGCCAGAAGAGCCGAGGAATCCAGTTGTAGCAGCTTTAGTGGGAGCAGGGGAAGCAGGCAGTCTGGCCAGGTGGTGGGAATAGGCTGCTGGCGGCGATGGGTATAGCAGTGTAGTGATAGGTGAGAGAGTCTGGACTTAGCACTCAGAGAAAAGGAACCATGGGGGTGAAAAGGAACCATGGGGGTGAAAAGGGACCATAGCTAGGACAGAAGTGGAATGGCATTTGCCACTGTAGCAATAAACGCCTAAAAGCCTCACACCGCAGGCTGCTGTGGTCAAGTGTTGCTGCTAGTTAGGCACCAGGAGAACAACGTCCCTTAGCTTCTCTCAGCCTTGGTCTTTTCATCTGAAAGCAGGGTGGGTGGCCTGGAAGATTTCTCAGGCCCTTCCAGCTTTGACATTAGTCTAGGACAATGTGAGTGGATCATGCTGTCCTGCATCTGGCACTGGAGAGGGCTGCTAATGGGCACAGAGCTAACCAGAACTCTCAGGGCCACTGCAGGGTAGTGTGGGAGGCAGCAGCAGCCATATGAAACTGCCCCAGAATGGGGAGAGGAGCTCAGTTCGGAGATCTCACACTTACCTGACCAGGGATACACACAGCTGGACCAGCACCTGTTGTACCCATATTTTTCACACCATCTTTAACCTGCATGAGAATTGGTTGTGTGTGTGTGTGTGTGTAAGTGGGGAGGTATGAAAGGCCTTCCCTGGCCTCAGGGAAGACGCCTTCCTCCCAACCAGAAAGAGCCGGTATTCCAGATTATCTCATCCTCCTTGTCACTCTCATACCCGAAAGGTCTGCAGCAGTGCTGCGGTCTGGCAGGCTGAGAGGCGTGACAGTTCAGGCGCCAGGCAGGAACAAGCCCCGACCAGGACTCGCCTAGGGATGGCCTGGAGTGTCTGGGGGCTGAGGCCTGGTAGCAGAAGGTGCAAGGAGCAGAGTTCCTCCAGGGATAGCTAAAGAGCAAGAGAGACAAGAGGCCTGAAGAAGAAGGGAAGGGTGGTGGGGAAGACAGCAATCACAATGCAGCAAGGCAGTAAGTATGAGGGGAGCGGAGAGAGAGGAGGGGCAGATGCAGGAGCCAGGTTAAAAGGGGATAGAGACCTCTGGCGAGAGGCTGAGAAGTTGCTGCTACTCACATCGTGCCTAGGAAGGAGCCGTCCAAGCAGCAGGACAGCCTGAGTTGGGATGGGACCGAAAACAACAGCTCTCAGGACCCAGCAGCCAGGTCCTAAGTGGGTTCCTAAGGCAAACCCTCCAAAACTTCCCGCTCCCTCTTAATCATCCCCAGTAACCATCCTCAGTGACTCAGGTCCCTTCTTGATCTGAGGAAAGGGAATGAAGGCGTCCTCCTGCAGACAGAGTTTACCTCTACTGTTCACCCAGGGAAAGGAGGGGCTGGTTTTATCCCTGAATGGGATTCTCTTGACTGGCGCTCAAGTGGGGATGGAGGGTACAGGCCAGGGAGTGAGACAGGCAGACCTGAGCAGGTGTAACACTAGTTCCCTGCAGGACAGGAAGCATGGCTCTAAGCTGGGGCTCTGACAGCTCCTGCAGGAAGCGGAGGCCCAGCTGAGGGAAGAGAGGGGCCCAGACCCGCAGCTCCCGGGGGCTCAGCACCGCTCCTCCAGATGAGCGCAACACACCCAGAAGTTCATATGCCACCTGTGACCAAAGAAGGTTTAGGACTGGAGAGAAAAGAGATGAACCTTGAAGTTCCTCTCTAATCCCACATCTGAATTTCCCAGGGCCTGGGCTAGGGTTTGGAACTAGGGATTGGACTGGAGTAGATTAGGTTCAAAATGGCAAAGGGTATGTTTGGGGTGCCACAGACCAGATAAAGAAGGGCCAGGAAGAGGTGGTAACAGATAAGAATGGCCATGGAGTAAGGAATGGAGGTTGCAAAAGTGGGATGGGGGGCTGGCACCACTGTGCTCAAGTTGACACAATGTCATCCACACAGACCCAGGGGAAGCCTAGAGTCTTGTAGGTTTGTGTTGAGGGGCTCACCCGTCCTTCTGGGCTGAGGGTCCCATTGGCTGCACATTCCAGCAGCCCCCGTTCTACCGGCCCCATCGGATCACTCAGGGGCACTAGGCTCTGCAGCTCCTCAGGGCTCAGGAAACAGGCGAGGGGCCCAAGCCTGAGGAGGGCATGAAGCTGACCTTTGTGTGGTCCCTGAGACTCACACTAAGGCAGGCCTGGCAGCAGACAGTGTGGGTACATACACTGGGCACTCTGACCACTACACCATTACACAGGGGCACCATCTATAGACCTCTCTCCTGGAACTCTACGCTGCCTGGGGCCACTGCCTACTCTCTTGCCCCTTCCTTCCTAGAACACCGACCCACCATGACAGCTGTACCTTCCTCTCTCTACTTCTTCCACTCCTGCCTTGGTTACTGATCCCACAACTCACCTGCGTACCTGCTCCTCACCATCCTGGACACTCTGGTTTACCAGGCTGCGCAGCACATGGCGGGCATGCCCTGGCCCCAGACCTGCTGCTGGCCAGCTATCCTCCAGGGCCTGGATCTGAGATGGGGAAGGTTAGCTCGCACTGCGGTCACTGTAGGGTTCTTGCAGGGAGGGGCCACTGAGAGACATGCCATTGACTCTTGTCCCCACTAGCAGAAGATGGGCCAGTCAAGTAAAGAAGATGATTCTCATACCTGGTGAGGGCTGAGCTTCAGAAAGTTCTCCAGAGGGAGGTGGGGGAGCAGGGGCAGCACTGCCCACAGCAGCTCCTGGGGCCAGGCAGGCACTTCCCCAAACAGTTCAGGGGCCAGCAGTCGCTTTGCCAGAGCCTCCTTCTGTTCAGGCCTCATTCCTGGGCTGTAATCCCGGATGGCAGCCAGGCTGTGAGGAGTCATGGGTCTTAACCCTTTGTCTTCCTCCAAACTGTTTTCCCCTGACCCTCTGTAGCCCTGCTGTCTAGATAGGAAGGAGACCCTCCCTGGTTTTTTTTGTTCTGTTTTTTGTTTTTTTAAGACGGAGTCTCGCTCTGTCACCCAGGCTGGAGTGCAGTGGCACGATCTTGGCTCACTGTAACCTCTGCCTCCCAGGTTCAAGCTATCCTCCTGCCTCAGCCTCCCGAGTAACTGGGACTACAGGCGCCCACCACCATGCCTGGCTAATTTTTGTAGTTTAATAGAGACGGGGTTTCACCATATTGGCCAGGCTGGTCTCCAACTCTTGACCTAGTGATCCGCCTGCCTCGGGCTCCCAAAGTGCTGGGATTACAGGCATGAGCCACCGCGCCTGGCCTCTCCCTAGTTTTAATAGAGAGGAGCTCTCTGATCCTTTTGTAGTTCATTAGCATGATGATTGGGTTTTCACACTCAGGCGTGAGATGTGCCTCTCTCAAACCTTGTTACGATGTTGGCACATTACCTATCTGGCATGAAAGAAAAAAACAGAGAGGAGCTCCGGAAGGGGCTGCTCCAGGTGGATGGGGTTGGCCTGACTGTGACAGGAGTAGGAGGAGTAGTGCAAGAACCTTACACACTGTCGTTGGCTAACAGGGATGGTGGGAAGCGCATCAGGTCAGAGACAGCCAAGAAAGGGATGAGTGGTGACAGATCAATGAAGAGCTGGGAGGTGAGGCGTGGGTACCGCTGGAGCAGCAGGGCTGTCAGGCGACCCAGGGCCTGCTCCTCGGATGGTGGTACCTGTAGGGGCACAGGAATGGATTCTGCCTCTGGAGATGCCCAGTATCCCTGCCATTTCCTCTCTGGAGTTCCTCTTCCCACTAAGGCAAGCCCTCTGAACACTAGGCTCCAGGTGCCCTTGCTCCCCTTTCTCTATGCTCACCTGCAGCTTCCCCTGCAGCATGAGTGTCAGGAAGCCCTGTGCAGCCTCCCTCTCTGCTGAAAGCACCAGCTGCTGGAGGTTTTCTGGGGGCATATGCAGGTACGCCTGCGAATAGGAGGTCATGGTGGGTATGGCCTCACGGGGCAGGGACCTCCAGCCATGGCTGTCACCCAGCCCACCCATGTGCCCTCCACCTGTTACCTGCACTAGAATCCGCAGGGCCCAAACACTCTTTTCCCTCTGGAGCAGATCCCACAGCACAGGCTGGTGGGAAGAAAGACAATATGCCAACAGAGCTGTCTTCTCTGTCTCTCCTGCAGCTCCCCCAGGCATTCCAACTCCACTTGCTGGGATGCTTGTCCTTCATCTCAAGTGTGATTCTTCAGATATTAAGCTCTTTTAGGTCCAGGATCATATCTCTAATTTCTCTTGTACCCTCTCCCATGCCCGGTCCATAGTTGGCTCAATTAATACTTGTAGACCTGAACCAAATACTATGAGACTATCTAATTCCATTTTACTGGGCCCAGGGTTTAAAAAAGGTGGCCCCAACATGGAGTAAGGAATCTTTATATATCCTACAGAACCTAGCAAAGTGCCTTGCATATAATAGGCACTCGGTGAATGAATTATGGTGTTTAACATATTCTCACCCCTCCATTCTACAGACTAAAAACTGAAGCCCAGAAAAACTAAATGAAATTGCTTGCCTAAGATCGCACTAATTTGAGGCACAGTTGAACCTAGAACCAAAGTCTTCTGATTGGTAGTGTCCCTGAATCTTTCTCATTCCTGCGTTATCTTCCTGTATTCTGCCAGCCTCCAATTCTCACTCTCTAGGGGAAAAATTAAGAGTCCTCTAACTTGATCCTTTTTCTTTCTGGTGCAGAAAGCAGGAGAGTCAAAGAGCCCAAAAGAATAACAAGGTAATATTTATTGCAGGTTTGTGTATCATGCACTGTGCTAAGCCCACAGCATGTATTATCTCATATACCATTATCATCCCTAGTTTATAAATGAGACGAGAAAAATATTGCTCAGAGAAGTTAAATAACTCATTCAAGGCTGGTCACAGAACCAAGATATGAATCCAAGCCTGTCTGACTCTAGAGCTGTGCGCTTCAACTACTACCCCACACTACTGCCTCTGAGTATTCGAGGAATTCCCCTAGAGGGCCTTCTCACTGTTCTAGGAGCTTTCCCTCTGGCAGAGCACTCACACTAAAGCAGGCCAGCAGCTCCATCTTGCTTATACCAGAGCTGGGGTTGACAGTGGGTTCAAAGCCTGATGGAGTTGGCCGCTCCTCCTCTCGTTCCAGGTATTCCCCAATTGTCCGTAGCACACTGCGCTGGCCCTCTGGGCGAAAGGCATCCCAGAAGGAGCAGTTGTCTGGGAGACTGGAGAGCAGTAGGGCCCGACCCAGCATCCCCTGGGCCTCAGTGCCCACAGCCCCTGGACCCAAGAGGAAGGTCAGCAGGCGGAGGAGATAGTGTAGGCGTGTGGGGTGAGCAAGGTCTGGGACAGAGGACTGACAGCGTGGCAACTGGGATAGCATGCCAAGGAGGAAGGGGCCAGGGGTCAGACAGAGTGGGGATGGTCCCAGTGGTGGCAGAGAGGGCAGAAGGGGGCCCAGCAGCCCTTCTAGGAAGCAAGTGTCATTGCCCCCACGACTTATCCTGCATTGGCCTGCTAGCCAAGGCCAGAGGGGCACCAGGACTTCATACATGGTGTCATTGGCACAGACCATCACCAGGAAGCTGCCCCCATCCGGGCAGCGTTCCCCACAGGGTCCAATGTGGCACGGTGGGGAGGCAGTGACATCTGGGGTGGGGCCCTGGCACACATGCTGGACCCAAGCCTGGTTGCTGGGGGGCACAGCCTGTAGACTTGCCTCCCCACACAGTCGCTCAGCCCACAGAGTCTCATTCTCCAAGAAGCAGCCCCAAAAGATGTCTGGGGTGAGGGGAACAGGGGGCAGGCCTTCAGGGCAGCTGGTAGGGGGTGGGAGCAGGCCAGCACAGAGCCGCTTCACCAGGCGGCGGTTGGAGCCAGACAGGGCTGAAAAGGACAGGTTACTGCAGATCGCATCCAAAAACTCATCAGGAAACTGGTCATGGCAGGCCTGTAGCCAGCCTTGGGCACCTGGTGCCCAGGACACTGCATACCACACAGCTGTCTGGCAGATGGCAGTGGTGCTGGGAGGGGGCTGTGGAGTGGCAGGCTTGGTGTGCTGGCAGAGCAAGTGGATGGAGAAGTTGGAAATGCTGTAGGGTGGTGCTGGGCCTGAGCGGTTCTCACAGAGGGCCTCCACAGCGATGGCTCGCCGTTGGCGTGGGCTGATGTAAGCTGAGGGCTGAGAAGCTCTGGGCAGAGGCACGCCCGTGCTCAGGCAATGAAGGAGGGCAGGAGGTGGGGGTGGTGATCCAGACAGAAAGCCCAGCGCCTGGACATCCCAAGAAAGGTTGTGCCGGATGCCCCTGGGTGCAGAGGGAGGAGCAGGCAGGATCTGGTCAGTTCACATTTCCTCCAGCTGAAGATTCTGACCCTGACCCAGAGCCCTCAAGGGGCATGGCAAGCATAGGCTTTTCTATAAGTGAGGTCCCTGAGAGTTTAGGCATTACTGGTTGAAATGCTGCGACAGGGCAAAAAAGAGAGAGCTGCCCTGCCAAGGTCCAAAATCACCTAGGAGAAGCCCCAGTTGGAATTCTTTCTGTCCACCTGGCCCCCTTCTGTCTCCTTTCTTCGTATGCTTTTAGATAGCTTAAACACAACCCTCAGCAGGCCTCATGTTAGGAAATCTGCTCAGCAACTCAATATGTCTAACTACTGTCTGGCATTGTTGTACTGAAGTAGTAAGGGGGTAGAGGAATCCAGCTGTGTCCTTATTTTCCAAATCCCATCTTTACTAGCTAACATTATTAAGCACTATGCGCCAGCACTGTTGTAAGTCGTTTGCATACACAGTATCAACTCATTTAATCGGGTGCAACGACTCTGTGGTAACTAACATTATCATTCTCATTTTATAAATGGGGAAACTGAGGTATAGAAAGACTATGTAACTTGCTCAAAGTCATATGGCTAGGAAGAGGTGGAGCTAGGACACCAACCCAGACAGTCACCCCCCAAAACCACTAAACCACACTCCTCCCATCAGTTTTCCTCTCTAGAGGCTGATGTCTTCAGCTCTCCACCTCCACATTTTCCAGGCCCAATCCCTCAGAACTGGTCCCTTACTACTTACCATAAGAGCAGTTGTTGAAGGTTACCTAGGAGGGAAAGAGTAAGGAAGAAAACTACCCCAATTTCACTTTCCTTGCCCTGCCACATCCCAGTCCCAGCCCTGGCCACACTCACCTCCATGGCACTGCCCATTGGCATCAGGCTCTGGCTGCCCCAGAATGGAAAAGACCTCATCCTGCAGGGAGTGGGTGACACGGAGCAGCCCCTCCTGAAAGGCAGCATAGAGGGGGGCCCCCACAGTGCGTAGCAGACCGCCCCAAAGAGCCCCCTCAGAGCTTAGCTCCCCTGTTGGGGTAAGCAAACCCAACAGACCCTGCAAAAAGTGAGGAGCTGCCTCCGTCCCATCGAGGCCTGTGGCATTGGTGGGGTCCACACTGGGCGGCACCTGCACCAGAGCTTGCCAGCGTGTGCCCTCTAACAGCAGCAGCAGAGAAGGCAACCAGTCAGCAGCCAGGACACAGTCAGAGGGCCCATCACGGGTGCACGGGGGCCGAGTTGGGGTAGGGGGGCCCCCAGGAACTAAGGCTCCCAGCAGCACCTCCACAAGTCCACCCAGCACGCCTGCCTGGTGCACCAGGAAATCTCGGGGAGTCTGCTCCTGTCCCAGCAGTGCCAGCATATCCCCTAGCAGCCCTAGCATTGGCTCCCAGTCAGGGCTGCCTCTCAGTGTCACTAGAAAATCATGGAGCCGGAGGGCAGGCGGCTGGAGAGGTGGGGGCTCTCCTACTGGTCCTTCCCCCATTCTCCCAGGCTCAAAGGAAGAAGAAACGTTGGCCAGGAATGTAGAGAACCGTGAGCGGCTCAGGGAGCCCTGGGGAGCCTGGTCCAGAGTGGAGAGCAATGACTTCAGGAAGGAGAGACCAGAGTCCAGGGAATGAGGCCCAGTAGGGGCCACAGTCACTGTAAGGAGAGAAACCAGAGGTCACTAAAGGAGAGGAACATAGGGCCCATCTCAACCCTGCCCCTGAGCACAGTTCCCTACCTGGATCTAAAGATGAGGTGAGGGGTTGGTGGGCTGAACCCCTTTCATTGGCCCACAGTAAGTCTTGGCTTGCTTTTCTTAACTCCCATTTTTTCCTTTTGCACAAGTCTCTGCCTCTCTCCTTTGTCCTTCTATCTAACAGGTTCACCTCCACATTCTTAAAGTCTTTTTCCAACCACCCTCCTCCTCATCCCCAGTTCTGCTCACTGTTCTTCTCACCTGCAAAGGACAGCAGCAGCAGCAGCAGCAGCAGGGGGCAGAGGCTCAGAGCCATGTTTCCAGGTGAACACTGGTACCGGAGGTGAGTTCTGGTTATTCTCACCTTTGTGAGATAGCCAGGTGAGGGCAGGGCACTGCAGGCAGCCTGAGGCTCCACTGACACTGTAGTGTGGTCTTTCAGGAAACAATATATGTAACCTGACAGCAGGTTTGTTACCTGAGCCGCTGAATATCTGATCCTTTGGCTCTGGAGAAGGGTATGCATCTGTGAGAGGGACCAATGATAGGGGATCCCAGGGGCCCCTCAGAGGAACCCGAGGAGATTGCTTGAGTTAGGAGCCAGTGATGCAGAAAGGAATAGGCAGACATGGACATGGAGAACTGGAGACCAGGGGTGTAATCTGGGGTTCTGCAGAAACATAGAAAACAAAGAGGATATGAAGGAGCTAAGAAGCAAGTAGGATTTGAGGAAATTGAGGAAGAAAAGACACCCAGGAGAAACAAACTGGGCAGCAAGGTATAAACAGACGAGAGGTCCAGTCCAAGGATGGAGAATTCAGGAAGAGGAGAGCTGCTTTCGACTACTACCCAGAACCACAGAGTGTCAAGAGCTGAGCAGTACCCCAGAGATCACATACACCAAACTTTTTCACTTATGGATAAGGAAACAGACCCAGAGAAATGTGATTTGCTCATTAGGCCATTCAAATGTTTGGGTCTTTCCTTCCCCCCTGGAATCCCCTATCATTTGGTTCTTTCTCTGTGGCCTAGTAGGTGAAAGCCCTATCAAAAACTCTGAGCTGAGAAGACAGAAACCAGATTAAATCACTACACACAAGGACTGATCTCCCTACACACAGAACTGCTCATGGAACAGACAGAGAAAGAGATGTCATTCAAAATAATCTGGTCTGGTCAGGGTTAGAAGTCTTTTTTGTTGTTGTTTTTGTTTTTTTTCGGGGGGGGGGCGTTTGAGAGGGAATCTCTCTCTGTTGCCCAGGCTGGAGTGCAGTGGGGCTATCTGACCACTGCAACCTCTGCCTTCCGGCTTCAAGCAATTTTCCTGCCTCAGCCTCCCAAGTACCTGGGATTACAGGCACGTGCCACCACACCCAGCTAATTTGTGTATTTTTAGTAGAGATGGGGTTTCACCATGTTGGCTAGGCTGGTCTTGAACTCCTGACCTTAAGTGATCTACCCACCTCAGCCTCCCAAAGTGCTGGGGTTACAGGCGTGAGCCACTGTGCCTTTTTTTTTTTTTTTTTTTTTTTGAGATGGAGTCTCACTCTGTTAGCCAGGCTGGAGTGCAGTGGCACTATCTTGGCTCAATGCAATTTTTGCCTCCTTGGTTCAAGCCATTATCCTGCCTCAGCCTCCCAAGTAGCTGGGGACTACAGGCATGCGCCACCGCGCATGGCTAATTTTTGTATTTTTTGTGGAGATGGGGTTTCACCATGTTGCCCAAGCTGGTCTTGGACTCGTGACCTCAAGTGATTCATCCACCTCAGTCTCCCAAAGTGCTGGGATTACAGGCTTGAGCCACCACCCCGGGCCAAGGTTAGAAGTCTTTTCCATTCTCCATCTATATCTCCCCAAAGGCCTTCACTTTACACCAACTCTAAATAGCAATTCAACACTGAAGCTATACCCAAACTTTTATTCTGTCCTTCTTTCCCTAGAACCCTTCCCCATTCTCTCCCTCGAATCCACACATGGAACTTCATTATTAATGTGCTTCTGACCTAGAAGATTCACTTAGGATCACAGAGTTTTATTTTTATGTATTTATTTATTTAGAGATAGGGTCTTGGTCTGTGGCCCAGGCTGGAATACTGTGGTATGATCCTAGCTCACTGCACCCTCAAACTCCTGGACTCAAGCAATCCTCCTGCCTCGGCCTCCCAGGATCACAGAAAAGACTTGAGGAATCCTCTGGTAAGAACTTCTCATTTTATAGACGGGGGAATTGGAGCCCAAAGAAATGGAATGACTTAACCCAGGTCACAAAGACAGCTGGGAGCAATGATGGGATTTTCCAAGGCAAATCAAAAGTTGAGATCAGTGAAATGATCTGTTGTGTAATTTTACCAATATTCCCTTTGCCCATCAAGGATACCACATCTAGTCTAAAAAGCAGACAGATGAATCCGAGGGAGAATACGACCTGAGTTCCCAACAGCTTTGTGGTTCCAGCCCATCCTGTAATCCTTCTGAATTTCTGCCCTTCATTCTGTAACAACTCTCTTATAATAAATTATTCTTCTTTCCTCATAGGGTAGCAAAAAATGAGATGGTCTAGGTTCAAACCCTGGTTTCAACATTTACTAGCTGTGTGTCCTGGGGCAGTTTCTAAATCTCTGTTTTTGGTTTTTTGGGTTTTTGTTGTTGTGGTTGTTGTTGCTGTTGCTGTTTTTACTGTAAAAAGGAAAAAATCCTAGTGTAGAGTTTTTGTGAGGATTAAATTAGATAATGCATTTAAAGTACTTAGTGCAATGTCTAGCATTCATTCAACAAAGATTAAGCACTTATTATGGGCCAGACACTGGTACAGAATAAACATTCACTCAATGTTACTATTACTAGTATTAGAATAGCTTAAGATGATTTTTTCTACTCGAAACTAAAGGAGTTCTAATGAATACATAAATGATTATCTGGAAGTTGTATCTTGAGTGAAAGACCTTCAGAACAAATATGGAACTAGTTGAGTCAACCAGAGAGAGAAACAATGAGGATTCCCTCAACTCAGGATGAAATTTTCCTAGCAGTCCACGTTCTGCTGTTGTAAGCTGTTGATTAAGCAATTCTCTTGCTGCTAAAGATTCAGACTATGTGCAAACTGAGGGCGAAGTGCTTAGGGTTTATGGCAAATATACCAGGCTATTTGAGTGTATTGGTTATTGCTTATAATTTGATAAAGTTCAACAAGAGCGAGACAAGTTCCAACCTACAGATGACCAAATGGAAACAGAAAACAACCAGCAAATTTAAATTACAAAGGTCCAGAACAAGAAATTAATCATATGTCCTGCTAAAATGAAATGGATAGGACTGGTGATAACTGGAACACTCTGTGACCTGCCAGTTAGAATAGATACACCTGGGAAAAGTCATGAGAGTTGAGAACTCTGAAACATCCTCACTCCCCAAAACTCCCACAGGACACACTCTGCCTGACAAGAACAGATGCCTCTTTTTTTTTTTTTTTTTTTTTTTTTGATTGAAACTGAGTCTCACTCTGTCACCCAGGCTGCAGTGCAGTGGTGTGATCTCAGCTCACTGCAACCTCCACCTCCCAGGTTCAAGCAATTCTCATGCTTCAGCCTCCTGAGTAGCTGGGATTATAGGTGTGTGCCACCACGCCCAGCTGATTTTTTGTATTTTTAGTAGAGACAGGGTTTTGCCATGTTGCCCAGGCTGGTCTCAAACTCCTGAGCTCAGGCAATTCGCCTGCCTCAGCTTCCCAAGTGCTAGGATTACAGGAATAGCCACCATGCCCAGCCAGATGCCTCCCTTTGTAAAGTACAATTATTTTTCTCTTTTTTTGGTTTGGCTTTGGTAACTGAAATATTTATTGCTTACTAGATATCTAGGTGTTTCTCACATTTCCCAGATCTCTTGCAGTTAGCTGGGCTCAGGTGATTAGTTCTGTTCAATGGACTGTGGTTGACCAAAGAATTTAAGAGCTAGCAAATGAGCCTCCAACAATCTCTTCCCTGTTGAGGCAACCTAGAAACTACATGTTGAGATGGCAGTGTCACAAGGTCAAAATAGCCCGAGGCTCCAAATTACCATAGCATTTACAGTCTTTGTCATTTATGAGTTCTGTATTTGTGGATTTGCCTAGTCACTAATTGTGTTTGTAACCCAAAATCAATACTTACAGTGCTATTGAGGTCATTCACAGACTTGTATTGAGAGGTGACAAGCTGGAGTCACCTGATACAAACGTTCTCAGCTGAGGTGGAACAAGGCAGTGCTCTGCCTTCTTGTTGCAGCTCTCATGGTGTAAATATTAGTGTCTTTTTTTTTTCTGAGACGGAGTCTTGCTGTGTCACCAGACTGGAGTGCAGTGGCGATCTCAGCTCACTGCAATCTCCGACCCCCTGGTTCAAGTGATTCTCCTCCCTCAGCCTCCCGAGTAGCTGGGATTACAGGCATGTGCCAGCACTCCCCGCTATTTTTTGTATTTTTGGTAGAGACGGGGTTTTACCATGTTGGCCAGGATGGTCTCAATCTCCTTACCTTGTGATCCACCCGCCTCGGCCTCCCAAAGTGCTGGGATTACAGGCATGAGCCCCCGCGCCCGGCCAGTGTCTTTTTTGAGGTCTATCTAGTGATGCACTTTTTGTATTTTGGGGCTATTTGTTGGTGATTTCACCGTTTAAAATGGCTCTTAAGCTTAATGCCAAAGTGTTGTGTGGTGTTCTTAAGAGCAAGAAGGCTGTAATTGCCTTATAGAGAAAATGTATGCTAGAAAAGCTTCATTCAGGCCAGGCGCAGTGGCTCATGCCTGTAATCACAGCACTTCGGGAGGCAAAGGAGGGGCGGATTTCTTGAATCCTGAGGCCAGGAGTTCAAGACCAGCCTGGCCAACATGGCAAAAAACCCATCTCTACTAAAAATACAAAAATTAGCCAGGTGTGGTGGCGTGCGACTGTAGTCCCAGTTACTTGGGAGGCTGAGGCACGAGAATCACTTAAACCCAAGAGGTGGAGGTTGCAATGAGCAGAGACTGTGCCACTGCACTGCAGCTTGGGTGACAGAGTGATACTCCGTCTCAAAAACGTCAGAAGAGACTAATTTGAGTAATAATAGTAAAACTCCCGTCTCCTGCACAGCCAGCTCCGTGTAGGAAAAAGAAAGAGAAGGGGCAGGGGAGAGAGGGAGAGAGAGAGAGGGAGAGGGAAGGAAGGAAGGACGGAAGGAAGGTAGGAAGGACGGAAGGAAGGTAGGAAGGAAGGGAGGGAGGGAAAAAAAGAAAAAAAGAAAAGGGAAGAAAAAGAAAGTCAAGAGGGTACATCTGTGTAGTGTTGGGGGGAAAAAATGGAAGGAGGGAATATTCATCAAATACCTATGAAGCAGTGCCTTATGAATCTTTTTTCTTTTTTTGCAACCTCTGTCAGCCAGGTTCAAGTGATTTTCCTGCCTCAGCCTCCTGAGTAGCTGGGATTACAGGCGCCTTACACCGTCCCCAGCTAATTTTTGTAGTTTTACTAGAGACAGGGTTTCACCATGTTGGCCAGGCTGGTTTTGAACTCCTGACCTCATGATTCACCTGCCTCGGCCTCCCAAAGTGCTGGGATTACAGGCATGAGCCACCACACCCGGCCATTCTGAATCTTTTATGTGCAGCTACATCACCTGATTCAATAGGTCTGGGGGATGGGGCCTGAGATTCTTTTTCCTTTTTTTTGGTTGGAGTGCAGTGGTGCGATCTCAGCTCACTGCAACCTCCACCTCCTGGGTTCAAGCAATGCTCCTGCCTCAGCCTCCTGAGTAGCTGGGATTACAGGTGTGTGCCACCACGCCCGGCTAATTTTTGTATCTTTAGTACAGACAAGGTTTCACCATGTTGGTCAGGCTGGTCTGGAACTCCTGACCTCGTGATCTGCCCACCTCTGCCTCCCAAAGTGCTGGGATTACAGGTGTGAGCCACTGCGCCTGGCCTCTATACTTATTTTTTTAATTATTTTTTAGTCTTGTGCTAGTGATTCTACACTTCTAACAAATGACCAGATGAAGCCAATTCTGCTCATCTTCAGGCCACAGTGAGCAAAACTATTCAAGAGCATCTCCTTTGTGGATAATATATATAAGATTTATAAAATAATGCTTCCTTATTCTGTTTTATGATGTTTATTGTATTCTGATTGACAAGTTCAATGGATGATGCTCCAGTCCAGCTTTTTTTTTTTTTTTTTTTTGAGACAGGAGTTTCGCTCTTGTTGACCAGGCTGGAGTGCAATGGTGCACTCTCGGCTCACTGCAACCTCCACCTCCCAGGTTCAAGCAATTCTCCTGCCTCAGCCTCCCAAGTAGCTGGGATTACATGCACCCACCACCACGACCGGCTAATTTTGTATTTTTAGTAGAGATGGGGGTGGGGGTTTCACCATGTTGGCCAGGCTGGTCTCGAACTCCTCACCTAAGGTGATCCGCCCGCCTCGGCCTCCCAAACTGCTGGGATTACAAGTGTGAGCCACCACACCTGGCCCAATTCAGTGTTTTTAAATATATTATATTGTTGAACTATTCAAGGCTATCTAATTCCAGAACATTTCCATCACCTGCCAAATAAACCCTATACCTATCATCTGTGAGTCTCAATTCCCCCCTCTCCAACCTTCAAGAAACCACTAATCTACTTTCTGTCTTCATAGATTTGTTTATTCTGGACATTCAATTCATTTGCCTTTTCCCCATCTTGGCCTTTTTGCCAGACATACTCTTAGGTGAGGACTTTATAATTACCACCTTATTGCCCCCTTTCATCTCTTCCCCATTTGGGTAGCAGCCCTTACTTAAGCTTGGGTGTTACTGACCTTACCTCCAGTTTAGGAGAAAGCATTAATTAGTGATTTCATCACATCCACTGCCTTACCTCAACAATTTGTTCAGACGTAAGCATATGACCTAACTTCTTGGTCCAATCAGAGTGGTGGTCAGGATATCTTTAGAGGAGTGGAGGTTGACTCATATACAGTTAATGTCCAAATTTTAAGTGTACAGTTTGTTGAATTTTTACATCTATATATACCTGTGTAACCACCATGCAGATCAAGATATGGAACATATCTATAGCACTCCAGATGCTTCATGCTTCCTCCCCATCAGTATCTTCACTCCAGGAATAACCATTATTGTGACCCAAAGCTCAAAAATTTTGTTCATTGACTGAAAAAGGAGTCACTGGCTCTCTTCCCCTGCGTATGGGTAAATAGGTGTGCAAGCCTAGGCGCTTCAGAAAATTATCTGGCTACCCAAGTGAAGCCAGTCTGAGAATAACAAGAACACGTGGAGGAGAGCGCAGATAGGAAAATTCCAGAGAAACAAAACCACAGATCTAACCACAGTGAATTTTTACATTAAATCAATCCTGAAGCTATACTACCTTTGAACTTTCCAGTCTCCAGTAAGCTATTTTATTGTTTAAATGGCTTCAACTGATTTTTTTCTCAACTCAGAATTTTTAACCTGAGTTAGAACCTTAACTCTACCTCTTACTTGGTATATGCTCTTGGGCAAGCTACTTAACTTACTTAATTTCTTTAGGCCTTAGTTTTCTGATCTCTAAAAATGTGAAGCTATCTTCCATATATGATTATTTTATGAAATATGCATACTCTATATACAGTATATATATACTAAATATATAAATATTCTCATACATGTTAAACACTCAATAAGTGATATAATTTTTAATAATAAACATGTCTAAAGACTTAAGTCTTCTAACAATGGAATGGGATCCCTTCTAGATAATAAATCCCAAATAACTAGAAACATTAAGCATTACCTGGATAATCCTCCTTTCAGTGATGTTCTAAAAGGTGTTCCTGCTTTGATGGGAGATAGATTGACTCTGAAATCCCTTCTAACACTAAAAACTTGTACAACACTTACTGATTTGAACACTGCCCTGAGCAAAGGCAAAATGAAATAAAGAGACTTTCGGTCCAGAAATAGGTAAAAATAATATCCAATTAAAGTTAATGGTTCACAAGAGAAGCAACATGAGCAGAACATGCAATGGAAACAATACTTCTCAATTAGTTACACTAACAGCTCTGAAGATCTCCTTACTCCACAGAGAGGCCTTTACCTATGCATCAGGGACGGAGAGGGTAAAATTAGGACTCTAATCAGGCAGTAGAGGTTGCAGGAAGGCTGGAAGCTATAATGATAAAGTCAAGAAATGAGTCAGATTCAGGAGCTGTGGAAAGGGTAGAAAGCTAAGGAGCATAGACTCCACTGGCATCTGAGCTAACTTGTTTTTTTTTTTTTTTTTTTAGAGCTAGAGTCTTGCTCTGTTGCCCAGGCTGGAGTGCAGCGAAGCGATCTCGGCTCACTGCAAGCTCCGCCTCCCGGGTTCACGCCATTCTCCTGCCTCAGCCTCCTTGTTTCGTTCTTTTTTAGAGATAGGGTCTTGCTATGTTGCCCAGGCTGGAATGCAGTGGTATGATCCTAGCTTGCTGCAGCCTCGAACTCCCTGCCTCAAACAATCCTACCTCAGCTCATAGCTGGGACTAGAGGCACACATCACCACACTCAGCTTGAACTAACTCTTTTGCTTGACCTTATGCCTTTCAATATCCCTTATCTCAGAGGCAGACTACTGAGCAGTTACTAGGAGTATCTATTAGACACTTATAGATATAGACATATATATATATTTTTTTGAGACAGAGTCTCACTCTGTTGCCCAGGCTGGAGTGCAGTGGTGCGATCTTGGCTCACTGCAACCTCTGCCTCCCAGGTTCAAGTGATTCTCCTGCCTCAGGCTCCCGAGTAGCTAGGATTACAGGCATCTGCCACCACACCCAGCTAATTTTTTTTGTATTTTTAGTAGAGACGGGGTTTCACCGTGCCTGGCCTAGACACTTATACATTTTAATTTTAATGAACAGACATTGTTCTATCTGAACAGACATTTATATTTTCAATTCTCTATTTCCAACAATTCCCTTCATTATCTTTTGCTGGGTCCAAGGATATTGAAGCCATCCATTGCTTTACTTGTCTTCCAAGTTCATCAGTGCCTGCACTGCAAAGGAAACAGATTGTGAGGCTGGAGAGCTAAGAATATTCTACATACATAAATGTTTGGTGAAGACCTTGCTTTCCTGGGTTCTAGGTTCCCTCACAAGTCTTTACTAATCTTTAAATTGAGCCATATGATTCTGTGTACTCTTCGCCATAGACAAGTTTATGAGGATTAAAGAAACCACCTTGCTGCATTTTCCTCCTTTTCACCCTGTCCTCCCTAGAGAATAAGTGGGAAGGCAGGGCTAAGAATGACTAGAAGGAACAGGATTAAATTTAGGCAACATTGTGAAGTAAGCAAAGCCTGTCTTTCACATCTTGCCCTAAATTCCATGTTCCAATGTTATAAATTCCTCGTTTCCTACCTGTGCCCACCACACACAAACACACAGTCTTCGTCTCTAATTTCTTATTTTCACACTGAGTTGATTTCAACTAGGCATGAGGGGGAAACCCCAGATAACACATATTAAATTATAAAAATCCGCCCCTAACTCTTCTGTTTTTGCTTTGTTTTGAGACGGAGTCTCGTCCTGTTGCCAGGCTGGAGTTCAGTGGCGTGATTTCTGCTCACTGCAACCTCTGCCTTCCAGGTTCAAGCAATTCTCATGCCTCAGCCTCCCGAGTAGCTGGGAGTACATAGCATGCACCACTAGGCCTGGCTGATTTTTTTGTATTTTAGTAGAGACGGGGTCTCACCATGTTGGCCAGGATGATCCTGATCTCCTGACCTCATGATCCGCCCGCCTCGGCCTCCCAAAGTGCTGGGATTACAGGCATGAGCCACCGTGCCCGGCCTTTTTTTTTCCTTTTAGAGGGAAATTATATTAATCCAAATTAGTCATGAAGTAATGAAATTTAGGAAAAATAACTTTGAATAGATGTCAGTTTACATCAAACTCTACTATTTAAATCACATATTTATCTTTATAGAGGCTGACACTAGAAGGGGCAGATACAAACAGAAGTTTAGAATTCATAAACCTCTTTAGGGAGTTAGGACAGTAAGCACTTGTGGGCCTCCTGCTCATTGTCTGACCCCCCATAGCTCTCCAGCTTGAGGCTTAGGCCCTGCTGCTCAAGTCTGAAATGCAATCTTCAGAGAAAACAAATGTGCAGAAACTGGTGGGCTGCTCAAATCAAGCAAGAGCCTACCTTGTCCTAATTCCCAACAACTGGGATTAGACTTTCTCTTCTTGGGAAATAAGCTCTCTTACCTCATAGGATTTGGGCGTCCCCTGCCACAGAAGCAGGGTTTGTAGGTTCTCTCTCAGTTAGGGAAAAGTGGGACACATTCCCAGAATGTGACACACCAAACCAAGAATTTGCCTATTTTAGTTGTAGGCAGAAATTGAGAAGCTGAGATGCCAGAATAGTGGACACCCTCCTCCTTCTCCACAGCTATAAACGCTATATATATATTCCCATTGTCCCCATGACTGCCCTAACTCCATTACCTGCAAACTCTTGTAACTTCTTACGCTCCTCTAGGTTATACTGAAGCTTTTCTAGCAACTCAAAATATCGGAAGAGTGAGTCTCTGGGCCAAACACGGTCATCCTGATCCATTTCCATTAGCCCGGGCAGATTTTCGTGCACAAGAGTCTCCCAGTCCAAACAACCTACAGGGAGGAATGCTTCAGAAAAGCACGTCTAGATTTGTAAAAGTTGGTAAGAGCTGGTAAATCCTACGGTGTGGGTGGAAAGGTGGGGTGGAAAGAGGTAACAGGAAGCAAGGAGGGAAAGGGTGCATCAGTAAGAAACCACTTTTTACAATGAGCAAAGAGGGCCACGGCCACACTTACCCGAAGTGACGAAGTACAGGGGAAATTAAGAAGCAAAAAGAAAGTAATTAAGACCAGAAAATTGGAAAGGAGATATAGTGGGAGAGCTCCTGTTAAGACTAAGATGTCTTATAGAGGAGTCTGAATTCAAATGGAAAAAACTCATTATTATAGTTCTTCGGCTCACCAATAGATTCAGAAAATCTGGATTCAGAAGAGGAAGAATAGGAAGAGGATGTGGAGGAGACACAGGAGGAAGACTGGTACTCTCTCTTTTTTGACAAGGTCTCTTCTGTTTTTGATGCAGATGTTATTAAATCCTCTTCAGTGGCACCATAATTAGACTCTACTTCAGACACTTCTGATAAGTCCAAACTTTCCCTTTGTTGACTAGCTCCTCTTGAACAGAAAGGAGAAATTTATGGCTTCACAAACATTTACAAGATATGACTAGTCCACTCATTATTCTGGTTCTGCCCCTGGCCACCCCCTAAAGCTGGGGCATAAGACAATGAGGGCCAAACTACTCCCAAACTCTAAACTCAGACACTTCCAACCTCAATCATTCATGTGTCATCCTTAACTCTTCTCTTCCCTCCCATATCCAGTCCAACAAGAAATCCTGCTGACTCTACCTTCGAAATATATCTTTTCTCACTAACTCACTGCCACCACTCTGGCCTAAGCTGTCATCATTTCTTGCCTGGGCAGCAGCATAGCCTCCCAACTGATCTCTCTGCTCCTTCCCTTGTTCTTCTATCAACACAGCAACCAGCGTAATCCTTCTTAAACGTTAAGTCACTTCATGTCACTCCTCTGTTCTGCTTGCCATTTCAAAGTCCCTACAATGGCACCCATAACCCTACAGGATCAGGTCACCATTATCTCTCTGACTTCATTTCCCAGCACTCTTCCCCCTGCTCACTCTGCTCCAGTCACAATGGCTTCTTTGCTGTTTCTCAAACACACCAAGCATGCTTCCAGCTTAGGACCTTTGCAGTAGCTGTTTCATCTGCCTATTAACACTCTTCTTACAGATATCCACATGGTAATCCCCTTACCTCCTTCAAGTCTTTGCTCACATTACCTTTTCAGTGAGGTCACCGTGACTACCCTGTTTAAAACTACAACCCATCTGTGGCTGGGCACGATGGCTCACACCTGTAATCCTAACACTTTGGGAGGCTGAGGCAGGTGGAGTGCCTGAGCTCAAGAGTTTGAGACCAGCCTGGGCAACATGGTGAAACCTCGTCTCTACTAAAATACAAAAAATAAATAAATAAATTAGCCAGGCATGGTGGCGGGCATCTGTAGTCCCAGCTACTTGGGAGGCTGAGGCAGGAGAATCGCTTGAACCCAGGAGGTCGAGGTTGCAGTGAGCAGATATCGTGCCACTGCACTCCAGCCTGGTGACAGAGCGAGACTCTGTCTCAAAAAAAAACAAAACAAAACTACAACCCATCTGCAATCCCACCTTCTACTCCCAATCTCCCTTAACCTGTTCTACTTTTAATTTTCCCATAACGCTTATCATATTTTAACAGATTAATTTACTTAATATGGTCACTGCTTATTATCTCTTTACCACTACTAATATGTAAGCTCCATGAAGCAGGCATTATTGTCTATTTTGTTCACTGATACATCCCAAACACCTACTAAGTATTCAATAATTATTTGTTCTTTATTGTTTTTTGTTTGTTTATTTGAGACAGAGTCTTGCTCTGTCACCCAGGCTGCAGAGCAGTGGCACAATCATGGTCACCACAGCCTCACCAATCCTCCCACCTCAGCCTCCTAAGTAGTTGGGACCACAGGAGCACACCACCACATACAGCTAAATTTTTGTTCGTAGAGACAGGATTTTGCCATATTGCCTAGTTTAATCTTCAACTCCTGAGCTCAAGTCATCTGCCCACCTGTTTTCCAAAATGCTGGTATTACAGGCATGAGCCACCACGCACCCCCTGCTAAATTTTTGAGATGGGATATTGCTGTGTTGCCCAGGCTGGAGTACACTGGTGCAATCATGTCTCAATGCAGCCTTGAACTTCTGGCTTGAACTTCAAGCAATCCTCTTGCTTTGGCCTCTCAGTTGGGATTACAAGTATAAGCCACCACATCTAGCCAGTAATTATTTGTTAATGAGTGAATGAGTTTACTTCTGCTTCTGCTTTTTTTGTCCACTGCTAAACACTTGGGGTCTAGAATCATATCTGTTTCATTGAAGGTATTTGTATTAGTGTCCTGTGGCTGCCATAACAAACTACTATAAACTTGGTAGCTTAAAATGACAGAAATATATTCCCTCACAATTCTAGAGGCCAGAGTCTGAAATGAAGGTGTTGGCAGGGCCATACTCCCTCTGGAGGCTTTAGAGAAGTTCCTTGCCTCTTCTACTTCTGGCAGCTGCCTGGCATTCTTCAGCTTCCCTTGGCTTGTGGTGGCATTAGCCCCAACCTCTATCTCCATCTTCACATCGCCTTCTCCTATTCTCTGTGTCTTCTCCTCTTTCATCTCTTATAAGTAGCCTTGCCATTGGATTTAGGACCTACCTGGATAATCTAGGATGATCTCATCTCAAGATCCTTAACTTAGGATCTTTTTTTTTCCAAATAAGGTCACATTCACAGGTTCCAGGGAGTAAGGACATGAACATATTATTTCGGGTGCCACTAGTCAACCTACTACAATATGCAGTTATTAAATGAATGAATTCTCTCTCAAAGCCAATCTTCATCTTTAGTTTTCCACCCTCTCCTCCTTCACGTGTTTCTATCCCAGTTCACATACATACTCCTAACCTGTCCTCTATTTTGCTATGGCTTGACCTCAGTGCTTCACGTGACATGTATTTTCTCCTGCAGAGCAACAAATAAAAATAAAAAATAAAAAAGAGCAAAGACAGTTATATTCAAGCAAAAGTGTGGTAAGAAAAAAAGAGTTCATATCAGAAAGTGAAGAAAACTAATTGGGGAGAACAAATTGTAGTCAAGGGGTGAAAAAAAAATGGACTCCTCACAGTGGATGAAGAATCAGGCAATATTCTAGAGCTAGAGATTTCTTATCCTTGGGGGCAAATCTACTGTCACAAAGGGAAAAGTGGGGTTAAGGAGTAGAAACAAGAGATGAGCTCAGGAAACCCTTGAGAAGGAAAGTTGGGGTTGAAAAGGGAGAAGCAGACCTCTGGATGATCTGCCGCTTGAACATGTCAGCTTTGAGCTGAAACTCCCGACGTGCCATCTCCTCATTCAGCTCTTTCCTGATATTCTGAAAGTTAGTAACTGCCACAAAGGGCCATTAGGAGCTGGAAGATGGTGATGACTAGATGTGGGAAGAGGGCTTGGGTGGGGAGAATCCAAGTGAAATATCCAATCCAGATCCCAAGCCTTCCTGCTACACTAGGTTCTTTATACCCATAAGCCACCAATCCCAGCTTTCAGACTAACTTTTTCCCAACCACCCTTCCCAAACAAGTTGCACCTCCTCTATGCTTACCCATCATGGCTACTATGATACTTCGAAAGATAATGGAGCCAAGCAACAACCAAAGGATGAAATAGATGCTGCTGAAGATGAGACTGACTTCAGGCACCTTCCAGACGTCCTGAAGCAGTGCATACCAATGATCCAAGGTGAAGAGAATGAACACTGTTACCAGGGAATTCGGGAGGTCCCTAAAGAAAAAGGCATGTGAAGAGACAGAAGCAGAGACCTAAACCTTTCAAAATTGGTACCATTCTTACTTTTAAAGAAACATAAAAGCATTTCTTTGTAGTTTGTTCTGATTTTGGCTCCTTTTCTACCATACTCAGTTTTTAGCTAATCATTCTTCAGGTTGAAGTTTTGTTGTTGTTGTTGTTTTTATTAGATGGAGTCTCACTCTGTTGCCCAGGCTGGAGTGCAGTGGCGTGATCTAGGCTCACTGCAACCTCCACCTCCTGGGTTCAAGAGATTCTCCTGCCTCAGCCTCCCGAGTAGCTGGGATTATAGGCATGCACCACCACACCCAGCTAATTTGTGTATTTTTAGTAGAGATGGGGTTTTGCCATGTTGGCCAGGCTGGTCTCGAACTCCTGACCTAAGGTGATCTGCCAGTCTCAGCCTCCCAAAGTGCTAGGATTACAGGTGTGAGCCACCGCACCCAGCCTAAATTCTCCTTTATCATGAATAATCTATGACTAACTCTCACTATTCCATTAGTCCTTGGGTATAATAAATAATAAATAGGTATTGACTGAATTTTTAAAAGATGAATGAATCACCAACTAGATAGTTTTTCTAATTTTTTTTTTTTTTTGAGACAGAGTCTCACTGTATCATCCAGGCTGGAGTTGCATGATCTCAGCTCACTTCAACCTCTGCCTTCCAGGCTCAAGCAATTCTCTCGCCTCAGCCTCCCAAGTAGTTGGGATTACAGGCATGCGCCACCATGCCCAGCTAATTTTCATATTTTTAGTAGAGACAGGGTTTCACCATGTTGGCCAGGCTGGTCTTGAACTCCTGACCTCAAGTGATCTGCCTGCCTCAGCCTCCTAAAGTGCTGGGATTACAGGTGTGAGCCACCATGCCTGGCCGTTTTTTCTAATTTTATTCTCTACTGCTCTATGGACTCCACTTAATAGAAGATCACTCGTAAATTTAGCAAAATTTAGCAAAATTAGCAAATGTAGCAAAATAGAAGACCATTCACAAAATTATTCCTATTAGTTTGCTGGTATGAAATGATATGCAAGTAAATGGGTATGTTACATAAACATATGTGATCCTAAATAATGAATATATACAAATTATAAAATTAATATTTAAAAATTACTAAAAAAGTAAAAAGTTTCCAGGAAGGTATCTAAATTTTCCTACCTTTCTTTTTAGTCCCCCATATACAATTTATTGAAAACATTAGAGCTTGGATAGGATAAAATCTGGGACTTTCCTAACTCAATACTCTTACAAAACTATCTGTTAAGAGTTTAACAGAGTCCTGAGAGGCGCTGACAAGATTGAATTCTAATTCATAAACAGGATTATCTACTCGAAATTCAAGTTGATTTTCTTCTAGAAAACACTGATTAGTGGTTTAATATTTAAAAAAATATGTAACACTTCATAAATTTGTGTTTCATCCTTGCACAAGGGCCATGCTAATCTTCTCTATATCCTTCCAATTTTAGTACATGTGCTGCCAAATTGAGCACTGATTAGTGTTTTCTAGACAGAGATCAGGAATAGGCGTGTGCATGTGTAATATGTAGAGATTGGGATAAAACCAGTGATCATATTTGAGAATCACAGTAACATTCACTGATCACTTATAATGTGTTACATACTGTGCTAAGTGCTTAAATGCATTACCACATTTAACCCCACACTCTTATGAAGTAGCACTGCTATTATTCCTTTTTTTTTTTTTTTTTTGAGATGGAGATGGAGTTTCACTCTTTGTTGCCCAGGCTAGAGTGCAGTGGCTCAATCTCAGCTCACTGCAATCACTGCCTCCAAAGTCAAGTGATTCTCCTGTCTCAGCCTCTGGAGTAGCTGGGATTACAGGCGCCCACCACCATGCCCAGCTAATTTTTGTATTTTTGGTAGAGACAGGGTTTCACCATGTTGGCCAGGCTGGTCTTGAACTCCTGACCTCAGGTGATCCACCTGTCTTGGCTTCTGAAACTGCTGGGATTACAGGCGTGAGCCACCGTGCCCAGCCTATTCCCATTTTTCTTTTTCTTTCTTTTTTTTTGAGATGGAGTCTTGCTCTCTTGCCAGGCTGGAGAGCAGTGGCACTATCTCGGCTCACTGCAATCTCTGCCTCCCAGATTCAAGCAATTCTCCTGCCTCAGACTCCCGAGTAGCTGGGACTACAGGCGCCAGCCACCACATCTGGCTAATTTTTGTATTTTTGGTAGAGACGGGGTTTCACCATGTTGGCTAGGATGGTCTCAATCTCTTGACCTCTTGATCCACCCGCCTTGGCCTCCCAAAGTGCTTGGATTTCAGGGGTGAGCCACTGTGCCCCACCCCCATTTTTCGAAAGAGGTAACTGAGTCACAGAAACCAAGCTTAACCACTGGAGTGTACTGCTATTTAAAGATGGCTGATGACAGTGTGGTCTGAATTTGCAAAACCCAGAATAAACATGGAACTAGCTGCCCTACCCTCAAGATCAGAGCTAATACCATTCACTATTCTTTTGCTTTCTCTTTCCCTCTCCCTATTGTGTTCTATTTCAGTTTCTTGGAATAGACTGTACTTTTTATATTACTATACTTTGGACAAGCTTCCTGGTCTCTTAGCCAGATTTTCTCCCCTCACCCAGCTGTCCCCAGCTCTGCTTACGAAAAGAACACATGGTACTCCAGGTCCTGACGAGGGGAACGGGTGTACTCTGAGAAGACGTAGACACCAGTCACAGCAAAAATGTAGAAGAAGATGAGCAGCAACATCAAGAGGAAGGTCATGCTCTAGAGGCCATAACTCTCATGTCAGACGTGGGCCAAACTAGGCTGATCTCTATCAACAGCCCAGTCAAGCCCACCTGGCAATCTCCCACCAAACCCTCTCTTGCACTGCTGAACCCAGTCATCTCTGAACCATGGCACCAGTCCCTAGCCACTTCTCATCCAATAACATTTCACAGGACATTTCATTGCCTTCTTTGACCCACCCAGATTTGTTTCATATTGTTTAGTTTTTTTTTAGATGGAGTTTCACTTTGTCGCCTAGGCCGCAGTGCAGTGGCGCGGTCTCGGCTCACTGCAACTTCCGCCTCCCGGGTTCAAGTGATTCTTCTGCCTTAACCTCCTGAGTAGCTGGGATTACACGCACACACCACCAAGCTCGGCTTTTTTTTTTTTTTTTTTAATTTTTAGTAGAGACAGGGTTTCACCATGTTGGTCAGGCTGGTCTCGAACTCCTGACCTCGTGACCTGTTCCCCCCTCGGCCTCCCAAACTGCTGGGATTACAGGCGTGAGCCACAGCACCCGGCCAATTTGTTTCATATTCTATGTTAAGCCCTCATATTTATCTACCTTGCGCCCTGCTTTAGCTTGCAACAGTCAAATCACCTTGAGGGTCCTGACCAGGACCAAAATAATAACTCGAATTTGACGGAATTGTGCAAGGAGTTTGAGAGACCTCAGCACCCGGCAGATCCTCAGAAGCTGAAGCCACACCGATTGGCCTGTTACCCCTACCAATACCACAACCTCGGGAAGCAGGGACTGTGGAAAACACACAGATTATCAGTAAAATACACCCCAAGGCACCCAGGCAAAGTTACACCTTCTTCATCTCATCCTCTTCATTGTTCCCTGGGCATTATCCCTTGAATAGCATTCTCTGAGAATTGCTTACAATTCAGCCTTTCTATATTAAGTTGCTTAAACACTGTACTTCAACTAGTTCAGACATAAAAAGGGGGATAAAATTCATGGTTATTTAATTGGGTTGTTGTGGAGCATAAATGAGATAATGTAAGGAAAACACTTAAAATAGTGCTTAGCACTTAGTAAGCGCTCAGTAACCGGCAGATGCTATTGTTGGCACTGATGTTGTAGTTAGTCTACTTTGCTCCTAATACCAACAACTCCTGCAATGATTGATGTTTCGTTTTAGGAAAAAAAATCAAAAGAAGGAAGTTAAGTAAATTTTTGTTAGGCCGGGCGCAGTGGCTCATGCTTGTAATCCCAGCACTTTGGGAGGCCGAGGCGGGCGGATCATGAGGTCAGGAGATCGAGACCACAGTGAAACCCCGTCTCTACTAAAAAATACGAAAAATTAGCCGGGCGTGGTGGCCGGCGCCTGTAGTCCCAGCTAGTCGGAGAGGCTGAGGCAGGAGAATGGTGTGAACCTGGAGGCGGAGCTTGCAGTGAGCCGAGATTGCGCCACTGCACTCCAGCCTGGACGACAGAGCAAGACTCCGTCTCAAAAAAAAAAATTTTGTTTCTTCCTATTATCATGTTAACTTTTCTTGTTCTTTCAATTCACCTAGGCACATTCTTCATCCCACTAAACGAACCCTCAGGATCTCTATCCTTACCAACATGGTAACAACAAAGTCAAAGACATTCCAGGCACTCTTCCAGAAAACGGAAAAGTTGGATAGCCACTTAAGAAGGATCTCCAGGATGAAAATAAGCAAGATAAACCAAGCTGCCACCTCCAAGGTCAGCTTCAATGGCCATAGTTTGGTATTTGTGGATTCCAGCAATTCTGTGAGGATAGAGCAAAGGAGGAACAAAAGTTAAGGAAGCTGGAAACCGAATGATGGAGAATGATCACACTTATGAACCACAGTTTTGCCCACTACGGTTCCATTTTTCTTTGAGTTTCTCTTCTTAACACTTGCTTCAACCTGTGAAATACAGGGAAGGACAGAATTGACCATAAAACATAGCCACAACCAATCTGTTGATATAGTTATGTCTGCCCAGCTACAAGTCACTTCCGATCCACTCTGGGGGTCAGACAGCTACTAAGAGACTACTCTCTTTAATTACCCCTACCTCCAACCCCCCACCCCCATCTACTGTACTGTTATCTCAGTCCCAAAGTTCACAAGAAAGCAATGGGTCTTGAGAACAGAATGAAAATACAGGGCCATGATATCTGAAGTACTTTATAAGGAATGTAGAAACAAGCCAGAATCATTAGGGTCTATCGAATTATAACAACAAATCACTTGGTTCTGCTAGCTTTCTTTTAAAACTTTTCCTTTCTTCCCTGCCTAAAATTGGTTTTGCTCTGCAAAGCAAATTGAATGCGTACTTCCTCTCTAGAAACCGATTATTTACATTTGTTTTGTTTTGTTTTTGTTTTTGTTTTTGTTTTTGAGATGGAGTTTCGCTCTTGTTGCCCAGGCTGGAGTGCAATGGTGCCATCTCGTCTCACCGCAACCTCCGCCTCCTGGGTTCAAGCAATTATCCTGCGTCGGCCTCCCGAGTAGCTGGGATTACAGGCATGCACCACCACACCCGGCTAATTTTGTATTTTTAGTAGAGATGGGGTTTCTCCATGTTGAGGCTGGTCTCGAACTCCTGACCTCAGGTGATCCGCCCGCCTCAGCCTCCCAAAGTGCTGGGATTACAGGCGTGAGCCACCGCGCCCAGAAGAAACCTATTATTTACTAATTGCTATTCCTTAATTCATTGCCTTTCTCTTTCAACCTTCTTCAACTCTTTTATACAATGAATGGATGTATGCCACACTCTGGAAACAAAAACACTCAGATTATAATAGGCTTAAGAGCTAAATAGAAATCAACATTGTGGTGCTCTGGCTTTAAAGTCATCCTGATGCTGAACTGAATCCAGACAAAAAGAACAGAACCATACTTCAATCATACCTGGAATTTTACAGAGGTTAGCCCCTTCTAAAAACCAATGGAGTTACGCTATACTTATTCCTATGCTTCTTTTGAGACAGAGTCTCACTCTGTCACCCAGGCTGGAGGAGTGCAGTGGCATAATCATGGTTCATTGAAGCCTGGATCTTCCGGGCTCAAGAGCCTCTGGGTAACTGGGACCACAGGCACACGTCACCATGCCCAGCTAATTTTTTCTTTAAATTACTTGTAGAGATGGGGTCTCCCTATGCTGCTCACATTGGCCTCAAACTCCTGGGCTCAAGCGATCTTCCTGCCTTGGTCTCCCAAAGTGTTGGGGTTATAGGCATGAGCCACTGCACCCAGCACTCCTATGCTTATTTAGGCTCTGTACTTCTGTAAGTTTTTCTTTCACGCATGTTTCTCTAAGATGTACAATTTTTCACATTTTAACATCCATGAAATTAGGATGCTTTTTTTTTTTTTTTTTTTGAGATGGAGTCTCGCTCTGTTGCCAAGCTGGAGTGCAGTGGCGCAATCTCAGCTCACTGCAACCTCTGCCTCCTGGGTTCAAGCGATTCTCCTGCCTCAGCCTCCCAAGTAGCTAGGACTACAGACGTGCGCCACCATGCCCAGCTAATTTTTGTATTTTTTGTAGAGACGGGGTTTCACCATGTTGGCCAGGATGGTCTCCATCTCTGGACCTCGTGATCTGTCCGCCTCGGCCTCCCAAAGTGAGGATGCATTTTACAATCAGCTTTGTGTCCCAGTTTAATTGAGCATGATTTTTATTTCTTAGTGGTAAATAGTGAATTTCACCGTTGATGACAGCTTAGATTCAATAAAATACAAACTTTTTTCACTTAACAATAAATTCTAGCTCTCAGGAGCATAGGATTATATAATTAGAAAGAGCTGAGGACCACATTTGTGGCTGGAAAATAGAATGCTATAATTTTTATTCAGTTTTTGCCCTTGCAAAACAGGAACCCAAAGAGAGCAATGAAGTAATATAAGGCTCTTGTAAAGCAGAATATAGTTTTGAGTAGTTTAAAATAGTTTAAGTAGGGAAGTCCAAATTACAGAAGCAGTAGCACTTTTACTCCCTGGAAAAATGAATAATTTTATAGAAGCTAAACAAACCCAAGGAAATTCACAGGAACAAATAGCAGAAATTGTCTCAGCAGCACAGAATGTGCAAAAGTGACTGCCTCCACTCTACATCAAGTAATGTGTCCTCTCTGAAGATGAGAAATAACTTTTTAAAATTCTTGGAATTTTTCAGGCTGCTATAGCAAGGCAAAGGAGTCTTAATGGAAATAGAGACCAGGAACCCAGTGAAGTCTACCCAGGAATCTTAGCCAGTGAAGTGAAGTAGCAGTGAATATCTATGCTTCAATATTCTTCTCAGGGTGATAGACAGTAGCCATTTGATCAAGCAAGTCAGGCAAATATATAATTCTGTTTTACAGGGTAGAGTTCACCATGAACAGTTATCTATTGCTACCCCCTATTCTAGAAAAACAACAGTAGGTCACCTCACAGAATACCAGGTAAATTCACATTGGTTTCAAGGAGTCCAATATTATAGGTGAGGAAAATAGTACACTGCAACAACAAACTGATATGTAGATGTTGACATTTACACAGTTTTAATATTTTTAGTAATGTTTTGGCTAGTTATATCCATCATGAAACAAGAAACACTGATGTTGAAACATAATTTCTTTCTCTTTTTTTTGATTCCCACTCACTCTGTTGCCCAGCTGCCATCTCAGCTCACTACAAACTCCGCCTCCCGGGTTCAAGCGATTCTCCTGCCTCTGCCTCCCGAGAAACTGGGACCATAGGTGCACATCACCATACCCACTGATTCTTGTATTTTTAGTAGAGACAGGGTTTCACCATGTTGGCCCAGTTGGTCTAGAACTCCTGATCTCAAGTGATCCGCAGGACTAGGCCTCCCAAATTGCTGGGATTACAGGCGTGAGCCACATGCCCAGCCAGAAATACAATTTCATGAAGAGCATTAAGAATGATAATTCTGCAGGTATAATCTCAAGATGATCTTCATCAGATTCTATAAATTTCATTCATTTGACCAAAAACTTTATATAACACATCAAACCCTCTTTAAAAGTCAATGTAAAAAATTGTAATCTTCAGGAATATGCCCATCTTTGGGAAAAAAATTGTAATGATATTATACTTAGGTTTTATTTTATTTTTGAGACAGGGTCTTGCTCTGTCACCCAGGCTGTAGTGCACTGGTGAGATCATAGCTCACTACAGCCTCAATTTCCTGGCCTCAAGTGATCCTGCCACCTCAGCCTCCCAATATACTCAGTTTTTAATTTTAAGGATTGTCTACACTTGCATTGTGTTATTTTCTGACAAATGCTTGCAAATGAGTCAAATCTTTTTTTCTTTCTCATTATTTAGAAACAAAATATGAGATTTTAAAAATAAGCCAATTGATGTTTAAAGCGCAGAAGAGAATTACTAATATCCACTTGTGGAAGCAGATTTTTTAAAGCCCTAACAGTTTAGATCACTTTGTGATGGGAAAAAAAAATTTTAAGCCTAAAAAAAGTCTTAATGTTTATCATATGAATTAGTCTGTTCAAAGAAATCTGTTAATCACAAATAATTTCCCTTTGTAAAATCCGTCCTCCCTTTCTAAAATCCGTCCTCCCTTTCTACCACAAGAATAAGCTTAATAAGATAAAATTTCCATGAGCTTGCCAGGTAATTTCTAGTCTGGCTATCTACTTACCCTCTGGCACAGTGATCAGGTTTCATATTCAGTTAACTGTTTTACCAAACAGAATAGTTAGTGCTATTCTATTTTGATTTGTCTATTAAATCTAGGGCAGGGGGCCCAAGCCCCAGGCTACGGACTGGTACCAGTCCATGGTCTGTTAGGAACCTGGCCATGCAGCAGTGAGTGGTGGGTGAGTGAGAATTACCACCTGAGCTCCACCTCCTGTCAGATCAGCTGTGGCTGTGGCATTACATTCTCATAGGAGGGCGAGCCCTATTGTGAACTGCATGTCCGTGACCCTTAGGAGAATCTAATGCCTGATGATCTGAGGTGGAACAGCTTCATCCTGAAACCTCCGTCCTACTCCATCCATGGAAAAACTGTCTTCCAAGAAACCAGTCCCTGATGCCAAAAAGGCTGGGGACCACTGATCTAGGGAATCCTGTATGGTTACTATTATTTACTTCATTCCAAGGCTTAGGACTGTAATTCTAGCCATACAAGGCAAATACATGGCAGCAATCATACAATAAAAGGGAATTATAAGTAACTTAGTTCAAAATCTTCACCATTACGAGGAGGAAATAAAACACCTCAAAGTATACAGTATACTGTAGTGGGTCAGTGACATCAATTATTGTTGTATATTTAAATATCTTTGACCTGACTGCACTAAAGGACTATTTTATTTTTTTGAGACAGGGTCTCACTTTGTCACCTAGGCTGGAGTTCAGTTGCACGATGGCTCACTGCAACCTCCACCTCCCAGGCTCAAGCGATTCTCCCACCTCAGCCTGCTGAGTAGCTGGGACTACAGGCAGGTGCCACCACACCTAGCTAATTTTTCTATTTTTTGTAGAGATGAGGTTTCTCCACGTTGGCCAGGCTGGTCTCAAACTCCTGAGCTCAAGCGATCCTCCTGCCTCAGCCTCCCAAAGTGCTGGGATTATAGGCGTGAGCCACCATGCCTGGGCCCCAGAGAGAAGCTTGCAGGGAACTTGGAGCTAGAGGCAGCGTCCTGAACTGGCTACAGGCACTGGACATTTCTGTTGAGGAAAATATCTGTGTGACATAAATAGCCAAGAGCTTCATAACTATGGCCTTCTCTTAAAAATTCCTCCGAGACTGGACGTGGTGGCTCATGCCTGTAATCCCAGCACTTTGGGAGGCTGAGGCATGAGGATCTTTTCAGCCTAGGAGTTCAAGACCAGCCTGGGCAACATAGTGAGACCCTGTCTCTACAAAAAAAAAAAAAAATCAACATAATTAGCCTGGTGTAGTGGCATGCACCTGTAGTCCAAGCTACTCAGGAGGCTGAGGTGGGAGGATCAATTGAGCTCTGGAGGTCGAGGCTGCAATGAGCCATGATCACACCACTGCACTCCAACCTAAGCAACAAAGTGAGACTCTGTCTCTAAAAAATAAAGTGGGAGACTTCCCCACAACAGTGAGAATGAAACAAGTGAGTACTTCTACTATCCTTTCATCATTTCTGAGCAGTTTGAGATTATCAACAAATGAGCTCACTGATTTTGCAGACATCCTTATGTTTTGAATATATTTCATATAATTTATTATTGGTTTCAGAATCATTTCCTTTTTAAGTACTTTTTTTGGCTCAGCTAATATCTTAGTTTTACCTACCTTTCCATACTTTGTGAGCTTTCTTATTTATACTTAATCTTTCTAAATATACTTGTAAAAATATAAATGTTAGATCATTCACGGATAGGCACCAATATCTTTAACAGAAAAGGTTAATTCAAACAATTGTCTGACAACAGAAATAAAATTGGTCTTCCCAAGTTCAGTTTCTTGTGGATTTGTTACATTGCTACATATTACACCTAGTTTTATGTGTCTAGATGTTCTGTATCTAGTACACTCTTGAGAGCCCTCCAAATATTAATATTTCTTTTTTTTTTTTTTGAGATGGGGTGCAGTGGCGTGATTTCAGCTCACTGCAACCTCCGCTTCCCAGGATCAAGCATTCTCCTGCCTCAGCCTGCTGAGTAGCTGGGATTACAGGTGCCCGCCACCACGCCCAGCTAATTTTTTCTATTTTTAACAGAGACAGGGTTTCAACATGTTGGCCAGGCTGGTCTTGAACTCCTGACCTCAAGTTATCCAACCACCTCGGCTTCCCAAAGTGCTGGGATTACAGGCATGAGCTACCATTCCCAGCCGATATTTCTAGATTTTAGCAGTTGCATAAATCCTACTCCAGGAGGCTTAATATAATTGTCCCTATCACAATTCAAATGACGTTCAAAAATGTAAAATGATCAATTTGGAAAAAAAAAATTACTCCTACCCACTTCCTTTTTTTTTTTTTTTTTTGAGACAGAGTTGTACTCTGTCGCCCAGGCTGAAATGCAGTGGCACAATCTAGGCTCACTGAAACCTACACCTCCTGGGTTCAAGCGATTCTCCTGCCTCAGCCTCCCAAGTAGCTGGGACTACAGGCTTGTGCTACCAAGCCCGGCTGATTTTTTGTATTTTTTAGTAGAGACGGGGTTTTCATGTTGCCCAGGCTGGTCTCCAACTCCTGAGCTCCGGCAACCCGCCCGCCCCAGCCTCCCAAAGTGCTAGGATTACACGTGTGAGCCACCGCGCCCGGCCTCACTTCCTCTTTCATACAGCGTCAGTTCTCACCTATTTCAACCATCAGTACGATCGCATTCAAAAAGACCAGGAAGATGATGAAGTTTTTGAAGAGAGGACCTGTTGTCTCTTAAGGAAATGTAAAGAGTGGAGTTCTTTCTGATTTATGCAGCTGAAATAATAAGAACAATAACATAAGCAGTGAGAATGAGACAATGGAGTTTGGGGAGCAAAAAATAAGTCATTAGTCAGATGATCAACAGCCAGGATAAAAATGAGTGACATGAAAGGATACACTCAAGGACCCATCCGGCCCACAAAGAAAGAGGTGGCCTCTGACTGCAGCGCACATGAAGCCTGCTCAACAGCCTCTCGGCATGTGAAATCTGTCCTATACGTTGAGGCTTTATAGAGAAATGCACTAGCTGGTGTTGATCTCCCCACATAAGTTTCTTCTGGCGGGAAGGATCTACAACAAAAATTAAAAAGGGATAGTGGATAAATACAAAGAAAATAGAGCAGGTAGGGTTAGGGACAGCGATATTGGTCAGATAATTGGTCCCCCTAATGCCTTACTGCTGGTCCTTCTCTTCTCACAGCAACTAAGAATTCTGTTTGGAGTGAGAACAAATGTATTGCTTATAACCAACACTGTCGGCCAGGCGCGGTGGCTCACGCTTGTAATCCCAGCACTTTGGGAGGCCGAGGCGGGCGGATCACAAGGTCAGGAGATCGAGACCACGGTGAAACCCCGTCTCTACTAAAAATACAAAAAATTAGCCGGGCGTGGTGGCGGGCGCCTGTAGTCCCAGCTACTCGGAGAGGCTGAGGCAGGAGAATGGCGTGAACCCAGGAGGCAGAGCTTGCAGTGAGCTGAGATCGCGCCACTGCATTCCAGCCTGGGCTCCGTCTCAAAAATAAAAAAATAAAAATAAAAAAAAAATAACCAACACCGTCCATGCCCACAAAAGCAGCAGGTTCACTCGCAAAGTTTTAAGAGTCTTTGACAGAAACTGTTCCCAATCATCCATGGCTAGTGGCTATCCTAGGCCTAAAAGTGAAAGACGTGGATTCTATCTCCTCAGTTTTATTTACAAGCCCTTGATTTATCAAGTTTGGTAAACCAGCAACTAAACCGACCTCCCCAGAATTTTCCACTCTTAAATGTAGAAGATGTGGATAAGAGTCTTAAATTTAAATTAGTGAAGAAATAGGCTGCTGACCAAGTAACTCCCTGATAGTGTGCCGCGGCACAGCTTGGCTCAAGCCTTGCAAATGCTCGATGAGAGAGAAAGTATCGATGAGACGTGAACGAATGGCATCAGCTCGGGGCAGCTGCATCTGCCCTTCTTGGTGGTAAGCGGCCATGTCTGCTAAGAAAATGTAAGCATCAAGTGTCATTTCATTCTTGGAGCTGCACCAAGGATTACAGGTTTTCTGTCCCCTCCTCCCCACCCTCTTTGCCCTTAAGATTTCTTAATGTACCCACATTTAGGAACTAGGAGCAGTTGGGAAGAACAAACATTGTACTAAGACTCAGGGTTTTTTGAAACAAAAGGGGCTGAGTGGTAAAGACACTGCGCAGTCGACCAAGCGGCCAGGCATCTTCACTTTGTGACGGCATTACTAATTAAGAGCTCATTAAAAACAAAACAAAACAAACAAAAACACCTCAAGAAAAAGGAGCGCCACAAGGGTAGGGACCCGGGGCCGGACAAAGAATCTGGGTCCCACTTGGGCCTGAGAGAATCCGGCAATGAGGTGGAGCTGGAGGAGGGCTTGGCCTGCCCATGAAAGAGAAACCAAGTGAAGAGAAATTGGACAAAATGCCAAAGCCTGACATTTTGAAAAAGGGTCCCGTCCCAAGTGTGTCCACTCCAACACTCCTTCGGGGGCTAGCTCCTTCTCTCCTCCATTCTCGCTTCTAGGCCTCACCTCAGCCCAGGTTCTCTTCGCCCACTCAGCCCTGACTTCACGCTTCCGCCTCCAGCTCAGGCGCCCCAAGCTCGGCTACCCCTACGCAGGACGAGCTCAGGGCCGGCTCCCAGCCTCACTGCACCCCATTCCCCGCCCCGCCCGACCCCCAGGTTTCGGCTCACCCCGGGACCCGACCCTAGCCCCTGCCCCCAGCCCAGGACCGGGACCAGCCACCCTCGCCCAGCCACTCGCCGTCTCGGCCCCGCCCAGCGCTCCGGCCACTCGGCCGTTACCAGCTGGTCCCGCCCGCCCGACGAAGGCGCCGCGCAGCCAATCAGCGGCTGCCACACAGCGGCCAGAGCCGGGCTTGGGGGTTGGGACCTCCGGCTTCAAGTCCGCCCGGGCCAGACGCGCGAGCGCAGGCAGACGGTTCGTGGTCGTGCGTCCGACCGCCGCAGTCCCAGCCGAGCCGCGACCCTTCCGGCCGCCCCCACCCCACCTCGCCGCCATGCGCCTCCGCCGCCTAGCGCTGTTCCCGGGTGTGGCGCTGCTTCTCGCCGCGGCCCGCCTCGCGGCTGCCGCCGACGTGCTAGAACTCACGGACGACAACTTCGAGAGTCGCATCTCCGACACGGGCTCTGCGGGCCTCATGCTCGTCGAGTTCTTCGCCCCCTGATGAGGCCACTCTGCCAAGGCGGGGGAAGAAGGGCCGGGATGGGCCCGGGCGAGGGCGCGGGGAACTGTTGGGCCTACGCAGCGCCGGCGGCCTTCATTCCTGTGGGCCCCTGCTGCGGCGGGCACATTTCTCATTCCCGGGAGCTGGACGCGCCTCGTCGAGAGCCGGGGAGTCGGTGCTGATCGGCCCAAGGAAAACCCGAAGGCTGCGCTCACGCAGGGCCTCGTCCTTATCTCGGTGCTCTTGCGGCACTTCCTGTTTGCAGAGGGTTTTGCCACCCCTTCCCCCAGTTCAATATGTAGCTATATCGTTTCTGCGTGAGTCAGTATTAATGTTCCTCCAGTCTACAGACTAGACATCCCAAAGCCTTGTAGTGGAAGCGGACGTTTCAGCAAATGCAGAAGTCCTGGATCCCTAGGGTATTTCCTTTCATCTTACCTCACGCCGCACAGCCATTGGTTTCTAGCCAAGGTCACTGAGTGGCTGCAGAATGGTCGTAAGTGCTTTCTTGAGGCAGGTAATTTGTCCGTCACATGGTGTACAGTTTCTCCCTTCAGCTGATGACTTACATCTCAGTACCGGCAGATACCTCTGTCCAAACGAAAAGAGTAGGTGAACAAGAATAATTCCATCAGAATCTGTCCATATTGTCCGTTTTAATTAGGATTTCTTTAAAATGTCAATACTCCAATGAGAAAATAACCAATATTGATTAAATACTCCACTTTAGGGTGACTTAAATGAACAAGGGTGTAAATTCCTTAGATAGAACTAACTCGAAATAAAAATCTGTTGGGGAGAAGGAAGAGCAAATAAGTTTTCTGGCCCAGTTAATTTGAATGGTTTTCTTTGTTTTGTGTTTTGTTTTTTGTTTTTTAAACCTCCAGATCATTATCATAGTAAACAGTGATTCCTTTATCCTTGGGATAGCTCAGTATATTCAATATATATAATTACAGTACTTAATTTTTCCTTTCCTGGCACAGTGACCCTTGGTTTAATACTATCCATGTTCAAGAATGTCAGTAAAAGTTGTATATAACTTTTATTTGCTTCAGACTCCGGTCTTCACTTCTTAGCCTCAACCAACTTGTCAAGGGTTACACGAAAAAAGTCCTGTAGTAAAGACCACCTGAATCAGAATGATATGCTAGAGATGGTAAATTTTGTTTTCAGCTTGGACAGATTTTGTGTCCAGGGCATTTCTGGGGCTAACTGGCAGTACAGATTACACATATAGTTCTTATACATCTCTGGAACTCATTTTCTTTCTTAGGAACAACTCTTCCCAATTATATAATCATGCTGTTAGCTTTGAGGGGCTGTCACTAAATTTGTAAAAACTGGGGGTGTCACTGAGTTTGTCAGATCTGAGTGATGCATTTTACTACAGGGGTCATGCAACAACTTAAAGTAGGAATTGTTGGAGCATAGTGGGCCACTAGAATATTGGTTTAAAAAAGGAATTTTGGGGCCAGGTGCGGTGGCTCCCACCTGTAATCCCAGCACTTTGGGAGGCCGAGGTGGGCAGATCACCTGAGGTTGGGAGTTCGAGATCAGCCTGACCATGATGGAGGAACCCTGTCTCTACTAAAAATACAAAATTAGCCGGACATAGTGGCACATGCCTGTCATCTCAGCTACTCAGGAGGCTGAGGCAGGAGAATAGCTTGAACCCAGGAAGCAGAGGCTGCAGTGAGCCAAGATCATACCATTGCACCCCAGCCTGGGCAATAAGAGCGAAATTTCGTCTCAAAAAAAAAAAAAATTTTTTTTTTGTTTGAATTGAAGGGGGTCTTTCCTACTTTAAGTTGTTACACGTGCTACCCTAAAAACTACATATCCCATCAGGCGCTGACTGTCCCAAGAATTGGGTGGATCTCTGCTGTGGTGTCTGCTTTGAATTTGTTTAAAAGAAAAAGTCACCCTCTACAATGTCAGCAAAGAAGATGAGTTTTCTGAATAAGCAATTTGGAGTTAAAGAAGTCTCCTGTTGATGTCTTTATTTCTTCACATTCCACTACATTTTTTTTTTTTTTTTTTTTTTTTTGAGATGGACTCTCACTTTGTTGCCCAGGCTGGAGTGCAATGGTACGATCTCTACTCACTACAACCTACTCACTACAACCACGATCTCTAATCACTACAACCTCACTCTTGGGTTTGAGTGATTCTCCTGCCTCAGCCTCCCAAGCAGCTGAGATTACAGGGCCCGCCACAATGCCCAGCTAATTTTTTTGTATTTTTAGTAGAGATGGGTTTCACCATTTGGGCCAGGCTTGTCTTGAACTCCTGACCTCAGGTAATCCATCCACCCTCAGGTAATCATCCTCCCAAAGTGCTGGGATTACAGGCATGAGCCACCACGCCCGGCCTATTTTTTTTTTTATTTTATTTAAGACAGAGTCTCGCTCTGTTACCCAGGCTGGAGTGCAGTGGCATGATCTGGGCTCACTGCAACCTCCACCTCCCAGGTTCAAGCGATTGTCCTACCTCATCCTCCTGAGTAGTTGGGATTACAGGCACGCACCACCAAGCCTGGCTAATTTTTGCATTTTAGTAGAGATGGGATTTCACCAGGTTGGGCTGGTGGCAAACCCCTGACCTCAGGTTATCCACCCTCCTAGGCCTCCCGAAGTGCTGGGATTACAGGCATGCGCCACCTAGCCCGGCCTTGTTATTTTTATTTGTTAACATTTCAGCTGGAAATGTTTTCTGACTGCTATATTCCTTTGTACAGTTCAGGAGTACTATCTTACAAGAAACGGTTAAAGAATCCTTAGAGTAAAACGGGCTGGGCTCGGTGGCTCACGCCTGTAATCCCAGCACTTTGGGAGGCCAAGTCAGGTGGATCACGAGGTCAGGATATCGAGACCATCCTGGCTAACATGGTGAAACCCTGTCTCTTCTAAAGATATAAAAAATTAGTCGGGCGTGGTGGCGGGCGCCTGTAGTCCCAGCTACTCGGGAGGCTGAGGCAGGAGAATGGCGTGAACCCAGGAGGCGGGGGTTGCAGTGAGCCGAGAGCAGTGAGCCAAGATCGGGCCACTGCACTCCAGCCTGGGCGACAGAGTGAGACTCCGTCTCAAAAAAAAAAAACACAGTAAAATGGGGTCTGGCCCTGCGATGCATGAAAAGAGATGGACAAAGTCAATGTTATTCCTGCCAGATATACCCCCAACTGGCCAAGGAAGCATGGAGAGTCCCTGAGAGACATCAGAAGAGTCCGTGGCTTTTGGAGTATGAGGTATCCAAGACTCTCAGGAGAGGGAACTCTTTAGAGCCCCTAGGGGAGTCTGTTTTTCTCACCTTCAGATTTCCTAAAACATCTACCTGCTAAGGCCTCAAGGTGAATCAAATCACCTCTCATGCTACCTATGGAGAGCTTGCAGTCTACCATGGAAAAATAAACAGAATCCCAGTAGAGTAAGCAGCAACGTTGCTCTCACACTTTCTAGGGCAATAAAACAAGGATTCAGAGGTAAGGGGTGAAACTGCAGATCTAACATGAGATAGGGAGGTCAGGGAGCTGGGAAGAAACAGAAGATTTCGGGTATCATGAATAAGAGAACCAGATTAAGGAGAAGGACGTGGAATCTGAGAAGGGGTTCATGCAAATTTAGGATGTCAGTAGAAAGGGTAGAATACTCAGATGCAAACTGGAGGGCATGCAATACACATGAAGCTCAGCCCAGGAAAACCACATGCATGATCAGGATGGGGATGGAAGTTCTTTCTTGGTAATTTCCATCACATCAAAGCTTCACCCTTCTGATCTACTGGAAAACCCCAGACTTGCTAGGATCTTTCTACTTCATCAGAAAAATGAGGCAAATGCCCTAGAAAAAAGAAAAAGTACTTAGTCTCTGCCTAAACCCAAGAATTCCAATGTAGGTCTATCAGTCTGGGTAGGGTCAAGGGTAAACATAAATATGTAACCCTAATACTAGGGACTGGTGAGGGAAAAAATGTCCCCATTGGAGGATCAAGCAAAACACATCCAAACCACTATCTCAGTCCCCAATCTTTCCTATGCCTCCTCAACACCTCCTTAAAGGGACTAAGGATACACGGGACAACAAAGTCTATGCAAGACAGCTTCCTGTTCACCAGTGACTAAAGCCCATAGCTCAAAAGGATTATAACCTGACCATCTTCGAAGCTCTGGACTTTGTTTGCCCCAAGGATACAATTGAGGCTTCTGTGCCTCAATTTCCCCCATGATCTAGTGGCAGGAGGGCAGGAAAGTTACTGTCTCTAGCTCCTCAGAGTGGCTAGAAAAACATTTGGATTTGAAGATGGTGGTAGTAGAGGGTTAGAGTGATAAGAACAGATTCCAAGGCAAGGGATTACTCCTGTATTGAACAGAACTGGGAAATGAGTAACATTAGGGGGTGGTGAGAAAGGAGAATAGGAAAGGGATGAGCAGCCAATGCTACAGCTACCAGGCATTCTGGCCCCAATCCCATCCAAGCGACTAAATGCAAGTTACATAATCTTAGGGCAAATAGGAGAAAGAAATAGGTGGGCTCTCCTGCCAGAAGTGCAATAAGCAAAGCAGTCAGTCCCAGCCAGGGTAGTGGCAGCAGCCAGCTTGGTGGCAGGGAGTACTGTAGAGGCACTTGGGGTCATCCTGGCCTGAGCGCAGCCAGTTCCGGAAGAGGCGCAGGTGGTAGGAGCACTGGTGCAGGTGATGCGCCAGCGTGGCATCCAAGGAGACTGGCCGGCCCCCTGTACAGTCAGAGGAAAAACTGCGCAGCAACTGGACCACAGGGTGCTGGTCATCCAGCAGCTCTGGAGGGGCTGAGGGGACCACGGCAGGAAGCACAAAGATAGAGAAAGAGAAGAGGGAGAGACAATGAGTGGGGCACTGACTAGCACAAGCATTACTGGGAGGTGGGGGCACTCATATCCAAGGTAAGCTAAGAGAGAAGCAGAGATGGTCAGAGCCACTGGGCATCTCTTGCAGGGAAGAAGCATGGTGTCATCACACAATGAGTCTGAAAGAAGGGATAAGTGAGACCTCATCATACAGCAATGCCCTCCCCTTCCTCCATGAGCATAATTCAGTCAGTGCTTGTAGACAGCAGTCACATCATTGTGAACAGGGGTGAGCTGGCAGTTTTGTGGCTGGGAGTCTTAACTACAGCTTCAGGATCCCTCATCATTGGATGAACCCTACTTAGGGCCTGCATTCTCAGGTGAATGGATTTATGAAGTAGGGATAAAAACGAAAAAGTGATGGTATTGGGTATCAAGACAGTCAAGCTAAAAAGGCTCTTTTTTTAGGGCAGGCCTTCTGGACCACACTCTAAGATAGCCGAAGACAGGGATGGTATTAGGCAACTGGCACAGGAGACTGGCAGGAAACGAGGTGTAGAACTCCTTTAAAACGGTACGTGTGGAAAATGGAATCAGTATGTGAAAATACCAATATTGACTAACCATTCTTTACCTTACGGTTGTTTAAACAATCAGTTAAAAAAAAAAAGTACACTAAAACTCAGGACTTAGAGATACTGTATCCATTACAGAAGCTGAAAGTTAGATACAATTTTATATTTTCTTCCCACTGCTGGTGAGTCTAACTGCACTTTTTCAGCTGGTGAGTGGAAAAGCTTTGATTCTGAACCCCTCATTTTAGCTACTTGGCAAACTTTGTGGATGCATGTAATTCAGCTACAAAAGGTTGAAGGCAGTCAAAGACATGTGGAGAGGGGTGTAAGAGGAACAATAGTGAAAAGATCTTAGAGAAAAGGCGTGGGATCTTAAGACATGATGTGAGGATGGACAAGAACTTGAGTACAGGATGTTGGTATAGAGAAGGTAGAAACAAGGCAGCTGAGGATGACTGCTCAAAACTCCCAGACCAGAACTGGCTCCACAAGGTGATCCCATGAGACTGTGGTCTTCAGAGACCTTAGCTTGGATGTCAGGACGGATTTCAGCTCTACCTAGGCTAGTCTTGTGAGCACTAAGTATGTACCAATGGTCACATAGTTATATGGGTCCCTAGAAGATAATGGGCTTGACAAATCCAGTGATCACACCCTGACATTCTGGATGAGCCTGAGCCACAGTCTTTCCCACTTTATTAATTTACTTTGGTGAATTCAGTGTGCAGCTTAGTAATAGGCTATACTTGTGTGCTGGATATAGTTACAGGATATAAGAGCAGCTTATTAGGAACAGAGGCAGGGATAGGCTGAGGGCTGCTCTCCCATCAAAGTGTGAAGACACACTGCCTTGCCTCTTCTCCAGAGCCATGTCCAGTATTTCCAGCTGCTGTTTCAAAGCCAGATATCATGGCAAGGAGATGGTGATGACAGAGCTGCTATGACTTATCTGCAACTACAGACAAAACATCCACTTTGTAATTGCTGGTCAGTCAAGCAAGATCTCGGCCATGGAGAAGAGCCTTCATATTTCTTGAGGGTCAAATTGAATCTAGATAATCTTCCTCAGAAAGTGACATACAGCTCCAAATTTCTCCTGTTGTCAACAGTTAGAGCCCAGCTTCTGGCTTCTTAAGCATGTTAGCCTCCAAGCTCCAGCACAAGAAAAACAAAGGAGGCCACAAGACCCCTAAGGAAGTGTGCAGGGTATTGGAGATCTTAAATTTGTTTTCCTACACAACACCTGCATTTTCCAGCTCTTTTTTCCTCACCTCCTTTTAGCAGAATTAAATCTTCTTCAATGGGTGAGGCTGCTAAACAGGGCTTCGGGGAACTGGAGGTACATAGGTCTGAGGGTCTGTTTCATGGACTTGGGTCTTTTCTTATGGCACCTAAGGACTAGGAGATAAGTGAATTAGCTCTGATTTCAGGAGCCCACGTTCCTTGTACTATATTGTGGACCCTAAGTCCAAGTCCCAGGCTGTGCTATTGATGCATCAGGTTCTATTCTGGAGGTGGCTACGGCACATGAAGGCCAGAAGAGCTTGAAGCTAACTGAGCGGGCACACCCCTGAGGCTCCGAATGGGAACTCCTGCCACAGGCACAACTAGGAGCCTGGGGGCAGGGATAAACTGAGCCAGCATAGGCTGGTCAACCTAGGGAGAGATTTCAGCAGTGCCTTGTGAAGATGTACAACCTGACTGGGCTAAAATCTAGCAGTTATCACTTGCTAGGCAATAGGAGATTAGCACGTAGAGGTTTTCTAGTCAGGAAGCCAGCCTAGTTTTACTTTCCTCAGAGAGTCTCAGCTCTTTAATAGAAGAAAACCATACCTAAAAAACCTAGATTTACCTCGAAGACAAAATATAATACAGAGAGAAAAATAAGGATACCAAGGATAAAACTTTGAAAGAGAGTGAGCCTGGGTTCTCCTGCTATACCCTACAAAGAGACCATACCCTTCAATTTATGGTTTACAGAGATCTCCAAGCTCTCCCACCTTAGTGTGGGCAGACCCGGTTCTTCAATGGTCTTAAAATATTATTCCTTCCTAAGTTCCCCGAGAATCCCCAGAAGACATCTCCACTCTTCAAACTTCTCTGCAATAGCTTTACCATAGGTAGGCTGGTGCCACATGGAAACTACACTTAAAAACTCAAGTACGGTCCTTTTTCTTTTACCTACTACTTCCTACTCCTTTCTTTTTATTTTTTATCCCAAAGCAACCTGGGCTCTTGTTTTCTAGGCCCAGGCACTAGGTTAGTAGTAACATAAAGCAAATGTCAGGAGCACAAGAGCCACACAAAATACACATAATGGTAGGAGAAAGATATATGGAGATGGGAAACTATATACTCAAGACTAACACCCATATAAGTAGGCTTAGGAGCTGGGAACTGCAGCATTGCTCCAAAAGAGGAACAAACTAGTCATCCATATCCACCCCAACAAAAGAGTTGGAGAAAACACAGAAAGATCAAAGTTATATAAGCTGAGGAATTGGGGGTATGGGGGAAGAGAAGAAATGGAATCAATCTAGGAAACACTATTCCCATCCTAAGAAGGGGAACCATCATATCTGTACACAGCCCGGCAGTCATGTGATAGGAAAGGGAGAGGTTTAATCAGTATTTTGGTGGTGATGCTGACAAAAGTGACATAACGGTGATGATGGTGATTATGGAAGTAAGACCTTGAGTTGCCACAGGGATGGGGCAGCCAGGCTGCAGCCAAGACTAAGGCTGTCATAAAGAAACCATCCCAGGAGGGACACTTAGTGAGTGGCTCATTCAGAGACGGCAGGGTGTCAACATGGTGGAAGGAGAGGCAAAGTCAGTGTTGAAACTCAGAGTTAAGTGTCTAGAGGTGACATGGTGAGGAGGAATGACATTGAGTCAGAAGCAAACGTACCATTAGTCGGATGCTTTGCAAACGACACAGAAAATCGTTTTACGGCCGGGACAAACAAGAGCTCTGGGGAGAAAAGACATCATGGGGATTATACCCACCATTGTCCCCACCCTATGCTCTGGAGTTTGCCTACAAGATAGTCTGTTCTTTTTTATTATTTTTTTTATTTTTTATTTTTTGAGACAGAGTCTCGCTCTGTCGCCCAGGCTGGAGTGCAGTGGCACAATCTCGGCTCACTGCAAGCTCCACCTCCCAGGTTCACGGACTGCAAGCTCCACCTCCCGGGTTCACACCATTCTCCTGCCTAAGCCTCCCCAGGAGCTGGGACTACAGGTGCCTGCCAATTTTTTGTAGTTTTAGTAGAGACGGGGTTTCACCGTGTTAGCCAGAATGGTGTCGATCTCCTGACATTGTGATCCGTCTGCCTTGGCCTACCAAAGTGCTGGGATTACAGGCGTCAACCACCGCGCCTTGCCAGATATTCTGTTCTTTAAAGTTGGTTATCTGACCTGCTCTCCTCCCCATCCCTTGGATTTCTAACATATGTCAATCTCTTTTCCTTTGGTAAATCTCTTAGGAATCTATGTGTCATCTGTACCACAATGCACCCCTACAATCAACCCTAATTTTACCACTATATCCTCTTTCTGGTCATTTGGAAATAAAATCTTCACAGAAATATTCATCCCTTCCCCCAGTCTCTTTCCATATTATCTTTTCTGCCTTAGCTGAGTAACATTCCCTTCCCTAAACCCAATTTGCTGGATTTTAATTGAGGTTCCACTACATTCTTCCCAACCATGCATCATCCTTGTTGGTCCTTACCCCTACAGGCCAGAATCCAGGAAAGAGTACAAACTGATGCAGCAGGACTGTACGTGGGAGATTATGAAGGGATAAGCATAAATACATAGTATTTTTATGGCAAGAGGGAATGCAAATAGAGGGGTGAAAGGGGGACTAGTTAATTCTCCCATATATTACTGAGGAAGAAAACTTGTTATAAGGCCAGTGTCATCCCTTTTTTTTTTTTTTTTTTTTTGAGACTGAGTCTCGCTCTGTCACCCAGGCTGGAGAGTGCAGTGGCACAATCTCAGCTCACTGCAGCCTCCACCTCCTGGGTTCAAGCGATTCTGCTGCCTCAGCCTTCCAAGTAGCTGGGATTACAGGTGCACGCCAGCATGCCCAGCTAATTTTTGTATTTTTAGTTGAGACGGGGTTTCACCATGTTGGCCAGGTTGGTCTTAAACTCCTGACCTAGTGATCTGCCCACCTTGGCCTCCCAAAGTGCTGGGATTACAAGCGTGAGCCACTGTGCCTGGCAGGCCAGTGTCATCTTAAGCATGAATAGTTCTTGAGCTATGTCCTTGCTGAGAGACAAGTGAAAAAAGGAGTTATCCCCCAAAACCCACCCACATACCATCTCAGTGCTTCAGACTGGAGGTGGTAGCTTTTTGCCATGGCTGCGGGCGTAGTCCTGAAGATTCGGGGCGCTGGAGGAGCCACCCAGCACTGTAGTGCTGAACAGCCCTGTGCACTGTGAGCCTGCAAGGCCGGGAGTGCGTTAGTAGCCACGTAAAGCCACAACTATCACACAGAACTATACGCAACTTCACATGATAACATCAAGACACACACACAGCCATTCACAGCCACCACCATGTGGCCATTCCACATAACCACAAATGGCTTTACACTTCCGCATAGTCACAGTGGGCAAGCAAAAGGGGGATTCTTCTGAAGAGCTGCATGGCAGAGACAAGAGTCCACTACAAATGCAGGGTTAGTCATATTAGGGGATTCAAAGCTACTGAAAGGGATAGACTGTGCTCTTCAGGTGGCTCTCAGAAATGCTCAAATAATAGGTAGGTCCCTCTAGATTCCCCATAGATTTAACTGGGCACCCCTTACCCTGGATATATAGCTTGAGAAACCCAGAAATCTAGTCCTTGTATATTTGAAAGGAAAAGGCTTTGACTGAAGCTAGAGACTGTATTCTGAACACTCAGCTGGCACCCTTCCAATCCTTCCTAAATTTTTAATCCAACATCCTCTCCCTTCAGGCCTTTTGACCTTTCCCAAGAATGAAAGTATGAGGCTTACAATTTTTTTTTAAGACAGGGTCTCACTCTGTTGTCCAGGCTGCAGTGCAGTGGCACAATCATAGCTCACTGCAGCCTTGGTCTCCCAGACTAAAGTGATCCTCCCATCTTAGCTTCCCAAGTAGCTGGGGTTGCAAGCACACACCATCATGCCTGGACAATTTTTTTTATTTTCAGTAGAAACAAGGTCTCACTATGTTGCCCAGGTTGGTCTCTAACTGCTGAGCTCAAGTGATCCTCCCACCTTGGCCTCCCATAGTGCTGGGATTATAGGTGTGAGCCACAGCCCCCTGCCTCATTGAACTTTTTAAGCTAGACGGGACTCATAGATCATCCAGTTCAACTTTCTTATTTTAGAGATGAAGAAACTGAGATCCAAAAGGGACCTCCTTTGCTCAAGGTCACATAGTTTTTTAAAGCTAAGCTGGAATAGAATCCAGGTCTCCTGACTCTGAAGACCAACTGTATTGTTAGAAAATAAATAACTATTTTTTCAGGAACCAGCACAGTTTCTGAAGTCAAGATGGACACAAATTGAAGGGCTTGTGAAGAATCAGTTGATTGTATGTAGAGCATGCCTATTATGTGATGAGCACCCTACTAAGAAGGAATGCAGGAAATAACAAGAAAAAGACATGTTTTTTCTGCTCTCAAAAGTGTATTATCCTGTAAGCCTATGCTGAAAGCCAGTTGCCCACACATATAAATTCAAAGAAAGCAAAGAGAACTCCATTGCCAATGAGAGGATTAAATAAAATTTGAATAATCTCTGAAGTATGAAATAAATCAGACCAGTCACTCTCCCCAACAGCTGATCTAGAGGAGGGTTAGGACTCCATGGTCCCTTCTCCTACTATAGCCTATAAGGACAGAGTGGTCAAGAAGAAACAAGACTGATACCTAAGTTTTCAGGATTTGCCTCTCTATTTCCAAATCCATCTTTGCCAAGACCCTGGGTTTGGCTTGGGACTTAACATTCATAGGGGAAATGGATGGTGTGGAAAGGAGTTCAGTTCCCTTGAGTCCACCAAGAAGGGACCATGGTTTCAGGGGTCCCAGGATTTCGGGGTCACCAGGGCAATCAGGAAGTTCAGATGCCTGATGATTCCCACCCTGGAATTCAGGACCTCTCCCCTATACAGCAACTTCCTCCACCTTTCATGTTCAAACAGGCTCTGGAATGAGATTCCAGAGAATAATAACAGTTGCTAAATATGACTACTTTTCTGCAGAGAAGCTAAAACTAGCTGGCTCTATCCCAGACCACCCCAAGTTTTGTCCTACATGCACTTCCTCCACTGAATACTTTTCTGGTGCAGTCATGCCAACTCTGTTCTGCCCAGTCCTCAGATCATCTCAGAGGGTGGTCTCTACCTTATCACCACCATCTGCCAACCAGCTCCACGTCCATACTTCTGCCTTGCTCTTCAAAGCATTACCATGGCCCACTTAACTGGGACAGACACACCTATCCTCTTTTCTAGTCTGTCTGAAACCTATTCTTTACTGGGACTTCTGGGAAGAGAGGTCCATGTCTTAGATCTACACTATTGTTGTTTTGGGTTGTTTTTTTTTTTTTTGGAGACAGAGTCTCACTATGTCACCCAGGCTGGAATACAGTGGCGCAGTCTCAGCTCACTGCAACCTCCATCTTCTGGGTTCAAGCAATTCTCGTGTCTCAACCTCCCAAGTAGCTGGGATTACAGGCATACACAAGCATGCTCAGCTCATTTTTGTATTTTTATTAGAGATGGGATTTCACTATGTTGGCCAGGCTAGTCTCGGAACTCCTGACCTCAAGTGATCTGTCTTCCTCGGCCTCCCAAAGTGCTGGGATTATAGGCATGAGCCACCGTGCCTGGCCAGATCTACACACTTGTCATTTATTTCTCATGCCCCAAACCATCTTCCTCATTTCAGGAATCTAGAAGGCAACTTATTCTCATAAAATTAGCCTGGAAAGTTACCAAAACCTTTCTCCCCCATGCTGGTCCAAAAGCTGACCATTTTGGGGCCAAGAAAATGGGTGCCAAGGACAAAGGCAACAGAAAAATTAGAGGCGCTAAATAGAGAGAATAATAGGACAAGATAGAAACAGCCAGGGGACCAAGTCCAGACCCCACACAATCATGTCTGACCTCCAGTTCTAATTACTGGCTCACAAGGCACTGTGCTCAGAGATAGTTCCTCCCAAGGACTGCCCCCCACCCAAAGAATACAATACCCTCTGAGGCTTGGTCCTTCCTGCCGTCTGTGCTCTTAGAAAAAGCTGAATGATGTTCTCTACCCCTTTCCAGGATCCAAAAATCAAGAGACATTTCCTCAAAGTCCTGAGAGATGCCTCTGCCACTACACCAGTCTCAGACTTGACAATTTTCCAGAAGGAAGGGGAAAAAGTTACAGGATTAGGAGATGATGCAGGAAAGGGCAAGGTGGTAGGAAGGGCAAGAACGGGGATGTGAAAAACATAGGTTTCAGGGGAAGACATGGCACATTTCTTCAAATGAGGAATACGACATTTATGAGGGTTGCAAGTACCTCTATTTATAGTTCTGTCTCTGATAACTCTGAAGGTTCAGAGTCTCCATGGCCCCTTAAGGTCTGGGCTGGACTGGAGGGACAGATAAGGAATGAGAGGGAAAGCCAGAAAAACGCCCTTTGGCCAGGGAAATGTGGTTGGTATAGAAAACCAAGAGATAAACACCTTCCTGTGATGGAACAATCATCTGAGATCCAAGTTCACATCTAACTATGGCTTCTCCCACTTCATTCTCCCTACCTCCACCTGATGATATTCCACTGACTGGACGGTCCCAAATCCCATGACAAAGGTTTCCCACAATAAAACTCTGAAGAACAGACAGACAACTTTTCCAACAATAGGTGAGAAATGCTGGCAAAACCATACCTAGGCCACTCTGCTTCATTTCTGTGGGTGGCCGTGAAGATGAAAAGAGCCGGTAGCCACCAGGCCTCGAGGATGAAGTCTCAGAAAGTACCTGCAGAAAAAGGACTCTATATTAATCATTTTGCCACCTCAACCCGAAAGTATAAAACCCAGGTCCTGGATTCCTGTCCCTACAAAGCCAAGCAATGTTAGAAAGTTTGGAAGAACCAAAGGATTTATAGGAGAAGAGGGATGAAAAGGAAACAGAGAAGGTACTTTATGGAGGGAACTGTCTGGGGCATCTTTTTATACTAGAAGGCACTTCTATTTTCAAGATGCCTTTCCCCACAGCCCTCCCGTTCCCAATCTGAGTTTGAGAAATCATTACTCAACCCATTCCCAGTTCTCAGCAGAGCAGAGTTTCCTAACTGTATCTATTCCCCCCACCAGACTCAGAAAGCCAATCACAATGACTCAGCCACAAATAAGAGTCTGACCACCCTCTCTTCTTTCCATGGGAGAGTTGTGGCTACTGCAACCATACTACATTTCTTGTTTGAACCAAGAAGCCCTCCCCTCCAACTATCTCACCCCTAGAAACATGAAACAGAATTCTTACAGTGCCCACAAGGGCTCAATCACACAACCCTCAAAACACACACATCCCACCCAGATAGTGTCTGAGCCCCTAGATCCCAAAAGGCAAAGACAGAAGGCAAAACAGGAAGGTGAGGTAGGGAGGGACACCTGTGTGCAGGATGCCAGGTGAGTGGTGGACAGAGCCCAGGGCTGTAGGTCGATGGCTAGGGAAGGCCAGGGGAGGTCTCCCGACCTCCTGCGGTGCCGTCCCCGCAAGGGGATGAGGTCCAGGTTCCCCGTGCACTGCATGTTCATGACCTGCAATCAGACCGGGTGGAAAGCCGGTCACGGCTCCTTTAAACCCCGTGCTCCCAAAAGCCCCAGTGCCCACAGGGCAGAGCTAGTTATAGGGCTAGAGAGGATGACCAGCTAGGGCATAGCTGCTATAAAGGTCATAAGTTTTATAATCTAAAATAGTCAAAAAGTATGAGATGACAAGAGGAGAAGAAGGGATGGAGGGAAGGATAAGTTGTATGCCTATATTTATAGAGCAAGGAAGATAAACATTAACATTAGTATCATAAGGCTTTGTGACCAAGGAGCAGAGAGATGATTTTCTTGCAAAACTGACGAAAATATCCTGGACAACCATCACCCTGGATAAGCCAGGGTCTAAGCAGCACTAGTAATTGAAAAGAAGGAATGTGATTACAATAGGAAGCTTCCTATAGGCCTGAAAGAAAGAAGTCAATCTTATCAAGTCTGAGAGATGACACACAGAGAGCTTTCCTTTACCTGTGCCTTGTTTTTTTTAATGTTTTAATTTTTAAAAATTTTTTGTAGAGACAGGATCTTGCCATGTTGTCCAGGCTGGTTTTGAAATCCTGGCCTCAAATGATTCTCCCACTTAGGCCTCCCAAAGTGTTGGGATTACAGGTGTGATCCATCACACCCAGCTGCCTACGTCTTATGACTGCATAAACCAGAAAAAAATGGTTGGGGGGTGGGGGACGCGGTTCAAGCACAACAGCACCAGGAGAGACTAGCAGACCATGTGAATAGGAAAGACATTTGGAGGAGCAGTTTATTGATGGAAGATTATGTATCATTTTATCCATGTGATCTATTGCATATGAGTATAAAGGGTAATAGAGTACTAGGGATACCAACGTACACCTACACCTCAAAGAGAAAATAATGTATATCCTACCTAAAGAAACTCTGCATATTACCAATGTCAATTTCACCTTAAAATAATCAAGTAAAGGATGAATCAAAAGAAGAGACTGCAGTTCCTCTTTTCAGCTTTCTCCAAAATCTGAATTGCAAACCTTTTGCTGAACCTAGGTCAGCCCATTATAGATTCTTCTGATATATCCCTAAAATGGAAAAATCAATTCCTCTAAGATAGAGACCTGGCACCGAGCCAGGGTGAACAGAGTCATTAGGACAGAGCAGAATCTAAGTCAGACAGTCAAAGTCTCTGAGACAGGGATAAATTGTGCTGTCAAAATGAATGTAAGTGATACAGAAGGAGCTATTTGGGGGGGGGGGAAAGGATATAATTGGGCCAAAGACAGAAACAGTTTTTCCAGGAAAAAGACCAAAACAAAAACCTCACATGGTTAGCTGGACACAATATGAGATTAATAACACTTACTTCCTTTAGGCTAGAGAGCTAGAACCAGAACTAGAGACAAACTCCAAGAATAGCAGAATATGGGCCCATGCTGATAAAGATCCTCACCAGAACAAGAGGAAGACAGACAGAGCTCTTGACTGACCCACTTTCTGGAACGACAGTACAGATAAAGTGCCAGGTATTTGCTCCTATCTGAACTATAATTTTTACCCAAGGTGACCAAGAGCTGCAGAGGGCTGGACCTTTAATATCAATTGTATTGTTATTATATTACTGCTTATTGAGCATCTATAAAGTAGATACTACTCACATTTTAGAGGTGAAAAAAAATTGAGGCTTAGAGAAGTTAAGGCCAGAGAAATGTAGAGAAGTTACCCAGCCAAAGTCACACAACTTCCAAGTATTAGACTGGGATTTTCGTCCAGAGTTCAAGCTGTTTCTACTAGATTTCCTTTTAAAGAACTACTTTTCAAATTCATCCAGAGGCCTCCTCCTTAATCTTATCTCTTTAAACCCTTATCTCTCAGGCATCCCTCAATGGCAACTCTTTAATCTGAGAAGTAGCAACCAGGTTAAAGAAGCTCTATTGGGAGACCAGCTGTGAAAGAGAGATTAAGTAAAACATATCAATCAGAGCAGGAGGACTCTGCTTCAAGTCCCAAGAGTCCCCCCAAGGGGATCTAGAGGATCTGTGGATATAGTCCTATGAGCACTGCCACCCCTTCATTTTTTCCCATGGCCCTCTCATTACCTCCATGGAACCAGCTTTTCGGTTACGAATGAGGGGTGATCTCCTCGGGAGGCCAGGGCCCTCAGGAGGCTGGGGTGAAGTCTGCAATGCCTGGTCTGGCTCATCTGATGCCTTTCCTGGACACAGGTTCTCCATACTGCCTTGGTTGGTTTTCATCTCCTCATTCTATACAATAGAAGGCAGATAAGAGAGGTGTTAATGGTCTCCAAGCTCCTAATCCCAGACTACCCAGCCCTTTTACTTCTCCCTGTACCTTTTCCCACCACTTGGTTCCTAAGTCCTTCAGTCCCAAATCCCAGCACTCTGACCCACCTCAGAAGAGGCTGGACGGAATCCACAGCCAGCTGGGGCACTGCCTTCTTCCTCAACACCTTTCACTCCAGGGCTGAAGTGTAGCTCCACATGGAACCGTTCCTCTGATAAGGGATCCTATGGAGCATAACCACAAGAGGGGGAAGTTGGGAGAAGCTGGATATTGTGGTGGAAGTAGAGAGGAACTCAAGAGGATTCATCCTCCCGGGAATTCAGGGTCTTGTCCCACTCCGGGGCTGACCTGTTACAGCTTCCTTTCAACTATATATTGTCTCTTACAGGATCCTCATTCCCTCATCTCTACCATTTGTGATTTCGCCATTGCACATGACTTTTGAACTTCCAGCTTTACAACCCTTCCCATCACCTTCCACAATAACTCAGCTTGGCTATGGTGCATATAGCAGAACATTTAAAGACATCTTGTGGGCCGGGAGCAGTGGCTCACACCTGTAATCCTAGCACCTTGCGAGGCTGGGGCAGGCAGATCACTTGAGTCCAGGAGTTTGACACCACCCTGGGCAACATGTTGAGACCCTATCTCTACAAAAAATTAGCTGGGCATGGTGGCACATGTCTGTCATCCCAGCTACTCGGGAGGCTGATGTGAGAGGATCACTTGAGCCCAGGAGGCAGAGGTTACGAGGCTGCAGTGAGCTCAGATTGTAGCACCGCACTCCAGCCTGGGTGACAGAGTGAGACCTTGTCTCAAAAAAAAAAAAAAAAAAAAAGTATAATTGTGGAGCCGTATGCAGAAGGTATATGTATAACCATGTTTGAGGAAATAAGACTCATAACATTGTCCCAAATTCCATACTCTTCCTAACGCCAGAGCTGTGTTCTAGGTTATCTCTCTGGCTCAACAACATCCCAGAACATATTTTCCGTTCCAGTAGGAACCTCCTGGATGCTCTGTGTCATGCTGTGCCTAAGTGCCACACCTAGCTGGATTCTCCAAATTATAAGGATAAGCAAGTTTTTTTTTTTTTAATAGAAGTCAAAAGAAGGGGCCTTCCTTTCATCCCCCACCTGCTAGCTCCTCACCTGTGTGTTGTCCTCATAAAGCACAATGACAATCTGGGTCATGTAGTTAAGCTCTGAGATGGCACTAAGATAATCCAAAGCTCGCTGCCATTGTGCATCCTGGGTCTCCTACCAAATGCAAAAAGAGGTAAGCCATTGCTTAAGGAAATGGGAGCCAGAGAATGAGCAGGGAGCCAATGAGAATGGAGAAAGCTTTCATTTAAAAAGCATGAGGAGAAGAGTAAAAGAATGCTGGGGAAAAGCTGTTCACAGGCTAAAGAAGAAGGAAGATCCTTACATCAAGAAGTCCTCCATAACGGAAGACACTGAGCAGGGAGTGGACATGGCTCTCACTGGTGAAATAGAGACGCGTTCGAACGTGGCGACCTGGGGAGAGCACGCCTCGGGAGTACCTGAGATAACAGCTAAATCACTCACACAGTCAGTTAACCCTGTTCCTACCCTTCTGCAAACTCCCTCCTCCACCTCAAAGACTTCTCTCCTTTCCATCCCAAAATGTTGTCTATTCTTGGTTCCCCAGGCTGTCCCAGCTTTGATTCCCCCAAGGCTCCCTGACATGCCCCTCCCTCCATCCAACACCCCTCCCAGCCCTCCCTCACAGGGGATGTAGCTTGCTGACAGACTCATCCTCATGGGTTCTCTGCAGGTCAAGTAGTATCTTCCGCAACAGTGGAAGACAGAAGCCCACAGCAATTTCCAGTTTCTCCTCCCGACTGATCCCGTACTCCTAGGGGCCACAAGCCAGGAATAAATACCTCAATAAATCTTGTTTTCTCATGCCTCATATTCCCAGGACCAAGATCATGCCTGTCTTCACCTCACGTCTAGGGCTTCTTTCATATCCACTACATTCCCCCTCTTCCAGTGTCTCCTGAATTAGCCTCCTGTACTTACCAAGAGCCAGAGCGGACCCTGAGAAATGTAGCAACTCAACTTATTCCTTCTCTAAGTTGCTTTCCTCTAGTCCCAAATCACCCTTCCTTTCCACCTTTTCTCTCTTTCCTTCCCAACACCCTCATCCCCAGGCTAGGTCCCTTGTACAAGACACACCTGAGGAATGACCACATCAGCCAGTGCCTTAGAGAGACGGAGCAACTCTGCTGTGCCTTGAAGTCCCAGACTCCCATTGTGCTGCACATCATACTTGACACAGTCATAGATGTCAGGGATCTTACTGATATCATAGCGCCCACTCTTCTGTCGAAAGTCACGCTCCAGCTTGCTCCAACGCTGTAGCATTAGCTCTAGTGTCTCACTGTGGTAGAGTTGCAGGTCTGGAAGAAAGGCAGAAATCAGATAACAATCAAAGATTTTACCTCCAACAAAAGACTCTGACGACTCTGAAGTACAGCCAGAGGGAGGAGGAGGCCTGGTCTCTGACATTTAGGAGATGATACAAGAATGCCTGAGAAACCCATCCATACCTGAGACCTTGAAGGGAAGATACTAGTATTCATACCCACCTATAGACCTGGGGTCCTGCATTCGTTCCTGGATCTGGTGGGTGAGGTTTTCAATCAGGGCAAATACCTGATCACAGACCTTCACAGGATTCTGGATGATAGTCATGGAGTTGAACAGGGAAGTACTTCTGGTGGGAGCCAGCTATGAAGAATAGAGAGAAGAAAAGCAAGATAGGCTCAGCACTAATTGCCCAGATTCCTGTGAGTTTATTACACAGAGACTACCCACAATACAGATCTGTATGATGGTTCACTCCAGTGAGCATTCTTAGGTTACTGGGCATACTAGCAGTTCTAGGCCTTCAGGTAAGGGCACTGCTCTAGCATATAGTCATCTAAGAGGGATTGATTTTAAGAGTCCAGAGAAAATAAAACAGACCTAAGTTCTTTTCTTGAGGGCTCTAGAATACACATGGAAAATACTGGAGAATAAAGATTAAACCAAAACCCCTCAAAATCTCCACAGAATGTTTTCATGAGTAGAGATCACAGATAACATTATCTTCTTCTTCTAAACAAGATGCTAGCCTGAGCCTAGAGTAGAAATGCTGCCTCAGAACTGGGTTCCGACTCAGACTTGTAGGACAGTAACAGTCAATGAGAAATGGGGAGGGAGAATCAAGATTGTGGCTGAAAATGCACAATTCTATTTAGGTCCTCCCAGGTTTCATTCTTGCTCGCAAAAGAAGGCAAGGCAGAAAAGGAAAGCTGCCTTAGCTTTTTTGAGTTTGACAGTGAGCAACGGATTGGGAAATGAAGGAGCAAGTTCCTGTTCCTTATCAAGCCCTACTCAGAGAACACAGAAAATCCTATGGGCTCATAGCAATGTGCTTAGCTACTTAACTCATTTAAGAACCAATCAGAAATGTTACACAACAATGTAAATATATGTAATGCTACTGAACTGTAAACTTAAAAATGGCTAAAGTGGTACCATAATTTTAAAGTTTTAAACATTTTTTTAAAAGAACATACCAGAAATGAGGAGTGGGAAGAGTAGAAAACCACTGCCTGGTCAATTGTGGCCTAGATATGCAGGAAAAAGAATGACCATATTGGGTAATAGCATATAGTGGGATTAATACTATAAAGCAATGTAACGGCCTGGGCATTGGAGTTAGACTCCTTGGGTTTGTATTAGCTGGATGACATGAGGAAAATTGCTTAGATTCTTCTGAGCCTAGGTTTCCTCATCTGTAAAACGGGAGGAAAGTCCTTGTGGTCTGCAGTCCTTGTAGTGCTTTAAAGATGACCATCAATTCTTTGTCTTCCTTCCCTTCCCTTAATTCTGGCTGGCCCTGTAACTGTTTAACCAATAAAAAATAACAAAGTTATATTGTGCTAATTCTGGGCCTACACTTTAAGAAAGCTTCTAAGCTTCTGCTTTTGAATATCCCTAAAGCTACCATTTAATACATCCAGCTATCACGCTACAAAAACCATATGAAGAACCATGTGGAGAAAAGAGGCACTGAGATTACGGGGAGAGCAGGAAGAGGGAGAGAGTCAGCCATCCCACAATCCCAGCTGAACTTCCACATGGTTCCAGCTCCAGTCAGTATCTGACTGCAATTTCAGGAGAGACTCCAAGCAAGATCAGATGAGCCCAGAACTGTGACAGATAATAAAATGGTTGTTGTTTCAGGTTACTATGTTTTGCGGTAGTTTATTATGCAACAATGGATAACGGAAACGTTCTTTTGTTCAGGATCCTTGGGATCAGAGCTGTGCTTTGGAATTGAGAATCTGTGGGACTTTAGAAGTTAATACAGTACATATGCCATATGTGTATAATACCTCCATCAGGGCCCATGGCATAACCAAACACATTAATATTTCTGCCATAAAATGCATGACTATTTACACTAACTGGGAAAACTAAGGATTATAAAAGTCTTATGACAGTTCGTGTCAGGTTTAGCTGCCAAATGAATCTCAATGTCAAGAAAAAAATCTTTTTAATTTTCAAAATCATGCATCAGAGATTGTGGACCTGTACTTATCTCAAAGGGTTGCTGTAAGGATTAAATAATATATGTGTAAAACAACTAAAACAGTGCCTGGCATGCAGTAAATACTGTTATTATTGATCCCTACTATTTAGAATTCTAGGAATTGGGGATCCAGGCTATTTTAGAGCCTGACCTGATCGTAGTCCTCAGGGCCAAAGGGCGCATCCTGCTGTAGAATATGGTGCAGCCGAGCCTTCACCCGGTGCTGGCAGCTGCTCAAAGAATCCCCATCGCTGTCCAGTAGCCCATTCATGTTGGCACTCTTCACCATTTGTACCAAAATGGGTGTCAGCTCCCCTTCTAGAGCCAGAAGGCCCTAAAGAGAAAGCACAAGGCCTATTTGTTTCCCTTGCACGTTAGCATCCCTAGGCCTAGGTGGTCCCAGGGATTGAATGGAAGCTGGTTGAAGAGATGGGGCCTACCCTCACTAATTATTGTCAGCTCATTCTCGGTAGTACAGAACGGGTCCAATACATGCAGAAACTTCTCTGAGTTGGCCTACAAGCACCCTGAGATGCTCCAGCTGGTTCTCCAAACTCTCTGCTTCTCTACCTAACGGAAACTGGGACTATTAGAACTGTAGTATGCACCTTGGCGAAGGCAGCAGCAGTCATCTGAACACGACCCTCATCAGAGGCATAGATCTTGAGATCGTGGCGGAAAGTGCTATGGAGACGAAGCAGCCCACAACCAGGGAAGCCAGCATAGTCGCCTGGGGACAAAGTGGGGGACCAGGAATGGACTGCTATAAATACTTGTGGAAGAAAAAATGTTCATTTCCCCACTGTCTCTGTCCCTTCATTTTCCCCAACTTACTCTCTAATCATTTTATCCTGGCCCTGTTGTGTTCACTCCCCAAAACACTCACCCTGTCCTCCAGGGTACATGCAGCGAAAAGCTCGCCCCAGCTCCTCAGCCTGAACACGGCCAGCAGGAGTCAGTTCTCCACCCTATTTCAGTACCAGCAACAGAGACGGGGCCAGAGTTTCCCTCTGTGGATCTGAAGGAATAAGGGGCAGTGAATGGTCTAGATCTAAGAAAAATAGTGGGAACATCTAAATGTTAGCTCTTCTGAGGAGACCAGAGAGGTAATTGGGGGTAAAGGTCATCTATAGACTCAAGTAAAAGAGATCTGGTGGGGAAAGAAGATGGACAAAAAAAATAAAAAGAACACAAGATCTGAGAGGTAGTGGTAAGGGGGACTACATCTTACCTTGCCCCTCATTAGAAGCTTTTACTCCATGAGGGTAGTAAGTCAATTGTACCTTCCGGTTTATACCTGAGAAGTGACCATACCTGCAGGATAAAGTCACAATTTATTTTCTGTTCCAGCACCCCAGTTCTCACTGTTATTGGCTCCCTTTTGCTATCCCCTTTCTCACATCTCCAATACAGACTTCAGCTGCTCTAGTTTTCCAGTCTTCTCCTCGATCTCACCACCTGGTTCTTTCTCCAGTTCAGCCAACAACAGCCTTGTGATATCCAGCACCTCCTAGAGGAAATAATAAGGTATCCATGCAGAAGGCCAAGTCCTAGACAGTTACCTTTCCATCCTAGTCTTTTATCAAGACTCCCAGTGCCGTATCCTCTATCTCTCTCATAGCACTGCTCCTCCTGGCCAGATTCACTACCTTACCTGGAGCTGCTCAGGTCGCTTGAGTTTTAATTTCCCTGTCTTGTAGCCACCATGTTTTTCAAACAGAGCAAAAAACCTGAAGAAGTAATGAGAAGCTTCAGTGTGGGATGAGACAGTCAAAGCCTCCAGGACTTGCCCCCCATGCAGTCTTCCTCACGAAAACCTATTTGTGTAAATTAGGACACTCTTCCGACCTTGGGTGTTTCACTTCCATCTTCATCTTCTGCTTGGGAGTACGATCCCCATGACGAATAATTGCAATGACACAACGAAGTTCCATCCTAAGATCATAAATGTTATCAGAGCCTCTCCCACACCCCCATCCCACCTCCTGTCATCACATTACTTCACACGTCAAAAAACAGAGGGCCTGAGCAGGACTCAGGCCTGTGATCTCAGCACTTTGGGAGGCTGAGGTGGGAGGATCAGTTAGGCCCAGGAGAAACATAAGGTGAGCATGAGCTACATAGGGTGAGTCTGTCTCTATAAAAAAAGTTAAAAGAAAAAAAATTATCCAGGCATGGTGGCACACGCCTGTGGTCCCAGCTATTTGGGAGGCTGAGGTGGGAGGATCACTTGAGCCCAGGAGATAGAGGCTGCAGTGAACCATGAGTGCACCACCGCACTCCAGCCTGGGAGACAGAGCCAGATCCTGTCGCAAAAAAAAAAAAAAAAAAAAAAAAAAAAAAGAAAGAAAGAAAAAGAAAAGGGAACTGAGATTAGGAATGGAAGCGGGGCATGGTGGCTCATGCCTGTAATCCCAGCTCTTTGGAAGGCCGAGGCGGGTGGATCACTTGAGGTCAGGAGTTCAAGATCAGATGGTGAAACCCCATCTCTACTAAAAACACAAAAATTAGCCAGATGTGCTCACCTGAACCCAAGAGGTGGAGGTTGCTGTGGGCCAAGATCATGCCACTGCACTCCAGCCTGGGCAACAGAGCTAGACTCTGTCTCAAAAACAAAAAAACAAAACAAAACAAAACAAAACGGGGGGAAAATATAACTGGAGTTAAGAAGACTGTATATAAGAGGCCCAGGCTCCGTTAGTCAGATAGTGTGGGGTCAGGAAGTAACCATTAGTCTGGCTTAAGGGATCCCACAGGTCTTAAGTAGGTTACTCCAGATTTTTTACTTTCGCTTACATAGTGCCAGATGTGGTGGGAACAATGGGAATGTCCTCAGCCTCCGTGGGGATGGACCATGGAATCTGGAACTGTGGGGCAAGCTCCCGCATTATGGTGTTCCTAGAAAGAGAAACAAAGAAGCCATGTAAAAATGAATAAACCAGAACTACTCATATGAATGAAGCTCACAAAAACAAGCAGGCTGCAGGCAGAAGAATACATTAATATAAAGTCTAAAAACATACAAATACCCATATATATGTAGTAAAAATATAAATAAATACACGGGAATGACGAACACCAAATTATGGATTGCGGTTGCCTCTGGGGATGGGGAGGGGATGTTACTAGGGAGGAGTACATAGTGGCTTCAATTATATATATATATATATATATATATATATATACACACAGACAGACACACACACATACATATATATGCGTGTACATACACACACGTATGTGTACACACATGTGTACACACAGTTTGTGTATATAGATACACACATGTATGCGTATATATACACAAGTGTATATAGATACACATATGTGTATATATACATATATATGTACATATATACACAAATATACACATATGTGTACATATGTGTGTGTGTGTATATATATATATATATATATTTTTTTTTTTTTTTGAGATAGAGTTTCGCTCTTGTTGCCCAGGCTGGAATACAATGGCATGATCTCAGCTCACTGCAACCTCCACCCCCTGGGATCAAGTGATTCTACTGCCTCAGCATCCCGAGCAGCTGAGATTATAGGGGCTCAGCAGCACGGCTGACTAATTTTTTGGGTTTTTTTTGGGGTTTTTTTTGAGATGGAGTCTCACTCTTGTCACCCAGGCTGGAGTGCAGTGGCATGATCTCGGCTCACTGCAATCTCTGCCTCCCGGGCTCAAGTGATTCTCCTGTCTCAGCCTCCCAAGTAGCTGGGATTACAGGCGCCCACCAATATACCTGGCTCATTTTTTTTGGTATTTTTAGTAGAGATGGGGTTTCACCATGTTGGCCAGGCTGGTCTCGAAGTCCTGACCTCAGGTGATCCACGCACCCCGGCCTCCCAAAGTGCTGGGATTACAGGCGGAAGCCACTGAGCCTGGCCAATTTTTTGTTATTTGTAGTAGAAACGAGGTTTCACCATGTTGGTCAGGCTGGTCTCAAACTCCTGACCTCAGGTGATCCACCCACCTCGGCCTCCCAAAGTGCCAGGATTACAGGCATCAGCCACCGCACCCGGCCTATATGCCTAATATTTTATTTCTTAAGCTAGGTGGTGAATACATAGATGCTCACTATAGTCATCATTCCTCATATATTTCTGAATGGTTTATACATTACGTGACAAATTTCTTGGAAAGTCAAGTTGCAGAGCAGTATTATAGTATGACCATATTTAGTAAAATAAATACAGTTTGGATATGGCAGAAAAAGATAAATTGTTATGTCTAAAACTGTTAACAACAATGGTCTTGGGGGGGGGCAGTGTTAGAAAGGCAAGGAGCCTGAGGAGCCCTTTCTTTCTTATTTTTATTTTTTTAATTTAATTAACTAATTAATTAATTTTGTATTCATTTATTGGGATGGAGTTTCGCTCTTGTCACCCAAGCTGGAGTGCAATGGCACGATCTCAGCTCACTGCAACTTTCACCTCCTGTGTTCAAGCGATTCTCCTGCCACAGCCTCCCTAGTAGCTGGGATTACAGGCATGCGCCACCATGCCTGGCTAATGTTGTATCTTTAGTAGAAACAGGGTTTCACCATGTTGGCCAGGCTGGTCTCTAACTCCTGACCTCAGGTGACCCACCCAGCTCAGCCTCTCAAAGTGCTGAGTTTACAGGCATGAGCCATTGTGCCTGGCCTGCTTTTTTACTTTTATACCATATTTATGATATTTAAAATAAAGCAAAAACTTTCAAATATTCTTCTGTAAGCCCATTCTCCCCGGCACAGACCACTATGTCTCTTACCCCAGAATCTTGGCACAGTCATCGTAGTATTTCATGGAGTTCTTGACAAAACTAAAGCCATTGACATCACACACAAAGGAATGACCATTGGCACGAAGAAGGTCAAATCCACAAACTGTTTGCTGCAAGGAAAAGAAGAGAGATGAGAACAAGACAGTTACTTTTCCCGGACCCCTGTTCCTTCCTTTCTCCCTCATTTCACAACCTCCCTAGGCCTTCCTCTACCTTGAATGCTACGCAGACTTTCCTGGCCACCAGCTTTTCCATGGCAGTCAGCATGACTGGATATCGAATCTCTTTCCCCTCACTGTCTCGTTCAACCTTCCCATCCAAAGCTGGAGATTTTCTAGCTTCAGCATGGGCATAATCTGGCCCCACTGTATACACCTGCAGGTACATAGCATCACTGAGTATGCCCACAGCTCACCCTGTATATGAGAAGACAATATGAGCACTAGGTCTGTAGACTAGTTTCAGAGTAAAACAACAACAAAAACAAAACAAACAAATCCTAAGCATTAAGGAGACTGACCAACATTTTTCCTACTGAGCCCTACTGAAGTATCATTATGAATTTCTCCTCGGGACTCCACTACTGTCAGGTAGTCCTTATTAAAAAATAATTTACCAACATTATACCATTTTTCTAAGTCAGCCTTGCCCTTGCTCTGATAGTGAAAATGTGAATGTCTGTATCCTCCACTCATTATCTTCACCTGAATTTGAAAGCCAATCACATTCACATCATGTTATTTTCTAGGACCTCCTCCCCATATACTTCCTCCACCTGCTTCCCAAGTACCCCATCCCCACCCACACATTTGTAACCTCTTAAATCCCTATATCCACCATAACCTTGACATCTGTGCCATCTGTTGGCATAAACTCCTCATAGATGTACGACCCCGTCTTTCGGACGCTGCTCTCAGGAGAGTAAACACTGCTTCGGCTGCCAATCTTCAAGAGAAAAAAAGAAGAAAAAACAATGTTGCCTCAGCTCTCTATTCTGTCCCCAAATTCTCCATCTTCCTTCCCCACAACCTCATCCTTGCCCTTTTACCTCTCTGACTCCCCAGATGCTCAAATACCACCCCTACCTTACGAAAGAGACGCTGGCTTCCTCCTCCAGCTGAGCTGGGGTAGTAGATGTAAACATTGTGGTCTTCTGCACTCACTGGCTTCTCCACAAAGGGCTTGGGAAAGACAGCTCCATTGACCTCTACTTGGTCTTCGCCTTCTATCAGGTTGCATTCTGAAAGGTGGTTGTGTGGTCATTCCTATGGCCTAACGTTGTGGAATATTACTAATTCTCATTTCCCCAGGTTTTCATCTCTATAACCCTCAAATTTTTATGACTATATCTTTGTAATAGATGAGGTAAAATCTCCATATAACAGGTCCAAGCCTCTGTCTGAAGACTCATGGTTCTAGCCCCACCCATAATCCAATAACCAAAACCCCACATAGGTAGGTGGTATATAGAAGATGTCTAGAAGATGGAAACGTGGCTAAGTCATAGAAAGCAAGGAAAGGCAGGACTAACCCTCCCTCAGGCCAGGTACTCACCCTCAGGCCGGGCAGGATCACGGTTGAGTACAGCATATCGAGGCAGATCAATACCCTCTTCCTGCAGGATCCGGTACACCTCCCTCCTGTCACCCCCAAATAAAATAGCTGGGAGAGGTGGGAGTAACTAAGGGGAGAGGCTGGGGATTTCATTTGCACAGGATTAAAAGACACCAGGGCACAAAATTATGGTACAAAAATTAGGCGTGTTGGTTTGACTCTGCTCCTCTCAGAGTGGGTTCCCTGAACATGCATGATCCCAAAGCCACCCATCTCGCTGGTCAACAGGAAGTTATACCTATCTTGGATGTAATACTGCATGGCCAGATCATTGATAAGAAAGGGGTTTCGAAGCTTGGAGTAAGCAACAGCTTTGTCCAGAGGAAAGCCTGGAATGGAGACAGGAAATGAAGAGACCAAAGGAAGGGAGAGAAAGAGAACGAGAAGAGCAAGAGAGACACAAAGACATATTCAAGCTATTAGCTGCCACTGAGCTCCTCTACCCATTCAACCCATCACTTATTCTTCTGCCCAGCTCCCAAGTCTAGGATATTTATCAAGAAAAAGTAAAAGAGAAATTATTTTTACAGTCCTTCCAGAGACCCAATTCTGTCAGAGATCCTAAGAGACTTAGAGTTGTCCTGAGGTTAGACTATAGGCTTTAAACCCCCAGCAACTCCTCCAATATGTAGGGAAAGCAAACTCCTTGGCACCGTTCTCTAGTGTGTCACAAGTAGCTGATGGCTCTTTACTAAGGAAATAAGACAATAAGAACCTCATTTCCCAAACCAGTATTCCCACCACCATTCCTTCCCATTTTCCTTCACAGACCCCAACCTTTGGAGTGGAAAGAGATGAGGCAGTGGCAGGATGGCCAGTTTTCCACGGGTTCATTAAGGATTACATCTTCTCCCAGAATGATAACAGTCAGGTAGTCAAATCTGCAGAGTCGCTCTAGGATTTGAGTCATGGGCTTGGACTTGGATTTCTTGGTCATGGCACAGATGCCAACAATGATCTGAGGTTCAGGAGGCTACAGAGAGAAAGTGCTGTCAGAAACTCAAGAACTTCCCACCAATATCACCCCCTTCTGGGAACACTGTCTTATCTTCTTAGGGCACAGAGTTTCTTGCCAGGACTCTGGACCTATGGGACAAAGGGTACCTCCTAACTTTGATTGAGGTTGGGGCACAGCTAGGGATTCCAACTGCCTACAGAATAGGGGCCTTTCTACAGTAGGAAATATGTGCTCAAGCAGGAGAGCTAGAGAACCAACAACCATGAGACAACAGGAAGATCCTAAGGGCAGGGGTTTCTTTTTTCTTGGAGATGGAGTCTCACTCTGTCGCCCAGGCTGGAGTGCAGTGGCACGATTTCTGCTCACTGCAACCTCCAACTCCTGGGCTCAAGCGATTCTCCTGCCTAGGCCTCCCGAGTAGCTGGGATTACGGTGCCCACCACCACACCCAGCTAATTTTTGTACTTTTAGTAGAGACAGGGCTTCACCATGTTGGACAGGCTGGTTTCGAACTCTTGACCTCAAATGATCCGGCCGCCTTGGCCTCCCAAAGTGCTGGGATTACCCACGCCCGGCCAGGGCAGGGGTTTCTAAGAGAGGCAACCTAACCAATCTCTACCGCCCCTCCCCTAAACCAGGATAGGGCCTGTTTATGACAGGGAGTCTATGCATTTGGAAAGAACAAAGAGGTATCTCTAACCAATAGAATCTTAACTCTCTAGGACAGAGGCTCCAACCCCAAGTTACATCATTTTCCCCATTCTTACCACTTCATCCTCCTCATCCTCAAGGAGCTCGCTGTCACTCTCTTCTGGCCTCATGCCTGTTCCACGGCTGCCCAGCCCCTCATCTCCAGCTCCAAGGAAGAAGTGGGCCGTGGTACTCTCACCCTCACTGGCCATCAATGACCACATCCCTGCCGGAACACCCACTCATCCCGCTCTGCAGAGGGGGGTACCCCATCAGCTCAGAACCCAAGCCCCCTGGCAGTGGGTGGGGATGGGGATGGAGATGAAAAGCATAAGAGGGAACTATAAGGGGAAACAAAACAAAGCTATAGGAAGAAAGATCAACAAGAAAGGAGGCATATGGGCTATGACTTGAGATGCTAAAAGAGCCATAAAAGAAAAGCAAGGCATCCCTTTTCCTCCCTGCTCACCCCACTCCAACCAATAAATTAGTAAGAGGATCAGATAATCAGCCCTTACAATGCCGGCATGTCCCTGATTTGGCCAGCAAGAAACATTAACTTCAGGCAGCAAGTGGGAAAGGCAGGTCCTCAAGGAAGGCTACTGTTGAGTCCTACCAGAAGAGAAGGTTAGAGTGACATTTCAAACTTTGGACTCACTTCACAATGTTCCTAGCCCTTTTCCACCTCCTCACAGTAGTGTTGAATTCAGTAATTTAATTCAAAGGCAGAGGAATGAGAGAGCTCAGCTGACTTTCCCCTTAAACCTCATCTTCATTCTTCCCAAAGATTAACTCAAAAAATATTTATTGAGGGCACCCTACATTCTAAGCATTATATCAGAACATTAAGGCCAGGCACACTGGCTTACACCTATAATCTCAGCGCTTTGGGAGGCTGAGGAGGGTGGATCACTTGAGTCCAGGAGTTCGAGACCAGCCAGGGCAACATGTCGAAACCCAGTTTCTACAAAAACATACAAAAATTAGGCAGGCATGGTGGTGCATGCCTGTAGTCCAGCTACTTGGGAGGCTGAGGCAAGAGGATCATTTGAGCCCAGGATGCGGACGTTGCAGTGAGCCGAGATCACGCCATTGCACTCCAGCATGGGTGACAGAGTGAGACCCTCTCTCGAACCAAAAATTAAAAAAATAATAAAACCCACATGCTCTCTCCTTCATCTACTCCACCTTAAAAGACAGTTGCCCAGCCAGATACCATGGTTCATCCCTATAATTCCAGCATTTTGGGAGGCTGAGGCAAGAAGATCGCTTGGGCTTAGGGGTTTGAGACCACCCAGGGCAACATAGCAAGACCTTATCTCTACAAAAAAATTTTAAGGCTGGGTGCAGTGGTTCATGCCTGTAATCCCAGCACTTTCGGGGGCTGAACCAGAATGTCTGCTTGAGCTTCAGAGTTCGAGACCAGCCTGGGCAATATAGGGAGACCTGGCCTTTAGAAAAGCTTTTTCTTAAATTAGCCTTGCATGGTGGCACGTGCCTGTGGTCCCAGCTACTTGGGAGGCTAAGCTGGGAGAATTGTTTAAGCCCAAGAGGTCGGGACTGCAGTGAGCCGTGATTGTACCACTGCACTCCAGCCTGGGCGACACAAAAATACCCTGTTTCAGCCGGGCACGGTGGTTCACGCCTGTAATCCCAGCACTTTGGGAGGCCGAGGCAGGTGGATCACGAGGTCAGGAGATCGAGACTATCCTGGCTAACACGGTAAAACCCCCGTCTCTACTAAAAATACAAAAAAAAATTAGCTGGGCATGGTGGCGGGCTCATGCAGTCCCAGCTACTCGGGAGGCTGAGGCAGGAGAATGGCGTGAACCCGGGAGGCGGAGCTTGCAGTGAGCGGAGATTGTGCCACTACACTCCAGCCTGGGAGAAGGAGCGAGACTCCATCTCAAAAAAAAAAAAAAAAAAAATACTCTGTTTCAAAAGAAAAAAAAAATTTTTTTTTTCTTGAGACGGAGTCTCGTTCTGTCGCCCAGGCCGGAGTGCAGTGGCATGACCTCAGCTCACTGCAACCTCCCCCTCCCGGGTTCAAGCAATTCTGCCTCAGCCTCCCAAGTAGCTGGGACCACAGGCACACCCCACGATGCCCGGCCAATTTTTTGTATTTTTTTTTTAGTAGAGACGAGGGTTCACCATGCTGACCAGGCTGGTCTCCAACTCCTGACCTCATGATCCGCCTGCCTCGGCGTCCCAAAGTGCTGGGATTACAGGCGTGAACCACCATACCTGGCCAAAAAGTTTTTAAAAATTAGCCAGGCATAGTGAGTGGTACACGCCTGTGGTCCCAGCTACTCAATAGACTGAGGTAGAAGGATTGTTTAAGCCCAAGAGGTCAAGGCTGCAGTGAGCTGTGATCGTGCCACTGCACTCCAGCCTGGGTGAGAGCAAGACCCTGCCTCAAATAATGATAACAATAACAATAATAATAGAAGACAAATGCCCAAGTTCAGAAAATCTGTTCAGGGAAAGAGGTCTAGTGTGGGTGGGACGTTGAGAATACAGGCATCCATACAGCAGTCTCCAACCCATTCTCAAACTGAAATCTCAATGTTCTCTCTAGTGTCCCCTGGTACTATAGAACCAGTGCTAGTCTAGGCCAAGGTCCCTCACACCAGGAGCCACAGTGAAAAAAAAAAAAAAATCCCGGCTGTAACTGTACCAGTAAGAATATCTTAAGACTTTAACTTGAACCAGCAGTTCCACTTCGGTGTACACACAAGTAATGTAGTTGTTCTCAACCAGCTGTGATTTTGCTGCACAGGGGACGTTTGGCAGGAGACATTTTTGGTTGTCACAATTGGAAAGGTACTATTGGCATCTAGTGAGTAGAGGCCAGGGATACTGCTAACCATTCTAAAATGCATAAGATATCTCCTCACAACCAAGAATTATCCAGCCTTAAATCTCAGCAGTGCTGAGGTGGAGAAACCCTGCTGCAGAGAAATTCTCCTACATAAGAAGACTTTTGTGAGGAACTTCTTAATCTTCTTCATCTCTCTGTTGGTAATGAGAAAAACTGAAAACAGTTCAGAGGTTACACGTAGAATCAATAAATATAATGTCATATATAGAAATGATAGACTAATAGCAATGTAAAAATAAAAGCTATATGTAATAAATGGACAGTTTCCAAATACAAACCGCAGAAATATACCTGCAGTACAATGCTATTGTATAAATACAAATGTTACATATGGTTTACGACTGCATATATAATTAGTAGAAGTATAAAAACAGGGACTGGAAAGAAAGACATCAAATTCATGATAGTGGTTACCTTTGAGAAGAAGGGAGAATGGAACTGAGGATTCAAATGGTACTCCACAACCTTATCTACAGTGTTTATTTCAATTGTAAAAAAGATCTGAAGCAAATACACAAAAGGTTAACATTTGTTCCTATGAACTGTAAGGATATGAAAATCTGTTATTATTTTCCAAAAATAAAAATTGAGTCACACATCAGCAATTTTCCGTGGTCTCCAAAAGTTCTCAGAAAGACTGACCAATGACTCTAGTGAAAGCCACAAACTCCTTAAGTAAATGAACTTGTCTTACAGAAATAATATCTTATATACATAGTCTCATAGATTTTGAAAATAGTCTTGAATAATTATTTTCTCTATCTTTATTTTAAACTCTTTCATTAAAACTGGGGTTTGCAATTTTGACTAGAAAGTTCTAGCTGACCACCAGGCACGGTGGCTCACACCTGTAATCTCAGCACTTTGGGAGGCCAAGGCAGGCAGATCACTTGAGGTCAGGAGTTCAAGAACAGCCCGGCCAACATGGCGAAACCCCGCCTCTACTAAAAATACAAAAAATTAGCCGGGTGGGTTGGCACACGCCTGTAATCCCAGCTACTCAGGAGGCTGAGGCTGGAGAATCGCTTGAACCCAGGAGGTGGAGGTTGCAGTGAGCTGAGATCACGCCGCTGCACTCCAGCCTGGGCGACAAGAGTGAAAATCCTGTCTCAAAAAAAAAATAAAAAGAAAGTTCTAGTGGACTTTTATATATACCTCGACCTCTTGACCTTTCCAGTTTTCATCATCTGCTGTCTTTACTTCTCAACTGCCACGGGGGTGCGACATTCTCCTTAGACTTAATATTTCTAGTTGTGCACTGCAGGTCTCATACACACACTCTTCCCCTGATAAAAACGCTATTTTTTAAAATTCCTTTTCAGTGACCTGACCCAATTTCCCTGACTTGGGACATTCCCAAGGTCCCTGTATAGTCTGAGCAAGTAGAATTTTGTTGCATTCCTTATCCTCGCTCTGAAGTAGGGACTTTCTCTCAAGTCTAAGATTCCTAACCCTTTGCCCTTCTTCCATTGAGTCCTTCCTCGTTTTCTACTGAATGTACACTCATGTTCTTGAAATTCTACTGCAACTGCATAACGGGGCATGGTAAGTAATAGAATAGGGAAGAGACTGTTTACAAATATGCGGCTGAAGAGAGACGAAAGGTCTAAATTCCCAGTTAACAAAGCAAAAATAGAAGCCTGACAGAAATAGCTATGAAATAAGCCAGGATTTATTTAGATGCACCTCTGGAAGAAGCTGAGCTTTAATGTGGTGTTCCCAGAGCCGCTTCCCTGTTTTCCATGCTCTTCTCCCCATCCGCCTCTCCCCCAAACTTTGTTGTGAAAGAAAAGAAAACTTCACACTCCACACTGGGCTAAAGGGCAGTCTTACTCTGACAGGAATCAATGTGAATGGAAGGAAAGAAGCAAGGAGATAGACGAGTAAGGTAACGAGGGAGGGGCAGGGAGTCAATCTTCTCAGGAACATCTATGTTAAATCAGATCTGGAGAAGGGGTAGAAGGGAGGGTAAATGGTGTAACTTCTTTTTCCCTTAGAATTTAGGGCTCCCTGCATAGTCATCTAATTTCCTAAATCACTATGCACTTGATGGTGGACTCCATCGGTAGTGAAGAGGAAATACCAATACAATTTCCAGGCAGGAATCTTTCCAACACAGAAGAACTCCTCAGGCCCCCAACACTATTTTCTGCCCACCTTGAACAGTGGACGCCTCACTTCCTTCTTAATGCAATTTTTAATTCTTCAGACACACTCCTCATTTCGACTCTGATCAACTGTGCTCCTCTCCCTCTTCTCAGTATCAGCTGCTTCGTTCCGCCTTCTTTCCCCAACTTGCTACGATTCTTGCCCCAATACTGACTGCAGCCTCCCCATCCCGCCCCGAATCATTGGTCAACTAATTCCATTAATCCAACTAATCCTCGCACTCACTGATTCCCCAGTATTAAACTCCTTCACCCCCTCGTACGAGTCACCATACTTGGTAACATCTTTATATTGACCCCTCAGTGACCCCCCACAATGACGGCCTGCCATCCATTCTTTCCTCACACCACCCCTCTCTCCAGGCTGTCTTCTCTCCGCCGCAACCCATTCCTCAAGCTATCCCCCTCCCCCTGGACTCCAGCCCCACCCCTCCTAGCGCAGATCCCTTCCACCTTGATCCTCTCCCTTGTACGGCTCCGCTCCTCCATCCTCCCACAGGACCCCCTCTTCCTCACGCAGACCCCCACATACCTATCTATCTCCTCTCCCGCCGACCCCCTTCTCGGTACTCTCCTCGCACAGCTCCGAGTCACGAATACCGCCCTCGCATCCCGACTCCACTAGCCTTTGCCCGCCCCCGCCTTCGCCGCCTCACTCTCCCTACTCTGACACTAAGGCCCCTCCGCTGGGCCTCTTCCCAAAGTGGAGCCCACCCGGAACGAACCCCAGCCCTGGGAACCCACCAAGCCCACTCTACCGCGCCCACCCCCTCCGATACCGCCCCCAGCCCCAGCCACTCCCCCACCGCCCCCAGCCTTCACTCACCCGCCTCCCTCCGCTCGCGCAGCCGAACCTGCCGGCAGCGACACCTGACAGCGGCCCAATCAAAGCGCGACTTCTTTGCGGTGCCACCAATCAGCGAAGGGCGCGCACCGGTAACAGAGTCAGGCTGCGTTGGCCGGCGCTTCTGCGCGGAGGAGCCTGACCCCTAGTGGCTCTGGGAGGGAATGCAACTTGATGCTCCCTTCCTTTGATTTCTTACTGTGTCGCCAAAGTCCAGATGCGTGGTCTAGACAGAGACGTTTCCATGGGACGACAGGGTGGGTGGGAAGCCTGATGCTGAGAAAGAGGAAGAGGCAGAGTTTGTACCATTGCTGTTCCTTCAGAGCAAAACCAGGTCTTCGTTTGTCTTATGAGACAAAACAGGGTCTCATACATATACAGATCCAATAAATAAAAGTTGAAAATATTAACAGATGTAAAGAGGGGTGATAGGGAGACTAAAGACAAAAAAGAGACAAGGAGAGAAGCAGGTAAGAAAGTTGTGGGAAGGAACAGAGAGACATTTACAGAGGAGGCAAGAAAATGGATGGAACTGGAACTCTAGACAAATTGATTCCTATGTTCACAGCCTGCTTCTATGCTCCAGACAAAGCTGGATTTGAATCCTGGCCTTACCTGTAATAGCTGTGAAGCCTTGAGCGACTCACTTAACTTCTCTGAGCCTTTATTTTTCTCATCCATAAAAATGGGATTTAAAACCTAGGGCAGGGCTCGGTGGCTCACGCCTGTAATCCCAGCACTTTCGGAGGCCAAGTCAGGTGGATCACTAGGTCAGGAGGTCGAGACCATCCTGGCCAACATGGTGAAACCCCGTCTCTACTGAATATACAGAAATTAGCCCGGGGGGTGGTGCACACCTGTAATCCCAGATACTCGGGAGGCTGTGGCAGGAGAATTGTTTGAACCTGGGAGGTGGAGATTGCAGTGAGCCGAAATGGCGCCAGTGCACCCCAGCCGGACAAGAAAGCCAGACTCTGTCTCAAAAAAAAAAAAAAAAAAAAAAAAAAAAAAAAAACCTAATTAAGGCCGACTGTAGTGGCTCACGCCTACAATCCCAGTACGTTGGGAGGCTGAGGCGGGCAGATTGCTGGAGTGCAAGGAGTTCAAGACCAGCCTGGTCAACATGATGAAACCCTGTCTCTACAAGAAATACAAAAGCTACCCAGGTGTGGTGGCATATGCCTGTGCTCGCAGCTACTTATGAGGCTGAGGTGGGAGGATCATTTGAACCTGGGAGATGGAGTTTGCAGTGAGCCAAGATCACCTCACTACATTCCAACCTTGGTGACAGAGCAAGACCCTGTCTCAAAAAAAACAACAACAAAACACGTCACTTAAAGGGTACTGATAAGATGAAAGCATTTTGTATGGTATATGTTATGCTCTTATCATCCTCACATCTTCACTCGGGTTTCCCTGGTCAAGACAGTTGTTCCCTCTTTCTTCTCTGCAATATTAGGGGTCTTGCCACTTTTCCAGGTGTGCCTCATTGTACTGACCCTACAAGGACTCCTGAATGGACATAGAAATGATTCTAAGGGCTTGAATAGATTATTCTAAGAGGAATAGATGCCTCCCTAGTTCATGCTCAGGCTCATACCCCCTCCACTACTCTAGGCTTTCAAACTAGCTATTACAGCATCTTCCATCCCTTACTATCCCCATGAAAATGTAGACTCTGTCCCTAGTAATCATTGGAACAATCCAATTCAACTCAGTGAAATAATACATATAAAAGTTCCTTGTAATTGTAAAGTGCTTTAAAAATATTAAATACTATTGACAACAATAATTCTTATTAAATAAATGAAATACCATATATCAATACCATATATTGATTACTTCCATATGCTGTAAAATACTTTTTTAAATGAGCATTAATATATTATGTGCCTGTCAAAGGCACATGAGGGATAAGAAAAGCGCACAAGTACATGTGTTTTCTCAGTGGAATTATTGTTCACATTTGGGAAGCTACTCTCTAAACTTGGGTAATTCCTCTCCTCCTCTGGCTGTCTTATTTCTCCTTCTGTAATTATCTCTTCCCACTTCGTATTCCTTAATCTTAGTAACACCCTCTCAATCAAACAGCAACCCTACTGCTCTGGAAGATTATTTCCCTATTTATCTGGATAAATACATGCTATTCTAAGAAATTATATTTATTTACTCAAGGCTACTTTTTAACCTAGGTAAAGAGGCCCCACAACACAGGTAATACTTTCCACACTGCAGCTGCATAACTGTTCTCCAATAATTGATGTCTTACCAGAAGAAGAAGGGATGGACACGAGAGAGGTGGACACTTCTAAGAATACCCACAAATGAAGAAGGTAGAATAAAAGGATACAAGGAAGGCTTAAGGAGAATGAAGGGAATGATAGTAGTATGGGGGAATTCTCGATGTAAAGGGAATTCTCTTTCCCAAATACTCTCTCTTAAGATTTCCAAGTATCTGTCTTGTGGGTACACCAGGATAGCCGAGGGAAGGGACTAATGCCACCGTGCTACTCCAACTTAACTGACCCTCCACGCTGAAGCCCCTCATCTCTATTTCAACTCTAGCATTCATTCTCCTTGCTACCAGGACAAAGGTCAAGTCATACCTGGAGCTGGGAAACAAAGCCCTCTCAAATCTGAATATGCGTTTTATGAGGAGAGAGAGCAGGAGAGGGGACCACGAGGAAGGCAGAGATTCCCTGACGACCTCATGCCCTTGTACACCACTTGCCTTTACTCTCCAGATTAAACAGCATTAGGGAGCCAAGAGAGGAAACACGTGTGGTGTCTGGAGACCTGTGCCTGCCTGTTCCAGTCCCACACCCAGTCATCTCACCACACCCTTCACCTCACTTTACCTTCTCCTCCAGCACAGGAACTAGGAACTACGGAGAGAGAAGCCAAGGGAGAGGAGGAAGAGGAAACTAACGATTCCCCGCCCAACCCCAGCCCCACATCCAGCACCACCAACAGGTGGGCAAGCTTGCCGAGAAAACGCAGAGGGCATCCGGTGAGCAGCAAACACATCTGAGCCTGGAAAAGACCCAGAGAAGTAAAAGATCAAAGGTGAGGTAGGAGACGGGGAGGAAAGTGGGAGAGACAAAAGGAAAACAAAAAGTGGGGGATCATGAGAAGTAGAGGCAGGAAATAACAGGGCTTCAGACTTGGGTGCAGAGTGGAGGTGGAGGACACAGCACAGATGGCATAAGAATTAATCTTTCCCTGGTTCCTCCCAGGGAGTCCTTTCTCAACCTTGTAAGGCGTGCACAGAGGTGGCAAGGAAGCACCTTGCTCCTCTTCCTGGTTCTAAGGAAAAGGTGACCTTGAGCCAATGGGTGTCTTTCCCAGTGCCTGCCTCTAACCCTGTGCTTTCTCCATATCCTCCTCCGGTATCTGTGCTTATTCCACGGTTTCCCCGCGGCTGCCCCCGGGAGACGGAAGAGGTGACTGGGGCAGGCCGAAAGCAGAGGAAAGGTTGGGCAATGTCACCCTTGCACACCCACAGGGTAGACGGATCGAGTTTCGGCTTAAACCGAGGGGTTTGGGGGAAGGGTGTTAGGGTTTAGCTAGTCCACGTGGGTGCTGTCCTCCACTTGGTGCTGAAATCTCGGCGGCCACATCCCGGGGGCGGGTGGGGGCTACATCCCCGGCTTTAGACGCGCGAGTCTCAGGTCCCGCTAATTACCTGGCGGGTGCTGCCCACCCCTGCCCCCGCGCACCTAGCGCGGTGGCAGGCGGGAAGGCGGGGCCTGGGGGAGCCTCCTCCCCGGAGACTGCGGCTGGGGCCTCCCTCTCCTCCGCCCGCCCGCCTGCCACTAGCTCATTGCGCCTCTCTTGCAGTCTGGTTGGCACCGGCTCCCATTCCGGCTCCAGCCTCCAATCCGACCCCCATTTCGGCTGCAGCCTCGGACCTAGCTCGGGCCCTCAGTCCATCCGGTTGCATCCTCCCTCCCTGTTCCGGATCTTATCTTGCGCCAGCGCCTACTCCAGGATCCCGTAGCTAGACCTCAAGCCATGGCTGGTCCCTTCTCCCGTCTGCTGTCCGCCCGCCCGGGACTCAGGCTCCTGGCTTTGGCCGGAGCGGGGTCTCTAGCCGCTGGGTTTCTGCTCCGACCGGAACCTGTACGAGCGGCCAGTGAACGACGGAGGCTGTATCCCCCGAGGTAACAGTGCCTGAGGCGCGGGAGGAGGCGGGGGCAGGTGGTGATGGGGACGAAGGTGCGGGTAGAAATGAGACTCCGGGCAACAGAGAAGGGCTATAATCACGAAGGCCCTGGAGCTGGAGGGCTGTGCAGTCTGCAGACCTCAGTGGGGGGGGAGTGGGGGCCAAAACCGTAAAGCAAGAACGTTCCTGGGGACCTGCCAAGACCAGCTCTGGCCGCTCTGGCCCTACGAGTTCCAGCTGCACTCGCTGCCCAAATCCCTAATTGTAAATCCAGGAACTATCCTTTTCGCTCCCCTCCATCTCCTTCCCTCGTTTCCTCAATTCCTCTCCTTAGGCTTTTCCCCTCCTCCATCCCTAGTGTTGTGTCATGGGAGGAAAGAACTGAGCAGACCTGAAGAAACTGAGCTGGCCAGCCAGAGGCAACTAGAACTATTAGGAAAGCATAGACTCTGAAAGTCCCTAAAGAGATTACCAAGGTTTAGCCTCTTTCTAATTCCCCCTCCTCCCACGGAGCAAAGCCAGACATGGCCAACTGGACAGCTCCCAGGTAACTGCACTAGGTCTAGGCGTCTGTGCCCTCCCTCCATGGTTACTGGGTACCCCCTCCCCAGCGCTGAGTACCCAGACCTCCGAAAGCACAACAACTGCATGGCCAGTCACCTGACCCCAGCAGTCTATGCACGGCTCTGCGACAAGACCACACCCACTGGTTGGACGCTAGATCAGTGTATCCAGACTGGCGTGGACAACCCTGGCCACCCCTTCATCAAGACTGTGGGCATGGTGGCTGGAGATGAGGAGACCTATGAGGTAGGGGGTCCCCAGAGTCTCCCTGATGATCCAACTCATCTTCCCAGTAATCCCAGCTCCTTTCCCCTAAAGACCTCTCACTTTCCCCCAAGACTCTGAGCCCCCCATACTTAAGTTTTCGGACCCAGTGAAATCAATGCACAATTGAAATCTGGGGAGGGATTCCCTCTCCTTAACCATCTCTCCCTCTTAACTCCCCTTAGGTATTTGCTGACCTGTTTGACCCTGTGATCCAAGAGCGACACAATGGATATGACCCCCGGACAATGAAGCACACCACGGATCTGGATGCCAGTAAAGTGAGTTCAAATATTCCACTTCTGATTTGCATTGCCTGTGTACAACACTCTGTATCTCCAACCCCTTCACCTTATTTCCTGACTCATGGTCATTATACTGCTGAGCTTTTAATCTTGATGTAAGGAAAGAATCATATCTTAAGGGGCAGCATATATGGAGATGGAAGGATAGATAAGAATGACCATGGCCCAGGGTGGGTGGTTTGGGGAAGGGTCTGCAATGCCCCCTTCAATTCGAGTGCTTTCCCAAAGGGCCTCTTCTTCCAATGCATGCAGGAAGAATGCACAAACAGTCCTCTAATGCCTAAGGAAGGTCTCTCCTTTCCCAGGGGCCCTCAGTTCCCACCGTGTTTCTGTGACTTATATTCATTTCCCTTATCTCCCAGATCCGTTCTGGCTACTTTGATGAGAGGTATGTATTGTCCTCTAGAGTCAGAACTGGCCGAAGCATCCGAGGACTCAGTCTGCCTCCAGCTTGCACTCGAGCAGAGCGGCGAGAGGTGGAACGTGTTGTGGTGGATGCACTGAGTGGCCTGAAGGGTGACCTGGCTGGACGTTACTATAGGCTCAGTGAGATGACAGAGGCTGAACAGCAGCAGCTTATTGATGTGAGGGCCTTAAGAGGGTGCTGGTTGGTGGGAGCAGATGGGGAAGGCTGGGCCAGATGAGACATGGGCTCTGAGAAGCCCAGGGGCCACCATGAAGATTCTTAACCCAAGTCCCGTTACTCTTCCCAGGACCACTTTCTGTTTGATAAGCCTGTGTCCCCATTGCTGACTGCAGCAGGAATGGCTCGAGACTGGCCAGATGCTCGTGGAATTTGGTATGAAGCTGCTCCTTATCTCTTTTGTCTTCATGGCCACATAAATGCCTTTTTTCCCTCCATCTCTCTCAATTCTTGCCTTGCCTCTTGATCACTGTCCCTCTCTGGCCCTCAGGCACAACAATGAGAAGAGCTTCCTGATATGGGTGAATGAGGAGGATCATACACGGGTGATCTCCATGGAGAAGGGTGGCAACATGAAGAGAGTGTTTGAAAGATTCTGCCGAGGCCTCAAAGAGGTTGGAGAAGATTGTGTAGGGGAGCTGGGTGGGAGGACATAAGGAAAACCAAAGAGTAGCATAAATAGATTATGTAATTTATCAACCAACCCAGGACATGTCTGATAGTAAAAAGGACTATCTAGGACTCACTCTAGGACTAAAGGTATAAACCAGCTGGGACCATACTGAGAAAACTAGGACATGTGGTCACACTAAGATTAGGAAAAGAAAGAGTGTCAGGAATCTTAGGAAGTGAGTAAGGCAGTTGACAGAGAATGCAAAGAAGGAATAACTGAGATGGCATGTCAGAGCCTGGGATGTGTGCAGTGGGATGGTGAGGTGTGTAGATAAGGAAAACATTTGAGCTCAGACTGATGTTGGCGCGGAGAGGTTGCTGTGTTCATGACTCTAATATAACCACCCAGTTCTGAGCCAAGGTAGGCCTTGACTCTGGATTCTATCATTCTTGTTAAAGTATCGGGTCTAGGCTTTAAGTTGAGAGTTCGGAGGGAGACTGGGAAGGTGGAGGATAGAATGGTTCAAGTTCTAGAATATGTGGCTCTAGATGAGAGGTTGAACTGAATCATCAATCCTACACGGATTGGGTCTCCATATTCAAGTCTACATTAGAAATCCCCATAAACTCAATTCAATTCTTACTGTATGTTCTCAAATATACAGTTCTATTTTAGGTTTGCAAAGAAAAAGAGCTCTTCTTTTAGATTCTGAGAAGTTTCTACTATTTTTGGCAAGTAATAGATACGTATTCTCACTATGAGTGGGTAGGGAAGTACCTTTAAATGATATGCCTCAGTTTCCTCGTCTGTAAAATTGGGATAATGAGATTTTCTACATTTTAGGTTGTTGTGGGGATTAAATGAAATACAGGTAAAGTACTTGGTCCACAGTAAGTGCTTAATAAGTGTTAAAGTGTCAGCTGCATTATTATTCTAGATGGAAGGGTTTCCCCCATGTTCAGCATGTAAGATATCCCCTATGCCATGGTTCTTTCTGAACTACAAACAGGATCCCTTTACTCATGTTGGGTAGTGGTCTTTGTGACCATCACTGTGGTAGATCCCTTGTCTCTTGAACTCTAATAGTCATCTTCATGACTACATGGTTAATGGAAGCAAAATGCCTTCCCCCTGTCCCCTATTCCTATGAATCTGGCTTTCCTGCTCTGTTTTCATCTTTCTCTGCATTCACACAGGTGCTCCGTTCACAGCTAACAGAACGTTATCTCACCCTTCCTGGCAAAGCTTACACCTTCATCTTCTGTCTGAAAGGACCCTTCCAAGCTCTAGGCTCATTAGCAAAGCAAAGATAATCGATGCATGCAGAACTCATTGAATAATCAGTCCTCTCTCAGTTCAGTTTACCACCTCTGTTCATTTCCCTAGATCATCCTTAATACACCACTCCTTCGAGTTTTCTTCTTCCACATAAGATATTTTTTCACAATCTCATTATTATGCACATCATAATTTTGCATCACGCATGCATGAAAACAATAACAAACCATTTTCTTAAAAAAAAGACCAGTGTCATTCATTCACAGCCAAGTTTCTGTTCTAGACATATTTCTAGTGTTCTTGTGGGTCTAGCTAAGGGAGGGTCCAGGGTTAATGAAATATCCCTGATTTTTCATTAACAAAACCTTTGTGGACTCAGGTGGAGAGACTTATCCAAGAACGTGGCTGGGAGTTCATGTGGAATGAGCGTTTGGGATACATCTTGACCTGTCCATCTAACCTGGGCACTGGACTTCGGGCAGGAGTGCACATCAAACTGCCCCTGCTAAGCAAAGTAACGGAGTTGTGGGGTTACAGAGGGGTGTGAGTAAGGAAGGGTGGGTTGTGGATGGGGAGGAGTGGACCCTTTGGAAAGGAGCCAAACATTTTGTGGCTAAAGGGTCAGGGGACAGGCCAGGCACAGTGGCTCATGCCTCTAATCCCAACACTTGGGAGGCCAAGGCAGGCAGATTACTTGAGCCCAGGAGTTCAAGACCAGCCTGGGCAGCCTGGCGAAACCCCATCTCTACTACAAATACAAAAGTTAGCTGGGTGTAGTGGAGGCTGAGGTGAGAGGATCACTTAAGCCTGGGAAGTCGAGGCTTCAGTGAGCTGTGATCACTCCAGCCTGGGTGACAGAGAGAGACCCTGTCTAAAAAAAAAAAAAGAAAAAAGAAAAAGAAAAAAAAAAAGGTCAGGAGACAGAGCTCTGAGCAGGTTCAGGGCTCTTTCAGGTAGGACTAGTCTCTGCCTCTATTGGCCCTGCTCCCAATCCCTATCTCCTCTCTAGGATAGCCGCTTCCCAAAGATCCTGGAGAACCTAAGACTCCAAAAGCGTGGTACTGGAGGAGTGGACACTGCTGCCACAGGCGGTGTCTTTGATATTTCTAATTTGGACCGACTAGGCAAATCAGAGGTGAGATCCTAAGGGATTAGGATGAGGAGAGGTATAGGTCTGCGGGGGCTGAAATATGGCAGTGAGTGAGCCTCCTGAAATGAAATTCAGGTTGAGTGGGGAGGCAATTGGAAATGAGCAGGCAAGTCAGTCAGTGCTAAAGAAAAACTCAGATTGTAGGAAGCAGAGATCAAAGATTAGTGTCCTTCAGGTGGAGCTGGTGCAACTGGTCATTGATGGAGTAAACTATTTGATTGATTGTGAACGGCGTCTGGAGAGAGGCCAGGATATCCGCATCCCCACACCTGTCATCCACACCAAGCATTAACTCCCCATCGCCAGCTGATGACTCAAGATTCCCAGGAGTTCTGCTCATTCTAATGATGGCCCATTCTACTTGCTCTGGACCTGCTCCCGCATCCCCTGCCTCCATCCTAGTAAAGACTCCTTGCTATGCTGCAGCTGTCTGTGTTATTTCTAATGGTGGGGTGAGGAGGGAGCAGCCTTCAGGAAATGAAAAGAGGCAGTGGGATTGTTTATGATGGAAAGAGACTCCAGATACGGCATCCCGGGAACACTGATTCTCAGGTGGGTGGAAAGCATTAACATTTTACCCATATTCCTCATCAGCTTCTGAAAATAATCACGTCTGTTTGCACTTTATTCATTATGCACTTGTTTGCACTTTATTCATTATGACTTAAGATTTCTCTCCCCACAATCTCCTTCTATGGTAGAGACAGGCTCATAGCAGGTGGCCAAGGAAGCTGATAGTCAATACCAGGGACCAGGAAGGTCGTGACCAGTCCTGGAGGCCCCAGGCTGTACTTCGACCTATAATAGACAGGGAATGGGAGTAATATCACACCTCTGCTCTCCAGGAGCATTGACACTTGGATATTAGCGCTCTGCCTGGAGACTCCTTCACTCCAGGGATCTCCCTGGGTGCACTCTAAGAGCCAGACAGCACCAAATTAGGGGTTTGATTCTGGGTCAGGAGATGGAAGATCAAGCTGTGCAGCTGGGAACTCACCTTGCTGTTCTGGGCTCTCCTTCCCCTCGTGTTGGGCCCATGCAACTGCTTGTCGCTGCTCAGGACTCAGAAAGGCCATTTGCTCAGGAGTGACAGCCACAGCCTGAGCACTGGTGAGACTAGATAGTTGGGTGGGACTAAACACCACCTGGGGCAGGGGTAGGAATCAGTGCATGCATGTAGTCCCCATTGGGCCCTGGCTCTCCTGTGGTCACCCCAGTCCATTAATACTTACAGCAAATTTAGGAGGAGGGATGACAGAAATGGCAAGAGGAGTAATACCCTGGATCTGTCCCCACAGCAGTGCTGAAAGAGCCAGGTCTGGGATCCCAGCTGTTGAAGCAAGTGGCATCCAAACATTGTCTTAGACTGACCTTCCCTCTCTTCAAACCTATAGACCTTCTCTAACTACTCCCAAAGTGCCCTATCATAGATCTTCCCCAATATGTCTCTAGCCCCTTATTTAAACACCCTTTCAGGCCCCCACCTTAAGAATTGCAGGGCAGTCTTCCATCCAGTCCACCCATGGTATAGAAACCAAACCAACTTGCACCAGCAGTGGCCCAGCTCCCCACCTGCTATGGTGCCAATTTCAGTGAAGATCTCAGGCCCCCAGTTACTGATTGGGCCAAACCCACCGGGCAGTACAAGGAGGTGGGCCAGAACCTCCAGTTGTTCCTCAGAGCACTGGAGATGCAGGGTGCCCAGGAAGAGAGCTGCTTGGCTGTAGAACAGTGGGAAGGAAGAAGAATTTGGCTTCAGCAAAAAGGGCCTGTGGTCATGAGACAAAGGGAGAGATGGCTTCAAATGAGTTTCCTTCCTCCATGGGACCAGACCTTCATGATCCTCCTTTACCTCAACAAGTCCACCTTTACCTCAACACGACCACCCTCAGCCCCTTCACAAGTGACCTAAACTCCCAACTGCTGATGTGCTGGAGCTCCTCTGGCCGCAGTCCACAGAGAGTATAACCCAGCGCTGTCAGATGAATGAAGTCCAGGTGGCTCACATGCCGACCACTCTGCCGTAGGAAACTGGAGACCACAATGCGGAGCTGGGGTGGGGGTTGGGAGCAGAGGGGAAGGAGAAAAGTTATGGAGAATTAACGGACAGGGAAGTGATAGTTGTTACTGGGTTATATTCTGTTACTATTAAGACCTAAGGAGTCATGGGGAAGGCTGAGGACTCAGAAAAGGATAGAAAAAGAGGAAGCCTCCAGGAAAAGAGGTAGGAGACAGTATTATGTGTCCAGGGCCTCAGAGTGAGTAAATCAGAGTCCTGAAGGTCACTAGTAGGGGTTATTAACAAAAGATAGAAAGAATGACCAGGTAGGGTCACAGGAAAAAATTCCTTGGGCTTTAGATGATCTATAGGACTGTGTCTGTGGGATGGGTGTTTGGGAAGCAGTAGGGAGGAGGAAAAGTGTTACCTGAGTGGAGCTCCAGCCATCTATCTGCCCCAGGGTGCTCAGCACTCCCCAGTCCACTAGGATCAGCTCCTGTAGTTCCTGATCTCCTAGACCTATTAAGAGCCTACCGAGCTGCAGGATCTGCTCAGGACGAAATCCCCGGGGGGGACCCCACAACTAGGAGAAAGACAGGAACAATGTGAGTGGAAAAGCAGTGGATTGGGAGTCAGACTGCTGGGTTTTAAGTCTTGCCTCTGCCCTTAGCCGTATAACTCTAGGTAAATCACTTGCCTTTTCTTTAGTTTCCTCCACATAAAATGAGACAGTTGCCTTACAGTTCCTCTGACTAAGGTGTTTTGAAAGACATTACGGTCAGTGGAAAAGAAGAGCAAACTAACTCTAGTCCATGAGTTCCACATTTTTATGTGCATCAGACACAGAGATGCTTATTAAAACACAGATGCCTGGGGCCCAGCACAGTGGCTCACAGCTGCAATCCCAGCACTTTGGGAGGCTGAGGTGGGAGGATTGCTTGAGCCCAGTTCAAGACCATCCTGGGCAACAGAGTCAAAACTCATCTCTACCAAAAATACAAAAATTAGTGAGGTGTGGTGGCGTGCACCTGTAGTCCCAGCTACTTGAGAGGCTGAGGCAGGAGGATCATTTGAGCCCAGGATGTAGAGGTTGCAGTGAGCCAAGACCGCACCACTGCACTCCAGCCTGGATGCCGGGTGACAGAGTGAGACTCTGTCTCAAAAAAAAAAAAAAAAAAAAAAAAGCCGATGCAGATGTCTGGACTCTTTCCCCCAGAGGCTTATTTTTTAATTTATGAGACAGGGTCTTGCTCTGACACCCAGGCTGGAATGCAGTGCTACGATCTCGGTTTATTGCACCCTCCACCTCCTGGGCTCAGGGGATTCTCCTACCCCAGCCTCCCAAGTAGCTGGGATTACAGGCATGTGCCGCCACACCCAGCTAATTTTTTTTTTTCTATTTTTAGTAGAGACAGGGTTTCACCATGTTGCCCAGTATGGTCTCAAACTAATGGGCTCAAGCAATCCACCTGCCTCCGCCTCCCAAAGTGCTGTGATTACAGGCACGAGCCACTGTGTCAGGCCCCCACAAAGGTTTTTATTAAGTCAGTCTAGCATGGTAATCCGGCATTGGCATGGTTCCCTGCTTGGTTCAGCAGCACATACACAAAAAAAACTGGAATGATACAGAGATTAGCATGGCGCCTGAGCAAGGATAACACGCAAATTCATGAAGTATGCCATTATTTTTTTAAAAAGAAAAAAAAAGAAAAAAGAAAAAAATCTGTTCCCTTGATGATTGTGATATGCACTAAAATTTGGTAACCACTGCTTTAGTCCCTCTATTCATTATACTAGCTCTTTCCTCAATATTTATCTCCTCACCTCCTACTTGTGACCCAAATCTTCTAACTCTTTTATTTCCTGCTTCCCCCACCTCTCATCCAACTCTCCATTCTCTTCATGTCCTACATCACACCCAAACAGCTTCCTCATGGCCAACCCCAGTTGCCTCTCCATCCCTAACCTGTTTTGCTTTGCCCATGGCTGCCCGCAGTTCCTCAGGCCCAAGTCCTGGGTCTCCTGCAAATAGTGTTAGGCAGTCCATAAAGTCTGAGAGCTCCATCTCTGCAATCTGGGTTGCAGACCAGGCTGCTGGGAATGTCTCTCGTACATCTTCACAATTTGGCACAGGTTCTGAAGCGGAAGGCAGGGCCAGGAGGTATCTGTAGATGGAATGACTCTTCCAACCTTTGCAGGATGGAGCACTGTGGGAAGTAGGGATCGAGGGAGTATTACAGGGTAAGATGTATAGGGCTTAGAAGTTAATAGAACAAGAAGTGATTGGAGATGCCAAGTCCCTTGTTTTATAGATGGAAGACTGAGGAGTTGGTCAGGCATTTCATGGCAGAGCTGAATTTGAAACCAGTTCTCAAGCCTCACAATGTCTCCTTCTAGGGATCTCCCCAGCAGAGAGCTCCACGCTTAGCTGAGCTAGAGCTGAATCAACTGTTTAAAGAGGCAAGAGAGCAGGAAAATGGAAGTTCTGGGCTAAAAGAAAACTTAATAGTTTACACACTCCCAGAGCTATAGAATTCCAGAACTAGAAGAGACTTAAAGATCATCCCTCTAAACTCTTTGCTTTATAAATTAGAAAACCCAGTCCCAGAGAAGAGCACATGTAGAAACCAGACCGTTTCATACTCCCTGTACATCCTGCTGGACATGTAAGTATTTGGGTAGTTTCACCTGGAAGATCCTCAGCAGCTGGTCGCACCACCCCTGCTACCAGAGCTGCTTTCTTGGCAGCAAGCTGTGGCCCCCTACACAGCTGTCCAACTCTGCTCTGCTCCCAGCTCTGCTGCTGTTCTAGAAGCCGCTCCAGGGTCTCTGGACCGAAGGCCTCCTCCATGAGAAGGTAGAAGGAGAGTGGGGAGATCTGGACAGATCAGGGCCTGCTGCTATAGCTATAAGTCGAAAGTCCTGTCTCTGTTTCACAGTCTCCCCCTAGATCTAGGCTTCATATCGTTTGCCCTCCTTGGCCATGGGTCCCCATAACCAGCTCACCAGTCCCCTCTATGCATTTACTCACTTCCCTTCTTCCTTCATCTCACCCTGGGGATCAAGGAAATTGCCTCAGTAGACAGAGTGAATACTAGGCATCCAGCTTGCTCTACTTCATCCTGGCTCCACAACTCTGGTTTCCTGGGGACAGGAATTAAATCGGGGGCTGGGGAGCTGAGGGAACTGTGAGGAAAAGGAAGGGGAAAAGAGGACATGCTAGGATTTCGGACACAGGGCTCCAGGGGACCTTAAGAATATGGAACAGGCTGCCCACTGATGATGGTGGTTGAGGGCAGAAGGATCTGTAGGGGGATCTGTCGTGTGCTCTCTATCCCCAGGAATCCAACCAAAGGGCCTAAGGTCTCCAGCACTTCTCCTGAGACTGGAGTCTTCTTTGGAGCCTGAAGAAGAGCATCAGAACTTGGACAATGCATTTCTGACTCAGAATACCAGACACCTTGATCAAGACACCAAGCCCCTTGACCTTCCCTCCCTCCTGCTCTCAACTCAGCATCCTATGATGCTCACTACCTTTGTTCACTTTCTGAAGCAATGAGCCCACATAGGAGCAGGCAGAAAGACTGAGAGGTGGACTCCAAGAGATTTCTCGGACTCCAAGAGGTATGGACAAGTAACATGAAGCATATTGTCAAGGAACAGAAGCCAGAGGCAAAACAGGGGCCAGGCCTTGTAGATAGGAACCTGTTTGGCAGCAAGAAAGCAAGAAGTATAGGGTGGGGGGACAGTCAGAGAGCATTGTCTGAGGAGCAAGAATTGCTCAGGGCAGCAAATCTGAGTCTGGTAGGGTGGACTCTTACCAGGTTTTGTAGTGCCCTCTCTGCCAGGGCTGCCTGGTGGAGTGGGGTCAGTGCCAGCAGCTGCTCTGGAGCTCTTTGTACCAGCTCCACCACCAACATAATGGATTCATTGGATAGTCTGTCCATCAACTGGATCCTATTATAGCAATTTGACAACAACATTATTCAGGTGGAGCTGGGCCAAGTCGAGAAGGGACCACAGAACCCTACAGTCCCCAGCTACGATGTGACCCCAGACCAAACTTAGTGAAGCTGGACAGGAACTGAGAGTTAACAGCTCCAGGGCCAATTCCCACCATCAAGCTTGAATGGGGGAGAAAAAGGGAGCGACATATTTCTAGTCTTCCTAAAAAAAACAAACAAACAATCCTACCTGATCTAATGGACTCAAAAGCTCCAAATATTAAGTACCATTAACATTTCCCCATTTTATAGATTAAAAAACTGAGGTTCACAGAGATCAAATGTTGAAGTCTCTCACTCCCAATTCCTGTTTTTTTCCACACGACCACCCTTCCTCTACTTGTGAAGAGTTCCCTTCTTGTTTGTACGTGCTATACAATTTACAAAGTTCTTTCAGGTGTTATCTCATTTGATCCTACAACAAGACCTGGCCTCACTCCATCACTCAGGCCAGAGCACAGTGGTGCTGTGATCTCAGCTCACTGCAACCTGCACCTCCCAGGTTCAAGCAATTCTCGTGCCTCAGCCTCCCAAATAGCTGGAATTACAGGCACGCGCCACCATGCCCAGCTAACTTTTGTATTTTTAGTAGAGATGGTGTTTTGCCATGTTGGCCAGTCTGGTCCTGAACCCCTGACCTCAGTGATCCACCCACCTTGGCCTCCCAAAATGCTGGGATTATAGGCGTGAGCCACTGCACCCAGACAAAATAGGTGTTTCTCTTATCCTTCTTTCACAAATGAGGAACTCGAGTTTTTTGATGCATGGTCTAGGATCTTTCACCTCATCTGTAACCTTGGGATTCTAAATCATCTCACAGAACCCACATATTTAAACAGATCTGAATGGCATTAAAAAAAAGTAAAAACAGGCCTGATGCGATGGCTCATGCCTGTAATCCCAGCACTTTGGGAAGCCGAGGCAAGCAGATCACGAGGTCAGAAATTTCACCATGAGCAACATGGCGAAACCCCGTCTCTACTAAAAATGCAAAAATTAGCTGGGTGTGGTGGCACGCGCCTGTAATCCCAGCTACTCAGGAGGCTGAGGCAGGAGAATTGCTTGAACCCCGGAGGTGGAGGTTGCAGTGAGCCGAGATGGCACCATTGCACTGCAGCCTGGGTGACAGAGCGAGACTCCATCTCAAAAATATAAATAAGCAAATAAATAAATAAATCCCTTTTGCCCAGAAATCAGAGGTGATAACCTGTACCCTACCTAGGATTACCAGTTCTGGAACTGGGCTAAGTCATACAAGAGCTAAAATCTGTGGAAAGGCCTATAAAAATGTAAGAATGTTGGGAAGCCGAGGTGGGCAGATCACTTGAAGCCAGGAGTTCACGACCAGCCTGGCCAACATGGTGAAAGCTCGTCCCTACAACAAATACAAAAATTAGCCTGGCGTGGTGGTGCACACCTACAGTCCCAGCTACTCGGGAGACTGAGGCAGGAGAATTGCTTGAACCTGGAAGATGGAGGTTGCAGTGAGCCGAGATCACGTCACTGCACTCCAGCCTTGGTGACACAGTGAAACTCTGTCTCAAAAAAAAAAAAAAAAAGTAAGAATGAAGTCAACTGCTTTTACTCCACTTCATCTCCATATTTCCCGGGAAGACTGTAACACCTGCATTTTCCTATTCTGACTTACAGTGCAGATGGCAATGGGGTGGTGGTAGGGATAAAACGAGAAAAGCAGCATATGAGTAAGATACTAATAAATTTCTCTATGGGTAGGGAGGAGCGTTTCGTTCCTATAGCCTTTTCTTCCCACAACCTGTATATGAACGTCCTCTACAACATTCCTGCCATGGGGCCATCTGGCCTAGACTCAAAGAGCTCCAAGGACCAGGAACTCACTACCTTAGTTTTTCTTATACTATCTAAAAATCTGATCTCTGTTAACTACTCTTAGTCTTGCCCAATGGGGCCACTCATAAATATGACAATCTAATTTCTACTTGATAGCCCCTCAGGTATTTGAAGGCACTTATCACATTTTTCATATATTTTTCTCTCGATCTACTCCTCTGAACGCACTAAGAACACAGTGCCCTGAGCAAACTACAATCCTCTGGGGCAGAATTGGAGCATTGCCTCCCTCACTTCAGACACTCTATCTCAATCTCCATTAATGTGGGCTAGGTTATTGTAAGATTACTTGGCAGGCTTCAGTACAGTGTTGCCACCCTCAGCTGCCCCATGCTGGAGCATATTCTGGGAACCAGTCAATACATAGAGCAACTTTGAATAAAATCCTCTGCTTTGGGCTATAAATGATGTCAGGGAACTACCAGACAGAAAAACCGCCTCCTCTAGGGCATTCCCTAAGGGCAGATCTTCACCCCAGATTGAGCTTCCTGAGGGGCCAATATCTCTAGCTGCAGTACTTACGGTAAGTCCAGGAGTAGCTTGCTATCCAGCCCATTCAGTTCTGGCCCTAGCGTTGTCCATTCTGGTTCTGGCATTGTCATCCTCCGCTTTAGCTCTGCCCAGATACAGGCCCTCTGTAGGGAAGCAGGGTGAGGCCAGTGCAGAACACAGGAGCTGGGTTCTATACCTAGGGTCCCAGCCTCCCTGCTCCCACTAATGTCCAGGCACCCCCTCTCACCAGGCTCCCTCGAACTCTAGTGGGCAGTTGATAGATCATGTGCACCACTTCAAGGAAGTCTACCATGGAGTTGATCTGCTGCAGAAACTCACAGGACATGCCTCCTGCCAGGGTGCCCAGAGCCCTGTGGGTGTGTGAGTGGGGAGATGCTCATTCAACACATACAACAGCCTGTTTGCTCCTTGATATCAGTACTCTCAGCACAAGTACAGATGTTCATTCACAGCAATTTATGGTTTGAGAAATGTTTTTACATAGATATTCTCATCAGCTCCCCATAACATCACTGCTGTTTATCAGAGAAGAAAATAAGGATTTATGGAGGTCAGGTGACATTCCCAACATCATTCTACTAGAAATGTGGTAAACTGAAACTAGAGCCATGTCTTAGATTCTGAAGCCCTTGGGAGGCTGAGGCGGGTGGATCACATGAGGTCAGGAGTTTGAGACCAGCCTGGCCAAAATGGTGAAACCCCATCTCTACTAAAAAGACAAAAATTAGCTGGGTATGGTGACACACGCCTGTAATCCCAGCTACTCCAGAGGCTGAGACAGGAGAATCGCTTGAACCTGGGAGGCAGAGGTTGCAGTGAGCCGAAATTGCGCCACTGCACTCCAGCCTGGGCAAGAGAGCAAGACTCTGTCTCAGAAAAAAAAAAAAAAAAAAGATTCCGAAGCCCATTGTTCTTTTACTGTGGGTGTAAGTAAAGTGATACCTTCTTATTCCTATTTATTCTTGCTTGGCCAGTGCCTCTGAAGTCACCCCGAAGTAAACTAATAGTAGCAAATGACTGCTGGGACTTTACAATGGACCAGGCACTGTGTTAAATATCTTACATGACTTACCTCATTTAATCTTCACAATAACTACCTATGAGGCTGCTGCCATTGTAATTCTCACTTAAAGAAGGGAAAACTGACACAGGGAGGTTAAATGACTTGCCCAAGAGCACAAGTAGGTGACAGGACTGGAACCTGAATCCAGGTTTTCTGAGTCCTTTGGCTCTAGTCAGGATAGGCATGGCACTGTGGAAGGACAGGAGGGCAAAGGGAGGAGCTAGGAGAACGTCCATGAGGCAGGGACTATGCATCATTCATCCCTATATCCCCCATTCCATATCACATGGTGCCTGGCACATAGTAAGCACTCAAAAAAATGTTGGTCGAATTCAGCCCACTGCTCAACACAAGTTACTCACTGTAGATTCCTGAGGGTCAGGTTGGTGGGTACTTGCATCTTCTTCCAGAGAAACTGTGCCTACAAGAGAAAGAAAGATGAGCCACTTCCCAGAAGAGACACTGTCCAAGGATACCCCCTAGAGTGGAGAGGCAGGACTGCCTTGGACCCAGTCCTGCCTCTTCACTCTGTGGGACCCACCAGCCTCCCACTCTCCCAGATGCCCACTCTTCTCTCACAGAGTGAGAAAGAAATGAAAGAAAAGGGAAGGAGAAAAAAATAGAAAAGCAAGTCACATTATAAGGGATACTAGGGGGCTGGGTGCAGTGGCTCAGGCCTGTAATCCCAGCACTTTGGGAGGCCAAGGCAGGAGGATTGCTTGAGGCCAGGAGTTCAAGACCAATCTGGACAGCATAGTACTCAACATAGTGTCTCCACATAGTGTCCACATTTTTGTATTGTCTGTCTCTATAAAAATTTTAAAAATTGGCCAGGCGTGGTGGCTCACACCTGTAATCCCAGCACTTCGGGAGGCAGAGGCAGGCGGATCGCAAGGTCAGGAGTTCGAGACCAGCCTGGCCAATATGGTGAAATCCCATCTCTACTAAAAAAAAAAAAAAAAAAAAAAAAATTAGCCGGGCATGGTGGGGGGCACCTGTAGTCCCAGCTACTCGGGAGGCTGAGGCAGGAGAATCGCTTGAACCCGGGAGACGGAGGTTGCAGTGAGCCAAGATTGCACCACTGTACTCCAGCCTGGGCGACAGAGCAAGATTTTATCTCAAAAAACAAAAACAAAATTTAAAAATTAGCCAGGCATGGTGGTAACCACCTGTAGTCCCAGCTATTCAGGAGGCTGAGGCAGAAAGATTGCCTGAGTTCAGGAGTTTGAGGTTACAACAAACTCTGATCATGCCACTGCACTGCAGCCTGGGCAACAGAGTGAGACTCCGTCTCAATCAATCAAATAAAGGATACTAGGGATAAGCTGGCCAAATAGGGCTGAGGGATAGGTAAAGAAGGTAGACTACATTGAGGCAGGAAGTTCTGAAATTAAGTGGAGAGAATTACCTGCTGCTCAGACCAGGGCAGCTCCCAGTAGCGTCTTTGATTTGCCAGAAGAGCCGAGGAATCCAGTTGTAGCAGCTTTAGTGGGAGCAGGGGAAGCAGGCAGTCTGGCCAGGTGGTGGGAATAGGCTGCTGGCGGCGATGGGTATAGCAGTGTAGTGATAGGTGAGAGAGTCTGGACTTAGCACTCAGAGAAAAGGAACCATGGGGGTGAAAAGGAACCATGGGGGTGAAAAGGGACCATAGCTAGGACAGAAGTGGAATGGCATTTGCCACTGTAGCAATAAACGCCTAAAAGCCTCACACCGCAGGCTGCTGTGGTCAAGTGTTGCTGCTAGTTAGGCACCAGGAGAACAACGTCCCTTAGCTTCTCTCAGCCTTGGTCTTTTCATCTGAAAGCAGGGTGGGTGGCCTGGAAGATTTCTCAGGCCCTTCCAGCTTTGACATTAGTCTAGGACAATGTGAGTGGATCATGCTGTCCTGCATCTGGCACTGGAGAGGGCTGCTAATGGGCACAGAGCTAACCAGAACTCTCAGGGCCACTGCAGGGTAGTGTGGGAGGCAGCAGCAGCCATATGAAACTGCCCCAGAATGGGGAGAGGAGCTCAGTTCGGAGATCTCACACTTACCTGACCAGGGATACACACAGCTGGACCAGCACCTGTTGTACCCATATTTTTCACACCATCTTTAACCTGCATGAGAATTGGTTGTGTGTGTGTGTGTGTGTGTAAGTGGGGAGGTATGAAAGGCCTTCCCTGGCCTCAGGGAAGATGCCTTCCTCCCAACCAGAAAGAGCCGGTATTCCTGATTATCTCATCCTCCTTGTCACTCTCATACCCGAAAGGTCTGCAGCAGTGCTGCGGTCTGGCAGGCTGAGAGGCGTGACAGTTCAGGCGCCAGGCAGGAACAAGCCCCGACCAGGCCTCGCCTAGGGATGGCCTGGAGTGTCTGGGGGCTGAGGCCTGGTAGCAGAAGGTGCAAGGAGCAGAGTTCCTCCAGGGATAGCTAAAGAGCAAGAGAGACAAGAGGCCTGAAGAAGAAGGGAAGGGTGGTGGGGAAGACAGCAATCACAATGCAGCAAGGCAGTAAGTATGAGGGGAGCGGAGAGAGAGGAGGGGCAGATGCAGGAGCCAGGTTAAAAGGGGATAGAGACCTCTGGCGAGAGGCTGAGAAGTTGCTGCTACTCACATCGTGCCTAGGAAGGAGCCGTCCAAGCAGCAGGACAGCCTGAGTTGGGATGGGACCGAAAACAACAGCTCTCAGGACCCAGCAGCCAGGTCCTAAGTGGGTTCCTAAGGCAAACCCTCCAAAACTTCCCGCTCCCTCTTAATCATCCCCAGTAACCATCCTCAGTGACTCAGGTCCCTTCTTGATCTGAGGAAAGGGAATGAAGGCGTCCTCCTGCAGACAGAGTTTACCTCTACTGTTCACCCAGGGAAAGGAGGGGCTGGTTTTATCCCTGAATGGGATTCTCTTGACTGGCGCTCAAGTGGGGATGGAGGGTGCAGGCCAGGGAGTGAGACAGGCAGACCTGAGCAGGTGTAACACTAGTTCCCTGCAGGACAGGAAGCATGGCTCTAAGCTGGGGCTCTGACAGCTCCTGCAGGAAGCGGAGGCCCAGCTGAGGGAAGAGAGGGGCCCAGACCCGCAGCTCCCGGGGGCTCAGCACCGCTCCTCCAGATGAGCGCAACACACCCAGAAGTTCATATGCCACCTGTGACCAAAGAAGGTTTAGGACTGGAGAGAAAAGAGATGAACCTTGAAGTTCCTCTCTAATCCCACATCTGAATTTCCCAGGGCCTGGGCTAGGGTTTGGAACTAGGGATTGGACTGGAGTAGATTAGGTTCAAAATGGCAAAGGGTATGTTTGGGGTGCCACAGACCAGATAGAGAAGGGCCAGGAAGAGGTGGTAACAGATAAGAATGGCCATGGAGTAAGGAATGGAGGTTGCAAAAGTGGGATGGGGGGCTGGCACCACTGTGCTCAAGTTGACACAATGGGAAAGCCATCCACACAGACCCAGGGGAAGCCTAGAGTCTTGTAGGTTTGTGTTGAGGGGCTCACCCGTCCTTCTGGGCTGAGGGTCCCATTGGCTGCACATTCCAGCAGCCCCCGTTCTACCGGCCCCATCGGATCACTCAGGGGCACTAGGCTCTGCAGCTCCTCAGGGCTCAGGAAACAGGCGAGGGGCCCAAGCCTGAGGAGGGCATGAAGCTGACCTTTGTGTGGTCCCTGAGACTCACACTAAGGCAGGCCTGGCAGCAGACAGTGTGGGTACATACACTGGGCACTCTGACCACTACACCATTACACAGGGGCACCATCTATAGACCTCTCTCCTGGAACTCTACGCTGCCTGGGGCCACTGCCTACTCTCTTGCCCCTTCCCTCCTAGAACACCGACCCACCATGACAGCTGTACCTTCCTCTCTCTACTTCTTCCACTCCTGCCTTGGTTACTGATCCCACAACTCACCTGCGTACCTGCTCCTCACCATCCTGGACACTCTGGTTTACCAGGCTGCGCAGCACATGGCGGGCATGCCCTGGCCCCAGACCTGCTGCTGGCCAGCTATCCTCCAGGGCCTGGATCTGAGATGGGGAAGGTTAGCTCGCACTGCGGTCACTGTAGGGTTCTTGCAGGGAGGGGCCACTGAGAGACATGCCATTGACTCTTGTCCCCACTAGCAGAAGATGGGCCAGTCAAGTAAAGAAGATGATTCTCATACCTGGTGAGGGCTGAGCTTCAGAAAGTTCTCCAGAGGGAGGTGGGGGAGCAGGGGCAGCACTGCCCACAGCAGCTCCTGGGGCCAGGCAGGCACTTCCCCAAACAGTTCAGGGGCCAGCAGTCGCTTTGCCAGAGCCTCCTTCTGTTCAGGCCTCATTCCTGGGCTGTAATCCCGGATGGCAGCCAGGCTGTGAGGAGTCATGGGTCTTAACCCTTTGTCTTCCTCCAAACTGTTTTCCCCTGACCCTCTGTAGCCCTGCTGTCTAGATAGGAAGGAGACCCTCCCTGGTTTTTTTTGTTCTGTTTTTTGTTTTTTTAAGACGGAGTCTCGCTCTGTCACCCAGGCTGGAGTGCAGTGGCACGATCTTGGCTCACTGTAACCTCTGCCTCCCAGGTTCAAGCTATCCTCCTGCCTCAGCCTCCCGAGTAACTGGGACTACAGGCGCCCACCACCATGCCTGGCTAATTTTTGTAGTTTAATAGAGACGGGGTTTCACCATATTGGCCAGGCTGGTCTCCAACTCTTGACCTAGTGATCCGCCTGCCTCGGGCTCCCAAAGTGCTGGGATTACAGGCATGAGCCACCGCGCCTGGCCTCTCCCTAGTTTTAATAGAGAGGAGCTCTCTGATCCTTTTGTAGTTCATTAGCATGATGATTGGGTTTTCACACTCAGGCGTGAGATGTGCCTCTCTCAAACCTTGTTACGATGTTGGCACATTACCTATCTGGCATGAAAGAAAAAAACAGAGAGGAGCTCCGGAAGGGGCTGCTCCAGGTGGATGGGGTTGGCCTGACTGTGACAGGAGTAGGAGGAGTAGTGCAAGAACCTTACACACTGTCGTTGGCTAACAGGGATGGTGGGAAGCGCATCAGGTCAGAGACAGCCAAGAAAGGGATGAGTGGTGACAGATCAATGAAGAGCTGGGAGGTGAGGCGTGGGTACCGCTGGAGCAGCAGGGCTGTCAGGCGACCCAGGGCCTGCTCCTCGGATGGTGGTACCTGTAGGGGCACAGGAATGGATTCTGCCTCTGGAGATGCCCAGTATCCCTGCCATTTCCTCTCTGGAGTTCCTCTTCCCACTAAGGCAAGCCCTCTGAACACTAGGCTCCAGGTGCCCTTGCTCCCCTTTCTCTATGCTCACCTGCAGCTTCCCCTGCAGCATGAGTGTCAGGAAGCCCTGTGCAGCCTCCCTCTCTGCTGAAAGCACCAGCTGCTGGAGGTTTTCTGGGGGCATATGCAGGTACGCCTGCGAATAGGAGGTCATGGTGGGTATGGCCTCACGGGGCAGGGACCTCCAGCCATGGCTGTCACCCAGCCCACCCATGTGCCCTCCACCTGTTACCTGCACTAGAATCCGCAGGGCCCAAACACTCTTTTCCCTCTGGAGCAGATCCCACAGCACAGGCTGGTGGGAAGAAAGACAATATGCCAACAGAGCTGTCTTCTCTGTCTCTCCTGCAGCTCCCCCAGGCATTCCAACTCCACTTGCTGGGATGCTTGTCCTTCATCTCAAGTGTGATTCTTCAGATATTAAGCTCTTTTAGGTCCAGGATCATATCTCTAATTTCTCTTGTACCCTCTCCCATGCCCGGTCCATAGTTGGCTCAATTAATACTTGTAGACCTGAACCAAATACTATGAGACTATCTAATTCCATTTTACTGGGCCCAGGGTTTAAAAAAGGTGGCCCCAACATGGAGTAAGGAATCTTTATATATCCTACAGAACCTAGCAAAGTGCCTTGCATATAATAGGCACTCGGTGAATGAATTATGGTGTTTAACATATTCTCACCCCTCCATTCTACAGACTAAAAACTGAAGCCCAGAAAAACTAAATGAAATTGCTTGCCTAAGATCGCACTAATTTGAGGCACAGTTGAACCTAGAACCAAAGTCTTCTGATTGGTAGTGTCCCTGAATCTTTCTCATTCCTGCGTTATCTTCCTGTATTCTGCCAGCCTCCAATTCTCACTCTCTAGGGGAAAAATTAAGAGTCCTCTAACTTGATCCTTTTTCTTTCTGGTGCAGAAAGCAGGAGAGTCAAAGAGCCCAAAAGAATAACAAGGTAATATTTATTGCAGGTTTGTGTATCATGCACTGTGCTAAGCCCACAGCATGTATTATCTCATATACCATTATCATCCCTAGTTTATAAATGAGACGAGAAAAATATTGCTCAGAGAAGTTAAATAACTCATTCAAGGCTGGTCACAGAACCAAGATATGAATCCAAGCCTGTCTGACTCTAGAGCTGTGCGCTTCAACTACTACCCCACACTACTGCCTCTGAGTATTCGAGGAATTCCCCTAGAGGGCCTTCTCACTGTTCTAGGAGCTTTCCCTCTGGCAGAGCACTCACACTAAAGCAGGCCAGCAGCTCCATCTTGCTTATACCAGAGCTGGGGTTGACAGTGGGTTCAAAGCCTGATGGAGTTGGCCGCTCCTCCTCTCGTTCCAGGTATTCCCCAATTGTCCGTAGCACACTGCGCTGGCCCTCTGGGCGAAAGGCATCCCAGAAGGAGCAGTTGTCTGGGAGACTGGAGAGCAGTAGGGCCCGACCCAGCATCCCCTGGGCCTCAGTGCCCACAGCCCCTGGACCCAAGAGGAAGGTCAGCAGGCGGAGGAGATAGTGTAGGCGTGTGGGGTGAGCAAGGTCTGGGACAGAGGACTGACAGTGTGGCAACTGGGATAGCATGCCAAGGAGGAAGGGGCCAGGGGTCAGACAGAGTGGGGATGGTCCCAGTGGTGGCAGAGAGGGCAGAAGGGGGCCCAGCAGCCCTTCTAGGAAGCAAGTGTCATTGCCCCCACGACTTATCCTGCATTGGCCTGCTAGCCAAGGCCAGAGGGGCACCAGGACTTCATACATGGTGTCATTGGCACAGACCATCACCAGGAAGCTGCCCCCATCCGGGCAGCGTTCCCCACAGGGTCCAATGTGGCACGGTGGGGAGGCAGTGACATCTGGGGTGGGGCCCTGGCACACATGCTGGACCCAAGCCTGGTTGCTGGGGGGCACAGCCTGTAGACTTGCCTCCCCACACAGTCGCTCAGCCCACAGAGTCTCATTCTCCAAGAAGCAGCCCCAAAAGATGTCTGGGGTGAGGGGAACAGGGGGCAGGCCTTCAGGGCAGCTGGTAGGGGGTGGGAGCAGGCCAGCACAGAGCCGCTTCACCAGGCGGCGGTTGGAGCCAGACAGGGCTGAAAAGGACAGGTTACTGCAGATCGCATCCAAAAACTCATCAGGAAACTGGTCATGGCAGGCCTGTAGCCAGCCTTGGGCACCTGGTGCCCAGGACACTGCATACCACACAGCTGTCTGGCAGACGGCAGTGGTGCTGGGAGGGGGCTGTGGAGTGGCAGGCTTGGTGTGCTGGCAGAGCAAGTGGATGGAGAAGTTGGAAATGCTGTAGGGTGGTGCTGGGCCTGAGCGGTTCTCACAGAGGGCCCCACAGCGATGGCTCGCCGTTGGCGTGGGCTGATGTAAGCTGAGGGCTGAGAAGCTCTGGGCAGAGGCACGCCCGTGCTCAGGCAATGAAGGAGGGCAGGAGGTGGGGGTGGTGATCCAGACAGAAAGCCCAGCGCCTGGACATCCCAAGAAAGGTTGTGCCGGATGCCCCTGGGTGCAGAGGGAGGAGCAGGCAGGATCTGGTCAGTTCACATTTCCTCCAGCTGAAGATTCTGACCCTGACCCAGAGCCCTCAAGGGGCATGGCAAGCATAGGCTTTTCTATAAGTGAGGTCCCTGAGAGTTTAGGCATTACTGGTTGAAATGCTGCGACAGGGCAAAAAAGAGAGAGCTGCCCTGCCAAGGTCCAAAATCACCTAGGAGAAGCCCCAGTTGGAATTCTTTCTGTCCACCTGGCCCCCTTCTGTCTCCTTTCTTCGTATGCTTTTAGATAGCTTAAACACAACCCTCAGCGGGCCTCATGTTAGGAAATCTGCTCAGCAACTCAATATGTCTAACTATTGTCTGGCATTGTTGTACTGAAGTAGTAAGGGGGTAGAGGAATCCAGCTGTGTCCTTATTTTCCAAATCCCATCTTTACTAGCTAACATTATTAAGCACTATGCGCCAGCACTGTTGTAAGTCGTTTGCATACACAGTATCAACTCATTTAATCGGGTGCAACGACTCTGTGGTAACTAACATTATCATTCTCATTTTATAAATGGGGAAACTGAGGTATAGAAAGACTATGTAACTTGCTCAAAGTCATATGGCTAGGAAGAGGTGGAGCTAGGACACCAACCCAGACAGTCACCCCCCAAAACCACTAAACCACACTCCTCCCATCAGTTTTCCTCTCTAGAGGCTGATGTCTTCAGCTCTTCACCTCCACATTTTCCAGGCCCAATCCCTCAGAACTGGTCCCTTATTACTTACCATAAGAGCAGTTGTTGAAGGTTACCTAGGAGGGAAAGAGTAAGGAAGAAAACTACCCCAATTTCACTTTCCTTGCCCTGCCACATCCCAGTCCCAGCCCTGGCCACACTCACCTCCATGGCACTGCCCATTGGCATCAGGCTCTGGCTGCCCCAGAATGGAAAAGACCTCATCCTGCAGGGAGTGGGTGACACGGAGCAGCCCCTCCTGAAAGGCAGCATAGAGGGGGGCCCCCACAGTGCGTAGCAGACCGCCTCAAAGAGCCCCCTCAGAGCTTAGCTCCCCTGTTGGGGTAAGCAAACCCAACAGACCCTGCAAAAAGTGAGGAGCTGCCTCCGTCCCATCGAGGCCTGTGGCATTGGTGGGGTCCACACTGGGCGGCACCTGCACCAGAGCTTGCCAGCGTGTGCCCTCTAACAGCAGCAGCAGAGAAGGCAACCAGTCAGCAGCCAGGACACAGTCAGAGGGCCCATCACGGGTGCACGGGGGCCGAGTTGGGGTAGGGGTCCCCCAGGAACTAAGGCTCCCAGCAGCACCTCCACAAGTCCACCCAGCACGCCTGCTTGGTGCACCAGGAAATCTCGGGGAGTCTGCTCCTGTCCCAGCAGTGCCAGCATATCCCCTAGCAGCCCTAGCATTGGCTCCCAGTCAGGGCTGCCTCTCAGTGTCACTAGAAAATCATGGAGCCGGAGGGCAGGCGGCTGGAGAGGTGGGGGCTCTCCTACTGGTCCTTCCCCCATTCTCCCAGGCTCAAAGGAAGAAGAAATGTTGGCCAGGAATGTAGAGAACCGTGAGCGGCTCAGGGAGCCCTGGGGAGCCTGGTCCAGAGTGGAGAGCAATGACTTCAGGAAGGAGAGACCAGAGTCCAGGGAATGAGGCCCAGTAGGGGCCAGAGTCACTGCAAGGAGAGAAACCAGAGGTCACTAAAGGAGAGGAACATAGGGCCCATCTCAACCCTGCCCCTGAGCACAGTTCCCTACCTGGATCTAAAGATGAGGTGAGGGATTGGTGGGCTGAACCCCTTTCATTGGCCCACAGTAAGTCTTGGCTTGCTTTTCTTAACTCCCATTTTTTCCTTTTGCACAAGTCTCTGCCTCTCTCCTTTGTCCTTCTATCTAACAGGTTCACCTCCACATTCTTAAAGTCTTTTTCCAGCCACCCTCCTCCTCATCCCCAGTTCTGCTCACTGTTCTTCTCACCTGCAAAGGACAGCAGCAGCAGCAGCAGCAGCAGGGGGCAGAGGCTCAGAGCCATGTTTCCAGGTGAACACTGGTACCGGAGGTGAGTTCTGGTTATTCTCACCTTTGTGAGATAGCCAGGTGAGGGCAGGGCACTGCAGGCAGCCTGAGGCTCCACTGACACTGTAGTGTGGTCTTTCAGGAAACAATATATGTAACCTGACAGCAGGTTTGTTACCTGAGCCGCTGAATATCTGATCCTTTGGCTCTGGAGAAGGGTATGCATCTGTGAGAGGGACCAATGATAGGGGATCCCAGGGGCCCCTCAGAGGAACCCGAGGAGATTGCTTGAGTTAGGAGCCAGTGATGCAGAAAGGAATAGGCAGACATGGACATGGAGAACTGGAGACCAGGGGTGTAATCTGGGGTTCTGCAGAAACATAGAAAACAAAGAGGATATGAAGGAGCTAAGAAGCAAGTAGGATTTGAGGAAATTGAGGAAGAAAAGACACCCAGGAGAAACAAACTGGGCAGCAAGGTATAAACAGACGAGAGGTCCAGTCCAAGGATGGAGAATTCAGGAAGAGGAGAGCTGCTTTCGACTACTACCCAGAACCACAGAGTGTCAAGAGCTGAGCAGTACCCCAGAGATCACATACACCAAACTTTTTCACTTATGGATAAGGAAACAGACCCAGAGAAATGTGATTTGCTCATTAGGCCATTCAAATGTTTGGGTCTTTCCTTCCCCCCTGGAATCCCCTATCATTTGGTTCTTTCTCTGTGGCCTAGTAGGTGAAAGCCCTATCAAAAACTCTGAGCTGAGAAGACAGAAACCAGATTAAATCACTACACACAAGGACTGATCTCCCTACACACAGAACTGCTCATGGAACAGACAGAGAAAGAGATGTCATTCAAAATAATCTGGTCTGGTCAGGGTTAGAAGTCTTTTTTGTTGTTGTTTTTGTTTTTTTTCGGGGGGGGGGCGTTTGAGAGGGAATCTCTCTCTGTTGCCCAGGCTGGAGTGCAGTGGGGCTATCTGACCACTGCAACCTCTGCCTTCCGGCTTCAAGCAATTTTCCTGCCTCAGCCTCCCAAGTACCTGGGATTACAGGCACGTGCCACCACACCCAGCTAATTTGTGTATTTTTAGTAGAGATGGGGTTTCACCATGTTGGCTAGGCTGGTCTTGAACTCCTGACCTTAAGTGATCTACCCACCTCAGCCTCCCAAAGTGCTGGGGTTACAGGCGTGAGCCACTGTGCCTTTTTTTTTTTTTTTTTTTTTTTTGAGATGGAGTCTCACTCTGTTAGCCAGGCTGGAGTGCAGTGGCACTATCTTGGCTCAATGCAATTTTTGCCTCCTTGGTTCAAGCCATTATCCTGCCTCAGCCTCCCAAGTAGCTGGGGACTACAGGCATGCGCCACCGCGCATGGCTAATTTTTGTATTTTTTGTGGAGATGGGGTTTCACCATGTTGCCCAAGCTGGTCTTGGACTCGTGACCTCAAGTGATTCATCCACCTCAGTCTCCCAAAGTGCTGGGATTACAGGCTTGAGCCACCACCCCGGGCCAAGGTTAGAAGTCTTTTCCATTCTCCATCTATATCTCCCCAAAGGCCTTCACTTTACACCAACTCTAAATAGCAATTCAACACTGAAGCTATACCCAAACTTTTATTCTGTCCTTCTTTCCCTAGAACCCTTCCCCATTCTCTCCCTCGAATCCACACATGGAACTTCATTATTAATGTGCTTCTGACCTAGAAGATTCACTTAGGATCACAGAGTTTTATTTTTATGTATTTATTTATTTAGAGATAGGGTCTTGGTCTGTGGCCCAGGCTGGAATACTGTGGTATGATCCTAGCTCACTGCACCCTCAAACTCCTGGACTCAAGCAATCCTCCTGCCTCGGCCTCCCAGGATCACAGAAAAGACTTGAGGAATCCTCTGGTAAGAACTTCTCATTTTATAGACGGGGGAATTGGAGCCCAAAGAAATGGAATGACTTAACCCAGGTCACAAAGACAGCTGGGAGCAATGATGGGATTTTCCAAGGCAAATCAAAAGTTGAGATCAGTGAAATGATCTGTTGTGTAATTTTACCAATATTCCCTTTGCCCATCAAGGATACCACATCTAGTCTAAAAAGCAGACAGATGAATCCGAGGGAGAATACGACCTGAGTTCCCAACAGCTTTGTGGTTCCAGCCCATCCTGTAATCCTTCTGAATTTCTGCCCTTCATTCTGTAACAACTCTCTTATAATAAATTATTCTTCTTTCCTCATAGGGTAGCAAAAAATGAGATGGTCTAGGTTCAAACCCTGGTTCCAACATTTCCTAGCTGTGTGTCCTGGGGCAGTTTCTAAATCTCTGTTTTTGGTTTTTTGGGTTTTTGTTGTTGTGGTTGTTGTTGCTGTTGCTGTTTTTACTGTAAAAAGGAAAAAATCCTAGTGTAGAGTTTTTGTGAGGATTAAATTAGATAATGCATTTAAAGTACTTAGTGCAATGTCTAGCATTCATTCAACAAAGATTAAGCACTTATTATGGGCCAGACACTGGTACAGAATAAACATTCACTCAATGTTACTATTACTAGTATTAGAATAGCTTAAGATGATTTTTTCTACTCGAAACTAAAGGAGTTCTAATGAATACATAAATGATTATCTGGAAGTTGTATCTTGAGTGAAAGACCTTCAGAACAAATATGGAACTAGTTGAGTCAACCAGAGAGAGAAACAATGAGGATTCCCTCAACTCAGGATGAAATTTTCCTAGCAGTCCACGTTCTGCTGTTGTAAGCTGTTGATTAAGCAATTCTCTTGCTGCTAAAGATTCAGACTATGTGCAAACTGAGGGCGAAGTGCTTAGGGTTTATGGCAAATATACCAGGCTATTTGAGTGTATTGGTTATTGCTTATAATTTGATGAAGTTCAACAAGAGCGAGACAAGTTCCAACCTACAGATGACCAAATGGAAACAGAGAACAACCAGCAAATTTAAATTACAAAGGTCCAGAACAAGAAATTAATCATATGTTCTGCTAAAATGAAATGGATAAGACTAGTGATAACTGGAACACTGTGATCTGCCAGTTAGAATGGGTATACCTGGGAAAAGTCATGAGAGCTGAGAACTCTGAAACATCCTCACTCCCCAAAACTCCCACAGGACACTCTCTGCCTGACAAGAACAGATACCTAGCCGGTCGCAGTGGCTCACGCCTCTAATCCCAGCACTTTGGGAGGCTGAGGCGGGCAGATCATGAGGTCAAGAGATTGAGACCATCCTGGCTAACACGGTGAAACCCTGTCTCTACTAAAAAATACAAAAAATTAGCTGGGTCCGGGCGCGGTGGCTCACGCCTGTAATCCCAGCACTTTGGGAGGCCGAGGCGGGCAGATCACGAGGTCAGGAGATCAATACCACGGTGAAACCCCGTCTCTACTAAAAATACAAAAAATTAGCCGGCCGTGGTGGCGGGCGCCTGTAGTCCCAGTTACTCAGAGAGGCTGAGGCAGGAGAATGGCGTGAACCTGGGAGGCGGAGCTTGCAGTGAGCTGAGATTGCGCCACTGCACTCCAGCCTGGGCGACAGAGCAAGACTCCGTCTCAAAAAAAAAAAAAATTAGCTGGGCGTGGTGGCTCGTGCCTGTAGTCCCAGCTACTCGGGAGGCTGAGGCAGAAGAATCGCTTGAAACCGGAAGGCAGAGGTTGCACTGAGCCGAGATCGCACCACTGCACTCCAGCCTGGGCAACAAGAGCAAAACTCTATCTCAAAAAAACAAACAAACAAAAAGAACAGATGCCTCCCTTTTTTTTTTTTTTGAAACTGAGTCTCACTCTGTCGCCCAGGCTGCAGTGCAGTGGTGTGATCTCAGCTCGCTGCAACCTCCACCTCCCAGGTTCAAGCAATTCTCATGCTTCAGCCTCCTGAGTAGCTGGGATTATAGGTGCGCGCCACCACGCCCAGCTGATTTTTTGTATTTTTAGTAGAGACAGAGTTTTGCCATGTTGCCCAGGCTGGTCTCAAACTCCTGAGCTCAGGCAATTCGCCTGCCTCAGCCTCCCAAGTGCTAGGATTACAGGCATGGGCCACCATGCCCAGCCAGATGCCTCCCTTTGTAAAGTACAATTATTTTTCTCTTTTTTCGGTTTGGCTTTGGTAACTGAAATATTTATTGCTTACTAGATATCTAGGTGTTTCTCACATTTCCCAGATCTCTTGCAGTTAGCTGGGCTCAGGTGATTAGTTCTGTTCAATGGACTGTGGTTGACCAAAGAATTTAAGAGCTAGCAAATGAGCCTCCAACAATCTCTTCCCTGTTGAGGCAACCTAGAAACTACATGTTGAGATGGCAGTGTCACAAGGTCAAAATAGCCCGAGGCTCCAAATTACCATAGCATTTACAGTCTTTGTCATTTATGAGTTCTGTATTTGTGGATTTGCCTAGTCACTAATTGTGTTTGTAACCCAAAATCAATACTTACAGTGCTATTGAGGTCATTCACAGACTTGTATTGAGAGGTGACAAGTTGGAGTCACCTGATACAAACGTTCCCAGCTGAGGTGGAACAAGGCAGTGCTCTGCCTTCTTGTTGCAGCTCTCATGGTGTAAATATTAGTGTCTTTTTTTTTTTTTTTGAGACGGAGTCTTGCCGTGTCACCAGACTGGAGTGCAGTGGCAATCTCAGCTCACTGCAACCTCTGACCCCCTGGTTCAAGTGATTCTCCTCCCTCAGCCTCCCGAGTAGCTGGGATTACAGGCATGTGCCAGCACTCCCCGCTATTTTTTGTATTTTTGGTAGAGACACGGTTTTACCATGTTGGCCAGGATGGTCTCAATCTCCTTACCTCGTGATCCACCCGCCTTGGCCTCCCAAAGTGCTGGGATTACAGGCGTGAGCCACCACACCTGGCCCAACTCAGTGTTTTTTAAATATATTATTTTGTTGAACTATTCAAGACTATCTAATTCCAGAACATTTCCATCACCTGCCAAATAAACCCTATACTTATGATCTGTCAGTCTCAATTCCCTCCTCCCCAATCCTCAAGAAACCACTAATCTACTTTCTGTCTTCATAGATTTGTTTATTCTGGACATTCAATTCATTTGCCTTTTCCCCATCTTGGACTTTTTGCCAGACATACTCTTAGGTGAGGACTTTATAATTACCACCTTATTGCCCCCTTTCATCTCTTCCCCATTTGGGTAGCAGCCCTTACTTAAGCTTGGGTGTTACTGACCTTACCTCCAGTTCAGGAGAAAGCATTAATTAGTGATTTCATCACATCCACTCCCTTACCTCAACAATTTGTTCAGACGTAAGCATATGACCTAACTTCTTGGTCCAATCAGAGTGGTGGTCAGGATATCTTTAGAGGAGTGGAGGCTGACTTATATACAGTTAATGTCCAAATTTTAAGTGTACAGTTTGTTGAATTTTTACATCTATATATACCTGTGTAACCACCATGCAGATCAAGATATGGAACATATCTATAGCACTCCAGATGCTTCATGCTTCCTCCCCGTCAGTATCTTCACTCCAAGAATAACCATTATTGTGACCCAAAGCTCAAAAATTTTGTTCATTGACTGAGAAAGGAGTCACTGGCTCTCTTCCCCTGCATATGGGTAAATAGGTGTGCAAGCCTAGGCGCTTCAGAAAATTATCTGGCTACCCAAGTGAAGCCAGTCTGAGAATAACAAGAACACGTGGAGGAGAGCGCAGATAGGAAAATTCCAGAGAAACAAAACCACAGATCTAACAACAGTGAATTTTTACATTAAATCAATCCTGAAGCTATACTACCTTTGAACTTTCCAGTCTCCAGTAAGCTATTTTATTGTTTAAATGGCTTCAACTGATTTTTTTCTCAACTCAGAATTTTTAACCTGAGTTAGAACCTTAACTCCACCTCTTACTTGGTATATGCTCTTGGGCAAGCTACTTAACTTACTTAATTTCTTTAGGCCTTAGTTTTCTGATCTCTAAAAATGTGAAGCTATCTTCCATATGTGATTATTTTATGAAATATGCATACTCTATATACAGTATATATATACTAAATATATAAACATTCTCATACATGTTAAACACTCAATAAGTGATATAATTTTTAATAATAAACATGTCTAAAGACTTAAGTCTTCTAACAATGGAATGGGATCCCTTCTAGATAATAAATCCCAAATAACTAGAAACATTAAGCATTACCTGGATAATCCTCCTTTCAGTAATGTTCTAAAAGGTGTTCCTGCTTTGATGGGAGATAGATTGACTCTGAAATCCCTTCTAACACTAAACACCTGTACAACACTTACTGATTTGAACACTTCCCTGAGCAAAGGCAAAATGAAATAGAGACTTTCGGTCCAGAAACAGGTAAAAATAATATCCAATTAAAGTTAATGGTTCACAAGAGAAGCAACATGAGCAGAACACGCAATGGAAACAATACTTCTCAATTAGTTACACTAACAGCTCTGAAGATCTCCTTACTCCACAGAGAGGCCTTTACCTATGCATCAAGGAGGGAGAGGGTAAAATTAGGACTCTAATCAGGCAGTAGAGGTTGCAGGAAGGCTGGAAGCTATAATGATAAAGTCAAGAAATGAGTCAGATTCAGGAGCTGTGGAAAGGGTAGAAAGCTAAGGAGCATAGACTCCACTGGCATCTGAGCTAACTTGTTTTGTTCTTTTTTAGAGCTAGAGTCTTGCTATGTTGCCCAGGCTGGAATGCAGTGGTATGATCCTAGCTTGCTGTAGCCTCGAACTCCCAGCCTCAAACAATTCTGCCTCAGCTCATAGCTGGGACTAGAGACACACATCACCACACTCAGCTTGAACTAACTCTTTTGCTTGACTTTATGCCTTTCAATATCCCTTATCTCAGAGGCAGACTACTGAGCAGTTACTAGGAGTATCTATTAGACACTTATAGATATAGATATATATATATATTTTTTTGAGACAGAGTCTCACTCTGTTGCCCAGGCTGGAGTGCAGTGGTGTGATCTTGGCTCACTGCAACCTCTGCCTCCCAGGTTCAAGTGATTGTCCTGCCTCAGGCTCCCGAGTAGCTGGGATTACAGGCATCTGCCACCATACCCAGCTAAATTTTTTTTTTTTTTGTATTTTTTAGTAGAGACAGGGTTTCACCATGTTGGCCAGGCTGGTCTTGAACTCCCGACCTCAGGTGATCTATCCCCCTCGGCATCCCAAAGTGCTGGGATTACAGGCGTGAGCCACCGCGCCCGGCCTAGACACTTATACTTTTTAATTTTAATGAACAGACATTGTTCTATCTGAATGTTTATATTTTCAGTTCTCTATTTCCAACAATTCCCTTCATTATCTTTTGCTGGGCCCAAGGATATTGAAGCCATCCATTGCTTTGTCTTCCAAGTTCATCAGTGCCTGCACTGCAAAGGAAACAGATTGTGAGGCTGGAGAGCTAAGAATATTCTACATATATAAATATTTGGTGAAGACCTTGTTTTTCTGGGTTCTAGGTTCCCACAAAAGTCTTTATTAATCTTTAAATTAAGCCTTATGATTCTGTGTACTCTTTGCCATAGACAAGTTTATGAGGATTAAAGAAACTACCTTGCTGCATTTTCCTCCTTTTCACCCTGTCCTCCCTAGAGAATAAGTGGGAAGGCAGGGCTAAGAATGACTAGAAGGAACAGGATTAAATTTAGGCAACATTGTGAAGTAAGCAAAGCCTGTCTTTCACATCTTGCCCTAAATTCTGTGTTCCAATGTTATAAATTCCTCGTTTCCCACCTGTGCCCATCACACACAAACACACAGTCCACCTCTCTAATTTCTTATTTTCACACTGAGTTGATTTCAACTAGATATGAGGGGGAAACCCCAGATAACACATATTAAAATGTAAAAATCTGCCCTTAACTTTTCTGTTTTTGCTTTGTTTTGAGACGAAGTCTCATTCTGTTGCCAGGCTGGAGTTCAGTGGCTTGATCTCCGCTCACTGCAACCTCTGCCTCCCAGGTTCAAGCAATTCTCCTGCCTCAGCCTCCCAAGTAGCTGGGACTACAGGCATGTGCCACCACGCCTGGCTGATTTTTTTGTATTTTAGTAGAGACAGGGTCTCACCATGTTGGCCAGGATGATCCTAATCTCCTGACCTCGTGATCTGCCCGCCTCGGCCTCCCAAAGTGCTGGGATTACAGGCATGAGCCACGGTGCCCAGCCTCTTTTTTTTCCTTTTAGAGGGAAATTATATTAATCCAAATTAGTCATAGAGTAATGAAATTTAGGAAAAAGAACTTTGAATAGATAGTTCTCAGTTTACATCAAGCTCTACTATTTAAATCACATATTTATCTTTATAGAGGCTGACACTAGAAGGGGCAGATACAAACAGAAGTTTAGAATTCATAAACCTCTTTAGGGAGTTAGGACAGTGAGCACTTGTGGGCCTCCTGCTCATTGTCTGACCCCCCATAGCTCTCCAGCTTGAGGCTTAGGCCCTGCTGCTGAAGTCTGAAATGCAATCTTCAGAGAAAACAAACGTGCAGAAACTGGTGGGCTGCCCAAATCAAGCAAGAGCCTACCTTGTCCTAATTCCCAACAACTGGGATTAGACTTTCTCTTCTTAGGAAATAAGCTCTCTTACCTCACAGGATTTGGGTGTCCCCTGCTACAGAAGCAGAGTTTCTAGGTTCTCTCTCAGTTAGAGAAAACTGGGACACATTCCCAGAATGTGACATATCAAACCAAGAATTTGCCTATTTTAGTTGTAGGCAGAAATTGAGAAGCTGAGATGCCAGAATAGTGGGCAACTATAAACGCTATATATATATATATATATATTCCCATTGTCCCCATGACTGCCCTAACTCCATTACCTGCAAACTCTTGTAACTTCTTATGCTCCTCTAGGTTATACTGAAGCTTTTCTAGCAACTCAAAATATTGGAAGAGTGAGTCTCTGGGCGAAACACGGTCATCCTGATCCATTTCTATTAGCCCGGGCAGATTTTCGTGCACAAGAGTCTCCCAGTCCAAATGACCTGCAGGGAGGAAGGCTTCAGAAAAGCATGTCTACACTTGTAAAAGTTGGGTAAGAGCCGGTAAATCCTATGGTGTGGGTGGAAAGGTGGGGTGGAAAGAGGTAACAGGAAGCAAGGAGGGAAAGGGTGCATCAGCAAGAAACCACTTTTTACAATGAGCAAAGAGGGCCACGGCCACACTTACCCGAAGTGACGAAGTACAGGGGAAATTAAGAAGCAAAAAGAAAGTAATTAAGACCAGAAAATTGGAAAGGAGATATAGTGGGAGAGCTCCTGTTAAGACTAAGATGTCTTATAGAGGAGTCTGAATTCAAATGGAAAAAACTCATTATTATAGTTCTTCGGCTCACCAATAGATTCAGAAAATCTGGATTCAGAAGAGGAAGAATAGGAAGAGGATGTGGAGGAGACACAGGAGGAAGACTGGTACTCTCTCTTTTTTGACAAGGTCTCTTCTGTTTTTGATGCAGATGTTATTAAATCCTCTTCAGTGGCACCATAATTAGACTCTACTTCAGACACTTCTGATAAGTCCAAACTTTCCCTTTGTTGACTAGCTCCTCTTGAACAGAAAGGAGAAATTTATGGCTTCACAAACATTTACAAGATATGACTAGTCCACTCATTATTCTGGTTCTGCCCCTGGCCACCCCCTAAAGCTGGGGCATAAGACAATGAGGGCCAAACTACTCCCAAACTCTAAACTCAGACACTTCCAACCTCAATCATTCATGTGTCATCCTTAACTCTTCTCTTCCCTCCCATATCCAGTCCAACAAGAAATCCTGCTGACTCTACCTTCGAAATATATCTTTTCTCACTAACTCACTGCCACCACTCTGGCCTAAGCTGTCATCATTTCTTGCCTGGGCAGCAGCATAGCCTCCCAACTGATTTCTCTGCTCCTTGCCTTGTTCTTCTATCAACACAGCAGCCAGTGTAATCCTTCTTAAACGTAAGTCACTTCATGTCACTCCTCTGTTCTGCTTGCCATTTCAAAGTCCCAACAATGGCACCCATAACCCTACAGGATCAGGTCACCATTATCTCTCTGACTTCATTTCCCAGCACTCTTCCCCCTGCTCACTCTACTCCAGTCACAATGGCCTCTTTGCTGTTTCTCAAACACACCAAGCATGCTTCCAGCTTAGGACCTTTGCACTAGCTGTTTCATCTGCCTATTAACACTCTTCTTACAGATATCCACATGGTAATCCCCTTACCTTCTTCAAGTCTTTGCTCACATTACCTTTTCAGTGAGGTCACCGTGACTACCCTGCTTAAAACTACAACCCATCTGTGGCTGGGCCCAATGGCTCACGCCTGTAATCCTAACACTTTGGGAGGCTGAGGTGGGTGGAGTGCCTGAGCTCAGGAGTTTGAGACCAGCCTGAGCAACATGGTGAAACCTCATCTCTACTAAAATACAAAAAAAATAAATAAATTAGCCAGGCATGGTGGCAGGCACCTGTAGTCCCAGCTACTTGGGAGGCTGAGGCAGAAGAATCGCTTGAACCCAGGAGGCGGAGGCTGCAGTGAGCAGATATCGTGCCACTGCACTCCAGCCTGGTGACAGAGCGAGACTCTGTCTCAAAAAAAAAAAAAAACTACAACCCATCTGCAATCCCACCTTCTACTCCCAATCTCCCTTAACCTGTTCTACTTTTAATTTTCCCATAATGCTTATCATATTTTAGCAGATTAATTTACTTAATATGGTCACTGCTTATTATCTCTTTACCACTACTAATATGTAAGCTCCATGAAGCAGGCATTATTGTCTGTTTTGTTCACTGATACATCCCAAACACCTACTAAGTATTCAATAATTATTTGTTCTTTATTGTTTTTTGTTTGCTTTTTTGAGACAGGGTCTTGCTCTGTCACCCAGGCTGTAGAGCAGTGGCACAGTCACGGCTCACCACAGCCTCAACCTCCCAGCTCAAGCAATCCTCCCACCTCAGCCTCCTAAGTAGCTGGGACCACAGGAACACACCACCACATCCAGCTAATTTTTGTTTGTAGAGACAGGATTTTGCCACATTGCCTAGTTTAGTCTTGACCTCCTGAGCTCAAGTCATCTGCCTACCTCAGTTTTCCAAAATGCTGGTATTACAGGCATGAGTCACCGTGCCTACCCTGCTAAATTTTTGAGGTGGGATCTTGCTTGTTGCCCAGGCTGGAGTACAGTGGTGCAATCATGTCTCAATGCAGCCTTGAACTTCTGGCTTGAACTTCAAGCAATCCTCTTGCCTTGGCCTCTCAAAGTGTTGGGATTATAAGTATAAGCCACCACATCTAGCCAGTAATTATTTGTTAATGAGTGAATGAGTTTACTTCTGCTTCTGCTTTTTTTGTCCACTGCTAAACACTTGGGGTCTAGAATCATATCTGTTTCATTGAAGGTATTTGTATTAGTGTCCTGTGGCTGCCATAACAAATTACTATAAACTTGGTAGCTTAAAATGACAGAAATATATTCCCTCACAATTCTAGAGGCCAGAGTCTGAAATGAAGGTGTTGGCAGGGCCATACTCCCTCTGGAGGCTTTAGGGGAGAAGTTCCTTGCCTCTTCTACCTTCTGGCAGCTGCCTGGCATTTCTCAGCTTCCCTTGGCTTGTGGTGGCATTAGCCCCAACCTCTATCTCCATCTTCACATCGCCTTCTCCTATTCTCTGTGTCTTCTCCTCTTTCATCTCTTATAAGTACCCTTGCCATTGGATTTAGGACCTACCTGGATAATCTAGGATGATCTCATCTCAAGATCCTTAACTTAGGATCTTTTTTTTTTTCCAAATAAGGTCACATTCACAGGTTCCAGGGAGCAAGGACACGGATATATTATTTCGGGTGCCACTAGTCAACCTACTACAATATGCAGTTATTAAATGAATGAATTCTCTCTCAAAGCCAATCTTTATCTTTAGTTTTCCACCCTCTCCTCCTTCACGTGTTTCTATCCCAGTTCACATACTTACTCCTAATCTGTCATCTATTTTGCTATGGCTTGACCTCAGTGCCTCACGTGACATGTTTCTTTCTCCTGCAAAGCAAAAAAAAAAAAAAAAGAGCGAAGACAGTTATATTCAAGCAAAAGTGTGGTAAGAAAAAAAGAGTTCATATCAGAAAGTGAAGAAAACTAATTGGGGAGAACAAATTGTAGTCAAGGGGTGAAAAAAAAATGGACTCCTCACAGTGGATGAAGAATCAGGCAATATTCTAGAGCTAGAGAATTCTTATCCTCAAATCTACTGTCACAAAGGGAAAAGTGGGGTTAAGGAGTAGAAACAAGAGATGAGCTCAGGAAACCCTTGAGAAGGAAAGTTGGGGTTGAAAAGGGAGAAGCAGACCTCTGGATGATCTGCCGCTTGAACATGTCAGCTTTGAGCTGAAACTCCCGACGTGCCATCTCCTCATTCAGCTCTTTCCTGATATTCTGAAAGTCAGTAACTGCCACAAAGGGCCATTAGGAGCTGGGAGATGGTGATGACTAGATGTGGGAAGAGGGCTTGGGTGGGGAGAATCCAAGTGAAATATCCAATCCAGATCCCAAGCCTTCCTGCTACACTAGGTTCTTTATACCCATAAGCCACCAATCCCAGCTTTCAGACTAACTTTTTCCCAACCACCCTTCCCAAACAAGTTGCACCTCCTCTATGCTTACCCATCATGGCTACTATGATACTTCGAAAGATAATGGAGCCAAGCAACAACCAAAGGATGAAATAGATGCTGCTGAAGATGAGACTGACTTCAGGCACCTTCCAGACGTCCTGAAGCAGTGCATACCAATGATCCAAGGTGAAGAGAATGAACACTGTTACCAGGGAATTCGGGAGGTCCCTAAAGAAAAAGGCATGTGAAGAGACAGAAGCAGAGACCTAAACCTTTCAAAATTGGTACCATTCTTACTTTTAAAGAAACATAAAGCATTTCTTTGTAGTTTGTTCTGATTTTGGCTCCTTTTCTACCATACTCAGTTTTTAGCTAATCATTCTTCAGGTTGAAGTGTTGTTGTTGTTGTTGTTGTTGTTGTTGTTGTTTTTATTAGATGGAGTCTCACTCTGTTGCCCAGGCTGGAGTGCTGTGGCGTGATCTAGGCTCACTGCAACCTCCACCTCCTGGGTTCAAGAGATTCTCCTGCCTCAGCCTCCCGAGTAGCTGGGATTATAGGCATGCACCACCACGCCCAGCTAATTTGTGTATTTTTAGTAGAGATGGGGTTTTGCCAGTTGGCCAGGCTGGTCTCGAACTCCTGACCTAAGGTGATCTGCCAGTCTCAGCCTCCCAAAGTGCTAGGATTACAGGTGTGAGCCACCGCACCCAGCCTAAATTCTCCTTTATCATGAATAATCTATGACTAACTCTCACTATTCCATTAGTCCTTGGGTATAATAAATACTCAATAAATAGGTATTGACTGAATTTTTAAAAGATGAATGAATCACCAACTAGTTTTTCTAATTTTTTTTTTTTTTTTTTGAGACAGAGTCTCACTCTATCATTCAGGCTGGAGTTGCATGATCTCAGCTCACTTCAACCTCTGCCTTCCAGGCTCAAGCAATTCTCTCGCCTCAGCCTCCCGAGTAGTTGGGATTACAGGCATGCGCCACCATGCCCAGCTAATTTTCATATTTTTAGTAGAGACAGGGTTTCACCATGTTGGCCAGGCTGGTCTTGAACTCCTGACCTCAAGTGATCTGCCTGCCTCAGCCTCCTAAAGTGCTGGGATTACAGGTGTGAGCCACCATGCCTGGCCGTTTTTTCTAATTTTATTCTCTACTGCTCTATGGACTCCACTTAATAGAAGATCACTCGTAATTTAGCAAAATTTAGCAAAATTAGCAAATGTAGCAAAATAGAAGACCATTCACAAAATTATTCCTATTAGTTTGCTGGTATGAAATGATATGCAAGTAAATGGGTATGTTACATAAACATATGTGATCCTAAATAATGAATATATACAAATTATAAAGTTAATATTTAAAAATTACTAAAAAAGTAAAAAGTTTCCGGGAAGGTATCTAAATTTTCCTACCTTTCTTTTTAGTCCCCCATATACAATTTATTGAAAACATCAGAGCTTGCATAGGATAAAATCTGGGACTTTCCTAACTCAATACTCTTACAAAACTATCTGTTAAGAGTTTAACAGAGTCCTGAGAGGCGCTGACAAGATTGAATTCTAATTCATAAACAGGATTATCTACTCAAAATTCAAGTTGATTTTCTTCTAGAAAACACTGATTAGTGGTTTAATATTTAAAAAAATATGTAACACTTCATAAATTTGTGTTTCATCCTTGCACAAGGGCCATGCTAATCTTCTCTATATCCTTCCAATTTTAGTACATGTGCTGCCAAAGTGAGCACTGATTAGGGTTTTCTAGACAGAGATCAGGAATAGGCGTGTGCATGTGTAATATGTAGAGATTGGGATAAAACCAGTGATCATATTTGAGAATCACAGTAACATTCATTGATCACTTATAATGTGTTACATACTGTGCTAAGTGCTTAAATGCATTACCACATTTAACCCCACAGTCTTATGAAGTAGCACTGCTATTATTCCCCCCACCTTTCTTTTTTTTTTGAGACGGAATTTCACTCTTTGTAGCCCAGGCTGAGTGCAGTGGCTCAGTCTCAGCTCACTGCAATCTCTGCCTCCCGAGTTCAGGCGATTCTCCTGTCTCAGCCTCCCGAGTAGCTGGGATTACAGGCACCCACCACCATGCCCAGCTAATTTTGTATTTTTAGTAGAGACAGGATTTCACCATGTTGGCCAGGCTGGTCTCGAACTCCTGAACTCAGGTGATCCACCCGCCTTGGCTTCTCAAAGTGCTGGGATTACAGGCGTGAGCCACCGTGCCCAGCCTATTCCCATTTTTCTTTTCTTTTCTTTTTTTTTTTTTTTTGAGATGAAGTCTCGCTCTGTTGCCAGGCTGGAATGCAGTGGCATGATCTCTGCTCACTGCAATCTCTGCCTCCCAGATTCAAGCAATTCTCCTGCCTCAGCCTCTGGAGTAGCTGGAACTACAGGTACATGCCACCACGCCTGGCTAGTTTTTGTAAATTTGGTAGAGACGGGTTTTCACCACGTTGGCCATGATGGTCTCAATCCCTTGACCTCATGATCCACCCGCCTCGGCCTTCCAAAGTGCTGGGATTTCAGGGGTGAGCCACCGCGCCTGGCCCCCATTTTTCAAAACAAGTAACTGAGTCACAGAAACCAAGCTTAACCACTGGAGTGTACTGCTATTTAAAGATGGCTGATGACAGTGTGGTTTGAATTTACAAAACCCAGAATAAACATGGAACTAGCTTCCCTAACCTCAAGATCAGAGCTAATACCATTCACTGTTCTTTTGCTTTCTCTTTTCCTCTCCCTATTGTGTTCTATTTCAGTTTCTTGGAATAGGCTGTACTTTTTATGACTGTACTTTGGACAAGCTTCCTGGTCTCTTAGCCAAATTTTCTCCCCTCACTCAGCTGTCCCCCAGCTCTGCTTATGAGAAGAACACATGGTACTCCAGGTCCTGACGAGGTGAATGGGTGTACTCTGAGAAGACGCAGACACCAGTCACAACAAAAATGTAGAAGATGAGCAGCAACATCAAGAGGAAAGTCATGCTCTATAGGCCATAACCTCAAGTCAGACGTGGGCCAGACTAGGCTGATCTCCACCAACAGCCCAGTCAAGCCCACCTGGCAATCTCCCACCAAACCCTCTCTTGCACTGCTGAACCCAGTCATCTCTGAACCATGGCACCTGTCCCCAGCCCCTTCTCATCCAATAACATTTCACAGGACGTTTCATTGCCTTCTTTGACCCACCCAGATTTGTTTCATATTCTTTTTTTTTTTTCTTTTTGAGACGGAGTCTCACTCTGTCGCCTAGGCTGGAGTGCGGTAGCGCAGTCTCGGCTCACTGCAACCTCCGCCTCCCAGGTTCAAGCGATTTTCCTGTCTCAGCCTCCAGAGTAGCTGGGATTACAGGCACACACCACCACGCCTGGCTAATTTATTTATTTATTTATTTTTATTTTTTTATTTTTAGTAGAGACGGGGGTTTCACCATGTTGGTCAGGCTGGTCTCAAACTCCTGACCTAGTGATCCACCCACCTCGGCCTCCCAAAGTGCTGGGATTACAGGTGTTAGCCACCATGCCCAGCCAATTTGTTTCATATTCTATGTTAAGCCCTCATATTTATCTACCTTTAGCTTGCAACAGTCAAATCACCTTGAGGGGCTTGACCCAGACCAAAATAATAACTCGAATTTGACGGAATTGTGCAAGGAGTTTGAGAGACCTCAGCACCCAGCAGATCCTCAGAAGCTGAAGCCACACCGATTGGCCTGTTACCCCTACCAATACCACAACCTCAGGAAGCAGGGACTGTGGAAAACGCACAGATTATGAGTAAAATACACCCCAAGGCACCCAGGCAAAGTTACACCTTCTTCATCTCATCCTCTTCATTGTTCCCTGGGCATTATCCCTTGAATAGCATTCTCTGAGAATTGTTTCCTATTCAGCCTTTCTATATTAAGTTGCTTAAACACTGTACTTCAACTAGTTCAGATATAAAAAGGGGGATAAAATTCATGGTTATTTAATTGGGTTGTTGTGGAGCATAAATGAGATAATGTAAGGAAAACACTTAAAATAGTGCCTAGCGCTTAGTAAGAGCTAAGTAGCCAGCAGATGCTCTTGTTGGTGTTGATGTTGTACTTAGTCTACCTTGCTCCTAATACCAACAACTCCTCAATGACTGATGTTTCGTTTTAGGAAAAAAAATCAAAAGAAGGAAGTTAAGTAAATTTTTGTTTCTTCCTATTATCGTGTTAACTTTTCTTGTTCTTTCGATTTACCTAGGCACATTCTTCATCCCACTAAACGAACCCTCAGGATCTCTATCCTTACCAACATGGTAACAACAAAGTCAAAGACATTCCAGGCACTCTTCCAGAAAACGGAAAAGTTGGATAGCCACTTAAGAAGGATCTCCAGGATGAAAATAAGCAAGATAAACCAAGCTGCCACCTCCAAGGTCGGCTTCAATAGCCATAGTTTGGTATTTGTGGATTCCAGCAATTCTGTGAGGATAGAGCAAAGGAGGAATAAAAGTTAAGGAAGCTGGAAACCGAATGATGGAGAATGATCACACTTATGAACCACAGTTTTGCCCACTACGGTTCCATTTTTCTTTGAGTTTCTCTTCTTAACACTGTTGCTTCAACCTGTGAAATACAGGGAAGGACAGAATTGACCATAAAACACAGCCACAACCAATCTGTTGATATAGTTATGTCTGCCCAGCTACAAGTCACTTCCGATCCACTCTGGGGGTCACACAGCTACTAAGAGACTACTCTCTTTAATTACCCCTACCTCCAACCCCCCACCCCATCTACTGTACTGTTATCTCAGTCCCAAAGTTCACAAGAAAGCAATGGGTCTTGAGAACAAAATGAAAATATAGGGCCATGATATCTGAAGTACTTTATAACGAATGTAGAAACAAGCCAGAATCACTGGGGGATATCGAATTATAACAATAAATCACTTGGTTCTGTTAGCTTTCTTTTAAAACTTTTCCTTTCTTCCCTGCCTAAAATTGGTTTTGTTTTGCAAAGCAAATTGAATGCACACTTCTTCTCTAGAACCTTATTATTTACTAACTGCTATTCCTTAATTCATTACCTTTCTCTTTCAACCTTCTTCATCTCTTTTATACAATTAATGGATGTATGCCACACTCTAGAAAAAAAAAACACTCAGGTTATAATAGGCTTAAGAGCTAAATAGAAATCAACATTGTGGTGCTCTGGCTTTAAATTCATCCTGATGCTGAACTGGATCCAGACAAAAAGAACAGAACCATACTTCAACCATACCTAGAATTTTACAGAAGTTAGCCCCTTCTAAAAACCAATGGAGTTACGCTATACTTATTCCTACGCTTGTTTTGAGACAGAGTCTCACTCTGTCACCCAGGCTGGAGGAGTGCAGTGGCATAATCATGGTTCACGGAAGCCTGGATCTTCCGGGTTCAAGAGCCTCTGGGTAACTGGGACCACAGGCACACGTCACCATGCCCAGCTAATTTTTTCTTTAAATTACTTGTAGAGATGGGGTCTCCCTATGCTGCCCACGTTGGCCTAAAACTCCTGGGCTCAAGCGATCCTCCTGCCTTGGTCTCCCAAAGTGCTGGGGTCATAGGCATGAGCCACTGCACCCAGCACTCCTATGCTTATTTAGGCTCTGTACTTCTTCTGTAAGTTTTTCTTTCATGTACGTTTCTCTAAGATGGACAATATTTCACATTTTAACATCCATGAAATTAGGATGCTTTTTTTTTTTTTTTTGAGATGGAATCTCGCTCTGTTGCGAGGCTGGAGTGCAGTAGTGCAATCTCAACTCACTGCAACCTCTGCCTCCCAAGTTCAAGAGATTCTCAGGCCTCAGCCTCCCGAGTAGCTGGGACTACAGGTGTGCGCCACCATGCCCAGCTAATTTTTGTATTTTTGGTAGAGACGGGGTTTCACCATGTTGGCCAGGATGGTCTCCATCTCTAGACCTCGTGATCTGCCTACCTCGGCCTCCTAAGGTGAGGATGCATTTTACACCCAGCGATGTGTCCCAGTTTAATTGGGCATGATTTTTATTTCTTATTGGCAAACAGTGAATTTCACCATTGATGACAGCTTAGATTCAATAAAATACAAAATTTTTCACTTAACAATAAATTTGGCTGGGTGCGGTGGCTCAAGCCTGTAATCCCAGCACTTTGGGAGGCCGAGGCGGGCGGATCACGAGGTCAGGAGATCGAGACCATCCTGGCTAACACGGTGAAACCCTGTCTCTACTAAAAATACAAAAAAAAAATTAGCCGGGCGTGTTGGCGGGCGCCTGTAGTCCCAGCTACTCGGGAGGCTGAGGCAGGAGAATGGCGTGAACCCGGGAGGCGGAGCTTGCAGTGAGCCGAGATTGCGCCACTGCACTCCAGCCTGGGTGACAGAGCAAGACTCCGTCTCAAAAAAAAAAACAAAACAAAAAAAACAATAAATTCTAGCTCTCAGGAGCATAGGATTATATAATTAGAAAGAGCTGAGGACCACATTTGTGGCTGGAAAATAGAATGCAATAATTTTTATTCAGTTTTTGCCCTTGCAAAACAGGAACCCAAAGAGAGCAATGAAGTAAAATAAGACTCTTGTAAAGCAGAATATAGTTTTGAGTAGTTTAAAATAGTTTAAGTAGGGAAGTCCAAATTACAGAAGCAGTAGCACTTTTACTCTCTGGAAAAAATAATAATTTGATAGAAGCTAAACAAACCCAAGGAAGTTCAGAGGAACAAATAGCAGAAATTGTCTCAGCAGCACAGAATGTGCAAAAGTGACTGCCTCCACTCTACATCAAGTAATGTGTCCTCTCTGAAGATGAAAAATAACTTTTTAAAATTCTTGGAATTTTTCAGGCTGCTATAGCAAGGCAAAGGAGTCTTAATGGAAATAGAGACCAGGAACCCAGTGAAGTCTACCCAGGAATCTTAGCCAGTGAAGTGAAGTAGCAGTGAATATCTATGCTTCAATATTCTTCTTAGGGTGACAGACAGTAGCCATTTGATCAAGCAAGTCAGGCAAATATATAATTCTGTTTTACAGGGTAGAGTTCACCATGAACAGTCACCTATTGCTACTCCCTATTCTAGAAAAACAACAGTAGGTCGCCTCACAGAATACCAGGTAAATTCACATTGGTTTCAAGGAGTCCAATACTATAGGCGAGGAGAATAAGTACACTGTAACAATAAGCTGATATGCAGATTTTGACATTTACACAGTTTTAATATTTTTAGTAATGTTTTGGCTAGTTATATCCATCATGAAACAAGAAACACTGATGTTGAAACATAATTCCTTTCTCTCTTCTTTTTTTTGAAATGGATTCTCACTCACTCTGTTGCCCAGCTGCCATCTCAGCTCACTACAAACTCTGCCTCCCGGGTTCAAGCGATTCTCCTGCCTCAACCTCCTGAGAAAGTGGAACCATAGGTGTGCATCACCATACCCACTGATTCTTGTATTTTTAGTAGAGACGGGGTTTCACCATGTTGGCCAGGTTGGTCTTGAACTCCTGACCTCAAGTGATCCGCAGGACTAGGCCTCCCAAATAGCTGGGATTACAGGCATGAGCCACATGCCCAGCCAGAAATACAATTTCATGAAGAGCATTAAGAGTGATAGTTCTGGCCGGGCGCGGTGGCTCATGCCTGTAATGCCAGCACTTTGGGAGGCCGAGGCAGGCGGATCACGAGGTCAGGAGATCGAGACCATCCTGGCTAACACGGTGAAACCCCATCACTACTAAAAACACAGAAAGTTAGCCGGGTGTGATGGCAGGGGCCTGTAGTCCCAGCTACTCGGGAGGCTGAGGCAGGAGAATGGCACGAACCTGGGAGGCGGAGCTTGTAGTGAGCCGAGATCATGCCACTGCACTCCAGCCTGGGCGACAGAGTGAGACCCCATCTCAAAAAAAAAATAATAAAATAATAAAATAAAAAAAATAAAGTGCAAAACAGAATTACCAATATCCAGTTGTGGAAGTAGATTTTTTAAAGCCCTAACAGTTTAGATGGCTTTGTGATCTGGAAAAAAAAAATTTAAGCCTAAAAAAGTCTTAATGTTTATCATATTAGTCTGTTCAAAAAAATCTGTAAATCACAAATAATTTCCCTTTGCAAAATCCCTCCTCCCTTTCTACCACAAGAATAAGCTTAATAAGATAAAATTTCCATGAGCTTGCCAGGTAATTTCTACTCTGGCTATCTACTTACCCTCTGGCACAGTGATCAGGTTTCATATTCAGTTAACTGCTTTACCAAATAGAATAGTTAGTGCTATTCTACTTTAATTTGTCTATTAAATCTAGGGCAGGAGTCCCAAGCCCCAGGCTATGGACTGGTACCAGTCCATGGTGTGTTAGGAACCCGGCCATGCAGCAGGAAGTGAGTGCTGGGTGAGTGAGCATTACCGCCTAAGCTCCACCTCCTGTCAGATCAGCTGCGGCATTACATTCTCATAGGAGGGCGAGCCCTATTGTGAACTGCGTGTGCGTGATCCTTAGGAGAATCTAATGCCTGATGATCTGAGGTGGAACACCTTCATCCTGAAATCTCCTTCCTACCCCATCCATGGAAAAACTGTCTTCCAAGAAACCAGTCCCTGATGCCAAAAAGGCTGGGGACCACTGATCTAGGAAATCCTGTATAGTTACTGTTATTTACTTCATTCCAAGGCTTAGGACTATAATCCTAGCCATGCAAGGCAGATACATGGCAACAATCATACAATAAAAGGGAACTATAAGTAACTTAGTTCAAAATCTTCACTATTACGAGGAGGAAATAAAACACCTCAAAGTATATAGTATACTGTAGTGGGTCAGTGACATCAATTATTGTTGTATATTTAAATATCTTTGACCTGACTGCACTAAAGGACTATTTTTTTTGAGACAGGGTCTCACTTTGTCACCTAGGCTGGAGTTCAGTTGCACGATGGCTCACTGCAACCTCCACCTCCCAGGCTCAAGCGATCCTCCCACCTCAGCCTGCTGAGTAGCTGGGACTACAGGCAGGTGCCACCATGCCTAGCTAATTTTTCTATTTTTTGTAGAGATGAGGTTTCTCCACGTTGGCCAGGCTGGTCTCAAACTCCTGAGCTCAAGCGATCCTCCTGCCTCAGCCTCCCAAAGTGCTGGGATTACAGGCATGAGCCACCATGCGTGGGCCCCAGAGATAAGCTTGTAGGGGACTTGGAGCTGGAGGCAGAGTCCTGAACTGGCTACAGGCACTGGACATTTCTGTTGAGGAAAATATCTGTGTGACATAAACAGCTAAGAGCTTCATAACTATGCCCTTCTCTTAAAAATTCCTCCTAGGCTGGACGTGGTAACTCGTGCCTGTAATCCCAGCACTTTGGGAGGCTGAGGCAGGAGGATCTTTTGAGCCCAGGAGTTCAAGATCAGCCTGGACAACATAGTGAGACCCTGTCTCTATAAAAAAAAAAACAACAACATAATTAGCTTGGTGTAGTGGCATGCACCTGTAGTCGAAGCTACTCAGGAGGCTGAGGTGGGAGGATCAATAGAGCCCTGGAGGTCGAGGCTGCAACGAGCCATGATCACACCACTGCACTCCAACCTAAGCAACAAAGTGAGACTCTGTCTCTAAAAAATAAAGTGGGAGACTTCCCCACAACAGTGAGAATGAAACAAATGAGTAGTTCTACTGTCCTTTCATCATTTCTGAGCAGTTTGAGATTATCAACAAATGAGCTCCCTGATTTTGCAGACATCCTTATGTTTTGAATATGTTTCATATAATTTATTATTGGTTTAAGAATCATTTCCTTTTAAGTAATTTTTTTGGCTCAGCTAATATCTTAGTTGTACCTACCTTTCCATACTTTGTGAGCTTTCTTATTTGTACTTGAATAATATTTCTAAATATACTTGTAAAAATGTAAATGTTAGGCTGGGCGCAGTGGCTCACCCCTGTAACCCCAGAACTCTGGGAGGCCGAGGCGGGTAGATCACGAGGTCAGCAGATTGAGACCATCCTGGCTAACACGGTGAAACCCCGTCTCTACTAAAAATACAAAAAATTAGCTGGGCATGGTGGCGGGCGCCTGCAGTCCCAGCTACTCCGGAGGCTGAGGCAGGAGAATGGCGTGAACCTGGGAGGCTGAGCTTGTGGTAAGCCGAGATCGTGCCACTGCACTCCAGCCTGGGCAACAGAGTGAAACTCCGTCTCAAAAAAAAAAAAAATGTAAATGTTAGATCGTTCACCGATAGGCACCAATATCTTTAACAGAAAAGGTTAATTCAAACAATTGTCAGGCTAAACTGACAAGAGAAATAAAACTGGTCTTCCCAAGTTCAATTCCTTGTGGATTTGTTACACCCAGTTTTATGTGTCTAGATGCTCTGTATCTAGTATACTCTTGAGAACCCTCCAAATATTAATTTTTTTTTTTGAGATGGGGTGCAGTGGCATGATTTCAGCTCACTGCAACCTCCGCCTCCCAGAATCAAGCGTTCTTCAGCCACAGCCTCCTGAGTAGCTGGGATTACAGGCACCCGCCACCACGCCCAGCTAATTTTTTGTATTTTTAGTAGAGATGCGGTTTCGCCATGTTGGTTAGGCTGGTCTTGAACTCCTGACCTCAAGTGATCCAACCACCTCGGCCTCCCAAAGTGCTGAGATTACAGGCGTGAGCTATCGTGCCCAGCCAGTATTTCTAGATTTTAGCAGTTGCATAAATCCTACTCCAGAAGGCTTAATAGTCCTTAATATAAATGTCACAATTCAAATGACATTCAAAAATGTAAAATGATCAATTTAGAAAAAAAAATTACTCCTACCCACTTCCTCTTTTCTTTCTTTTTTTTTTTTTTTTTTTGAGACAGAGTTGTACTCTGTCGCCCAGGCTGAAATGCAGTGGCACAATCTCAGCTCACTGAAACCTACGCCTCCCGGGTTCAAGCAATTCTCCTGCCTCAGCCTCCCAAGTAGCTGGCACTACAGGCCATGCCACCACGCCCAGCTAATTTTTTGTATTTCTTAGTGGAGACAGGGTTTCATCATGTTGCCCAGGCTGGTCTTGAACTCCTGAGCTCCGGCAATCCGCCCGCCCCGGCCTCCCAAAGTGCTAGGATTACACGTGTGAGCTGCCGCGCCTGGCCTCACTTCCTCTTTCACACAATGTCAGTTCTCACGTATTTCAACCATCAATACGATCGCATTCAAAAAGATCAGGAAGATGATGTAAGTTTTTGAAGAGAGGACCTGTTATCTCTTAAGGAAACGTACAGAGTGGAGTTCTTTCTGATTTATGCAGCTGAAATAATAAGAACAATAACATAAGCAGTGAGAATGATACAATGGAGTTTGGGGAGCAAAAAATAAGTCATTAGTCAGATGATCAACAGCCAGGATAAAAATGAGTGACATGAAAGGATACACTCAAGGACCCATCCGGCCCACAAAGAAAAAGGTGGCCTCTGACTGCAGCACACATGAAGCCTGCTCAACAGCCTCATGTGAAATCCGTCCTATACATTGAGGCTTTATAGAGAAATGCACTAGCTGGTGTTGATCTCCCAACATAAGTTTCTTCTGGCGGGAAGGATCTACAACAAAAATTAAAAAGGGATAGTGGATAAATACAAAGAAAATAGAGCAGGTAGGGTTGGGGACAGCGATATTGGTCAGATAATCGGTCCTCCTAATGCCTTACTGCTGGTCCTTCTCTTCTCACAGCAACTAAGAATTCTGTTTGGAGTGAGAACAAATGTATTGCTTATAACCAACACTGTCCATGCCCACAAAAGCAGCAGGTTCACTCGCAAAGTTTTAAGAGTCTTTGACAGAAACTGTTCCCAATCATCCATGGCTAGTGGCTATCCTAGGCCTAAAAGTGAAAGACGTGGATTCTATCTCCTCAGTTTTATTTACAAGCCCTTGATTTATCAAGTTTGGTAAACCAGCAACTAAACCGACCTCCCCAGAATTTTCCACTCTTAAATGTAGAGGATGTGGATAACAGTCTTAAATTTAAATTAGTGAAGAAATAGGCTGCTGACCAAGTAACTCCCTGATAGTGTGCCGCGGCACAGCTTGGCTCAAGCCTTGCAAATGCTCGATGAGAGAGAAAGTATCGATGAGACGTGAACGAATGGCATCAGCTCGGGGCAGCTGCATCTGCCCTTCTTGGTGGTAAGCGGCCATGTCTGCTAAGAAAATGTAAGCATCAAGTGTCATTTCATTCTTGGAGCTGCACCAAGGATTACAGGTTTTCTGTCCCCTCCTCCCCACCCTCTTTGCCCTTAAGATTCCTTAACCCACATTTAGGAACTAGGAGCAGTTGGGAAGAACATTGTACTAAGACTCAGGGTTTTTTGAAACAAAAGGGGCTGAGTGGTAAAGACACTGCGCAGTCGACCAAGCGGCCAGGCATCTTCACTTTGTGACGGCATTACTAATTAAGAGCTCATTAAAAAAAAAAAAAAAGTCCGGGCGCGGTGGCTCACGCCTGTATTTCCAGGACTTTGGGAGGCCGAGGCAGGCGGATCACGAGGTCAGGAGATCGAGACCATCCTGGCTAACACGGTGAAACCCCGTCTCTACTAAAAATACAAAAAATTAGTCGGGTGTGGTGGCGGGCGCCTGTAGTCCCAGCTACTCGGGAGGCTGAGGCAGGAGAATGGCGTGAACCCGGGAGGCGGAGCTTGCAGTGAGCAGAGATCGCGCCACTGCACTCCAGCGTGGGGGACAGAGCAAGACTCCATCTCAAACAAAACAAGAAACTCAATAAAAAAGGAGCAGCCACAAGGGTAGGGGCCCGGGGCTGAACAAAGAATCTGGGTCCCACCTGGGCCTGAGATAATCGGGCAATGAGGTGGAGTTGGGGGAGGGCTTGGCTTGACAACGAAAGAGAAACCAAGTGAAGAGAAATTGGACAAAATGCCGAGGCCTGACATTTTGAAAAAGGGTCCCGTCCCAAGTGTGTCCACTCCAACAGTCCTTCAGGGGCTAGCTCCTTCTCTCCTCCATTCTCGCTTCTGGGCCTCACCTCAGCCCAGGTTCTCTTCGCCCCCTCGGTCCTGACTTCACGCTTCCGCCTCCAGCTTAGGCGCCTCCTGAGCCCGGCTACCCCTAGGCAGGACGAGCTCAGGGCCGGCTCCCAGCCTCACTGCGCCCCATTCCCCGCCCCGCCCGACCCCCAGGTTTCGGCTCACCCCGGGACCCGGCCCTAGCCCCTGCCCCCAGCCCAGGACCAGGACCAGCCACGCTCGCCCAGCCACTCGCCGCCTCGGCCCCGCCCAGAGCTCTGGCCACTCGGCGGTTACCAGCAGGTCCCGCCCGCCCGACGAAGGCGCCGCGCAGCCAATCAGCGGCTGCCACACAGCGGCCAGAGCCGGGCTTGGGGGTTGGGACCTCCGGCTGCAGGTCCGCCTGGGCCAGACGCGCGAGCGCAGGCACTGGTTTGTGGTCGCGCGCCCGACCTCCGCAGTCCCAGCCGAGCCGCGACCCTTCCGGCCGCCCCCACCCCACCTCGCCGCCATGCACCTCCGCCGCCTAGCGCTATTCCCGGGTGTGGCGCTGCTTCTCGCCGCGGCCCGCCTCGCGGCTGCCTCCGACGTGCTAGAACTCACGGACGACAACTTCGAGAGTCGCATCTCCGACACGGGCTCTGCGGGCCTCATGCTCGTCGAGTTCTTCGCCCCCTGGTGAGTCCAGTCTGCCGAGGCGGGGGAAGAAAGGCTGGGCTGGGCCGGGCTGGGCCGGGGGCGAAGGCGCGGGGAACTGTTGGGCCTACGCAGCGCCGGCGGCCTTCATTCCTGTGGGCCCCTGCTGCGGCGGGCACATTTCTCATTCCCGGGAGCTGGACGCGCCTCGCCAAGAGCCGGGGAGTCGGTGCTGATCGGCCCAAGGAAAACCCGAAGGCTGCGCTCACGCAGGGCCTCGTCCTTATCTCGGTGCTCTTGCGGCACTTCCTATTTGCAGAGGGTTTTGCCACCCCTTCCCCCAGTTCAATATGTAGCTATATCGTTTCTGCGTGAGTCAGTATTAATGTTCCTCCAGTCTACAGACTAGACATCCCAAAGCCTTGTAGTGGAAGCGGACGTTTCAGCAAATGCAGAAGTCCTGGATCCCTAGGGTATTTCCTTTCATCTTACCTCACGCCGCACAGCCATTGGTTTCTAGCCAAGGTCACTGAGTGGCTGCAGAATGGTCGTAAGTGCTTTCTTGAGGCAGGTAATTTGTCCGTCACATGGTGTACAGTTTCTCCCTTCAGCTGATCACTTACATCTCAGTACCGGCAGATACCTCTGTCCAAACGAAAAGAGTAGGTGAACAAGAATAATTCCATCAGAATCTGTCCATATTGTCCGTTTTAAATAGCATTTTTTTAAAATGTCAAAAAAGACTCCAATGAGAAAATAACCAATATTGATTAAATACTCCACTTTAGGGTGACTTAAGTGATCAAGGGTGTAAATTCCTTAGATAGAACTAACTCGAAATAAAATACTGTTGGGTAGAAGGAAGAGCAAATAAGATTTCTGGCCCAGTCAACTTGAGTGGTTTTTTTTTTTTTTGTAATTTGTGTGTGTGTGTGTTTTTTAAACCTCCAGATCATTACCAGAGTAAACAGTGATTCCTTTATCCTGGGGATAGCTCTCTATATATAATTCAATATATATAATTACAGTACTTAATTTTTCCCCTCCTGGCACAGTGACCCTTGGTTTAAAACTGTCCGTGTTCAAAAATGTCAGTAAAAGTTGTATATAACTTTTATTTGCTTCAGACTCAGGTCTTCACTTCTTAGCCTCAAACAACTTGCTAAGGGTTACACGAAAAATGTCCTGTAGTAAAGACCACCTGAATCAGAATGATATGCTAGAGATGGCAAATTTTGTGTCCAGGGCATTTCTGGGGCTAACTGGCAGTACAGATTACACATATAGATAGTTTTTATACATCTCTGGAACTCATGTTCTCTCTTAGGAACAACTCTTCCCAATTATATAATCATGCTGTTAGCTTTGAGGGGCTGTCACTAAATTTGTAAAAACTGGGGGTGTCACTGAGTTTGTCAGATCTGAGTGATACTTTTTACTACAGGGGTCATGCAACAATTTAAAGTAGGAATTGTTGGAGAATAGTGGGCCACTAGAATATTAGCTTTAAAAAGGAATTTTGGGGCTGGGCATGGTGGCTCCCGCCTATAATCCCAGCTACTCAGGAGGCTGAGGCGGGAGAATAGCTTGAACCCAGGAAGCAGAGGCTGCAGAGAGCCACGATCCTGCCATTGCACTCCAGCCTGGGCAACAAGAGCGAAACTCCGTCTCAAAAAAACACAGAATTTTTTATTTGAATTGAAGGGGGTCTTTCCTACTTTAAGTTGTTACACGTGCTACTCTAAAAACTACATATCCCATCAGGCACTGACTGTCCCAAGAATTGGGTGGATCTCTGCTGTGGTGTCTGCTTTTAATTGGTTTAAAAGAAAAAGTTATCCTCCACAATGTCAGCAAGGAAGATGAGTTTTCTGAATGAGCAATTTGGAGTTAAGGAAGTCTCCTGTTGAGGTCTTTATTTCTTCACATTCCACTACAGTTTTTTTTTTTTTTTTCGTATTTTTTTTTTTGAGATGGAGTCTCACTTTGTTGCCCAGGCTAGAGTGCCATGGCACTATCTTGACTCACTGCAACCTCCGCCTCTTGGGTTCAAGTAATTCTCCTGCCTCAGCCTCCCGAGTAGCTGGGATTACAGGTGCCTGCCACAATGCCCAGCTAATTTTTTTGTATTTTTAATAGAGACGGGGTTTCACCATGTTGCCCAGGCTGGTCTTGAACTCCTGACTTCAGGTGATCTGCCCACCTCGTCCTCCCAAAATGCTGGGATTACAGGCGTGAGCCACTGCGCCCAGCCTGGTTTTTTTTGTTTTTGTTTTTTTTTTTGAGACAGAGTCTTGCTCTGTTACCCAGGCTGGAGTGCAGTGGCATAATCTGAGCTCACTGCAACCTCCACCTCCCATGTTCAAGCGATTCCCCTGCCTCAGCCTCCTGAGTAGGGGATTACAGGCACGCACCACCAAGCCTGGCTAATTTTTGTATTTTAGTAGAGACGGGGTTTCACAAAGTTAGCCTGGTGGTGAACTCCTGACCTCAGGTGATCCACCCTCCTCAGCCTCCCAAAGTGCTGGGATTACAGGTGTGCGCCATCTAGCCTGGCCTCTGTATTTTTATTTATTAACATTTCAGCTGGAAATATTTTTTGACTGCTGTATTCCTTTGTACAGTTCAGGAGTACTATCTTACAAGAAACAGTTAAAGAATCCTTAGTAAGAGTAAAATGGGGTCTGGCCCTGTTGTGCATTCCTGTAATCCCAGCAGTTTGGGAGGCCAAGGCAGGCAGATCACTTGAGATCAGGAGTTCAGACCAGCCTGGCCAACATGGCGAAACCCCGTCTCTACTAAAAATACAAAAATTAGCTGGACGTGGTGGTGCAAATCTGTAATCCCAGCTACTTGGGAGGCTGAGTTGGGAAAATCACTTGAACCCAGGAGGCAGTGGCGAGGTTAGAGACCAGCCTGGGCAGCATGGCCAGACCCCATCTCTACCAAAAAAGGACAAAACTTAACCAGGCATGGTAGCACACGCCTGTAGTCCTAGCAACTCAGGAGGCTGAGGTGAGAGGAGAAGATCACTTGAGCCTGGGAGGTGGAGGTTGCAGGAAGCTGAGATTGTACCACTGCACTCCACCCTAAACGACAGTGTGAGACTGTCTCAAAAAAGAAAGTAAAATGGACTTTTTTTTTTTTTTTTTTTTACCTTATTCTCATCACAAAATAGACCTATTTAAGCAAATTCTTTTTCCACTTTCATGTTTCAAGTGAAAGGTGAAAGCTTGCTTGCTTGCTGTTTTTTTTTTTTTTTTTTTTTTTTTTTTTTTTTTTGAGACAGTGTCTCTCTCTGTTGCCCGGGCTGGAGTGCAGTGGCGTGATCTTGGCTCTGCAATCTCCGCCTCCCCCGTCCGGCTAATTTTTTTTTTTTTTTTTTTTTTTTTTTCCAGTAGAGACCAGGTTTCACCATATTGGCCAGGCTGGTCTTGAACTCCTGACTTCACCTGAATCACCTGCGTCAGACTCCCAAAGTGCTGGGATTTCAGGCATGAGCCACCGTGCCTGGCCTAGTGAAAGCTTTCTTTGCAGTTGATTTTGTAGACTAATATTTCCATTATGGAGTTAATCTGCTATATATTTTTAAGGATAAGAGTATCTGAATTTCTCTGGGGAAATAACACTTTAAATGTTTGGAAATGTCTGAAAATTTATTGATTAGTGCTAATATTTAATATTAAGTCCTTGGCTGGGCGTAGTGGCTCATGCCTGTAATCCCAGCACTTTGGGAGGCCGAGGTGGGCAGATCACGAGATTCAGGAGTTTGAGACCAGCCTGGCCAACATGGGGAAACCTTGTCTCTACTCTACTAAAAATACAAAAATTGGCCAGGCACGGTGGCAGGAGCCTGTAATCCCAGCTACTCAGGAGGCTGAGGCAGGAGAATTGCTTGAACCTGGGAGGTGCAGGTTACAATGAGCTGAGATCATGCCACTGGACTCCAGCCTGGGTGACAGAGCAAGACTCCGTCTTGAAAAAAAATAGTAATATATGTGCTAATTTCTTTACTTGTAATCTCCACCCCGAGTTGATCTTTTCAACATCAACATTTAGCTCAAATTTTTTTTTCCTTCCCTGGACAACTAACTGGTTGATCCTGCCTCTCTATTGGCATCTAATAATACTCTGTCACCCCTGCCAGACTGGTGTTCCTATAAGGAAAGGACTATATCAATTTTCTTATCAAAGACACTTAATAAGGCACTTATCAAAAAGCACTTGACACATGGCACACATGAGGAAGTGATGATTATTGGGTGAATATATGTTGGAATTCATTATCAACTGCCAGGTGCCATCCCTGAGGATAGATAGAATTAATTGTGTTTTAATATTTTCTAGGGGGTGGGTGAAAGAAGTAGTGGTTAATCTTGAAGGATCTATGTTAACTGACCCTCATTTCCCTTAAATACCACCTGAGTTCCATTCCTGGTGGATTTGAAGAGGGGAGTCTCCTCCAGCCTCGTTGAAACTCTTGTGGATTCGATGACTTTATGGATATTGCCAAAGTTTAAGGCAGTGGATTTTAGTCCCAGCCTTGCAGCTTACACACACACCTGGTTGCTCCCCAGATTTCTGGAGATTCTCATTCAGTAAGCCATGCATACTTTTTTTGTTTTAATGCTCCATGGGTATTTCTGATAAGCATCTAGAGTTGACACCCACTGGCTTGACCTAGTAACTATTGTATGTGATTTTTTTTCTCTTAAAATGTTTGAAGATAGTTGAAACGATTAACTCATAAATCTGTTGCCTCAGCCTTGACAACTACTATATATTCAACAGAAATCTCTCGTCTGTCTCTTCTTTATTCTCATTGCTGCCATTCTGGTCCAAGCTTTTATTGTCTGCCATGTGAAATATATTATCTTCTAGATGGCTTTATTCTTGTCTCTGTTTTCTCCCTTTCTGTCAGTCTTTGACATTGCTGATTGATGTAGTCTTAGTACACCTGCACGCACATTTATTATCTCAAAAAAGCCCTTTACGGTTCTCTGAATGCATCGTGCTTACTGGTATTCTTTTACATTTGCTCTACTATCTCCCTCATCTTAAATACCCTGCCCTCTTCTCTCTGAAGCGTTAAATCCTTAAAGACCCAGATCCAATTGTTACTCCCTTTAAAATATATTTACTATGCAATATTAAAGGAATACAGAGGATATAATGAATAAGACCCTATTTCACACACATAAGATATCACTGATTGTGAGAGGAACTATCTTGTGTCTCACTGAGAAAGAAATACTACCATTGAAACTATAACATGACTGCAAAACACATCTTAATTTCAGGAAAAACCAATGAATCTGTGAAATACAGCATAAGGAATACCATTTGTTTGCACTCAGTCTAAAAAACATAGCCAGTACATTTGAAGTCCCCTATGTGCCCCTTTACCATCTTATACACTCCTTTATCCTGAATTTGGTATTTATCATTTGGTTCTTTTATACTTTAATAGGCCCCTGAAGACCTTGGAGAATAAGCTGTTACAATCCTTTATTTTAAACAAGTTTTAGGTGTACAGTATTTCCAAGTTATCCATCACTTAATAAAATTACACCATTGACTATTGAAATATATCTGCTTAAAGTTTCTTCTCTATTATATTTCTATTTTTGCTGTCTACGGGGAGGTTACAGAACTCACCTTCTCAACGTGATCCCTCTGCAACCCATTGGCTTTTGAAGAGGTGATGTACAGCTGGTGCTAGCTGTATATACACTGATTAGGACTTTCTGGGCAGAGGAGCCGGTGCTTCTGGTGGCCCTCTGGGAAAGGTATTCTAGTTTACATGTTTTGTTATCACTTCTCATGGCCAGGTGAACTGTGTAGCTGTAAAAATCAGGACTGCCATCTAAAAGACTTAATATCATACTTGAGACATTACAGGGTTTCAGTCACAATTTTGTCCCCCTGCCGAGACAGAGTCTTGCTCTGTCACCCAGGCTGGAGTGCAGTGGCGTAATGTCAGCTCACTGCAACCTCCACCTCCCAGGTTCAAGCAATTCTCCTGCCTCAGCCTCCCGATTACAGCTGGGATTACAGGTGCCCACCACCACGCCTGGCTAATTTTTGTATTGTTAGTAGAGATGGGGTTTCACTATGTTGGCCAGGCCAGTCTTGAACTCCTGACCTCAAGTGATCTACTCGCCTTGGCCTCCCAAAGTGCTGGGATTACAGGTGTGAGCTTCAGTCACAATTTTTAACAACCACAATGCTGGTTTCCCAGGGAGAATTGTATTTTCCTCTGGGGAATTCTATCAGAAATGGGATTATTTCTATCTTGTCCTTCATTCAGCCTCATTAATTGGTCAAAAGGGCATTCACCCATTCAACCCTCTTTAATAATGTGGCGTACACCTTTGACTACAGCTTTCACAACTTAGTTATACTTTGTATGCAGAAAATAGAGCTGCCCTGTGCTGAACCAGTACTATGGAGTCAACCTCAGTCTAGGGGTAGGACCTTTACCTTCTGAGAGTTCTGGTTTACTTTAACAATAATGAATGTTGTTCATGTGATGATTTTGCTTTTGGAAGTGTCTCTAGCTCAAAGGTAGTATTATAGTTTGAGATTCTTCCTAGTGAGACAACATTAACGAATTCATAGGATTAAACTGAGAATTTGGCTTTTTTAATACGTATATAGGTGTGGACACTGCAAGAGACTTGCTCCTGAGTATGAAGCTGCAGCTACCAGATTAAAAGGAATAGTCCCATTAGCAAAGGTAAGTACAGGTGGATTCTTCACTAAAGGACGTGAAGTATTTTAAAAAGTAGTTTGTTGTCTCAGCTTTGTTACATGGAAAAAGATAACAGTAATAAATAGTTTGTAAGATTAACATTCATTTTCTCTACTCTTATTCTGCTAAGAAGAGTGAGTACTAGTTTCTGGGCAAATACACAACTGACTTGTAGTTTTAAAAGATTAAAAGTAGTGGCTGGGCACGATGGCTCATGCCTGTAATCCCAGCACTTTGGGAGGCTGAGGTTGGGTGGATCACGAAGTCGAGAGATTGAGACCATCCTAGCCAACATGGCGAAACACTGTCTCAACTAAAAATACAAAAATTAGCTGGGCGTGATGGCACGCGCGTGTAGTCCCAGCTACTCAGGAGGCTGAGGCAGGAGAATTGCTTGAACCTAGGAGATGAAGGTTGCAGTGAGCCAAGATCGGGCCACTGCACTCCAGCCTGGTGACAGAGCGAGACTCCGTCTCAACAACAACAAAAAAAAAAATTGAAAAGTAGTGAGACTAAGGAAATTACTGGCATAAGAAGTACAATAGACCAGGTATGGTGGCTCACAGCTGTAATTCCAGCACTTTGGGATGATCACTTGAGGCCAGGAGTTTGTTGCCTGGGCAACAAAGCAAGACTTCATCTCTACAAAAAATTTAAAAAGCTGGGTGTGGTGGCTCACACCTGTAGTCCCAGCTTCTCAAAAGGCTGAAGCAGGAGGATTGCTTGAGGCTGCAGTGAACTATGACCACACTACTGGACTCCAGCCTAGGTGACAGAGTAAGACCCTGTCTCTTAAAAAAAAAAAAAAAAAAAAAAAAGTGTAATCCCAGTACTTTGGGAGGTCAAGGCAAGTAGATCACTTGAGACCAGCCTGGGCAACATGGCAAAATTCCATCTCTACTAAAGATATAGGCAGGCTTCCATAGTCGCAGCTACTCAGAGGCTGAGGTGGAAGGATTGCTTAAGCCAGAGAGGTTGAGGCTGCAGTGAGCTGTGATTGAGCCATTGCACTCTAGCCTGGGCAATAGAGCGAAACCCAGTCTCAAAAAAAAAAAAAGTAGTAAAGTATATGGTAAATAAGAATTAAAGATGGAAAGCAGAAGTACAGCTGTAAAGGTTAAAGTAATCATTGAGGCTGGGCACGGTGGCTCACGCCTGTAATCCCAGCACTTTGACAGGCTGAGGAGGGCGGATCACCTGAGGTCATGGTGAAACCCCGTCTCTACTAAAAAATATAAAAATTAGCCATGCGTGGTGGCAGGTGCCTGTAATCCCAGCTACTTGGAAGGCTGAGACAGAGGACAATCACTTGAACCCAGGGGGGGCGGAGGTTGCAGTGAGCTGAGATCATGCCACTGTACTCCAGCCTGGGCGACAGAGCAAGACTCCATCTCAAAAAATAATAATAATCTATGAGTAAATGAGTTGCCTAAACTGCCATACGATAATCACAATGATGGGAATACAAAAATGATATGAGGATATTGATGAAAATGTAACCAAATGGTCAACTGTAAACTTGGTATTTGTTTTTACAATCAAATTAATGCTTCCAGAATGTTGCCATTCTGTAGTAAACCTATAGTAGTTCTAGTCTAAAAGCTCATACCTCTGCCAGCCACAAATAGTTCATATATAAGGCTACTTTTGGAAACTACTTTTAATCCTATCAAGCAGCTTGCCATAGGAAAAAAAATTCAATCACAGCCAGGCGCTGTGGCTCACACCTGTAATCCCAGCACTTTGGGAGGCCAAAGTGGGTGGATCTCCTGAGGTCTGGAGTTCAAGACCAGCCTGGCCAACATGGTGAAACCCCGTCTCTACTAAAAATACAAAAATTAGCCAGGCGTAGTGGCCGGTGCCTATAATCCCAGCTACTCGGGAGGCTGAGGCAAGAGAATGGCTTGAACCTGTGGGGTGGAGGTTGCAGTGAGCCGAATTTGCGCCATTGTACTCCAGCCTGGGCAACAAGAGTGAAACTCCGTCTCAAAAAAAAAAAAAAAAAAAAGAAAAGAAAATTCAATCACAATTCCTACCTGTGTGACTATAGACACATTAATTTTCTGGATCTTAGTTTACCCATTTTAGAGCATAAGGATCATACTTCATAATCTTGTGGCGGTTAAATGAGATAATATATGCAAAGTACTTGTGCCTGGGTTGGAGTAAGTGGCTCGTTCCAGGAAATTATTTTCCTTCTTCCTGATAGGTCTCACTAGATCGGTTATGTTATGGTATAGCCCAGATTCAAACTAGCTCAGGGTACGTGTACAAGTATTGGTACCTTTGATAATAGCTCTAGATGATTTGCAAAATCAAATTACATTCCACCTAAAGGATATGTACCCCCATATCCTTTATGGTGATGGTCGTAATCAAAGTAAGTCACTGTTAATAATTTAAGTGATTTATCCCTCATGTGTTCTGAGGCGGAAAAAAGATGAAGACCACTGCTTTAGCTAATAGAGACTACAAGGGCAGAATTTAAACAGTAACTTTGCATTTTATGTGAGGCCTAGGAATCTCAATTTTAAAGAATTCCTTAGGCAGTTCTGATGTAGTTAGGCAAGCTCCAGTCTGCCTTTAAAATCTAATGTTCTATGGCATGTATGCCAAGAATTCCTTGATCCCCTTAGGATTTGACCAATCCTAGTATTTTGAGAATATAGGAAGAACCTGCAGCAAAAACTTGGATAAGAAAATAGTTTGTGTATTTTGATCTTTAGGTTGACTGCACTGCCAACACTAACACCTGTAATAAATATGGAGTCAGTGGATATCCAACCCTGAAGATATTTAGAGATGGTGAAGAAGCAGGTGCTTATGATGGACCTAGGACTGCTGGTAAGGATCCTGAATTACATTCTGGAAACTGATGTTAAGTACCTTATTCTTTGTAGTGTGAAACATAAAAATGTGTTTTTCTACACAGTATACTTTCAGTCTTAAAAATTCCTCATCTAAGAGGTCAGTTTGGTGGTAACAAAAGACCTCTCTAAATGAACAAATTATATAAGTAATATAGAAAATACACAAACTTGATTTATAAGGTCAGCTCGACATTTTTTCATTTTACAAATATTTATTGATTAATTACTGTGTGCCAGATATTCTAAATATACTAGGTGGTTGGCGTTTATTGATAAAACAGACAAGGTCCCTACTGTTGTGAAGCTTACATTCTGGTGGATGAGGGGGAGAAGGCAACAAACAAGTTTTAAAAATATAGATGAGCTGGGTGCAGTGGCACGTACCTATAGTTTTAGCTATTCAGGAGGCTGAGGTGAGAGACTCTTGAGCACAGCCTGGGCAATATAAGTTAGTCTCCATCTCCAATAAAAAGTTTGGGCCAGGGCCGGGCACGGTGGCTTACGCCTGTAATCCCAGCACTTTGGGAGGCTGAGGCAGGTGGATCACGAGGTCAGGAGATCAAGACCATCCTGGCTAACACGGTGAAACCCCATCTCTACTAAAAATACAAAAAATTAGCCAGGCGAGGTGGCGGGCACCTGTAGTCCTAGCTACTTGGGAGGCTGAGGCAGGAGAATGGGGTGAACCCGGGAGGCGGGGCTTGCAGTGAGCCAAGATCGCGCCACTGCACTCCAGCATGGGCGACAGAGCGAGACTCTGTCTCAAAAAAAAAAAAAGTGTGGGCCGGGCACAGTGGCTCACACCTGTAATCCCAGCACTTTGGGAGGCTGAGGTGGGCAGATCACGAGGTCAGGAATTTGAGACCAGCCTGGCCAGCATGGTGAAACCCCATTTCTACTAAAAATACAAAAATTAGCACTGGGCGTGGTGGCACATGCCTGTAATCCCAGCTACTTGGGAGGCTGAGGCAGGAGAATCACTTGAATCCAGGAGGCGGAGGTTGCAGTGGGCTGAGATCGTGTCACAGCACTCCAGCCCTGGGCGACAGAGCGAGACTCCATCTCCACAAAAAAAAAAAAAAAAGTGTGTGTTATCTCCATATATATATGGATAACCATCTCATACCCATTAGGATGGCTACTATTAAAAAAAAAACAAAACCAAAATAGGCTGGGCACGGTGGCTCACGCCTGTAATCCTAGCACTTTAGGAGGCTGAGGCTGGCGGATCACCTGAGGTTGGGAGTTCGAGACCAGCCTGACCAACATGGGGAAACCCTGTCTCTACTAAAAATACAAAATTAGCCAGGAGTGGTGGTGCATGCCTGTAATCCCAGCTACTCGGGAGGCTGAGGCAGGAGAATCGCTTGAATCTGGGAGGCGGAGGTTGCAGTGAGCCAAGATCATGCCATTGTACTCCAGCCTGGGCAACAAGAAGGAAACTGTCTCAAAACAACAACAACAAAATAGCCAATGTTGGTGTGGATGTAGAGAAATTGGAAACTTTGTGCGCTATTAGGAATGTAAAATGGGACAACCACTATGGAAAACACAGTATGGTGGTTCGTTTAAAAATTAAAAATAGGGCCGGGCCTCGTGGCTCATGCCTATAATCCCAGCACTTTGGGAGGCCAAGGCAGGCGGATTATTTGAGGTCAGGAGTTTGAGACCAGCCAAGACAACATAGTGAAACCCTCTCTCTACTAAAAATACAAAAATTAGCTGGGTGTGATGGCACATACCTGTAATCCCAGCTACCTGGGAGGCCGAGGCAGGAGGATCGCTTGAGCCCAGGAGGCAGAGGTTGTAGTGAGTCGAGATCGGGCCACTGCACTCCAGCCTGGGGAATAAAGCAAGACTCCGTCTCAAAAAAAAAAAAAAAAAAAAGATAAAAAAATTAAAAATAGAAGGCCAGGCACGGTAGCTCGTGACTGTAATCCCAGCTCTTTGGGAGGCCAAGGTAGGTAGATCACTTGAGGTCAGGAGTTCGAGACCAGCCTGGCCATCATGGTGAAACCCTGTCTCCACCAAAAAATACAAAAATTAGCTGGGCGTGGTGGTGGACACATGTAGTCCTAGCTACTTGAGAGGGTAAGGCAGGAGAATCGCTTGAACCTGGAAGGTGGAGGTTGCAGTGAGCTGAGATCACACCACTGCACTCCAGCCTGGGTGACAGAGTGAGACCCTGTCTCAAAAAAAATAAAAATGAAAATAAAATTACCAGGCCAGGCGTGGTGGCTCATGCCTGTAATCCCAGCACTTTGGGAGGCCGAGGTGGGCAGATCACAAGGTCAGGAGAGCGAGACCATCCTGGCTAACACATTGAAACCCTGTTTCGGCCGGGCGCGGTGGCTCATGCCTGTAATCCCAGCACTTTGGGAGGCCGAGGCAGGCGGATCACAAGGTCAGGAGATCGAGACCATCCTGGCTAACACGGTGAAACCCTGTCTCTACTAAAAATAAAAAAATTAGCCGGGCGAGGTGGCGGGAGCCTATAGTCCCAGCTACTCCGGAGGCTGAGGCAGGAGAATGGTGTGAACCCTGCGGGGCGGAGCCTGCAGTGAGCCGAAATCGCTCCACTGCACTCCAGCCTGCGCAACAGCAAGACTCCGTCTCAAAAAAAAAAAAAAAAAAAAAAAAAGAAAAGAAAAACCCTGTCTCTACTAAAAATACAAAAAATTAGCCGGGCACAGTGGCGGGTGCCTGTAGTTCCAGCTACTCGGGAGGCTGAGGCAGGAGAATGGCGTGAACCCAGGAGGCGGAGCTTGCAGTAAGCCGAGATAGCGCCACTGCAGTCTGGCCTGGGCGAAAGAGCGAGACTCTGTTTCAAAAATAAGTAAATAAATGAATAAATAAATAAAATTACCATATATATGATCCAGCTTCTGTATACCCACTTCTGAGTATACATTAAGTTCTCACTTAATGTTGTCTATAGATTCTTGGAAGCTGTGACTTTTAACTGAAACAACCTATAACAAAACTTGTTTTTTTTTCCTCATCAATGTTATAGGAAACAGTGTTATTCTAGGACTTGCTATGCATTCTTTCTTTGAAGTTGCAGTTTCTGAGAACATATGAATAATATTAAGTGAGGACTTATTGTATACCCAAAAGAAGATACTTGTACACCTACATCCACAGCAGCATTATTCATAGTAGCCAAAAGGTAGAAGTAACCCAAGTATCTATCAGTGAATGAATAGTAAACAAAATATGGTATATGCATCCAGTGGAAGATTATTCAGCCTTAAAGAAGAAAATTCTGACTACATGTTGCTATATGATTCCGCTTACATGAGGTAGCACAAATAGTATACAAAATTGTATGTTTAAAAATGGTTAACAAGGGCCGGGCATGGTGGCTCACGCCTGTAATCCCAGCACTTTGGGAGGTGGAGGTGGGCAGATCACGAGGTCAAGAGTTCAAGACCAGCCTGGCCAGCCAACATAGTGAAACCCTGTCTCTACTAAAAATACAAAAAATTAGCCGGGCGTGGTGGCAGAAGCCTGTAATTCCAGCTACTTGGGAGGCTGAGGCAGGAGAATTGCTTGAACCCAGGAGGCGGATGTTGCAGTGAGCCACTGCCTCAGTCGTGCCATTGCACTCCAGTCTGGGTGACGAGTGAAACTCCATCTCAAACAATCAGACAAAAAAATGGTTTAACAAGGCTCATGCCTGAAATCCCAGCACTTTGGGAAGCTGAGGCAGGTGGTTTGCTTGAGCCTAGGAGTTGGAGGCCATCCTGGGCAACATAGTGAGACCCTGTCTCTATAAAAATACAAAAAACTAGCCAGGTGTGATGGTGCATGCCTGTAGACCCGCCTACTCAGGAGACTGAGGCAAGAGGTCTGATTGACCCTGGGAGGTCGAGGCTGCAGTGAGCAATGATCATGTCACTGGACTCCAGCCTGGGTGACAGAAGGAGACCCTGTCTCAAAAAAAAAAAAAAAAAAAAATGGAAACAAATGTCCATCAGTTTTGCAATTGTGTCTGGTTAAATAAACTATGGTACATTTATAGTGAAACACTGTGCATTGTAATGTTTCTGTTAAAAAAAAAAAAAAACTTTGTTTGTTTGTTTGTTTGTTTGTTTGAGATGGAGTCTCACTCTGTCGCCCAGGGTGGAGTGCAGTGGCACGACCTCGGCTCACTGCAAGCTCCGCCTCCTGGGTTCACGCCATTCTCCTGCCTCAGCCTCCCCAGTAGCTGGGGACCACAGGCGCCTGCCACCACACCCAGCTAATTTTTTTGGTATTTTTAGTGGAGATGGGGTTTCACCATGTTAGCCAGGATGGTCTCGATCTCCTGATCTCGTGATCCGCCCACCTCGGCCTCCCAGAGTGCTGTGATTACAGGCGTGAGCCACCACGCCCTGCCAAAAAAACTTTTTAAAACAATAATAATAAAAAACGCTATGCTACTGTAATAAAAGGTTGAGGTAGCTGTGTATATATAATTGCCTGTTTATGCAGAAAATGTCTGGAAGGATATACAAGAAACTGAAATCTTGGCTGGGTGCGGTGGCTCACGCCTGTAATCCCAGCACTTTGGGAGGCCAAGGTAGGTGGATCACGAGGTCAGGAGATCGAGACCATCCTGTCTAACACGGTGAAACCCCATCTCTACTAAAAAAATACAAAAAAAAGCCAGGCGTGGTGGTGGGCACCTGTAGTCCCAGCTACTCGGGAGGCTGAGGTAGGAGAATGGCGTGAACACGGGAGGCAGAGCTTGTAGTGAGCTGAGATTGTGCCACTGCACTCCAGCCTGGGCAACAGAGCGAGACTCTGTCTCAAAAAAAAAAAAAAAAAAAAAGAAAGAAACTGAAATCTTATAAGGAGGAAACTGGGTGACTAGGGACAAGGGTGGCAAGAAGACTTCATCATACACCCTTTTGTACCTTCTGAATTGTGAATCATGAATAATTGCCTTCTCAAAAATTATAAATAAGTTGTGTTGTTATAACTTTTATTTTGACTTCTAAGATGGAATTGTCAGCCACCTGAAGAAGCAGGCAGGACCAGCTTCAGTGCCTCTCAGGACTGAGGAAGAATTTAAGAAATTCATTAGTGATAAAGATGCATCTATAGTAGGTAAGTAGCAAATATTAAACCGTGCCACAGAATTGTCAGTTTGGTTTCCAGAACCCTCCATGTCTGGGAAAGCCACAGAATTAAACCAGTTAAGGAAACCTTGGGGCAGTTGAAAAGGCAACTGACAGAATTGGGTCAGCAATTACTATAATGCACTATAGTACATTATATAATTACTATATAATGTAATTATAATGTGGGGGGCAATTGGTGTTTTATTTGAGTGGGTTTATGTTCTTATAGATGTAAAGGTTTAATTTCAATTAAAGGACTAGGAGAGGTGGGTGTGGGGGAAAAAAAGGACTAGGATAGGAATATCTTCAGCATTTTCTAATGCTTCTTAAACTCTGAGATTTAACTCATAATAGGGTAGTTATGACTGAAAATAAGGTTTTAAGGTAGGAAGATACAAGTAAATAATAAACTTCTGCTATTTTCACAATAATTAGGGAACTTAAAATTTAAAATCAGATTGCTAGGATTTGTCTTGTTTTGCAGCATTCATTGCTTTCTCATGTGTTGCAGTATCTCATTTTTAAATGACATGAGCCAGTTAAACACTTTCTGCATCTTAGATGTTCATTGTTTTGTTTTTTAAATGTGATATATGATAAATTTGACTAAAAAATAAATTTAAACATAAAAGCTATGTTTGTGCTTCTCTTAGTCTCCTAATTACTGTAATAAAACTGACTTTCGCCTGGCTCAGTGGCTCACACCTGTAATCCCAGCACTTTGGGAGGCTGAAGCGGGCGGATCACCTGAGGTCGGGAGTCTGAGACCAACCTGACCAACATGGAGAAACCCCGTCTCTACTAAAAATACAAAATTAGCCGAGCATGATGGCGCATGCCTGTAATCTCAGCTACTTGGGAGGCTGAGGCAGGAGAATCGCTTGAACCCGGGAGGCAGAGGTTGGGGTGAGCTAAGATCGCGCCATTGTACTCCAGCCTGGGCAACAAGAGCAAAACTCTTGCAAAAAAAAAAAAAAAAAAAAAAAAGTGACTTTCTGGCAGCAGAATATGGTTTACTGTTTAAATTTGGCTAAAAGCCACTTTTTACCATCTACATTTTACTGATTCTTTATATTTTACAAGCAGTTAGCATGTATTTACTAAACATTTATGTTTTAGTCACTTTTCTAAATGAGTAGTTCTAAAGACAAATATAGAGAAGGAAAAAAATTGGTTGAAGTGGTTTACAGTTTATTTTGACATATCATCTTAATTTAATCCTTCTGATACCTGAAATAGTCCCTGAAACTCTTAAGTTAAGCAGTTTGCCCAAATTTGTTCAATTATGGGAAGGTAGAATGAAGACTTGAACACTGACAAATTTTCTCCCTTGGCTCTCTCAAAAAATGTTTCTGTAAAGGGTAGAGGGAAAATTCTCATCTTAAATATTGTGCCTGTCTGAGGTAGTCATGGCAAAGCAGACCCAGTCCTCAAAGTAGAATGAAACCCTTGAAAAATAGACGTTTATGGTTTGGAATGTCTATCTGTCAGCACTTATTGCTTCTTCCTCGTGTTTAATATTTTCTGTATAGGTTTTTTCCATGATTCATTCAGTGAAGCTCACTCCGAGTTCCTAAAAGCAGCCAGCAACTTGAGGGATAACTACCGATTTGCACATACGAATGTTGAGTCTCTGGTGAACGAGTATGATGATAATGGAGAGTAAGTGACTGAGTTGAATCTCCTTACCAAGTATTATTGTGTGAACTGGTGATATTGATTGATTGATTGATTGGGACAAGGTTTCACTCTTGTCACCCAGGCTGGAGTGCAGTGGTACAATCTCTGCTCACTGCAGCCTCCGCCTCCCAGGTTCAAACGATTCTCATGTCTCAACCTCCTGAGTAGCTGGGAGTACAGGCACGCGCCACCACACCCGGCTAATTTTTGTATTTTTAGTAGAGACAGGGTTTCACCATGTTGCCCAGGCTGGTCTCAAATTCCTGGCCTCAAGTGATCCACCCACCTCGGCCTCCCAAAGTGCTGAGATTACAGGCATGAGCCACCACACCCAGCTGAATTGGTCATTTTTATACCTATTTTTTTCCCAAGGGTTTATTGAGTACTTTCAAGGCATTATGCAACATGCCAGAAACTATTGCTGCCTTCAAGGACCATTCCTCTATCTAGTAAAGGGAGATTGTATACATGAACATATATAAAAATGAAAGTGTAAGTGTATGTAGAACTATATACAGAGTGGTTGGAAGTACAAAAGAGGAAGTGTTTCTTTCTTCTTTTGGGGTAAGGGGGTAATATCAGAAAAATTCATAGAAGGGGTGACTCTTGAAGGATCAGTTTTCTCTGGAAGGTTATGGCCTTCGAAATAAAAATTATTCCAGATAGAGCACCAGGAGTGAAGGCCTTGAGATGTAAGATAGCCTAGGCATGTTGGGGCCCATAGTACTGCTAGAGTATTGTTTGTGATTGAGATCATAATGAAAGATAAGATTGGAGTATTTAGCAGAGACCAAATTATAAATTTTAAGTGCCATATAAAAGAGCTTTGATTTTTATCTTTTAGACATTTTGAGAACCATTGAAAGACTTTGGGCTGGGGAGTAATGCCTAGTGTTCCATTATTGGAATACTGAGCTTGTGGGAGTTATTTATATCCTCCTGCTCAAGGTCATTGCCAAGGTCTGATCTTTCACAAAAACAATTTGCAACCTCCCGCGTAAATGGGTTAAATTTGTGAAGAAGTCACTGGCAACCACATGATAATGGTTTGAAGGGGGAGTGGTGCAAGGCATTCTAAGGATTCTAAGGAGAATTCTAAGGATTATAAGGAGAATCTAAACTAGGATTACATGTGAGAGTCTAAACTCGGTCAGCAGCATTAGTGGCAATGGATAGGAAGGGGTGAGTATAAAAAATGTAAACAATAGTCACTAACCATGTATGAAAAGAAGATTTAGAGTAAGTTTGAGTTTTTTTTTTTTATTTTTTTCAGACAGAGTCTCGCCCTTGTTGCCCAGGCTGGAGTGCGGTGGCGCAATCTTGGCTCACTACAACCTCCGCCTCCTGGGTTCAAGTGATTCTCCTGCCTCAGCCTCCTGAGTAGCTAGAATTACAGTTGTGCACCACCACACCTGGCTAGTTTTTGTGTTTTTAGTAGAGACAGGGTTTCGTTATATTGGCCAGTCTGGTCTCAAACTCCTGACCTTAGGTGATCTGTCTTCCTTGGGCTCCCAAAGTGTTGGGATTACAGGCATGAGCCACCACACCCGGCCTGCTATTGTTTCTAAAGGTTTGAAAATCTACTCTAACCCCCTTTTGAGATAATGAAAAAGCTGAAGCCCAGAAGGATTAAATTGAGACCTGGTCCAATGTGTTTGGAATTAGTTGGGGAACTATGATTAGAACCACGTTCTCTTAATTTTCCAACCCAAAATTTATTAAACCCTGTACCCAATTATTGCACTTAAGATTAAGGCGGTTAGCATCTTAGTGTTAATGAAAAGGTCATGTTGCTGAATCTGTGGTACTAGAAAAGAGTCCTTATGTACTTAGATGTTGCTAGTTAAAAGTGGCAGCAAAAATAGATAGTCTGAGCTTTACATGAAATATGGGAACTCCGCCTGTAATCCCAGCATTTTTGGAGGCTGAGATGGGAGGATCACTTGAGCCTGGGAGTTCAAGATTACCCTTGGTAACATGGTGAGACCCCCATCTCTACAAAAATTTAAAAAATAAATTAGTTGTGCATGGTGGTGCACACCTGTGTTCTCAGCTATTTAGGCAGCTAATGTAGGGGGATCACTTGAGCCTAGGAGTTGAAGGCTACAGTGAGCTATGATCACACCACTGCACTCCAGCCTGAGCAAGAGAGCGAAACCCTATCTCAAAGAAAAAAAAAAAAGATGGGAGACAGTTCTTCTATCTGCCTACTGAGACTTTTTTTTTTTTTTTTTAAGGGGTATCATCTTATTTCGTCCTTCACATCTCACTAACAAGTTTGAGGACAAGACTGTGGCATATACAGAGCAAAAAATGACCAGTGGCAAAATTAAAAAGTTTATCCAGGAAAACATGTGAGTACTACTTTGTATCTTGTCTGGGATTTATTTGCCTGATTTTAGTTTGTTTACCTCAGTTATTAAGCAGAGCTATATTTTGGCTTAAACTGTCTATTCGGGGGGATTGTAATAATAATAGTTTGAGTTTATATTAAAGCAGTAATGTATGGGTGTTAGAACTCCTATTGTCATCCTGTAAGGTATATATTGCTCAGTACTTGTCCTAAATGTTTAAAATCTCTTTCCTTCATAAATGCTATCAGTTATTTTGTGGCAACTTTATGATATAGCTAAAAACTTGCCAAGCCAGTTGATAATGGATTATTTCATTTCAGTTTTGGTATCTGTCCTCACATGACAGAAGACAATAAAGATTTGATACAGGGCAAGGACTTACTTATTGCTTACTATGATGTGGACTATGAAAAGAATGCTAAAGGTTCCAACTACTGGAGAAACAGGTAATAAGAATTAAGTTTTTCCCTTATGAACAAGTTTACCCAATGTATAAATAGTCCCTTCTAACATTCTTGTTGGTTCCTTAAGAATCTGTAAAACAATAAATGGTTCCTTAAGAAGATGTAAAAAAAAAAAAAAAAAAAAAAAAATTAAAATAACTATCCTGTTACCATGTGTGGTATAAAAGCAGGAAAGAATGGGAACATTTGGCTTCCAAATACTACATTTGAAGTCATAAGGACAAATAAACTGTTTTCACAATCTGTTGGGCATGTATTTTGTAGGTGTTTCTTTGCTTTGTGACACAGTGACTCTAAGTAGAAGGTGGAAATTTGATATAAAATGCACTTAAAACATTGTGCTTACTTGCACATTGAGACTGTCAGCGCATTTTACCCTTACAAATTTTCTTTTCAGATCAGTCATTATGCCTATAATAGATTTCAGTTATATATTACAGCAAGATTTAGCAGGAATGCACCAGTTGATTGGGTATCACCAATTTGCCAGTGAAGTTCAGTAAGGCATTGAAGTATATCATAACCCTGTGTCAGTGCCCAAGAGCTCAGACTGTTCAGACTGATTCCAGAAGGCTAGAACTATAGAACTTAGTCTTTGCTTTCCAATCACTTGCTTCTTAGTTTCAAAAGTGCTTGACCACCCTGTATAGTCTTGGCACAAATGTCTCTTGTTTCCCACAGGGTAATGATGGTGGCAAAGAAATTCCTGGATGCTGGGCACAAACTCAACTTTGCTGTAGCTAGCCGCAAAACTTTTAGCCATGAACTTTCTGATTTTGGCTTGGAGAGCACTGCTGGAGAGATTCCTGTTGTTGCTATCAGAACTGCTAAAGGAGAGAAGTTTGTCATGCAGGAGGAGTTCTCGTGAGTTGCTAGTTGGGCTTTGATTCTCCAAGGCAATTATTAAAGCCTTTTATACTACAAAGGATTTCTAAAGAACAATAACCCTGGAATGTGAAGATAGGTCTTTTAATCAAGACCTATGACTGTCATTTTTCTCAATTTAAATATAGGTACTTTAGGCCAGGCGCAGTGGCTCACGCCTGTAATCCCAGCGCTTTGGGAGGCTGAGGTGGGCGGATCGCCTAAGGTCGGGAGTTCGAGACCAGCCTGACCAACATAGAGAAACCCCGTCTCTACTAAAAATGCAAAAAAATTAGCCAGGCACGGTGGTGCATGCCTGTAATCCCAGGTACTCGGGAGGCTGAGGCAGGAGAATTGCTTGAACCTGGGAGGTGGAGGTTGCAGTGAGCCAAGATCGCGCCATTGCACTCTGGCCTGGCAACAAGAGCGAAACTCGGTCTCAAAAAAAATAAATAAAAAAAAATAAATAAATACATATAGGTACTTTAAGGATTATGATCCTTAATGAATTCTGAAAACTAATAAAAGGATGGCAGGTTGGAATTCTTACATGACTCCACTTGGTCATTAGAAATAGCAGATAAAGGCTGAGTGCAGTGGCTCACCCCTGTAATCCCAGCACTTTGGGAGGCCAAGGCATGTGGATCACTTGAAGTCAGGAGTTCAAGACCAGCCTGGCCCACATAGTGAAACCCCGTCTCTACTAAAAATACAAAAATTAGCCGGGTGTGACAGTGCGCACCTGTAATTCCAGCTACTGGGGAGGCTGAGGCACCAGAATCACTTGAACCTGGGAGGCAGAGGTTGCAGTGAGCCGAGATCATGCCACTGTTCTCCAGCCTGGGTGACAGAGCAAGACTGTGTCTCAAAAAAATAAAGAAATAGATAAGATTGGACAGCCTCCTTTGGGCCAGATGTGGTGGCTCGCACCCTATAATCCCAGCACTTTGGGAGGCTGAGGCAGGAAGATCACTTGAGCCCATGAGTTTGAGGCCAGCCTGGGCAACATAGCAAGACCCTGTCTCTAAAAAATTTTAAAATCCAAAAAAAGATTGAACAGTCTCCTTGATACTGATGTAATTTCAAACCAAACCATTCCCCCCTCATCCCTACAGAATGTATTTTCTTTTTGAAATACTATGTGGGTCTAAAGTAAATTCAGAATCGGGAAGATCTTAAGACCAGAAACAATTTTTACCCTCACTTTCTGAGATTTTGGGAGATTGAGACAAGAGAAAATCTTCCTTGTGAGCCAGTCAATAAAACAAAATAGTGTAAACACACACTATGCTCCAGAGCAATAAGACCTGGTTCTTTTACAAAAATGAATCTCCAGAAGACCAATGATTATCCTTTCTCTGAACTTTCTAATCCACAAAGAATACACTGGAAATAAAAGGAACGGTTTGTTTCTTCAGTCAGTAGTTCTGCATATTGAGAGATAAGAGTCCCCTTTTTTTAGCCTTGAAAAGCTAAAATACATAGTAACTGTTCAAAGAAATTGGCTGTAGTTTTCTCAGTGGTGGGAATAGATTAACAAGCCTTACCCTTGTTTTCCAATTGTAGGCGTGATGGGAAGGCTCTGGAGAGGTTCCTGCAGGATTACTTTGATGGCAATCTGAAGAGATACCTGAAGTCTGAACCTATCCCAGAGAGCAATGATGGGCCTGTAAAGGTGAGGTGCTCACAGCCTCATCAAGCTATGAGCAATTGCCTCTCCTCATTTCTTTGTTCCAAAACTGTGGGGTCTAAATGAAGACTTTGTTGGCCATCTCTTTTTTTTTTTGTCCTTACTCCCGAGTCATAAAATAAGCATTGGCAGGCCAAGCGGTAGCTCATGCCTGTAATCCCAGCACTTTGGGAGGCAAAGGCGGGCACATCACAAGGTCAATAGTTTGAGACCAGCCTGTCCAGCATGGTGAAACCCCGTCTCTACTAAAAATACAAAAAAATCAGCCAGGCATGGTGGCAGTCGCCTGTAATCCCAGCTACTCGGGAGGCTGAGGCAGGAGAATCGCTTGAACCCGGGAAGCAGAGGTTGCAGTGAGTCGAGATTATGCCACTGCACTCCAGCCTGGGCGACAAGAGCGAAACTCCATCTCAAAAAAAAAAAAAAAAGCATTGGCAGGGCTCATAATGCTTGGTAGGGGCAAGAGTATAAAGCCTGCGTAGAATTTTCTGATGAAATTTATATTGGGCTAAGTTACTCTTGAGGATAGAGCAACCCCTAAGAACAGTGCTTTGAATTTTTTTATAGAGATGTGGTCCTACTCTGTTGCCTCAGCCTTCTGAGTAGCTTGGACTGCAGGCATGTGCCACCAAGCTTGGCTTGAAATTATTTTAAGGAACGGTTGGGTAGCACTTCTATGTCCTGTAACTTCCTGAACATAGTTTGACAGGTGACAGACATAGGAACGAGTTGGTATCTAGTGAATGACAACATCTTTAATACAATCTGTAAATGTCATTTGGGTTTCCATGACTTATTTTCCATGGTAACACATCAAATTAGAGAGGGATTGGGTCTAGGAACAAATACAGTTGTGAATTTATTTTTTTATGTTACCAACTAGAGATTCTTCTGTGTTTTTCAGGTAGTGGTAGCAGAGAATTTTGATGAAATAGTGAATAATGAAAATAAAGATGTGCTGATTGAATTTTATGCCCCTTGGTGTGGTCACTGTAAGAACCTGGAGCCCAAGTATAAAGAACTTGGTGAGAAGGTAAGTGTGAACCCTATTCTGAGGATAACATTTAAGCGGGAGCAGTAAGTTTATATATGTATTCAGTATGGGCTAATTTGCTTGGTTCCTAAGTACTGATAGATTTTTTTCCCAATTACTTGCTTTTTACTCACTTTCTCTTGACTGCCCCCTAGTGCTCCAGCCTGTGCAGTGCCTGAAATACCCACTTCTAACATTCCATTCCTCAGACTCAATCTAGATAATGGTTAAAAATATCTAAGGACTTCTGAATTTTGGTAATGGCTTACATGAATCTATATGGTCCTTCATCTTAAAACATTTGGCTTAGCCCCTGTAATGTCTTATTTAGACCAGGTAAATTTGAAGGTGGCAATATGTAGAGTCTTAATACAAGAGAAAAAAGGGAAGCTTGTGGAAAGTGAAGTACTACCATCTGCAAACCACTCTTCCCACCTGAACAGCAGTTTATCTGCTGGAATTACAGGTGCGCACCACCACACCCGGCTAATTTTTGTATTTTTAGTGTTGGAAGAATGAGATTGTTTTAAGTCTTGAATTGACTAAGTGTCCCTCTGTCACTGAAAACTCGAAATGTAAACATTTAACCTGTTTTATTAACAGCTCAGCAAAGACCCAAATATCGTCATAGCCAAGATGGATGCCACAGCCAATGATGTGCCTTCTCCATATGAAGTCAGAGGGTAAGTGGATTAAAAATTAACAAAAGTGTCTAGGCAATAGATAGGAATAAAGCTTGTAACCACCAGGAAATCATTACTAGACATAGTTTTCATATTCCAGTTGAAGGCAGAACCACTGATTCCTTCTTGGCTTAAGAGTTCTGCAGCATGGGCCCACATAACTGCTTGAAATTAATGAATGTTTCTTTCCCTAGTTTTCCTACCATATACTTCTCTCCAGCCAACAAGAAGCTAAATCCAAAGAAATATGAAGTAAGTGAATTGTCCCATATCCCCACAAATATATACACAGACATAAACACACACTCTTAAACATAGTTCTTTAATTGGGTTTATTTATTTATTTATTTATTTTTTTGAGACGGAGTTTCGCTCTTGTTGCCTGGGCTGGAGTGCAATGGCATGATCTCGGCTCACCGTTCAAGCGATTCTCCTGCCTCAGCCTCCCGAGTAGCTGGGATTACAGGCATGCGCCACCACCCTGGCTAATTTTGTATTTTTAGTAGAGATGGGGTTTCTCCATGTTGGTCAGGCTGGTCTTGAACTCCTGACCTCAGGTGATCCACCTGCCTTGGCCTCCCAAAGTGTTGGGATTACAGGCGTGAGCCACCATGCCAGGCTAATTGGGTTTATTTAACTAAAAACTCTTTAAACTCTCATGGGCAGTATATGTGGCTGCTAATATGCTTTTATAAACTCAGAAGTCTTCCTGTTTGGGTGGGGCAGATCAGGGTTCTTTAAAAAGTTACATTTTTAAGGTAATCTTTCTGTTTTCAGGGTGGCCGTGAATTAAGTGATTTTATTAGCTATCTACAACGAGAAGCTACAAACCCCCCTGTAATTCAAGAAGAAAAACCCAAGAAGAAGAAGAAGGCACAGGAGGATCTCTAAAGCAGTAGCCAAACACCACTTTGTAAAAGGACTCTTCCACCAGAGATGGGAAAACCATTGGGGAGGACTAGGACCCATATGGGAATTATTACCTCTCAGGGCCGAGAGGATAGAATGGATATAATCTGAATCCTGTTAAATTTTCTCTAAACTGTTTCTTAGCTGCACTGTTTATGGAAATACCAGGACCAGTTTATGTTTGTGGTTTTGGGAAAAATTATTTGTTTTGAGGGGAATGTTGTGGGGGTGGGGTTGAGTTGGGGGTATTTTCTAATTTTTTTTGTACATTTGGAACAGTGACAATAAATGAGACCCCTTTAAACTGTCTTATTTTCCACAAGATTGAGAACCAGATGTTCTCTACACACGATCACTGTTCAATAGAGCTTTCTTCAGTGATGGAAATGCTCTGTAATCTACACTGTTCAGTACAGGTAGCTATGGAGCATCTGAAATATGGCTAGAAACTACATTTTTAGTTTTCATTAATTTAAATAGCCGTACAGTTGCCACCATACTGGTCACTGCAGCTGTAGACTGACTGACTGGGTCCATAGTTCATCAAAATTTATTATCTCTTTCTCTCCTTACATGTTTATTGCCCAGGCCTACCCTGGTGATTAGAACAGCTGAAGGGCCTTTCTTATTAGGCTGTCCCTGCCCTAAGGATGGGTTCCTGTTTATCCTTGCCACGCAGCTGAGCTTACTGCATGTTTATACCCCCCAAGGACTGTTCTCTGCCCAGAAATGCCCTGTCAAGAGTGTGGCATCACGCGGTTTCATCCAAGTTGTTTCAGGAATTGCTGACACTGCTGGGTGCAGTTCTATCCCCCAAAGCCTAGGGTGTGGCCCTTTAACTTCCCCTCCAGTAGAACTGGGAAAGGCAGTATCATTCCTAGTTATGAGTGAAGCATCCACTTTCTTTTGTAACAATGAGGAACAGAAAGGATAGGACTGAAGAGTGATCTTTTGTCCAACTAAACCATTTATCTCCTTTTGTAGGTAAATTCAAATCCTACCCAGTTATAGTTTTCAGTCACTGGATATTCCAGGTAGGAGCCCTACTTTAGGTGATCCTACAACTCCTATGTTCAGAAAAGAATTTTCTTCCTACTATATAATTACAGTATTTAGCTGTCAATTTTAAGATGAATTTGGTGAGCCTTATAGCAAAGTATGTATCTTGGTCATGCACAAAGCTTGGAAAAAGTAAAAGATACCTAAACCATACTCTTGGAGATTCTAACTCATAACATCTGGGCTGGGGCCTGGGGATCTATTGTTTAGAGAGCCCCAAAAGTAGCTCAGATGTAAAGCCAGGGTTAAGCACCTGCCTTGGAAGATTTAAGGAAAACATATAAACTTGTACAAAGGACACAGAAGCAGTCAGTTTTAATTTTTTAGCCATGTTGGTAAAAGTTCATTTTCAGTACATAGGTAACACCCAGGCCCTTTCCCATTATATCCAGGAATGCTACAAATTCTTTTAACTCATGAAAAGTTATTATTACTGTTTCCTTAGGGAGGCTACCAGGCTAAAATTCACTTAGTTTGGTTTGTCTAATTATCTCATTATCTTATCCTGAAGATGATGTCATTTCTGAGGATTTGAAAATGACTTGGCTAAACTAAATAAAGGTAAAAAAGCCAAGCCTCCGTCACTTTTCCTAGACTCCTAGGCACGGCTATGGAGTCTTTGCGCAGTGCCCACACCCTAAAAATTAACAATGAAAACCAAAGCTGAAGAACCTAGAGCAACTCTCTACTTGCCACCATGGACTCCAGTGGTCAGCATAAGAAGAGCAGATAGTTGCATTCTATTTAGTTTATAGCTGCTTTGTTCTTTTGTGTTTCACTAAACAGAGGCTCAAGAACTCCCTTGATAACTTCAGCTGCCCCTGTTCTTTTCCTCAAACTCCAGGATGAGACCTTTAATGTGGGACAATTTCTGGTGAAGGTACTCACAGCGACGCTTTTCTTCTCTGTAACCTGGGTATCGCTGCAGAGAAAAAGCATCCATGTCAAAAAGTAAAAATTCTCATTCTACCTTGCTTCCGTTCCCAGACCTTGTCTTACCTTCCTGAACTTTTTATATTCCTGGACTATCTTGTCTTCCAGCACCTGAAACAGAAAATGCTAGCACTGAGTTCAACATTAAGAAATAAGAGAGGGGCAGCCAGGCACGGTGGCTCACGCCTGTAATCCCAGCACTTTGGGCGGCTGAGGCAGGCAGATCACGAGGTCAGGAGATCGAGACCATCCTGGCTAACACAGTGAAACCCGTCTCTACTAAAAAATACAAAAAAGTTAGCTGTGCATGGTGGCAGGTGCTTGTAGTCTCAGCTGCTAGGGAGGCTGAGGCAGGAGAATGGCATGAACCCGGGAGGCGGAGCTTGCAGTGAGCCAAGATCACGCTACTGCACTCCAGCCTGGGCAACCAAGTGAGACTGTCTCGAAAAAAAAAAGAGAGGGGCCAGGCGCAGTGGCTCACACCTGTAATCCCAGCACTTTGGGAGGCTGAGGTGGGTGGATCACTTGAAGTCAGGAGTTAAAGACCAGCCTGGCCAACATGGTGAAACCCTGTCTCTACTAAAAATACAAAAGTTAGCTGGGCATGGTGGCACATACCTATAATCCCAGCTATTCTTTTGAAAGCTGAGGCATGAGAATAGCTTTAGCCTAAGAGGTGGAGGTTGCAGTGAGCCAAGATTGCGCCACCTCACTCCAGCTTGAGAGACAGAGCTAGACTGTCTCAAAAAAAAAGGGAAGTAACTTCCCTTCTCATTCTACCAGATGATACAATGATACAGACTAATTTTTCCCTTCAAATGGATTTCCTTGTCACTTTGCTTAGTCACTTTATAAACACAGGCGTATGGATGGTTAGCAGGGGGTTAATGGCCAGTAGAGTTGGAAAGCCAGGCTGGGTCCTGTCCTTACCTTGTATTCTGGAGTTCCTCGCTGAACTCTTTTAATCTCTGCTCCCAGCTCTATGAACCTTTGGCTTGCAGTCCCAACACGGGCATGCAGGATGCGGTATTCAGCATAATCTGTCTCAAAGTCCTGCTCATAGGCATGTTGCTGTTCTGCACTGTGGATGGCCCTGTATTGCCTGCCAGGAGCAGAGAGTTGTCACCTTCAATTTCATTGCCCCTAAAAAGCCCCCAGCTTCCAGGAAGTGTATCTTAATATATGCACAAGGCTTGATGAAATTGGAAAAAGCAGGGAACTCACAGGAGGTAGTCTGGTACATCTTCAGGGCTTGGGGATTCAGAATCTAGGAAGCAAGCAAGAAAACACAAGTGATGATAAGTCTTTTCCACTGGCATTTTTACCCTCCTCTCATAAACTCACCTTCTTGAACTGAGGAACTGTGTTCTAATCTGGGGTCCACATCCTCATCTTCTTGCTCCCAATCTTCTCTCTCTTGTAAATCCTGATTGGTCAGGCCTTGTAGGGGGCTTGGCGCTAAAGGCAGAGTTCTGAACCTCTTTTCTTCTAGTTCTACAGTGGCTACAGGCACTGAACGTTTCTGTTGAGGAAAATATCTGTGTGACATAAACAGCCAAGAGCTTCCTAAATATGTTCTTCTCTCAAGAATTCCTCCTAGGCTGGGCACAGTGGCTCATACCTGTAATCCCAACCGTTTCAGAGGCTCAGGTGGGGGGATCGCTTGAGCCCAAGATTTCAAGACTAGTCTGGGTAACATAGTGAGACCCTATCTCTACAAAAAAAAAAAAAATGAGCCTGGTGTAGTGGCACACACCAGCTGAGGAGGGAGAATCGATCCCAGGAGTTCAAGGCTGTGGTGAGCTGTGATCATACCACAACACTCCAGCCTGGGTGACTGAGTGAGAATAAGAAAAAAAAAAAAAAAAAAAAAAAAGCGGGAGGGATGGCTTGAGCCCAGGAGTCTCCAGCCTGGGGAACAGAGAGACCTTGTCTCTAAAAAAATTCCTCCCATATAACGAGCTTCCAATTTCTAAATTTTAGCTTGACTAAAAGTGCTTTTCAAAATAGTCTTTGCCACTGTTTCATTATATTAATGTTACAAAAAAAAAGCCCTTGCCATTCTAACTTACCTTATTCAGACGTTTCCGGCTGGCAGAGGAAGGCAGTGCCTGAACAGGTTCTCTGTTTGGAAGATGGGTCTGGTTTCTAGGATATTTTAAGGGAATGGGACAGATGAAGACCAGGGTAGGAGGTGGAACTGGATCTTTTATTACAACATCTAAGAGTGGAGATTAGAAAGGAAGACAATGCCAAAGCTTCCCATGTTAGTCCCACCCCATCCAAAGTACCTCACTTCCCACTGTGCCATGTGCTCCCTTGAGGATCCTGGGAGTGACTGTCCTTGGTTGCTTGCCAGTGGATCTGACACTGACACCTGGTGGGGAAAGTGGCAGGAGCATTTGGTTCCCTGGAATACTGGGTACCTTGGACTTCAGGCTTTGCCCCACCTTATCACAACTCCCTGCAGTTTCTGGCCTCACCAACCTCCTCTAGTGCCATCTGTGGCTGTGATACTGCATCTCCTTCAGAATAGTCTCCTGTGTTCTGCCAACTCTCAGGATGTCTGGCATCTTCAGTCAGGTTGTGTCCCTGAACTGATGATGGGGCTAGGATAGAATCCATGGCTGCCCAAATAATGAGGCGCTCCCTGAGTGAGCCCAGGCAGTGGAGGCGGTTAGGCCCAGACCTGGAAAGGGGTGGTGGAAAAAAATAGGAGGGTGGAGAGCTCTTAAGCACCTGTCCACATTTCCCTCCCCCACATTCCACAAACCCTTTCTTGCTTGCTACCTGTTCCCCCTTACCTGAGGAAGGGTTGGCACACAAGATCCAAGCTACCACCAGCGCCCTCCTGGCAACACTGGGACACTATGAAGGAGAAGAGGCAGGACCAACCAGGGCCTGGGAGTCTCAGATACTGGGGGTGGAAGGAGACGGTAAGCCCCATGAAGTCAGCCCCTCCCCCTCCTGCCGCCGCCACTCGTCCGGGAGCCAGCCTAAGTAAGACTAAGATGGGTCCCACAGGGCTCGTTAGCACACCAGGTGCAGCTGGGCCTGAGTTCCCCAGGAGGCTGAAACAGCACAGTCCCCTCAAACCACAGCCCCCTGGGACAACCCCAGCAGCCTCCTCGCCCCACTTGGAGTTCAGTTCTCGGAACTACCTCAGACCGTGACCATTCGCAGCTTCCGGCCCCGACCGCACCTTCCACCCCCAGCCCACATTTATGCTCCCTCGCCCTCACCTCGCTCACACACCCTGAGCTCGCCCTTACCCCTCGGTGGCCTTGGAAAGCAATCACCGGTCGTACCTGCGGGGAGAGCGAAGATGTGATCGTTGAGCTCAGGTGAAGCGGTGTCCCCAGGATCCGGCGTCCGGAGCCCGGGATCACCTGCCTAGCGGGCTTCACTTGGAGAGGTGGGGAGGCCAGAGCTTGCGGATGCCGCTCCCTCTCCCCTGCACCTTCTCCAGGGTCGCCGGCTGAGGCCCAAGGTCCCTAGGGGCAGGGACTAGAGAAGAAAGGGGCCGGCCGTACCTGTTGCCGCTGACACTCTTGCAGTGCCCGCAGCGCAGCGTCGTTGAGCCTGAGCAGTAAGAGGCTAGTCTGGGCAGCTGGCGTGAAGCAGAGCCGGAGCTGTCCTCTCAGAGGCTCCTGGAGCTCCTCCATAGCGACGAGTTCGAGTGCAAGCAGCACGGGGGCCACAGGCGAGGGCCACCACCGCCACCTCCTCTGTTCAGGGTTTGGTTGGCACACCCAGTAACCCACGTCTGACCCACCCTCCGCCAGGAACCCGCCCCCGGCCCCACCTCCCGCCAGCGCCACCCCAAGGTTTCCCAGCTGCGTGGGCGGCGCTTCGCTCTCCCCGGCCAACAGCCCGGACCTCCGCGCTTTCTTCTAGGACCGGCATGAATCGCTTTGGGCTATCGGAAAAGCTATCCCCAGTTCTCGGGAGAAAGAGTCCGCGACCAGCGTCTGACCTCTCAGAGTCCCCAGTCCTGCCTCAGTTTCCCCAGCGACCCTGAATTTGGAGTTGCTGTCTCTAAGTGAAAGCTGAACCTGCAACCCCTTGAGGGTTTCAGCCGCAGAGGGGCGGGAGAGAGGGCCTGGTTGGTAGGCGGGCTTAGCGGTTCACGCCCAGTTAGCCCCGAGCCTCGGAGACCCGAGAGACCAGAGGATGGCTGACCCGAAGGGGCACCAGAGACAGCGCTTGGGCTTTTTCCCGCCCTCGGTTCCACCGCTCTGAAACCGATTTCTAACAGAGAGGTAATTGGGCCCTGCGGTTGTGGTGGCAGCAGTGAAAGTTGGCTGTCACCGACTGGAGCGCCCCCAGTTGGTGGGCAGGGATACGGGCGCGGGTAGTGGCAGGAAAGTTGCAGGGCAGAGAGCCAGAACCCAGTCCTAGGTCTCACCTCGTGGCCTAAACACGCGTCAGAGTGGTGAGACCGCTCCCTGAGGAGGGCCAGGAGCTGCATGAAGTCGCCAGGCATTCCAGAGGGCCAGATCCTGATGCACTGAGACCCCAGCACCAACCTCTGGCCAGCCCTTGGTGTCTCCACTTGTTCCTGTTTGATTATGTTTCCCAAGAGCCCTGATGTTGTCCTGTTTCCTAAACAGGATCCCTCTGTTAAATCCCTGGACCTGCACAATCCCCGGGAACCTTAATGTCCTCTACCACAAATAAAATTACCTATACATTTGTCAAAACTCATACAAAAAATACACTTTTTTTTTTTTTGAGACGGAGTCTCGCTGCTCTGTCGCCCAGGCTGAAGTGCAGTGACGCGATCTCGGCTCACTGCAAGCTCCGCCTCCTGGGTTCACGCCATTCTCCTGCCTCAGCCTCCCGAGTAGCTGGGACTGCGGGCACCCACCACCACGCCTGGCTAATGTTTTTTTTTTTTTTTTTTTTTGAGACAGAGTCTCGCTGTTGCCCAGGCTGGAGTGCAGTGGCGCGATCTCGGCTCACTGCAGGCTCCGCCCCCCGGGGTTCACGCCATTCTCCTGCCTCAGCCTCCCGAGTAACTGGGAGTACAGGCGCCCGCCACCTCGCCCGGCTAATTTTTTGTATGTTTAGTAGAGACGGGGTTTCACTGTGTTAGCCAGGATGGTCTCGATCTCCTGACCTCGTGATCCGCCCGCCTCGGCCTCTCAAAGTGCTGGGATTACAGGCGTGAGCCACCGCGCCCGGCCCTGGCTAATGTTTTGTATTTTTAGTAGAGACGGGGTTTCACCGTGTTAGCCAGGATGGTTTCGATCTCCTGACCTCGTGATCCACCCGCCTTGGCCTCCCAAAGTGCCGGGATTACAGGCGTGAGCCACCGCGCCCGGCTAATACACATAAAATTTGTATGTAAATTATACTTCAAGCCGGGCGCGGTGGCTCAAGCCTGTAATCCCAGCACTTTGGGAGGCCGAGGCGGGCGGGTCACGAGGTCAGGAGATCGAGACCATCCTGGCTAACACGGTGAAACCCCGTCTCTACCAAAAATACAAAAAATTAGCTGGGCGTGTTGGCGGGCACCTGTAGTCCCAGCTACTTGGGAGGCTGAGGCAGGAGAATGGCGTGAACCGGGAAGCGGAGCTTGCAGTGAGCCGAGATCGCGCCACTGCACTCCAGCCTGGGGGACAGAGCAAGACTCTGTCTCAAAAAAAAAAAAATTATACTTCAATAAAGTTGATCTTTAAAATCTGTGCTATTTCTGTTTCTCTGCGGCAATCTCCTAATTTGATAAACAGTTGTGGTAATGGATAAAGCTGGTCTCTTAGCTGGGCATGGCCGTGCATGCCTGCAGTCCCAGCTACTCAGGAGGCTGAAGCAGGAGGATCGCTTGAATCCATGAATCAGGCTGCAGTGAGCCATGTTTTCGCCACTGCACTTCAGCCTGAGTGACAGAGAGAGACTCTGTCTCAAAAAAAGGCCAGGCACGCTGGCAGATTCCATCTCAAAAAAAAAAAAAAAAAAAAAAGAGGCTGGGTGCAGTGGCTCATGCCTGTAATCCCAGCACTTTGGGAGGCCGAGGCAGGTGGATTACCTGAGCTCAGGAGTTGGAGACCACCCAGGGCAACATGGTGAAACCCTGTCTCTACTAAAACTACAAAAAAATCAACCGGGTGTGGTGGCACACACCTGTAGTCCCAGCTACTTGGGAGGCTGAGGCAGGAGAATCGCTTGAGCCCCAGAGGCGAATGTTGCAGTGAGCCGAGATCACGCCACTCCACTCCAGCTTAGGCTAGAGTGAGACTCCATCTCAAAAAAAAAAAAAAAAAAGAAAGAAAGAAACCTGAGTTTTGCTCAATATGGGGACAGAGAAATAGGAGTCATGGTGAAGGAAACAGGATCAAGAAAAAGTTTTAAGATGGGAGAAATAGCATGTTTTATGTTGACGGAAATAATTTTTAGAACATCTCCAAAATTTTGATGGTGTAGGAGATTTACTGCAGTAGTGCCCTTGAATAGGTTTGAGGTCATGAGATCTATTCAGGATTGGCTAAAACTTAAAGGTAAGAGTGTGGGCAGTTCGTTTATGGTAACAGGCCACAGGCAGAGAAGGTGGGTGTAAGTGTAGAGGTTAGGTAGATGTGGTGGGAGTCTGAAAATTTTTTTCTGATTGCTTCCATTTTTCTCAGTGAAGTAGGAAGCAACAGAGAGAGGATGAGGGAGGAGTGATTGAGGCTGAGGTGTGAAAATAGTGTGAAAGAGTTGCCTGTAAGTGTGAGAGAGTGAATAAGTTAGGAATATGTCAAACACTAAGGACTGATGATAAATGTGAGGCTTAGAGAAGCAGAGATTCTAAACCTGGGCCTACAGATCATACAATTCAGGTTAATCTGTGAACTTGGAAGGTAAAAAAAATTACCTATTTGTTTATTTATTTTTGAGGCAAGTGTCCCTCTGTTGCCCAGGCTGGAGCACAGTGGCACAATCATAGTTCACTGCATCCTTGAACTCCTGGGGTCAAGCAGTCCACCCACCTCAGCCTCCTCCATAGCTGTAACTACAGGAGCGTGCCACCATACCTAGCAATTTTTAAAGTTTTTTGTAGAGACAGGATCTTGCCATGTTGCCCAGGCTGGTCTCAAACTCCTGGCCTCAAGTGATCCTTCCACCTCAGCCTCCCAAAGTGCTGAGATTTACAGGCATGAGTCACCATGCTCAGCCAAAATTACATCTGTATTTTCACTAACTTTTAACAGAAATTTAGCATCTCCTTTAATTATGAATGTAGGCAACAAATCACTGGTACTGGCAGTAACTGCAATGTTCTTACTAATAGAAATAACAGATATTTTCATTTTACATTACAAGTGTTGAAGATACATCTAAATATTGTTTGCATTCAGCAGACTTTGTAATTATAATTGATATTAGACTTACTGTTAGATCTTTAATACATTGATAAAAATCAGTTACTACATCATAAACATTTTAATATTTTGATAATTATATATGAATATAATTGTTTTTCTTTATGAACCCGTGTGTTTTTTGCAAATTTAAAAAATGTTGATTTATTTTTTTGGAGACCAGAGTTTGGCTCTCGTCAACCAGGCTGGAGTGCACTGGTGCGATCTTGGCTCACTGCAAGCTCTGCCTCCCAGGTTCACGCCATTCCCCTGCCTCAGCCTCCCAAGTAGCTGAGACTACAGGCGCCCGCCACCACGCCTGGCTAATTTTTTGTATTTTTTTTTTAGTAGAGACGGGTTTCACTGTGTTAGCCAGGATAGTCTCGATCTCCTGACCTTGTAATCTGCCCGCCTCGGCCTCCCAAAGTGCTGGGATTACAGGCGTCAGCCACCGCGCCCTGCGATCTTAACTGTTTTTAAGTGTATGGTTCAGTAGTGTTAAGTATATTCATATCACCCTGCAGCCAATCTCCAAAGCTCTTTATCTTGGAAAACTGAAACTCTATAACCGTTTAACAATTCCCCATTTCCCCCTCCTCCCAGCCCCTAGCAACAACCACCCTTCTGCCTTCTGTTTCTGTGAATTTGACTACTGTAGTTACCTCATACAGTAGTCTACCCTTATCTTCAGGGAAGTTCCAAGGCCCTCAGTGGATGTCTGAAACTGCAGATAATACTGAACCCGAATGCTGACAATCAGAACATGTTTCTGTTCATGTCTCCCATCCACAAATGTAATGCCTTTTCTGTCGTAATTAAGCACTTAGGATGCACTGTGGCCATAACTTTTGCAGTTTGAGGTGCAACAGCAAAACTGGCATGATTTTTTTTCTCTTTTTTTCACAATTTCACGAATAGGGGAGATTTGTTCTTACCTTAAATCTTAGCAACCTCAGCATAAGATTTTTTTTTCCTTATTGAGAACTTCCACCTTTTCACTTAAAGGAAGCACTTGATGGCTTCTCTTTGGCAAAGCCAAATTGGCAGCACTACTACGCTTGCATTTTGGGCTCATTATTAAGTAAAATAAGGGTTGCTTGCATATAAACACTGTGATACGCTCTGATAACTGAGGTGGCTATTAAGTGATTAGTGGGTGGGTGTTGCATACAGTGTGGATACACTGGACAAAGGGAGGATTGCCATCCTGGGTGGGATGGAGAGGGAGGACACAAGATTTTATCACACTACTCAGAACAGCACTCAATTTAAAAGCTTCTGAGTTGTTGACCAGCCAGGGTGGCTCACGCCTGTGATCCCAGCATTTTGGGAGGCTGAGGCAGGTGGATCATTTGAGGTCAGGAGTTCAAGACCAGCCTGGCCAACATAGTGAAATCCCATGTCTACTAAAAACACAAAAATTAGCTGGGCGCAGTGACTAATTTTAGTCCCAGCTACTCGGGAGGATGAGACAGGAGAATCACTTCAACCCAAGAGGCAGAGGTTTCAGTGAGCCGAGATCGAGCAAGGTTCTGTCTCAGAAACAAAAAACAAACAAACAACAAAATAAAAACTTATTGTTTATGTCTGCATTTTTCCTTTTTTTTTGAGACAAGGTCTCACTATGTTACCCAAACTGGAGTGCAGTGGTACAATCCTGGCTCACTGAAACCTCTGCCTCCTGGGTTCAAGTGATTCTCCTGCCTCAGCCTCCTGGAACACAGGCATGCCACCATGCCTGGCTGATTTTTGTATTTTCAATAGAGATGGGGTTTCTTTTTTTTTTTTTTTTTTTGAGACGGAGTCTCGCTCTGTCACCCAGGCACGCAGGCACCCAGGCTGGAGTGCAGTGGTGCGATCTCGGCTCACTGCAAGCTCCGCCTCCCGGGTTCACGCCATTCTCCTGCCTCAGCCTCTCTGAGTAGCTGGGACTACAGGCGCCCGCCACCACACCCAGCTAATTTTCTGTATTTTTAGTAGAGACGGGTTTCACCGTGGTCTCGATCTCCTGACCTCGTGATCCGCCCGCCTCAGCCTCCCAAAGTGCTGGGATTACAAGCATGAGCCACCGCGCCCGGCTAGAAATGGGGTTTCACCATGTTGCCCAGGCTGGTCTTGAACTCCTGGACTCAAGTGATCCACCTGCCTCGGCCTCTCCAAGTGCTGGGATTACAGGTGTGAGCCACCGCACCTGGCCCTACTTCTTTTTTTTTTTTTTTGAGACACAGTTTGCTTTGTCGCCCAGGCTGGAGTGCAGTGGTGCGATCTCAGCTCACTGCAACCTCTGCCTCCCGGGTTCAAGCGATTATGGTGCCTCAGCCTCCCGAGTACCTGGGATTACAGGCACACGTCACTGTGCCCCGCTAATTTTTGTATTTTTAGTAGAGACGGGGTTTCACCATGTTGTCCAGGCTGGTCTTGAACTCCTGACCTCAGGTGATCCGCCCGCCTCGGCCTCCCAAAGTGCTGGGATTACAAGCGTGAGCCACCGTGCCCGGCCGACAAATCCTTTGAGACTTTGCATATCTTTATTTTATTCTCGTAACTTTTTTTTTTCTTTTTTTTGAGATGGAGTCTTCGCTCTGTCACCAGGCTGGAGTGCAGTGGCATGATCTCGGCTCACTGCAACCTCTGCCTCCCGGGTTCAAGCAATTCTCATGCCTCCGCCTCCTGAGTAGCTGGGATTACAGGCACGCACCACCACACCTGGCTTTTTTTTGTTTGTCTTTGTTTTTTTTTTTAGATGTAGTCTCACTCTGTCACCAGGCTGTAGTGCAGTGGCACAATTTCAGCTCACTGCAATCTCCACCTTCCCGGGTTCAAGCCACTCTCCTGCCTCAGCCTCCTGAGTAGCTGGGATTACAGGCACATGCCACCACACTCAGCCAATTTTTGTATTTTTAGTAGAGTCAGGGTTTCACCACGTTGGTCAGGATGGTCTCAATCTCCTGATCTCGTGATCCGCCCACCTTGGCATCCCAAAGTGCTGGGATTACAGGTGTGAGCCACCATGCCTGGCCAACTTTTTTTTTTTTTTTTTTTTTTTTTGAGACAGTCTCACTCTGTTGCCCAGGCTGGAGTGCAGTGGCATGATCTTAGCTCACTGCAACCTCTGCCTTCTGGGTTCAAGCAATTCTTGTGCCTCAGCCTCTTGAGTAGCTGGGACTACAGCCATGTGCCACCACGCCTGGCTAATTTTTGTATATTCTTTTAGTAGAGACGGGGCTTCATTATGTTGGCTAGGCTGGTCTCGAACTCCTGGCCTCAAGTGATCCACCCGCCTTGGCCTCCCAAAGTGCTGGGATTACAGGCATGAGCCACCATGCCTGGCTTCATAATTTTTTTTAAGAGACAGAATTTTGCCCGGTTGCCCAGGCTGGAGTGCAGTGACACAATCATAGCTCACTGCAGCCTCAACCTCCTTGGCTCAAGCAATCCTCCCACCTCAGCCTCCCAAGTAGCTGGGCCTACAGGCACACACCACCACACCTGGCTAATTTTTTTTTTTTTTTTGAAATGGAAATGGAATCTTCCTGTGTCACCCACACTGGAGTGTGGTGACGTGATCTTGGCTCACTGAAACCTCCACCTCCTGGGTTCAAGTGATTCTCCTGCCTCAGCCTTCTGGAGTAGCTGGGACTACAAGCACGTGCCACCACGCCCAGCTATTTATTTATTTATTTTTTTGTATTTTTAGTAGAGACGAGGTTTCATCATGTTGGCCAGGCTGGTCTCAAACTCCTGACCTTGTGATCTGCCCACCTTGGCCTCCCAAAGTGCTGGGATTACAGGTGTGAGCCACCGTGCCCGGCCCTAATTAATTTTTTTGAGAAGTTGGAGTGCAATGACGTGATCTTGGCTCACTGCAACCTCCACCTACCGGGTTCAAGTGATTCTCCCACCTCAGCCTCCCAAGTAGCTGGGACTATAGGCGCACACCATCACACTTGGCTAATTTTTGTATTTTTAGTAGAGACAAGGTTTTGCCATGTTGGCCAGGCTGGTCTTGAACTCATGACCTCAGGTGATCCGCCCACATCAGCCTCCCAAAGTGCTGGGATTACAGGCGTGAGCCACCGTGCTCGGCCCTTATTTATTCTTTTATTACTTTTTTTTTTTTTTTTTTGAGACAGAGTCTCACTCTGCTGCCCAGGCTGGAGTGCAGTGGCGCAATCTTGGCTCACTGAAACCCCCATCTCCTAGGTTCAAGCTATTCTCCTGCCTCAGCCTCCCAAGTAGTTGGGATTACAGGCGCCTGCCACCACACCTGGCTAATTTTTGTATTTTTAGTAGAGATGAGGTTTGACCATGTTGGCCAGGTGAGTCGCCAACTCCTGGCCTCAAATGATCCACCCGCCTCAGCCTCCCAAAGTGCTGGGATGACAGGCGTGATCCACCGCACCCTGCCTGAATGTTTTTTTTTTGAGACGGAGTCGCTCTGTCGCCCAGGCTGGAGTGCAGTGACACGATCTCTGCTCACTGCAAGCCCTGCCTCCCAGGTTCACGCCATTCTCCTGCCTCAGCCTCCCGAGTAGCTGGGACTACAGGCGCCTGCCACCACGCCCGTCTAATTTTTTGTATTTTTAGTAGAGACGGGGTTTCACCATGTTAGCCAGGATGGTCTCGATCTGATGACCTCATGATCCGCCTGCCTCGGCCTCCCAAAGTGCTGGGATTACAGGCGTGAGCCACTGCGCCTGGTCTGAATGTTTCTTTCTTTCTTTTATTTTTTCCTTTTTTTTGTTTTTTTTTTTTTTTTTTTTTTTTTTTTTTTTTTTTTTGAGACGGAGTCTCGCTCTGTCGCCCAGGCTGGAGTGCGGTGGCGCAATCTCGGCTCACTGCAAGCTCCGCCTCCCGGGTTCACGCCATTCTCCTGCCTCAGCCTCTCCGAGTAGCTGGGACTACAGGCGCCCGCCACCACGCCCGGCTAATTTTTTATATTTTTAGTAGAGACGGGGTTTCACCGTGGTCTCGATCTCCTGACCTCGTGATTCACCCACCTCGGCCTCCCAAAGTGCTGGGATTACAAGCGTGAGCCACCGCGCCCGGCCTATTTTTTCCTTTTTTTTTAGAGACATAGTCTTGCTCTGTTACCCATGCTGGAGTACGGTGGGGAGATCACGACTCACTGCAACTTTGAATTCCTGGGTTCAAGCAATCCTCCCATCTCAGCCTCCTGAGTAGCTAGGACTACAGGTGCATACCACCACTCCTGGCTGTTTTTTGAATATCTGTTTTTATAAACTCCCTATTGTTGTTCAATACCCTCTCTCTCAAAGAATACTATTTATAGTCGTGTGTCTCCGATTTTCTTGTGGTCTTCCAACTGAATTGTTTCTGTATCCTCTGGGACTGAATTTTCTTTTTCTTTTCTTTTTTCGTTTTTTTTTTTTTTTTTTTTTTGAGACAGATTCTTGCTGTGTCACCCAGGCTAGAGTTCAGTGGCTTGATCACAGCTCACTGCAACCTCCACCTCCTGGGTTCAAGCAATTCTTGCGCCTCAGCCTCCCAAATAGCTGGAATTACAGGTGCATGCCCCCACACCCCACTAAGTTTTGTATTTTTAGTAGGGACTGGGTTTCACCATTTTGGCCAGGCTGGTCTTGTACTCCTGACCTCAAGTGATCTGCCCGTCTCGGCCTCCCAAAGTGCTGGGATTACAGGCATGAGCCACCATGCCCAGCCATGAGACTGAATTTTCTGCTTGTGTTTTTTTGGGGTCTATTTTTATGTTAGGACTGTTTTCTCCAATGCTTGGTGATCCTTGGCTCTAGATTCATCTCTACAAGCAAGGCACAAAAAACCTGGTTGAAGGCCGGGCACAGTGGCTCACGCCTGTAATCCCAGCACTTTGGGAGGCCGAGGCAGGCGGATCATGAGGTCAGGAGGTCAAGACCATCCTGACTAACACGGTGAAACCCCGTCTCTACTAAAAATACAAAAAATTAGCCAGGCATGGTGGCGGGCGCCTGTAGTCCCAGCTACTCGGGAGGCTGAGGCAGGAGAATGGCATGAGCCCAGGAGGCAGAGCTTGCAGTGAGCCGAGATCATGCCACTGCACTCCAGCCTGGGCCACAGAGTGAGACTCTGTCTCAAAAAAAAAAAAAAAAAAAAAAAGCTGGTTGATGTTTGGTATGCATGGAAAGAGCTGGTTGCACTTTAAGGTAATCTGACGGGACCATTTCATTACGTAAGGCCTAAATGCATCTAATTATCCAAGCTTATCCCCCTCTCAGGGCCTTGGTATATGCTGTTTCTCTTGTCTGTGTTTGATTAAAAGTATTTGGCTGAAGTAACAGAAATCTGACTCAAGGTAGCTTAAACCAACAAAACAATATGGTAGTTCCCACACCAGGAAACTCAATGTAGAACAAATGTTACAGTTGAGGTATCCAGTGGTCCAACAGCATGACCAAGTACCAAGATTCTTTCTGCTACTCATTTGCTTCAACCTAAGGCTGGCTCTCTTCTAGGTGATAGACTAGAGCTGCTAGGAGCAGTATGGGCTATGTGTTTCCTCATTCATGTCAATGGGAAACAGCATTGTCACCACCCTAGCAATGGAAAAAAAGTCCTTCTCTCTGGTCTGATCAGGCTAATTTAGGCCACATGCTCACTCCTGAACCAGTAACTGTTACCAGGTGAATACCACAAAATAATCTGCTTAGGCCTGGGTTCTTTTTTTTTGAGACAGAGTCTGCTCTGTAGCCCAGGCTGGAGTGCAGTGGCACGGTCTCAGCTTACTGCAACCTCCGCCTCCTGGGTTTATGCCATTCTCCTGCCTCAGCCTCCCAAGTAGCTGGGACTACAGGCGCCTGCCACCACGCCCAGCTAATTTTTTGTATTTTTAGTAGCGACGGGGTTTCACCGTGTTAGCCTGGATGGTCTTGATCTCCTGACCTCATGATCTGCCCGCCTTGGCCTCCCAAAGTGCTGGGATTACAGGCGTGAGCCACCACGCCTGGCCAGGCCTGGGTTCTTAAACCATTCAATATTAAAAGGGATTAGTTTACTTTGATTGACTTAGCCATTCAGTACCACCCTTGGCGTATAGGCTGGAGGGGAAGAATTTCTTTTTCTTTTTTTTCTTTTGAGACAGAATTTCACTCTTGCTGCCCAGGCTGGAATGCAATGGCGCAATCTCCGCTCACTGCAACCTCTGCCTCCCGGGTTCAAGTGATTCTCCTGCCTCAGACTCCCAAGTAGCTGGGGTTACAGGCATGTGCCACCACGCCCGGCTAATTTTGTATTTTTAGTAGAGACGGGGGATTTACCATGTTGGTCAAGCTGGTCTTGAACCCCTGACCTCAGGTGGTTTGCCCACCTCGGCCTCCCAAAATGCTGAGATTACAAGCATGAGCCACCTTGCCCAGCCAGATTTTTTTTTTTTTTTGAGACAGGGTCTTGCTCTGTTGCCCACGCTGGAGTGCTGTGGTATGATGACAGCTCACTGCAGCATCAACCTCCTGAGCTCAAGCCATCCTCCCACCTCACACCCTCGAGTAGCTGGGACTATAGGTACACACCACCACACCTGGCTAGATTTTAGGTTTTTTTTGTTTTGGTTTTTTTTTTTTTTTTTTTTTTTTGAGATGGTGTCTCACTCTATCACCCAGGCTGGAGTGCAGTGGTGCAATCGTGGCTGACTGCAACCTCCTCCTCCCAGGTGCAAACAATTCTCTAGCCTCAGCCTCTCGAGTAGCTGGGATTACAGGTATGTGGACCATGCCTGGCTAATTTTTGTATTTTTAGTAGAGATGGGTTTTCACCATGTTGGCCAGGCTGGTCTTGAACTCCTGACCTCAAGCGATCTGCCTGCCTAGGCCTCCCAAAGTGCTGGGATTACAGGCATGAGCCACCATGTCCAGCCTAATTTTAAAATTTTTTGTAGAGACAGGGTCTCACTATATTGCCCAAGCTTGTCTCAGACTCCTGGCCTCAAGGGATCCTCCTGTTGGCTTCCCAAAGTGCTGAGATTACAGGTGTGAGCCACCATGTCCAGCCGAGAATTTCTCAAAACTGCATTGCTCTTCAGTGATAAAGGAGGAATGTTGGGAATATTAGGGGTTCAGCTGCACAAACCAATAATACGTAGTTTATAGTTATTACTGTGTTGTCTTTTTTTCTTTTTCTTTTTCTTTTTTTTTTGAGATAGAGTCTCGCTCTGTCACCCAGGCTGGAGTGCAGTGGTGCGATCTCGACTCACCACAACCTCGGGGGCAAGCGATTCACAGGCGTGCACCACCACGCCCCACGCCTGGCTAATTTTTGTATTTTTTAAGTAGAGATGGGGTTTTGCCATGCTGGCCAGGCTGGTCTCATACTTCTGATCTCAGGTGATCCACCCGCCTCGGCCTCCCAAAGTGCTGGGATTACAGGCATGAGCCACTGCGTCCGGCCTTCAACCAGCTTTTTAGTGCCTTGCTTGTAGAGTACAACTTCTGAGGTAATATGATCTTTTCAAAACTTACACTCTGCTAATGAAGAGCACAGGCTGGGTTAGACTCTCAGCTCCACCCCTTATTATCTCAGTTTCGCTGAGAAAGTTATTTAACCTGCCAGGGCTGAGGTTTCTAAATCGGTAGGAGGGGGATAATGACACCTCAAAAGGTCATTGTAAGGCTCAAATAAGAAAAGTACACTAGGGCCGGGTGCGGTGGCTCACGCCTGTAATCCCAGCACTTTGGGAGGCCAAGGTGGGCAGATCACGAGGTCAGGAGATTGAGACTATCTTGGCTAACACGGTGAAACCCCGTCTCTACTAAAAATACAAAAAACTAGCCGGGCGTGGTGGCAGGCGCCTGTAGTCCCAGCTACTTGGGAGGCTGAGGCAGGAGAATGGCGTGAACCCGGGAGGCGGAGCTTGCAGTGAGCCGAGATGGCGCCACTGCACTCCAGCCTGGGCGACAAAGTGAGACTCCGTCTAAAAAAAGAAGAAAAAGAAAAGTACACTAAATGTACCAAATAAAAACCCACCTGTTAGCTAGTAGTTATATTAGCAGTAGTAACTCGGATCTTGTCACAACCCTACCTCCCTGTTTGACCTAGTTTCACATCACCCTGCTCATTAGGCATTAGTGACTTGCCCTTTACCTACACAATAATCCTGTGGCTCTTGATGGGATGACCTGAGGGAGGAGGGCCTTAGGGCCTTCAGACGTGCTGTTCCCTCCTGAAATGTTCTCCCTGCCCTTCCCTCCTGGGCTTGGCTAATTTCTCATCTTTTTGCTTTAGCTCAAATATCACTTACTTCACCTCCCTAATCAAAATTAAAGTCTACAGAGTCCACAGGTGTACTCCCTTCATAGCACCAGCAGTACTATTTAGTTACTTCATACCAGGTGGAATTGTTCGCAGAGTCTTCATTCAAATTACACTGACATCTGTTTTTATGGGTCAGTGCTTAAGCTGTGTGCACTGCGAGACATTTTGAATATCATCCTTGCGTGGAATCTGTTACTTTCCTTTAAAGCTATTATCACAATCAGTTTTCATATATAGGCTGGGCGTGGTGGCTCAAGCCTGTAATCCCAGCACTTTGGGAGGCTGCGGTGGGTGGATCACTTGAGGTCAAGAGTTCGAGACCAGCCTGGCCAACATGGTGAAACCATGTCTCTACTAAAAAAAAAGTACAGTCTGGGCACAGTGGCTTGCGCCTGTAATCCCAGCACTGTGGGAGGCCATGGCAGTTGGATCACCTGAGGTCAGGAGTTTGAGACCAGCCTGACCAACATGGTGAAAGCCCATCTCTACTAAAAAATACAAAAATTAGCCGGGCGTGGTGGCACGCGCCTGTAGGCCCAGCTACTTGGGAAGCTGAGGCAGGAGAATTGCTTGAACCTGGGAGGTGGAGGTTGCAGTGAGCCAAAATCGTGCCACTGTACTCCAACCTGGGTGACAGAGCAAGACTCCATCTCAAAAAAAAAAAAAAAAATTATCCGGGCGTGGTGGTGGGTGCCTGTAATCCCAGCTACTCGGGAGGTTGAGAAAGGAGAATCGCTTGAATCCAAGAGGGTGGAGGTTGCAGTGAGCCAAGAGCATGCCACTGCACTCCAGCCTGGGTGACAGAGTAAGACTCTGCCTCAAAAAAAAACAAAAATTCATATATATAGACACACAGACATATAAATACATATATGGATATTAGACAGAGAGAGGCAGACGGAGAGGGAGAGAGAGAAAGTGTGAGAGAGCTTTTTCTCTTTGTATCTTTCACGATTATAGGAATATGCTCTGCTCATCAAGACATACCCAATGCCGGCTGTGCACTGTGGCTCACACCTGTAATCCTAGCACTTTGGGAGGCTGAGGCGGGCGGATCACCTGAGATCAGGAGTTCTAGACCAGCCTGGCCAACATGATGGAACCCCATCTCCAGAAAAACAAAAATACAAAAATTAGCAGGGCATGATGGCGGGTGCCTGTAATCGCAGCTACTCGGGAGGCTGAGGTGGGAGAATAGCTTGAACACAGGAAGCAGAAGTTGCAGTGAGCCGAGATCACGCCATTGCACTCCAGCTTGGGTGTCTCTTATTAACTCTTTTTTTTTTTTTTTCTGAGATGGAGTCTGGCTCTGTTGCCCGGGCTGGAGTGCAGTGGCATGATCTTGGCTCACTGCAAGCTCCTCCTCCTGGGTTCACAGGGCTCTCCGACCTCAGCCTCTCAGGTAGCTGGGACTGCACAGGCGCCCGCCACCACACCCAGCTATTTTTTTTTTTTTTTTTTGTATTTTTAGTAGAGACAGGGTTTCACCGTGTTAGCCAGGATGGTCTGGATGTCCTGACCTCGTGATCCACCCGCCTCTGCGTCCCAAAGTGCTGGGATTACAGGCGTGAGCCACCGCACCCAGCCTCTTTTTTTTTTTTTTGAGATGCAGTCTCGCTCTGTTGCCAGGCTGGAGTACAGTGGTACCATCTTGGCTCACTGCAACCTCCGCCGCCTGGGTTCCAGCGATTCTCCTGCTTCAGCCTCCTGAGTAGCTGCGACTACAGACGCGCGCCACCATGCCCAGCTAATTTTTGTATTTTTAGTACAGATGGGGTTTCACTGTGTTGGCCAGGAGGGTCTCGAACTCATGACTTCAGGTGATCTGCTTGCCTCGGCCTGCCAAGGTGCTGGGATTACAGGCGTGAGCCATCTTGCCCAGCCTTTCTTATTAACTCTTTTTTTTTTTTTGAGACGCAGTCTCGCTCTGTCGCCCAGGCTAGAGTGCAGTGGTGCGATCTCGGCTCACTGCAAGCCCCATCTCCTGGGTTCACGCCATTCTCCTGCCTCAGCCTCCTGAGTAGCTGGGACTACAGGCGCCCGCCACCACACCCGGCTAATTCTTATTAACTCTTTTTTTTTTTTTAGACGGGATCTCGCACTGTCGCCTGGGCTGGAGTGCAATAGCGCGATCTCGGCTCACTGCAACCTCCGCCTCCCGGGTTCAAGCGATTCTCCTGCCTCAGCCTCCCAAGTAGCTGGGATTACAGGCACGCCACCACGCCCGGCTAATTTTTTGTATTTTTAGTAGAGAAGGGGTTTCATCATGTTGGTCAGGCTGCTGGTCTCCAACTCCTGACCTCCTGATCTACCCCCCCTCGGCCTCCCACAGTGCTGGGATTACAGGCGTGAGCCACCGCGCCCGGCCCTCCAGGGTCTTAATACAAAACCGGGTGTGGCTAGTGGCGATGGTACAGTGAGGAAAGGTCCAGAGGGGAAAGGCGAATATGTGCATTATCTAATCTCAGCCACTGATTCAACTCCATAGTCTGTGACTTTTGGAGTCCTCCAATACTTCCAAGCTGCATCTTCACATTTAAAGTTTCTGAGGGAAAACGAACAGGGAAGAGTTTTAGGAAATACCAGATGTTGCTGCGATTTTCTACAGTGAAGGGGCGTGGAAGGGGACAATGGGAGTAGAAGCGGGTTTCTGAAGTTGTGTTTGTACTTGATTTTAAGCGAGCTGTGAACAACTTGTGTCCAAGGAAGTGGCTGAGAGGTGGTCCTAAGTAAGAACAAGTTTAGTCGTAGAGTACTCGTAACACATAACTGGCTGAAACCCCGCCCTCTGTCTCCAGGCGTTATTTCAGGGCGACTTTGTCAGTACCCCAAATTGTCCCCGCATGAGGTCACTCTGCACGGTCACGTGCTCGAGCTCGCGGGAGCGCCACATCGCCAGCCGCACCCCTCCACCCCCACCCTGCCCACGTGACCCGGCCTAGTTTCTCCGGGCCCGTACCTACGTCTCACTCGGGAAGCTCCGCCCCACGCTGAGCGCTCCGCCTGCGACCCTTCGCCACTTGCCCACCCCGGCTTTAGCACGACCCGTGGACCCACGTGCTTTTTCTTGTCCAATGGGAGCCGGCTCCCGGGCGCGAAGGGGCGGGGAGGAAAGGAACGACTGCGCTACGTTGCGAGAAGGGGCGGGACCTGCAACGTCCGACAGAACGAGGGCACGTAACGGAGGCAGGTCGGAGCCGCTGCCGTCGCCATGACCCGTGAGCACCGAGCCCCCTTCTCCTTGCCCTTTTCTTTCCGTTCACCCTAAACACCACCGGCGAGGCGCCGGCTTTGACCTTCCGTAGCTTCCCTAGCGAGGCGTTTCTGTGCGCGCGCTCTGTAGTCACCCTCACACTCGGTGCCCGGAAATCGAGCCCTTTGCCCACGGCTACTTCACGGGATCACCCCCCGCATTAGGCATGGGCCCTCCCGGATCTTCCGCGGTGTGAGGAGAAGGCCAGCGCCCCTGTGATAGGCCCAGAGCCCCCTACTCCACAAGCCAGCCCATCCCCCACGGAGACCCAAACTGTCCACACACACCCTGCCAGCTGTTTGGGCCCCACGCCGCCCCAAAACACGCCTCCAGCTGGCCCCTTGGGATCTCCCTTCTCCAGTCCGTATTTTGACCTGGCCTGTGGCAGATTCGCCACTCCCCCCTACCCCAAGCAGCCTGGGCCTCGAAGTGGGCCGTTGTCGGGGATCGGGGATTGAAGTGGTGTTGGATCCTGCTGCTGGCCGCGCTGGGGTAGAAGGGTCGCCGGTGTGTGGGCAGAGCGGCCCCCGCGTCTCACCTTTAATCTTCTTTCCTTAGGCGGTAACCAGCGTGAGCTCGCCCGCCAGAAGAATATGAAAAAGCAGAGCGACTCGGTTAAGGGAAAGCGCCGAGATGACGGGCTTTCTGCTGCCGCCCGCAAGCAGAGGTAGCCCCAGGGAGGGGAGGGAAAGGGACGGTGGAGACCTGGGTTAGACCAAGGGTTATAGCAGGAAAGAGAGCTACCTCAGGGCTTGAATGTGGACTAGTCGTGAGGAGCAGAGTGCATTGCTTCCTCTAGGGTTTTATTTCCTCCCCACCCTCCAAATTGTTAGCTCACAGCCTTCCAGGAAAGGACGGAGGCGGGCGCCTGCCCTCAGTCTGATTTCTGGGCGTCCCTGGGTCTGACCTTAAGGGCAAGGGCAGGGAGCTTCACATTTCAAATACCGTTGTGGTTATGGCAGCCCAGTACTTTTGGCCCTCCTTGCTGTTCGGTTCTCCTCCCTTCTCCCAACCTACTCACTGGTGTTGCTGGGTGTGGTACTCAACACAGAATAGAGAGCCTTGGGCCTGTGTCGCCAGACTTCTGACCCTTTGGGCAACAGCCAGATGGAGACTGGTCGCCTTTTGAGCCTCAGCTCTCTTCTTCTTGTTCTCCTAGGGTGGGAGTACAGCAGCCAAACGCTGAACTTAGTCCCATCCACTTCCATCTTATCCTTTGTGCCCTTCATCCCCCTGCATCTTGTCCTTTTTGCCCTCTGGTACCTCCCAGTGCCCCATCATCTCTACCCCCAGGGACTCGGAGATCATGCAGCAGAAGCAGAAAAAGGCAAACGAGAAGAAGGAGGAACCCAAGTAGCTTTGTGGCTTCGTGTCCAACCCTCTTGCCCTTCGCCTGTGTGCCTGGAGCCAGTCCCACCATGCTCGCGTTTCCTCCTGTAGTGCTCACAGGTCCCAGCACCGATGGCATTCCCTTTGCCCTGAGTCTGCAGCGGGTCCCTTTTGTGCTTCCTTCCCCTCAGGTAGCCTCTCTCCCCCTGGGCCACTCCCCGGGGTGAGGGGGTTACCCCTTCCCAGTGTTTTTTATTCCTGTGGGGCTCACCCCAAAGTATTAAAAGTAGCTTTGTAATTCCTTGAGCGCCTGGTTTGACTGGGGACTTGGGGGGATGGGGTTGGAGGAATGACTGCCCTTTCCCACCAAAAAGGGAGAACTGTTTAGACTCAGATTGTGGATATGTAGACTTAATAAGTGAAACATCACAGAAGAAGCCTTTACTATACAATGACAACCAAACCAAGTACTCCGGATATGCGGTAGAGGAATCCTCTAAGAACCATAGAGACTTCTTTTCTGTGATTTTTGTTCCCCACCCTTGAACACCATCTCTAGGTTGGAGTTGGCCTAAGAGTGAATGCTGCAAGATCTGTGTTTATGCCTCTTTTCCTCATTCTTCCTCAGTTTGTTCGTCTGCTTGAAAGTTGGCCAAAAAATCCTGCTGCTCACCGACTTCCCGTGGTCAGCTGCTGTCAAGTGTTCACATTCTCTTCTGTCATTCCTCATGGAATGAGGGTGGTTTTGTCTTCCCGCTTCCCTTGACCTCAAGATCAGGATTAAAACCTGGGGTAGCCTCTGTGCTCCTTTCTTCTATGCCCTGGTTTGTTCTGTGGTTCTGGGCTTCTTATATCCGTGTGCCCAGGGCTGAACTGCTTATTTTCCTTTCTCCAAGGGCAGAGCCGAGTCTTCAGTCCCTGTTGGTCTTTCCCCACCCCCACTTGCAGCCCAAGAGCCAGGAAAGGGCTGGTGCCACACTGTCTGCTGGGATCAGCGGTGTTTCTTGAGCTGCCGATTTGGGTGTTAGGCTCTTGAGCTGGGATGCAGATGTAACAGCTCCAGTGAGCCAGACACTCTGCCCAGCGCATTAGACTGTGTTTGACTACTTCTTCCAGTTCATAGTATTGCCTTCAGCCCAAAGGGAGATAACTCCCCATGTGTCCTTGAGGTATTAAGCTGGGCTGGACAGCTCCCCTTGAGCCAACTCTAGGAGTACAATGTCAAGGGAATCCCAGTTTGTGAAAAGGAGTTAGACTGGAGGATATTTGTTATCTCGGGATGTGATGCGGTGGCGGCGGTGCCTCAAGATAAGGGGCTGGGGTTTCTGGGTGGGGGACCAACAGAGTGGTGCCAGTAACAGCCCCAGATAGAGGAGTACGCAGGCCCAGCATGAGGCAACCTTGACCCAGAAGGTGGCCCAGCTACCCTTGATGAACGTCTTTTCCAGTTCTGCTCCCTCATAGCTGTGTAACCAAAGGCGTTAGTTAGAGAATATGAAGGGCCTTAGCTTTTAGACCTGTTCTACCTCCTCACCAAATTTAATGGCAGACCCATGTGTGTCTGGAATGGCCTTGAGTTGCTCTTTCCTTAAAATAGCTAGCTCAGGACAGTATCTAAGGCCAACCTCCATCTTACCTGAACCAGTTGGTAAGGGTAACCATGACATAGAGTGAGGCAAGGAAGAAGACGAAGTGGAAGGCAGAATAGTTGTAGGAAAGATGCTGGACCTGGACTGTAGGAGCTGGAGGGGTCTCTTGGTCAGCTGGCATAGCAGCCCCACCCCTTTGCCCTGGAGAGATGAAATGGCTGCTGGGAGCAGTGCTGCTGAAACACCTCTTCCCCTCTCCCCCAACTACCTTTGTTAAGGCTCTTGAGGGTTCTTATGGCACTCCACAGAGATCTACCACTTCTTATGGTTCCTCACTTGGCACTCACCTTCGTCTGCCTCCACTGTTTCAGGGCAGCAGAAACACAGTGAGGGCTTCTGCAAAACAGAACGCAGGTTTTGGAATGGTCTTAAAAGATGTGAGGGTGTTCATCTAGGAAACTTCCCCTGTGAAAAGATTGGTCTAGTATTAAAAAGTGGAGGCACACCTGGGTTCAAATTCTAGCTCCAGCATCTAACTGGCTGTGCGGACTTTGGTAAGATGTTTTAATCTTTTGTGCCTCGATTTCTCCATTTGTAAAATGGAGCAAATACCTACCTCACAGGGTTGTTGTGAGGGTTAAATTAAATGAGATTATGTAAAAGTTATCTAGCACAGTTGCCTAGCACATTGTGGGTACTCAATAAAAGGTAATAGCAGCTATAATCTGAGCATTCTGGGTAGAGGTTGGTAGGATGTGTGTGTGTCTTTGTGTTGGGGAGGGAGGATGTTGGGGATATTGAGCTCTTTATCCTCACCTGAAACTCATAGCTGTAAACCTTGACAATCCACAAGGGTCCAAATACCTCAGCCAGGTAGGAGGCCTCATTGCTGAGAAAGAATAGAGTTCTTAAGCTGGTTTAGTTAAATAGGGATTATCTGGGGGCATTTACTACCAATTGGTCCATATTGGTAATCCTCAAAAGGGTACCATACTCCCTGTGCCCTTTTCCACCAAAGATTTAGAATACTATTCATGTGAGAGCCCTAAGATCTTTGGACATATTTTAAATTCTCAAATCATTCCCCCCACACCCCCTTCATCTCATATAGATCATCTGACAAAGTACTATTCTTAGAATTTGTCCCTGTTTGTGGGGAGCTTTTCTCACTCTAGTCTTGCTCTGAACTTTAAATAAACTATGGTCCCAGACATTGTCCTGACCATCCTTCCCTGTCTTGGGCACCCTCCTTTCATACCTCCACCCTTGACACCTTTACGCACCAAGCAAAAAGCACACAAGCATACATGATGCTAGCACTCAGCATTGCTAGAGAGATATCTGGTGTTTGGGGTTCCATTTTACTCAGGCCAGGCAGGCACAGGGTGTGATTCTGTCCTTGAAGGATTACTGGGAAGGGACAACAGAAGAGATGGGTATTAACAATGAGCTAGGTATTTGGCAGGGGCAAAAGAAGGTCTTAGCATGGAGAATCCAGGTCCTGTCCCTTACCTCTCTCTGGAGGACGGCTGGACAGCGCAGAGAAAGTCAGATACATGATATAGCAGCTGATGACAGAAGCTTGTAGAAGGCCAGAGCGGGGTTGCTCTAGGGAGTGAGTATCATTGCTTTAGTCTACAGGCTGGTAATTTCCTCCATTTCTACCCCCACTTGTACTTCTGTCTCCCCATCCTTTGGTGGGGGTAGGGAAGCAGAGATTCTTTTATCAAATAATTGAGATTAGGGAGGTATCAAATAATTGAGATTAGGGAGGTAATGAAACTTGCTATGCTTTTAAGGCCCCCAAAACCTGGAATGTTGTGGGGCATGTACCCACTGAGGCGGATGCAAGGAGCGATGGAGAGGAAGGAGATGAGGCCACAGAAGCAAAGGTGCAGACTGAGGAGCATCTTGTTAAGCAGGCAGCCAGCTGGGTGTGTATAGTAGCGGAATAGGAGCACAGCTCCCACACCTGCCATGCTGTAGAATCCTAGGGTGGCCAGCAGGACAGCCAGGAACCAGCTGCAGTCTTGAGCTGCACCTGTCTGCCTAAGGGTGGAAAGCAGGCAATGGCTTGGAGCTCCAGCATTTTTTTTTTTTTTTTTTTTTTTTTTTTTTTTTTTTTTTTTGTGATGGGAGTCTTGCTCTGTCACCCAGGCTGGAGTGCAATGGTGTGGTCTTGGCTCACTGCAACCTCCGCCTCCTGGGTTCAAGTGATTCTCCTAACTCAGCCTCCTGAGTATCTGGGATTACAGGCACCTACCACCATGTCCAGCTAACTTTTATATTTTTACTAGAGATGGGGTTTCACCATGTTGGCCAGGCTGGTCTCGAACTCCTGACCTCATGATTCACCCACCTCGGCCTCCCAAAGTGCTGGGATTACAGGCATGAGCCACTGTGCCCAGCCGGAGCTCCAACTCTTTTACCCATTACCAACTACTCCCTTGTTCTCAGAAGACTGGTGTGACTATCCATCCTACTTGGCCCATGCAGTCATCACATTCCTAAGCTTTTTTGATACTGCTCAGTGGGAAGCTGTGGGACCAGTGCTCTGCCGTGCCTTTTGCCCAGCCCTTTCCATGTAGTAATACTAGAAACCTCCCCAGGAAAAGCCTTTAGGGTTATGTGCCCCTTACCAGTTCTTGTTCCAGGAATGGGCAAAAGCTGTAATAAGCACCAACTGCAGTAGGATGAATGCAAAGCCTCCACAGATGCCAATGTAATGCCATGCTGCAAGATGGGCACCAGTGGAAAAATGTGGTCAAATTGTTACTCTCTCTTTTTTTGAGACGGAGTCTTGCTCTGTCACCCAGGCTAGAGTGCGGTGGTGTGATCTCAGCTCACTGCAACCTCTGCCTCCCGGGTTCAAGTGATTCTCCTGCCTCCACCTCCCGAGTAGCTGGGATTACAGGCGCGTGCCACCACGCCCGGCTAATATTTTGTATTTTTAGTAGAGATAGGGTTTCACCATGTTAGCCAGCATTGTCTCAATCGCCTGACCTCGTGATCCGCCCGCCTCAGCCTCCCAAAGTGCTGGGATTACAGGTGTGAGCCACCACACCTGGCCGTTATTCCGCTTCTTTTTTTTTTTTTTTTTTTTTGAGACGGAGTCTCATTCTGTCGCCCAGGCTGGAGTGCAGTGGCACAATCTCGGCTCACTGCAAGCTCCGCCTCCCGGGTTCACGCCATTCTCCTGCCTCAGCCTCTCCGAGTAGCTGGGACTACAGGCGCCCGCCACCGCGCCCGCCACCACGCCCGGCTAATTTTTTTGTATATTTTAGTAGAGACGGGGTTTCACCGTGGTCTCGATCTCCTGACCTCGTGATCCGCCCGCGTCAGCCTCCCAAAGTGCTGGGATTACAAGCGTGAGCCACCGCGCCCAGCCACTCCTCTTCTTATCCACTTGTTATCTTAGAAAACTTAGCCTACTCCTGCCAAGAGTGTGGGAGGGAGAGTACCTGGGAAGAGATGCTCATCAGGAATGCAGAAGGCAAGAGCACAGAGACCTAACAGGAACAGCAGCTTGAGGAGCCAGAAGCTGGTTAGGAGGGAGAAAGAAAAACGGACTCAGGAGAAAAGGCAAAGGACAGTGAAGAGTGCCTATGGGGAAAGGCAAAAGAGAAACCAAAAATATAGGAAAGAGGACAGACGAGACAACTGAGGAGGAACCAATCCCAAATGAGAGGGGGCTGGGACAAGCCTACTGCACCTTATTCCAAATTCTAACTCAAAGACACTTTAATAGCATCTGGGCAATGTTTTACAGTTTGTAAAGGATTATGTTACCAAGATAACCCCACTGTTATCTCCATTTTAGATGCTAGAAGCACAAAGAGGATAAGTGTCTGGCTCAAGGTTACACAGCAAGTACACGAGAAGCAGGGACTTAAACCTGTTTTATGTCTTTTTACAGTGCTATTACTTCATCCCGGAATTTCCTTTACCCAGCTTGTGTCTACTTTCCCTCCTCTGTCCCCTCCCCACCCAGAAAGTACACACAAACCTATTATGCAGCTGTGCCCGCGGGCTGGTGGGGGAGTGGAGGTGGACCAACAACACAGCCTGCAGCAGGTGGAAGGTGGCGGTTCCTGCACATACTCGGTACACAGCCCCAGAGCCACTGAGCACTGGACAGTCAGAGAGGCCAAACAGGTGGGCACACAACCCCGAGGGCATCTGGATCTGGGAGTGTGTGTGTGAGAAATGGCAGGACAAGTCATAATGCATGGAAAGGTACCTACTTGTCAGGGGTATGACCACTCATTTGTCTCCTGCCCCCAACCGAAATCTCTTTTCTATCTTAGGGTTTTTCCTTTTCTCTCTTCCCACCTGACAACCCGACCCCCTCTCACTTACCCTGTGCGTCTTGCCCCACACCCTTTCCACTACTGTCCTTGACAGCAGGAGGCAGCAGATTGCTGAGGCCCCCACATGGAGGAGGATGTAGAACAGGCGGCTGCAAGTGGATGCGGTGAGAGAGGGCCACCTAGAGTGGCAGCAGCTGGCACAAGGAGCAGGTCCACAGCAGCACACCTGGGAGTAGAGCAGATGCAAGGCAGCGAGGTGGAGACTTGCTGAGGAAAGGCATACGTTAATGTATGTGTGAGGTTAACCCAGGAGGTTAAATTCCAAAATTTCCCCTTCCCCTTTCTTTTACTCAGGTTCTGTTTCAAGCTGATTCCAGCCATTTGGGATTGCCTTCCACTGCCAATTTAGTAGGGCTTTCATTATAAGCAGGCTTGAGATATCTGACCTTTCTCTAGACCCAAACACCTGGGGCTAGGAACATGGCGCGAGAGATTTACAGATTACCGGGGGCAACGAACCAGAACGACATTAGAGGGGAAAAGAGGCCTGTCGTTTTTATTGGCTTCTGCACGTCTTCCTCCCCAGCTTCGGCCACTCTCCCCTTCGCACCCTCTCACCTGACAGAAGGGACTTTTCACTAGGACACTGCTGCCTCCGCTGCGCTGTTGTGCCAGGCCCAGGGAGGTGCCGGGGCTGGGGCCGGCCTTGGCACCCACCATCCTTGTCCCAGGGATTAGGCTTAGGTCCACCAGATGTAGGGCAGATGAGAGCAGCAGCTGCTTCTGTCCTCAGCCCATTGGACTGCCACTGTGTTGGGGCTGAGCACCTGGTCCCGGGCAGAATGGGAACGTCCGGAAGAGAACACTGACCTCCAGGTTGCGGTAAATGCGAATGCCCTGTGAAGGAGCTTTGTCCTCAGGGCCTCAACACTGCGGCCACTCAGGCTGTTCTCTCCAGATTAGGGGGCAGTTTGTCTATCTGGCCCCCTGTGGATTAGCATTCTTTATTGGTTTAGGATTAGACGTCATTCAGGTTGAAAGGAGTTCCCTGAGGTGGGTACGTGTCTATGTGTGGAGGGGACTATTCCTAGTTTATAAGGTGGTTAAGGATGTCGGTGAGGTGGGCTGGAGCGGTAACGGGTTAGGTCTGAGAGAAGGCCTCGCACAAAACACTGTACAAACCCGAAAGGAAGTCTGAGAGACGAACCCCCTTCCTCCCTGAAGCTTCTAGAACTGGAGCAGAAAGGTGTGGCCCAGGGCCAGCCCCGCCTCCTCCCCGGGCGGAAGCTGTGTGTCAGTTGCCGGAAGTTGGCGTGAGGTGGGGCTTAAGCGGCGGCGTGGTGAAATAGATATGGCGACCGAGGGGGATGTGGAGCTGGAGTTAGAGACTGAGACCAGTGGACCAGAGCGGCCTCCCGAGAAGCCACGGAAACATGACAGCGGTGCGGCGGACTTGGAGCGGGTCACCGACTATGCAGAGGAGAAGGAGATCCAGAGTTCCAATCTGGAGACGGTAAGGTTGGCCAAGAGCATGTCGGGGCGGGCTGAGAGCAAAGGGGGGCTCTGAGGCTGTAGCTGGAAGCCAGCGCTCCAAGACGGGGTTCTGATCCCGATGGCAGGAGGAGGCAATAGGGTAGAGCCGAGGGAAACAGCGGTCACCGGAGCGCGCCGCTTGCCTAAAGGAGCTTGATAGTGGGCTTAAGGGGACCTCAGGTGAATAGAAAGGAATTAAATATAGTCCTTGCTACCTGGTAACACTTGTCATCGTGAATCCATACATGAACCGCTTGTTTTGTTGGCCTTTTAGATTATTAGGAATTGTGGGTAGCGGTGCAGTAACTAGACCTGCCTTTCCCATAGGCCATGTCTGTGATTGGAGACAGAAGGTCCCGGGAGCAGAAAGCCAAACAGGAGCGGTAAGTCTTCAGGTGCAGCCAACTTTAACAGTTCTTCCCTCCCCGGTCCCCAGACAAAATAAAAACCATTATTAAGCCTTTATACTGTTTTTCAACTTTATCACCAATTCCTGCACATCTAGGCGCCACAACTTTACTCTTGTTAGCAGAAGGCCTCCTGGCAACACCTGCTGCCAAGACTCCAGGGGCAAGGAGTATTAGTGGGAGTTTTTATTTTCAATCAAGGGTTTATCAAGATTTATTTACAGGGCACATCTGGGAATGACCCTTCCTGGGAGTTTATGGTGTTGGTTGAGAATGAGGACTAATATATTTAAATATTTTTGCAGGGAGAAAGAACTGGCAAAAGTCACTATCAAGAAGGAAGATCTGGAGCTGATAGTGAGTGGTAGTGCCTAACTAGTGTATGGGGAGGGGAGGCTATTCTGCTTAATTTGGGTTGTTTCCTGAAACAAGCGGAGTCAGTATATTTCGTGGCACATTAATACCTGGGAACCTATGTAACATGATTTTTTTCTGCAGATGACCGAGATGGAGATATCTCGAGCAGCAGCAGAACGCAGTTTGCGGGAACACATGGGCAACGTGGTAGAGGCGCTTATTGCCCTAACCAACTGATGCGTGCTTTCTCAAATATACCTACTGGATTAATTTATGGCAATAAAAATTTTTGTCTTTTTCAGTTTTATCATCTTGGGTCAAGTAGAGTATATACTATATCCTATGTTGTGGGGAATTTATATGTTGGAGAATAACTGAATTTAAGTGACCCATTAAAATCTAGCACACCTGTATGAAAAATCAGTGTAGGAGAATACCTCATGTGCAGATGCTAGGTGGCAGGCCAGTCTCATTCATCTGACTAGCTCTCAACAGTATTCAAGGTACATCTGGAGTCTCAGCAGAGTTACTGTACTCAAATGGCATGTGTCTCCAAGACAGCTTATGAATATCTAAAAGGCCAGCTACCTGCCTAGGAGCCACTATATATATATAGATAGATAGATAGATAGATGTAAGTTATGAACCCAGTTGATAGGCCATCTTGAGTTAGAATTTTGGTACCTACAACATGCTTGATTTCGAGTGATTAAAAAAAAAAAATTTGGCTGGGCGCCGTAGCTCACACCTCTAATCCCAGCACTTTGGGAGGTCGAGGTGGGCAGATTACGAGGTCAAGAATTCAAGACCAGCCTGGCGAACATGTGAAACCCCGTCTCTACTAAAAATAGAAAAATTAGCTGGGCATGGTGGTGGGCGCCTGTAATCCCAGCTACTCCGGAGGGTGAGGCAGGAATCGCTTGAAACCGGAAAGCAGAGTTTGCAGTAAGCTGAGATCACACTACTGTACTACTGTACTCCAGCCTGGGGGAAAGAGTGAAACTCCATCTCAAAAAAATAAAAAAAAATAAAAAAAGTCCAGGCACAGTGGCTCACACCTGTCATCCCAGCACTTTAGGAGGCTGAGGCAGGCGGATCATGAGGTCAGGAGTTGAAGACAAGCCTGGCCAACATGGTGAAACCCTGTCTCTCCTAAAAATACAAAAAAAAAAAAAAAAAATTAGCCAGGCGTGGTGGTGCATGCCTGTAGTCCCAGCTACTCAGGGGGCTGAGGCAGAAGAATTGCTTGAACCAGGGAGGCGGAGGTTGCAGTGAGCTGAGATTGTGCCACTGTACTCCAGCCTGGGTGACAGAGTGAGACTCCGTCTCAAAAACAAAACAACAAAAAAGAATTTAGGGGCCAGGCATGGTGGCTCATGCCTGTAATCCCAACACCTTGGGAAGTTGAGGCAAGAGGATCACTTGAGCCCAGCAGTTTGAGACCAGCTTGGGCAACACAGTGAGACTTCGTCTCTACTGCCCTCCCCCACTCCCCACCAAAAAAAGAATTTAGGTACCTGGGGGTTAGAACATGGTAAGACTAGAAGATATCAAAGGTTGGGCCAGGTGTGGTGACTTCATGCCTGTAACCCCAGCACTTTGGGGAGGCTGGGCTGGGAGGACTGCGTGAGATCAGGATTTCCAGACCAGCCTGGGCAACATAGCACGACCTTGTCTCTACTAAAATTAAAAAAGCCAGGCATGGTGGCATGTGCCCACCTATGGTCCCAGATACTCTGGAGGCTGAGATGGATTTGCTTGAGGCTGGGAGGTTGAGGCTGCAGTGAGCTGAGATTGTGCTACTGCACTCCAGCCTGGGCGACAGAGCAAGACTGTCTCAAAACAAAAAAAACCTATGAAAGGTGTTGATTGGTATTCAAATTCTAAGCCATAATACATTCTACATGCCATTTCCTATCCTAAAGAGAAGGTAATTTTACTTTAAAGGTTAATCAGGGCCGGGCGTGGTGGATCACGCCTATATCCCAGCACTCTGGGAGGCTGAGGTGGGTGAATCTCACCTGAGGTCAGGAGTTTGAGACCAGCCTGGCCAAAATGGTGAAACCCCATCTCTACTAAAAATAGAAAAAAAAAAAATTAGCCAGGTGTGGTGGTGGACGCCTGTAATTCCAGCTACTCGGGAGGCTGAGGCAGGAGAATCTCTTGAACCCAGGAGGTTGCAGTGAGCAGAGATCGCGCCACTGCACTCCAGACTGGGCATCGAGTGAAACTCCATCTCAAAAAAAAAGATGTTAATCAGCTTGGACCAAGTCACACTTGTTGAACTAGTTTCCTCAACTATAAAACTGTGATGGCCCTGGCCAGGCGCGGTGGCTCACGCCTGTAATCCCAGCACTTCGGGAGGCCGAGGCGGGCGGATCATGAGGTCAAGAGATCAAGACCATCCTGGCTAACACAGTGAAACCCCATCTCTACTAAAAATACAAAAATTAGCCAGGCGTGGTGGCAGGCACCTGTAGTCCCAGCTACTCGGGAGGCTGAGGCACTCTAGCCTGGGCGACAGAGGCCGGGTGTGGTGGCTCACGCTTGTAATCCCAGCACTTTGGGAGGCCGAGGCGGGCGGATCACGAGGTCAGGAGATCGAGACCACAGTGAAACCCCGTCTCTACTAAAAAAAAATACAAAAAAATTAGCCGGGCGTGGTGGCGGGCGCCTGTAGTCCCAGCTACTCGGAGAGGCTGAGGCAGGAGAATGGTGTGAACCCAGGAGGCGGAGCTTGCAGTGAGTCGAGATCGCGCCACTGCACTCCAGCCTGGGTGACAGAGCGAGACTCTGTCTCAAAAACAACAACAACAACAACAACAACAAAAAAACCTGCAACGGCCCCTGAGTCTGCTGTATGGACACTCAAATGGCAGTTACAGACATTTCTCGGCCTTACCCTCATTCTGACTCTAGGATAATTCTTAGATTGTATCCCACACAACAGTGACTTGTACCTATGTTCATCTTTATGTATTTACCACCTCATAGTAATTATTTGCATTCATTTTTATCTTACGACACTCAACTGTTTGATTCTTCTAGTGGGACATTTAAAGGATGTGAGAAGACCTTGGTCTTCTCAAACACATCTGTATTTGCTCATGGAATAAATCCAGATGCTACCTAAAGCCAAGCTAGTACCTGAGCTTGTTTCTGAGATCAAAGGGAATTATCAAAATGTGAAACAGCTTCTGCCTGACAATTCTGTTATCTTTTACTTTAATAGGCAATTAATACTTGTCAGCCTGGACATTTTATTTCCAGTATCATGCTAAAAATCTTGTGTGACTCTTTTATTTCTTGACATGCACACATATATGGATCAAAAAGTATGTACACCTAGAAAAATGGACTCTAAGCAAAAATGGAAAACATGTTTCCATGAGCTTAGATTTCCTGGTATATTACTCCTAAACCTAAGGTAGAAGTAATGCATTGTTCACTTACATGCCCACTTTCCTAACCCAAGCTAAGGGCTGAAAAAAGAAACTCAGAACAGTCCCAAGTAAATATGGGAAACCATAGCAGTGATAAAACCTAAGATTTCTCAGAAATAGTTTTAAGTGGGAAGCCTCTAATCCTACCTGGACAGTGCTTTCCTGTGGGTTTCTCAGCATGAGTCCAAACCTCACAAAGCACCTTCAAAGTCTGGGCTACCCAGTATCACAAGTACAGCAGTAGGTCCGATAGCTGGATACAGGGGCCAAGGAAACAATGAAAAAACCCAATCAAGGACCAGATGCTGAGACTTCGCCTTGTGTTCCACAGTTGGAAGAAAAAGCAGTTGGACCCTAGGTAGTTTTCCGCTTCTTGGCAGATGGCCGCTCAAATACATCTCGTACTCCAGCTGCCTTTTGTTTGAAGAACTTTGTGTTCTGGGCACTCTCTTGGCCCCAAGCTGAGTCAAAGGAGGTGGTATCTTGATCCACAAGGTGAGTGTATTTGGTGCGGCCTGAGCGTCCAAAGTTCTTGACCTGAGGGAAGGATGGATGATGAGTTATACCACCAAACAAACCATGCCTCAGCTATCAATACATCACTTTTCTCTGTCATGTTATTAAGGTTCCCCATACCTGCATGACTTTAGGAAGAATGGTTTTATTGAAATGATCCTCCAGGGTAGGAGCGCTGAAATCTCTCTTGTATACTTCTTCATCCTCATCCTGTATAAAAAAATCATATCAATCTTGTGGCTTTATTTCCTATATATTCAAACCACAAATTTATTAAACTCTACAAGGAGGGATACAGAGAAAGCAGAGGGTATTGGGCCTTTCTTCAAGAGCTTACATCTAGTTGAAGAGATGACATTCTTTTTTTTTTTTTTTTTTTTTCTGAGACGGAATCTCACTGTTGCCCAGGCTGGAGTGCACTGGCACGATATTGGCTCACTGCAACCTCCGCCTCCCGGGTTCAAGCAATTCCCCTGCCTCAGCCTCCCGAGTAGCTGAGGCTACAGGCGCATGCCACCACACTCGGCTAATTTTTTGTATTTTTAGTAGAGACGGAGTTTCACCGTGTTAGCCCAGATGGTCTCGATATCCTGATCTTGCGATCTTCCCACCTTGGCCTCCCAAAGTGCTGGGATTACAGGTGTGAACCACTGCGCCCGGCCGAGATGACATTCTTTTTCCTTTGTTGTATTTCTCCCTGTTTTTTTTCCCCTGAGACACGGTCTCATTCTGATGTCCTGATGTCCAGGCTGGAGTGCAGTGGGGTCATTACTGCTCACTGCAGCTTTGACCTCCCAGGATCAAGCGATGCTCTCACCTCTACCTCCTGAGTAGCTGGGACTACAGGTGCATGCAACTATGCCTAATTTTCTCCTTGAGGTGTCTTGAAGGTTGGCTTATTCTCTCTGCACTCAATGTGTTTGTTTACTCATATGACTTCAACTCTGCATAGGCCTCTCAAATCTCCAAATCCTGGATTTTTTACTGGCTTTCATATATTGTAAGTTGGATATGTTATTGGGACTTGAAACTCATGTCTAAAGTGAAAACCATTTATTAATACCTAACCTTTCCATATCAACCTCTTCTCTTTAACTTTTCTGTTAGTAGGACCAGCATACTCTTCGATTACCTAGATTCAAAACTGAGTAACCTCTGTGTGCATTCAATCAGTTGCCACATCTTACAAACTCTTACCACCTGGGTTATCAGTTTTCCTCTACTATCAGTCTTACATACTGTCATTGCATTGATGTTTCTAGACTGTAACTAATTATAATCTTTGCCTCGCTCAAAAACTTCAATGGTTCTCTATTAAATGAATACAACACCGAGGCTGGGCGCAGTGGCTCACGCCTGTAATCCCAGCACTTTGGGAGGCCAAGGCGGGTGGATCACGAGGTCATGAGTTCAAGACCAGCCTGACCAACATGGTGAAACTCTGTCTCTACTAAAAATAAAAAAAACACTAGGCCCGGTGGCACGCACCTGTAATCTCAGCTACACAGGAGGCCAAGGCAGGAGAATCACTTGAACCTGGGGGGTGGAGGTTGCAGTGAGCTGAGATTGTACCACCGCACTCCAGCCTGGGCAACGGAGCGAGATTCCATCTCAAAAATAAATAAATAAATAAATACAACTCCTCTGTTTAGTAATCAAGGCCAAACATTATACAGCCTTAATCCACCTTTTCAGTTCTCTTTGCCACTTCCCTTCACAGCTGATGCTTTCTGCCCCCACTCCTGCTGGTCTCCACCTGGAATGTCTTCCCAGCACTGAATGTCAAAAAGTCTATACATCTTGGCTGAGCACAGTAGCTCACGCCTGTAATCCCAGCACTTTGGGATACTGAGGTGGGCACGTCGCCTAAGGTCAGGAGTTCAAGACCAGCCTGGCCAACGTGGAGAAACCCCTCTCTACTAATACAAAAACTAGCTGGGCGTGGTGGTAAACGCCTGTATTCCCACCTACTTGGGGGACTGAGGCAGGAGAATTGCTTGAACCCGGGAGGCGGAGGTTGCAGTGAGCCGAGATCGCGCCACCGCACTCAAGCCTAGGCGACAAAAAAAAAAAATTATACATTTTTTAATTTTTTTTTTTTTTTTTTTGATACAGAGTCTTGCTCTGTCGCCCAGGCTACAGTGCAGTGGTGTGATCTTGGCTCACTGCAAGCTCCGCCTCCCAGGTTCACACCATTCTCCTGCCTCAGCCTCCCAAATAGCTGGGACTACAGGCACCCGCCACCACGCCTAGCTAATTTTTGTATTTTTAGTAGAGACGGGGTTTTACCATGTTAGCCAGGATGGTCTCAATCTCCTGACCTCATGATCCGCCTGCGTTGGCCTCCCGAAGTGCTGGGATTACAGGTGTGAGCCACCGTGCCCGGCCCAAAATTATACGTCTTAAATGCTTAAATGTTACAACCTTTATGTCAACCCTTTCAATCTTCTACCAAATATAACATCTCTCTAGTCAGAACCCCTACAGTACTTTACTCTTACTTATGTTATAGTGATTATGTATTCTTGCTAACAGTGCTAAACAGTGACCTTCGCATAGTACATGCACTATAGGTTACTTACTCAATGAAATAAACAACATTAGTAAGGCTGGATGCAGTTGCTCTTGCCTATAATCCCAGCACTTTGGGAGGCCAAGGTGGGAGGAGAGTTTGATCCCAGGAGTTTGACACCAGCCTGGGCTACATAGCAAAACCCATCTCTACAAAATAAAAATTAGGTGTGGTGGCACACACCTGTAGTCCCAACTACTCAGGAGGCTGAGGCAGGAGGATTGCTTGAGCCCAGGAGAATGAGGCAGCAGTGAGCCATGACTGCACCACTGCACTCTAGCCTGAGTAATAGTAATATTACAATGCTGTGATACAGATTTATAAACACATATGCTGAAGGAATTAAAAATAGCAGTATCTTGTTTAAGAAAGACTTTTTTAAAAAAAATTTATTTTCAGACAAAGTCTTGGTCAGCCACCCAGGCTGCAGTGCAGTGGCACGATCATGGCTGACTGCAGCCTCAACCTCCCGGGCTGAAGCAATCCTTCCACCTCAGCCCCTTGATACGTTGACACTACAGGCACGGACCACACCCCGCCTAATTTTTATATTTTTTGTAGAGATGGGGTTTTGCCATGTTGCCCAGGCTGAACTCCTGGGCTCAAGTGATCTGCTGGCCTTGGCCTCCCAAAATGTTAAGATTACAGGCATTAGCCAATGTACGCGGCCCACCAAAGGACTTTCACATACACTTTTCTTATGTACCTTAACTAGCAATGAACTGTTTCTATAAGAAGCTTGATTATTAAAGCTGCGAACTGCTTAAGCAAAGAAAGTTTATGACTGAAGCAGTACAAGAAGTAATTCATAATCTCCACTGAATAGTAAGCTACATCTGCTGGAAAACTACGTAAGTAAACACTTCCTGCTAATCAGATAGACCTGAAACTGATTTTGGAGGGTGGCAGGGAAGCCACCACTGAAGTGTTTTTTTTTTTTTTTTTTTTTTTTTTTTTGAGACGGAGTCTTACTCTGTCGCCCAGGCTGGAGTGCAGTGGCGCAATCTCGGCTCACTGCAAGCTCCACCTCCCAGGTTCACGCCATTCTCCTGCCTCAGCCTCTCCAAGTAGCTGAGACTACAGGCGCCCGCCACCGCGCCCAGCTAATTTTTTTTTTTTTGTATTTTTAGTAGAGACGGGGTTTCACTGTGCTCTCGATCTCCTGACCTCGTGATCCGCCTGCCTCGGCCTCCCAAAGTGCTGGGATTACAGGCTTGAGCCACCACGCCCGGCCGCCGCCACTGAAGTTTTAACAACATCTGCAGTGAATGGCAGGAATTTAGTTGCAGTGGGGATATTTAGAATTTGCCACACGGCACTTGAAAAAGCTAGTCTAGTTTTTAGTACAAACTGCTTTAACATTAGGAAATAAACCATACAGGGTTAACAGATTGCTATTTTGATCTTAGTCTTTATATGAAAAAGATGATGGCACTCCATCTAATGGTTAGATAATAAACCATTCTTTTGGTTAGTTACTCTTGGGTACTGTCAGTTCAGAATGAAGTGAACTAACTTTCTGCCACCCAAAAGTGAATTAATGTAAAGCTATTTGCAGAGTTTGGTTTTCACATAACCAAAACTTCTCATTCAGCTATGAAAGAATGACAACTATGTTATGTGGAGGACCTAATTAGTCCACTATCTATACAGATCACTTCTCTATTTCATTTCCTCAATTTATCTAAGGCTGGGGACGATGGCTCATGCCTGTATTCCTAATACTTTGGGAGGCTGAGGTGGGAGGATTGCTTGAGGCCAGAAGGTCAAGACCAGCCTGGGCAACATAGTGAAACCTGGTCTTTACGAAAAATTTTAAAAAAATAGCCAAAAAAAAAAAAAAAAAAGCCAAGCATGGTTGTTGCATGCCTGTAGTCCCATCTACTCTGGAGGCTGAAGCAGGTGTATCCCTTAAGCCCAGGAGGTCAAGGTTGCAGTGAACTATAATTGCACCACCGTACCCCCGCCTGGGTGACAGCGAGACTCCGTCTCTTAAAAAAAAAAAAAGTCTATTACATCATTTCTTCTTTTTGAGAGTTGGGGCCAAAAGAGAGAACAGTTGATGCTACTTCTATAATCCAATTGCTGATGCTTTTCTCTGAGTTTATATTGTTCAGAAGGAAAAAGCAAATGAGAAAGCTGACCACTGGCAAGTGGAAATAACATTCCAGAATATTCTTGAAGAGAAAAATAATTCAAAGTTTCTGAGTTATTCCTACTGCCCAATTTTCTGACTCTCTTTTCACTTCTTACCATGAAGAAGGCACCCCGGTGATAATACTTCTGTAAGAACTTGTATTTGCCCTTAACAGCTTTGTTGGTAATGACTTTGCCATTTGCCCGAAGTTCAGCTCTCCTCTCTTCCTCAGTCAGGTTTCGCATGCGTTCAATTTCTGCTTTCTCCTTCTCAAGCCTGTCCAGGGAGCAAAACAATTTACTGGTACTGTTACAGCTTCAGAAAGACCAAATTATCTGAAAATAACAGTCCCATGTCATTTCAAGTATTAGTCACCTTAATTTTAGTCATTGCCTATTAGGAATCAAGATCAGGAGCTCAATAAACAAACAGGTGAGTTAGTCTTCATTATGTTTGCTAGACTAGGTATTGCCAACTTCCAAAAGTTGATTCTAGCCCTTCTGATGTTCAGACATACTATTACTGCTGGGTTTTGCAACATTACAAATTCTCTTTCCCTAAAAGGTCTTCTTAGCTTTAAAAAAAAAAAATCAGTGAATTTAAAATAACTGTCTGAGGCTTTGCTGGTATTCCTTTATGTAAGTGTATCATAATCATATAGGTGCTTGCATGTCATAAACCAAAGATTACCATCATTAATTAGATTGCAGTAACCTTTTTTTTTTTTTTTTTTTGTGAGACGGAGTCTTGCTCTGTCGCCCAGGCTGGAGTGCAGTGGTGCGATCTTGGCTCACTGCAAGCTCTGCCTCCCAGGTTCATGCCATTCTCCTGCCTCAGCCTCCTGATTAGCTGGGACTACAGGTGCCCGCCACCATGCCCGGCTAATCTTTTTGTATTTTTAGTAGAGATGGGGTTTCACTGTGTTAGCCAGGATGGTCTTGATCTCCTGACCTCGTGATCCACCAAAGTGCTGGGATTACAGGCGCCTCCCAAAGTGCTGGGATTACAGGCATGAGCCACTGTGCCCAGCCAGATTGCAGTAACTTTTTAGCCAGTGTTGGGGAGAGAGGGGGTGATATCCCTTTTCTCCCAAAAAAAAAAATGCATATATACACACAATTTTGTGTATAATTTTATTTTTTTGAGATGGAATCTCGCTCTGTTGCCCAGGCTGGAGTGCAGTGGCGTGATCTTGGCTCACTGCAACCTCTGCCTCCCAGGTTCAAGCTATTCTCCTGCTTCAGCCTCCTGAGTAGCTGGGATTACAGGCGTGTGCCACCATGCCCGACTAATTTTTGTATTTTTAGTACAGACAGGGTTTCACCATGTTGGACAGGCTGGTGTCAAACTCCTGACCTTGTGACCCGCCCACCTCGGCCTCCCAAATTGTTGGGATTACAGGCGTGAGCCACCACGCCTGGCCTTGTGTACAATTTTAAAGGGCACTTAGACTCCTACTTCTTCAGGTCCAGGATAAAAATCTTAGAAACTACAGGCTGAGGGCCAGGTGTGGTGGCTCATGCCTGTAATCCCAGCACTTTGGGAGGCCGAGGTGGGTTGATCACCTGAGGTCAGGAGTTCAAGGCCAGCCTGGCCAACATGGTGAAAACCAACCTCTACTAAAAATACAAAAATTAGCTGGGCGTGGTGGCATATGCCTGTAGTCCCAGCTACTCAGGAGGCTGAGGCAGGAGAACTGCTTGACTCCCAGGGGGTGGAGGTTGTAGTGAGCCAAGATTGCGCCACTGCACTCCAGCCTGGGCAACAGAGTGAGATTGTATCTCAAAAAAAAAAAAAACAAAAAAAAAAAAACAAAAAAACTACAGGCTGAGGATGGAGTTATCTATTGTGTGTAGCTCATATTCAGACAAGTTTTCTTTTTTCTTTTTCTTTTTTTTCAGATAGAGTCTCACTCTGTCACCTAGGCTGGAGTGCAGTGGCACGATCTCAGCTCACGACAACCTCTGCCTCCCGGGTTCAAGCGATTCTCTTGCCTCTGCCTCCCGAGTAGCTGGGAATAACAGGCACACACCACCACATCCAGCTAATTTTTGTATTTTAGTAGAGATAGGTTTTCACCATGTTGGCCAAGCTGGTCTTGAACTCTCAGCCTGAAGTGATTCGCCTGTCTCAGCCACCCAAAGTGCTGGGATTATGGGTGTGAGCCACCATGCCCAGCCTAGAATTATCTATTGATGGTTTCCTTTGTAATCTGGGATTACCCTCTCATACCTAGTAATTTACAGGAATGAGTGATGCAGCTCAGAAATAATTCTGCTGGGGCCGGGCATGATGGCTCATGCCATAATCCCAGCACTTTGGGAGGCCAAGGTGGGTGGATAACCTGAGGTCACGAGTTCGAGACCAGCCTGACCAACATGGTGAAACCCTGTCTGTACTAAAAATACAAAAATTAGCCAGGCATGGTGGCGCATGTCTGTAATCCCAGCTACTTGGGAGGCTGAGGCAGGAGAATCACTTGAACCTGGTAGGTGGAGGCTGCAGTGAGCTGAGATGGTGACACTTCACTCCAGCCTGTGTGAAAAGTGAAACTCCATGTCAAAAAAAAAAAAAAAAAAGATTCTGCTCCAACACAGTGTAGATTATTCAAGTGCCACAAATTCTTCCCCTCACAGTATGTATGCCGCTTTTCAAAAAGTATGACTTTGCTGCTCCTCCTCTCCAGAGGTGGAATCTGTGTCTCCACCTGCTTAAAGCTAGGTTGGCCTTGTGACTTGCTTTGACCAATATGTGGCAGGATCGATGTATGAGTTCTGGAACCGACGTGTCAGAAGACCTTGCTCTCTTAGAATGGTGCCCTGAGACTGCTATGTAAGGAAGCCAGTCTAACCCAGTGAAGGATAAGTGAGGCATCCTAACTGATAGCCACCACCTACTACTAGACATGTGAGTGAAGCCCTTTTAAGTTTCTAGCCCAGTCAACCTTCCAGCTGGATGCAACTACGTAAGTGAGCCCAGGTGAAATCAATAGAGGAACTGTTCAGCCAACTTCCAAAATTGTGGAAAGTAATAAATTGTTGTTTCAAGTCACTCAATTGTAGGTTGGGTTGTACACAAGAAGAGATAACTACTAACAGTTACTAATTTTTGTGTCTTCTAGGAAACTAAAGGGACCACTGGCTGGCACTCTATTATGGACACGCATTGACGAAGTGTTTCTCTTCCCTGATTTCACTGTAACAAGTGAAACTCATATTCCAATTATAGGAAACTCACCCAGCAGCAAGAACTCTGAAGGTGGCTAGAATGGAACTCACAGTAGGTAATGAGTCTCAGAGCTATCCTGCTAGAAACCTGTTCCATTAGCAGCATTAACTCTAGGCTCATCTTTTTACTCACGCTTCTCGATCTTCTCTGTCCCTCTTGATTCTTTTTAGCTCTCGAACTTTCCATGCCTCATATTCCTCCTCATCATTTTCATCATCAGTATTGAGTGCATCCAATGCAGCTAGGGATCGCTTGTTCTCTTCCAGCTCTTTCTTAGTTTCCTCTTCGACAATCTGGATAGGGAGAACAATTCAGCTTGGACTTCCTCAGTCTCCTCAGACAAACCTGATTACACTATTTCTTTTTTTTTTTTTTTTTTTTGAGACGGAGTCTTGCTCTGTCGCCCAGGCTGGAGTGCAGTGGCGCAATCTCGGCTCACTGCAAGCTCCGCCTCCCGGGTTCACGCCATTCTCTTGCCTCAGCCTCTCCAAGTAGCTGGGACTACAGGCGCCCGCCACCACAGCCGGCTAATTTTTTGTATTTTTAGTAGAGGCAGGGTTTCACCGTGGTCTCGATCTCCTGACCTTGTGATCCGCCTGCCTCGGCCTCCCAAAGTGCTGGGATTACAAGCGTGAGCCACCGCACCCGGCCTACACTATTTCTTGTACTCAATCTTTGCAACCACTCCCCAGTACCTTGAGTGTGTACTTGCGCCTCTCCTCAGCCATGCGTTTTGCTTCCTGCTCCAGCTCCTTCTGTTTCAATGCTTCGGCTTCACGTTCTTGAACTGTCACTCGGTCCTTCCTGCATCACAGAGATCCTGTTAATTGCCCAAAGTCCTTAGAGTAGAGTGCTTTGTTCCCCTAGACCTAGTCCCATCCAAATCAGATAAAAACCAAACAATCTTTGGCTCTATTATTTTCAAAGAGCAAAAAATGTTGAGTCATCCCAGGTCCTTTTTTTTTTTTTTTTTTGAGACGGAGTCTCACTTGTCGCCTAGGCTGCAGTGCAGTGGTGTGATCTCGGCTCACTGCAACCTCCGCCTCCTGGTTCAAGCAATTCTCTGCCTCAGCCTCCCGAGTAGCTGGGATTACAGGAGTCTGCCACCACAACTGGTTAATTTCTTTGTATTTTTAGTAGAGATGGGGTTTCACCATCTTGGCCAGGCTGGTCTTCAACTCCTGACCACCTGATCCACCTGCCTCAGCCTCCCAAAGTGCTGGGATTACAGGCGTGAGCCACCGTGCCCAGCCATCATCCCAGGTCTTTAGAGGACTAAAATCATGTTCATCTTTGAGAACTGCCTGGACAGCAAAGAACCTACTGGCCTGTAAGCAGTAGGATTTCTAGCCATGAGGAAAGGAATAGGAATTTGCTCGTTGAGTTTAATTTTGTGCTTAAAAATATATGGCCTTGGCTCAGCGCGGTGGCTCATGTCTGTAATACCAGCACTTTGGGAGGCTGAGGAGGGTGGATCACCTGAGGTCGGGAGTTCAAGACTAGCCTGACCAACATGGGAAAACCCCCTCTCTACTAAAAATACAAAATTAGCCAGGCGTGGTGGCGCATGCCTGTAATCCCAGCTACTTGGGAGACAGAGGCAGGAGAATAGCTTGAAACCGGGAAGTGGAGGTTGTGGTGAGCCGAGATCATGCCATTGCACTCCAGCCTGGGCAACAAGAGCGAAACTCTGTCTCAAAAAAAAAAAAGGCCTTGGACAGATATGTGCTCTATAACTGAAAAAAGAGATGTGAAAACAAACTCAGGTTCTCTGCTAACACTAAGATATTCCTCAGCAGCTAGTCTGCCAAGGCTAGAGCACTAGCAAAAGCACTTTCACTCAGTGTTTAGATTTCAGAATAGCACGACAGAAAACAGACTTTTGTCTCCACGCCTGGAAAGTGGTAATTAAGTGGATTCAGATCTGGCTTGTGAGATACTTACTTTCGAATGAAGACTGGCTTAAGGCGAGGCTCCATCTCATCTTCACTGTCTGTGTACTCTTCATACTCAGACTCTGATTCTGACTCCTCTCCAGAACGACCCTCATCTTCCACTTCCATGACTTCCATCTCTTCATTTTTTCTCTCCTGTGCTCGCTGACGCATCATGCCACGCCGCCGCTCTATTTCCTATCAAGTCATATATATAAGCCAGTCAGTCAAATGGCCTATGGCTTTTTGTTCGTCTCATCAAACACAACAAATTCAAATGTAAAAAAATACAACTTAGTATCATTCTATTTTTAATCCTATCCCTACAAACAAGGAACATGATCAGAGTCCTGCCAAAGCAGTGATCTCATGTTTTTAAGGCTTCAACAAATGAGCACTGGCATCAACTTTTTCTTATATCCAGAAAAAAACTTCCCATGTTCCTTTATCATACCTCATCATCAATTTCCTCCTCCTCTTCTTCACTGCTATCTTCTCGTTCCATGCGCCAAGCATCTCCTTCTACTTCCGAGTCACTCTCTCCTACCACTTCAGGTTCCACTATTTTTCGATGTCGAGCCAATCTGAAAAACAGTATCTCCAAATGTAACACCAATGTCATAAAAATGAAGTAGCATCAACCGCATTTCCATAGCCACAGAGCACATTATGTTTGCCTTCATTAATACTGAAGTTTTTTTTTTTTTTGAGGCAGGGTCTTGCTCTGTCGCCCAGGCTGCAGTGCAGTGGTGCGATCTTGGCTCACTGCTACCTCTGCCTCCCAGGCTCAAGTGATCCTCCCACCTCAGCCTCCTGAGTAGCTGGGACTATAGGCGTGCCACCACACCTGGCTAATTTTTGTATTTTTTGTAGAGACAGGGTTTAACCATGTTGCCCAGGCTGGTCTTGAACTCCTGGACTTAGGCAATCTGCCCACCTCAGCCTCTCAAAGTGCTGGGATTACAGGTGTGAGCCACCATGTCCATCCAGTATTAAAGTATTGAGGTGGGGGGAACTGAGGTGCAGATTAAAGAAACTAAACTAGGATGTCAGAGCAAATAATCAAGTTGGGCCTGAAATATTAAACGTATGTTGAGGCATCCTGGGGCACCACAGCAAGCCAGCAAACTCCTAGGGATGCATTGGGATATTTTTTTTTTTTTTTGAGACAGAATCTCACTCTGTCACCCAGGCTGAAATGCAATGGTGTGATCTTGGCTCACCACAACCTCCACCTCCCAGGTTCAAGTGATAATCCCTGCCTCAGCCTCCCGAGTAGCTGGGATTACAGGCACGTGCCATCACACCCGGCTAATTTTTTTATTTTTAGTAGAGATGGGGTTTCGCCATGTTGGCCAGGCTAGTCTTGAACTCCTGACCTCAGGTGATCCGCCTGCCTAGGCCTCCCAAAGTGCTGGGATTACAGGCGTGAGTCACCGAGCCCGGCCTGCATTGGGATATTTTTTATAGCTCAAGATAATTCAGTTTCAACATTAAGTCACACTACATTCCTTTCGAGAATATCGTATCTTTGTGAAACTGGGTTTCGGTGGCTGCTGTGATAAAAAGTAAAAGAAAGTATAGTGTGAAAATCAACAAAAAACAAGACATAAAAAAGTGACAGTGCTGCTTCCAAGGTTTGAAAGGCTGTCAGTGTCCAACAGGCACACAGATTCCACTAGTAACTATGGTTATGTGAGAATGAATAAAAGTGTTTTTTTCCCCATGGGCACTGTAACTTTCTTTCTTTTCTTTTCTTTTTTTTTTTTTTTTTGAGATAGAGTCTCGCTCTGTCACCCAGGCTGGAGTGCAGTGGCGTGATGTCGGCTCACTACAATCTCTGCCTGCCAGGTTCAAGCAATTCTCTGCCTCAGCCTCCCAAGTAGCTGGGATTACAGGTGCCCACCACCACGCCTGGCTAATTTTTTTGTATTTTTAGTAGAGACGGGGTTTTACCAAGTTGGCCAGGCTGGTCTTGAACTCCTGACCTCGTGATCCACCCGCCTCGGCCTCCCAAAGTGCTAGGATTACAGGTGTGAGCCACCGTGCCTGGCCATGGGCACTGTAATTTTCAAGTGGCAAAGTTATTAGGACATAAATACTTAAGTTACTTGGCTCTAACTACTTAATAACTAAAATAAACACAACTGTTTTGGCCCAAGAGCTCTGTGAAAAAACTCCTGGGACAATTATGAACGGTGAAATTTCAGGACCCCTGGCCTACTTTGTAAAGTAATGTCTCAATCAATATATAACATACAAAATCCCTCACTGGGAGGCTCTCTTTCTACCATGAGACCTTTATGAGGTCTTTTCTCTTACTTCAGTGTCATTTCCCCTTATTAGCATTTAGAATAAGGAGATGTACAAAATCAATTTACCAAAGTTTATAAAACATCTTTGTGCTAAAAAGACTCCCCTCAACCGCCAATTAATGGTCTGTGTTTTCTATTCCCATAAGGAGTTGAGTAGGTCCTCTAGGCCAGAAGTAACCTGCTGTTTTCTGAAGTTGCCACTTTGTAACTTTGGTCATGTAACTTTCTTAGCCCCTTTGTGCTCTTGGTTTCCTCCTTTTGTGAAATGGGGATAATAGCACCTATTTCATAAAGTTATTGTATGGATTACAAGAATTAGCAAATGTACTCTACTTGGTAGTACTATTCAAGTATTAGCTATTATTATTATTAAGCTGTAGAGGTTCATGTTCAAGTAAACCACAATCATAGACATTACCTCTCTTCCACATCTTCACTAATACGGTTCTGTAAACGCCGTAGCCGGGGGTCACTGGATGAATCCTCCTCCTGTTCCTCAGGCTCTGCTTCTTGTTCTTTGGCTTTCTTAATGAACTGAAATTCTTCATCCTCCTCATCTGAGGACTCCATAGGGGCATAGTCTGGCCTTTTCCCGGACACATAACGCTTTACCTTCACTTTTTCCATTGAAATCTCACCTGGGCGAGAAAGGTAACTTATGTTTCAGTAGCCTCTTTCTGAATGTGCTTCAACCCATCATGGCCTTTGCAAATAGAGCCTTTTATTCATAGTAGACAAGAGTCTAAGCTGGAGAAGAAGAGAGCCACTACCCAACCATCTATTCATCTAATGGTGTTTTCCTACAAAGGCCAAGTCATGAGACTGCACCCTTGTGAAAGCCAACACTGATGATAATGAGGCTTACCTTGAGTACAATGAAGTGGAGGAAGGTAGGCAGTGAAACAGTAGAAAAAACTCCCCCCCAAAAAGGCAGACTGCATCCATCACAAATTCATGGTATCCCACCTCAACTACACCCTTAAACAAACTATTTGTAACAGTGCCCAGCACATAGTAAGGGTAATTTCTGCAGGAAAATAAAACTAAAATGCTGCTCGGGCATTCTTGTAGTTCCCTCTGGAATTTCCATGGCAGCCTTTATAACATATTGCCACATGACTCAATATTCTAATCTTACCTATTTCTACCTTATTTTCCTTTACCTTATGTGTTATCAAACATGCAAGAGTATGTAATCTCTTACAAATACAATTCTTTTTTTTTTTTTTTTTTTTTTTTTTTGAGATGGAGTCTCACTCTTTCGCCCAGGCTGGAGTGCAGTGGTGTGATCTCGGCTCACTGCAACCTCTGCCTCCCGGGTTCAAGCGATTCTCCTGCCTCAGCCTCCTGAGTAGCTGGGACTACAGACGCGTGCCACCACGCCCAGCTAATTTTTTGTATTTTTAGTAGAGATGGGGTTTCACCATATTAGCCATGATGGTCTCGATCTCCTGACCTCATGATTCGCCCACCTCAGCCTCCCAAAGTGCTCGGATTACAGGCGTGAGCCACAGCACCCAGCCTACAAATACAAACAATTCTAGTGAACAAAGAGAGACAGTGAAAACTAACCAACTTATTTTATGAGTATAACCTTGATAACCAAATTGGACAGTTCAAAGGAAAACTTTAGGTGGATTTCACTCACAAACACAAATACAAAAATACTAAATAATGTAAAAGCAAATTTATCCCGGCAATATAAAAACCACCAAAAAAAAAAAACCCGAAACAAAAAAAACCCCTAAGCCAACACAATTTATTAGAATTTAGCCCAAGACTAGAAGGACAGTTTGACCTTACAAAATTAATGTGGGGGCCAGGTGTGGTGGCTCATGCCTGTAATCCCAGCATTTTGGAAGGTTGAGGCAGGAGGATTGCTTAAATCCAGGAGTTCGAGACCAGCCTGGGTTTAGACCTCATCTCTACTAAAAATAAAAAAAATTACCCGGGCATGGTGGTATAGACCTGTGGTCCCAAGCTACATGGGAGGCTGAGGTGGGAGAATCACTGGAGCCCAGGAGGTTGAGGCTGTGGCAAGCCATGACCACACCAAGGCACTCACTTCAGCCTGAGTGATAGAGTGAGACCCTGTGTTAAACACAAAAATATATATTGCTGGGCACAGTGGCTCATGCTTGTAATCCCAGCACTTTGGAAAGCCAAGGTGGGCAGATCAGTTGAGGCTAGGAGTTCAAGACCAGCCCGGTCAACATGGCAAAACCCCGTCTCTACTAAAAATACAAAAATTAGCCAGGCGTGGTGGCACACACTTGTTAATCCGAGCTACTCAGGTGGCTGAGGCAGGAGAATCACTTGAACCTGGAAGGTGGAGGTTGCAGTGAGCTGAGATCGTGCTATTGGACTCCTGCCTGGGCAACACAGTAAGACTCTGTCTTTAAAAACAAAACAAAACAAACAAACAAAAAAATTCCAAAAAAAAAAATGTATATAGATAGATAAACAATGGGAGGGAAGCAATATACTATTTTGACTTTTAAAATTTTTATTTTTGTTTGTCATTTTTTAAAAGGTAGAGAAAGAGTCTTGCTATGTTGCCCAAGCTGGCCCTGGACTCCTGGCCTCAAGTGATCCTCCAGCCTCAGTCTCCCAAAGTGCTAGGATTATAGGTGTGAGCCATCTCTCCTAGCCTACTATTTTTTAAAGTCACATTTTTTAAAAATAATAGATACAGCAGACTTTATACTTAATGATAAAACAATAGAACCATTCTATTTATTTATTTATTTACTTATTTTTTGAGATGGAATCTTGCTGTGTTGCCCAGGCTGCAGTGCAGTGGCATGATCTCGGCTCACTGCAACCTCCGCCCCCTGGGTTCAAGCAATTCTCCCTGCCTCACGCTCCTCAGCAGCTGGGATTACAGGTACCCACCACCATGCCCAGCTAATTTGTGTATTTTTTAGTAAAGACAGGATTTCACCATGTAGGCCAGGCTGGTCTTGAACTCCTGACCTCAGGTGATCTGCCAGCCTCAGTATCATAAAGTGCTGGGATTACAGGTGTGAGCCACCGTGACTGGCCAGAAGCATTCTCTTTAAAAATCAGGCCGGGCGCGGTGGCTCACGCTTGTAATCCCAGCACTTTGGGAGGCCGAGGCGGGCGGATCACGAGGTCAGGAGATCGAGACCACGGTGAAACCCTGTCTCTACTAAAAATACAAAAAAAAATTAGCCGGGCGTGGTGGTGGGTGCCTGTAGTCCCAGCTACTCGGAGAGGCTGAGGCAGGAGAATGGCGTGAACCCGGGAGGCAGAGCTTGCAATGAGCCGAGATTGGGCCACTGCACTCCAGCCTGGGTGCCTGGGTGACAGAGGGAGACTCCGTCTCAAAAAAAAAAAAAAAAAAAAAAAAAAATCAGTGGGCATCCAGCTGGGCGTGGTGGCTCCAGCCTGTAATCCCAGCACTTTGGGGAGGCCAAGACAGACGGATCACAAGGTCAGGAAATCGAGAACATCCTGGCTAACACAGTGAAACCCCATCTCCACTAAAAATACAAAAAAATTAGCCGAGCATGGTGGCAAGCGCCTGTAGTCCCAGCTACTTGGGAGGCTGAGGCAGGAGAATGGCGTGAACCCGGGACATGGAGCTTGCAGTGAGTGAGATAGTGCCACTGCACTCCAGCCTGGGCAACAGAGCAAGACTCCGTCTCAAAAAAACAAAAACAAAAATAAAAAATTAGCTGGGTGTCGTGGCACCCACCTGTAGTCCCAGCTACTCGGGAGGCTGAGGCAGGAGAATGGCGTGTACCCTGGGGGGCGGAGCCTGCAGCCAGCCGAGATCGCGCCACTGCACTCCAGCCTGGGTGACAGCGAGACTCTGTCTCAAAAAAAAAAAAAAAAAAAAGAACAAGATGCCCAGCACTGGCCAGACGCAGTAGCTCTACGGTGAGCCGAGATGGAGCCATTGCACTCCAGCTTGGGCAACAAGAGTGAAACTCTTTCTCAAAAAAAAAAAAAAAAAAAAAAAAAAGCCCAGTATCACTAGTAATCAGGGGAATGCAAATTAGAATAATGAGATACCATTTCACACCTGTTAGATTGGGCAAAAAATGTAAAAATCTGATACAACCAAGTGTGTAGATGATGAATATATGGGAAATAAAGCTCTTAGGTTCTCGAAGTTTTTTTTTGTTTGTTTGTTTGTTTTTTTTTTGAGACGTCTTGCTCTGTTGGCCAGGCTGGAGTGCAGTGGTGTGATCTTGGCTCAATGCAACCTCCGCCTCCCGGGTTCAAGCGATTCTCCTGCCTCAGCCTTCCAAGCAGCTGGGATTACAGGCGTGCACCATCACACCCGGCTAATTCTTGTATTTTTAGTAGAGACAGGGTTTCACCATGTTGGCCAGGCTGGTCTCAAACTCCTGACCTCAGGTGATCCACCCGTCTCGACCTCCCAAAGTGCTGGGATTACAGGCCTGAGGCATTGCACCCAGCCTTTGTTTTAAGAGACAGGGTCTTGATCTGTTGCTCAGGCTGGAGTGTAATGGCACAATCATAGCTCATTGCAGCTTTGAACTTTCGAGCATAAGTGATCCTCCTGCTTTGGCTTCCCCCAAGTAGCAGGAGCACATCACTACATCCCGCTAATTTGTAATTTTTTTTTTTTTGAGACGAAGTCTTGCTCTTGTCCCCCAGGCTGGAGTGCAATGGTGCGATCTCGGCTCACTGCAACCTCTGTCCCGTGAGTTCAAGTGATTCTCCTGCCTCAGCCTACCGAGTAGCTGGGATTACAGGCGCCTGCCACCATGCCTGGCTAATTTTTGTATTTGTAGTAGAGATGGTTTCACCACATTGGCCAGGTTGGTGTCAAACTCTTGACCTCAGGTGATCCACCCACCTCAGCCTCCCAAAGTGCTGGGATTACAGGTGTGAGCCACCGCGCCAGGCCCTAATTTTTATTTTTATTTTTTTGCGGAGATTGGTGTGAGGGGGGTCTCGCTATGTTGCCCAAGCTGGTCTTGAACTCCTGGCCTCAAGCGATCCTCCTGCCTCAGCCTCCTGAAGTGCTGGGATTACAGGTGTGAGCCACTGTGCTCCACAAATTCTTATGTTCTTACAACTTACTTTGGGGAGCAATTGGCAACAGGTACTAAATAAAGCTAGTATTGGCTACAGAATGACAATTGCAAAACTTTCTTTTTTTTTCTTTTTTTGAGACAGAGTCTCACACTGTGGCCCAGGCTGGAGTGCAATGGTGCCATCTCTGCTCACTGCGACCTCCACCTCCAGGGTTCAAGCAATTTTCCTGCCTCAGATTCCCAAGTAGCTGGGATTACAGGCACCCACCACCATGCATGGCTAATTTTTTGTATTTTTAGTAGAGACGGGGTTTCGCCATGTTGGCCAGGCTGTCTCGAACTCCTGACCTCAGGTGTTCAGCCCGCCTCAGCCTCCCACAGTGCTGGGTTTATGGGCATGAGACACTGTGCCTGGCCGCAGAACTTTTTTAAACAACGGGACAACCACCTGCCGCTCAGTAGGGAATAAACTGTGGATTACAGTTTATTTTATACAATGGAATTCATAAGCTGTTAAAATGAATGAATTAGATGTATAGGGATCCAAAGATAATTCTCAAAAGCCATGTTGAGACTAGACATGGCGGCATCTACTTGGGAGGCTGAGGCAGGAGGACAGCCTGAGCCCCAGGAGTTCGAGTCCAGCCTGGGCAGCATAAGCAGACTTCTATGGACAGCAAAAGAGGGACTGTATCCCGCACAATGCCCTGCCAACAGGCATTCTCTATCTATCTATCTATCTATCTAGTCTGATAGTATATACATATTCTGATATATACTTAAGTTCCTAATTATTAGATTAATAATATACTTCAGTTCCTAAGTAATTACACTAATACATAAATTCTAGTAATTATATGTAATTAGTGATATTATATTCTAATCATAATATATATTAGACTAATACATATATTCTAGCATATATGTATTAGACATATATATTCTGATACTTAAGTTCCTAAGTAACTAATATTTTTATATATGTAATATATATTATATATATGTAACATTAGACTAAGGAATTTGTGGCGGCTAACAGAAGTGCTTGCTGAATACGAGAGCAGGCCACAGGAACAAGATCGGATGCAAGCGGGTGGGGATGGAAAGATCGAAGAATCTGGGAGCCAGATCTTAAGAGCTGGCGGGGTTAGAGTGGTCTGTCCGGGAGAGGTCTGGAGGTTGCTGGAGCCGGAAGGGGTTAAAATTCGACTGGGAAGAGGGTGTCAGCACCGTACCTTTCTCATTGCGAACCGGGACGGCCCCAGCCGTAGACTGAATGGGCGGTTGCTTCATGAGAGCGCTTGGGACCGACATGTTGATGGCAGCTACGGTGACTCCCGAAACTTGACTAATTCCAAACAGTGAACACCAACAACGTCAACGAAAAGAAATTCCTTCCACCTAAGTCCACGAACACAGCTGCGCGACTGATAAAGAAACTACTTACGGCTGAGCTAGATAAACCGGAAATACGTGAAGAGAGGATTGTGGGATGGTGGAGGACGTTTGGGCGCCCACAGCTAGGAAGTTGAGTCGGTTTCTGCGCATGCTCATTGGCTGCCGGCATGTCCTCTACGTCGCAGAATTTGGAAGCCGCTTTTGGCGGGAAATTTTGCTTCCTTTGGGCTTTGCTGTTAGGACCTTGCGGTGAGGACGGTTCGAATGAAAGATTTTACGTGTTAGCTTGGTTTGAAGCCAAGAACGGTATAGTGAATAAGAAACTCAGGAGACAGTGAGTTACTGTTTGTCTGGCTTGTTGAAAGCTCAGAAGAAGTTGAGTTTGATGGAATAAAAATCTTGCCAGTAGTATCCGATTAGCTTAGTTCATAAGGCCAGGGTGGGCTGTGGTGCGGTATTTGGTGTCACAGGGCAGGTGGTGCTGATTTAGGCCAGTGACCAAAAAAAAAAAAAAAAAATCTCCCGAGGTGCCTGGGACATTGCCTGCCTGAAATCCCAAAACTCCACTTTTAGGCTTTCAGGTTTTTCCAGTTTCTGGAAACTACCTATTCAAATACATTCCTGGCTGGAAAATGTTTGTATTTAAATATCTAAGTAATTATTATTCTTTTGAGACGGTCTTCTTCTGTCACCCAGGCTGGAGTGCAGTGGCTCGATCTCATCTCACTGCGGTCTCCACCTCCCGGGTTTAAGCAATTCTCGTGCCTCAGCCTTCTGATTAGCTGGGATTACAGGCGCCCGCCACCACGCCCTGCTGATTTTTGTATTTTTGGTAGAGACGAGGTTTCACCATGTTGGCCAGGCTTAAGGGATCCGCCCACTCCGGCCTCCCACAGTGCTGAGTGTTGGCGTGTGCCACCACTCCCGGCTAATTTTTGTATTTTTAATAGAGGCGGGGTTTCGCTATGTTGCCCAGGCTGGTCTTGAACTGCTGACCTCAGATGATCCACCTACCTCGGCCTCCCCAAAGTTCTGGGATTACAGATGTGAGCCACCACAGCCGGCCTATTTAAGAACTCTTTAAGGACTTACAGGATAATAACAGAAGCAGCTCCAGTTTACAAACTGAGTCGTGTTAAAATATACATGGCTAACTGGAAAGTCAGGACACATTTCACAGTAGAAAAGACTTTATAACTGCGAGGGAGACAAGGGACAGTAGGAACAAAGTCTTGAAGTCCAGAAACAGTATGCATTATACAGGACACCATGAAAAGTTTGGTTTTATCAGTAATTTTTGAGTCATGAGGGGCCTTGAAGTTGCTGTTAATATGATTAACCCAAATTACTTCATCTGTGTTCTACAACTGGGCCTTGAGTGGGAGAAGAAATGAAACTGGACAAGTCTCAGGCAAGGAACAGTGTGGGACCGAATTAAGCAACCAAGGAAACAGTTTTGGGCTAGAAGGAACCTTAAAGAGAATAGCCAGAATCTTATTTTATTATTATTTATTTTATTTATTTAGTTAATTTTTTTTTTTTTTGAGACGGAGTCTTGCTCTGTCACCCAGGCTGGAGTGCAGTGGCACGATCTCGGGTCACTGCAAGCTCTGCCTCCTGGGTTCGCGCCATTCTCCTGCCTCAGCCTCCCGAGTAGGTGGGACTACAGGCACCCGCCACTGCGCCCGGCCAATTTTTTGTATTTTTAGTAGAGATGGGGTTTCACCTTGTTAGCCAGGATGGTCTCCATCTGCTGACCTCGTGATCCGCCCGCCTCGGCCTCCCAAAGTGCTGAGATTACAGGCGTGAGCCACCGCGCCCGGCCAATATTATTATTTATAAAAGAGACAGGATCTTGCTCTGTTGCTCAGGCTGGAGTTCCGCGCAATCACAGCTCTCTGTGACCTCATCCTTCTAGGTTCAAGCCATTTTCCCACCCCTGCCTTCTGAGTAGCTGGGACTACAGACGTACAACACCACACCGGGCTAATTTTTGTATTTTTTGTAGAGATGGGGTCTCACTATGTTGCCCAGGCTGGTTTGGAACTCCTGGGCCCAAGTGATCCATTCCTCTCGGTCTCTCAAAGTGTTGGGATTACAGGCGTTAGCCACCGCTCCCGGCCAATCAATGTTTTTCAAAGCGATATCCCAGTACCACCAGAATCAAAATCACCAGTCCAAGGTAAAATTGTCAGTTAAGCCCCAGGAGATCCCTAAAGAATTTGAGTCTAGGGCTTTAAGACAGCCTTTTTTTTTTTTTTTTTTTTTTGAGACGGAGTCTCACTCTTGTTGCCCTGGCTGGAGTGCAGTGGCGCGATCTCGGCTCACTGCAACCTCTGCCCCCTGGGTTCAAACAATTCTGCCTCAGCCTCCTGAGTAACTGGGATTACAGGCACGCGCCACCACCCCCAGCTAATTTTTGTAATTTTAGTAGGGACGGGGTTTCGTCATGTTGGCCAGGCTGGTCTCAAAGTCCTGACCTCAGGTGATCCGCCCGCCTCAGCCTCCCAAAGTGTTTGGGATTACAGGCGGGAGCTACCGCGCCCGGCCAAGGCGGCCTTCTTAGGAAGCGCGCGTAAAACCCCAACTTCCCGCTCTGGCTCTACGGCCGCTGGGGATCTGAGTAGGCTCCTCCCCGCCCTGGCCCCGCCCCTCCTGGCCTCCCGCCGCAATCTTGGCGGGAAGGCGCCGGCAGCTAAGAAGCCGAAAGATGTCCAGGTCGGGCGCGGCGGCTGAGAAGGCGGACTCCAGACAGCGACCCCAGATGAAGGTGAGAAACGGACTGGTGCTTGCAGGTGTCCTCCTGCCTCGGTTTTTGTGAGTGTTATGCTGGACACAGGCCCGGGAGGTCGAGGGCACCTGGCACCGGGGGTAGGCAGGGGATCCCTGCCCTGAGGCCTTCAGCTTTGACGAAAGGTTCTTATCAATAACCCTAGAAAGAGTGGGAGAGTCACATCTGGGATTCCCTTTCTTCAACCTTCTGCGTTTGCTTCTGCCACAGTTATGATCGGCTTCACACTCTTTAATTCCAGACAATCCGCAGCTGACAGTTGGGGTATTGCCTCAGTCACAAATGCTAGTTATTATTATTATTGGTCTGGAAAACTCTTACGGGCAAATGTGCCCAGTAAGTGAATTCTATTGAGGTTAAGGTTAGTGAATTACATATCTAGATTTTGGAGGGGAAAATAAGTTTTCTTACAGGGCGTCAATTTGGAGTTATTTATTTTTTTGAGCCTAAGTCTCACTCTGTTGCCCAGGCTGGAGGGCAGTGGTGTGATCTCGGCTCTCTGCAGCCTCCGTCTCCCTGGTTCAAGCGATTCTCCTGCCTCAGCCTCCTGAGTAGCTGGGATTACAGGCGTGTGCCACTATACCCAGCTAATTTTTGTATTTGTAGTAGAGACGGGGTTTCATCATGTTAGCCAGGATGGTCTCGATCTCCTGACCTCGTGATCCGCCCGACTCGGCCTCCCAAAGTGCTGGGATTACAGGCGTGAGCCACTGCACCTGGCCTCAATTTGGATTTATATTGTCATTGTGAAATGGGAATTATTAGATCTGTTGGGGATCCTGTAAGAAAAGGCACAGGACTTGGAATTCTAATATTCTGTTTTATTTTATTGATCTGAATAGGTAAATGAATATAAAGAAAATCAAAACATCGCTTATGTGTCTCTGAGACCAGTACAGACTACAGTTTTAATAAAAACAGCTAAGGTCTATCTTGCCCCCTTTTCACTCAGTAATTACCAGCTAGACCAGCTTATGTGCCCCAAATCCCTATTAGAAAAGAATTCTAACAATGAAGTGGCATGTAAGAAGACTAAAATAAAGAAAACTTGCAGAAGGATTATACCTCCAAAGATGAAAAACACATCTTCCAAGGCAGAATCCACGCTGCAAAATTCATCCTCAGCTGTTCATACTGAAAGTAACAAGCTACAACCCAAGAGAACGGCAGATGTGATGAATCTCAGTGTCGATGTGGAAAGTAGTCAGGATGGAGACAGTGATGAAGATACCACACCAGGCCTGGTAAGAACTTAATTAGTAGCTTGTTCTAGTTTCTCTTTTTTGAAATTTGAAGTTCTGATAAATCGAAGTTTTTCAAGGATCTCTCTGGTACAAACAAATTATTTCATCATCTAATGTAAGTATAAATGTAATAATAAATTTTTATTATTTTTAAGGTTTAACAAATAACTTCCTTGGGTTATTTTTGCTCTTGCTGTTGATGTGTCAATGAAAGGATCGACTTAATCTTTACTCTGCTTCCCTTTTTCTTTCTCTAAACTAACTGCATATATTTTTGGGTTTAGTCATACTTTATGGTGCCTTGCTCACCTTTACATATTTATGTACAGTATATCAGAAGTCATCAGTTTGTGGGACATGGTATTGACTGACCTTTGATATCAGGGTAGGGAAACATAAATTTTATATGGATGTGTTGAATAATATTTCCTTTAAATGCAAAAGGAGACAAATGACAGAGTAGATAAGATACATGAGAAACACATTTGTTCTGTATAATTCCAATCAATTTAAGGAATTTGGTGTGTAAATTTTTTTTTTTTTTTGGAGATGGAGTCTTGCTCTGTCGCCCAGGCCAGAGTGCAGTGACACTATCTTGGCTCACTGCAACCTCAGCCTCCCAGGTTCAATAGATTCTCCTGCTTTAGCCTCCTGAGTAGCTGGGATTACAGGTGCGCTCCACCACACCTGGCTAATTTTGTGTTTTTAGTAGAGACGGGGTTTCACAATGTTTGTCAGGCTGGTCTCTAACTCCTGACCTTGTGATCCACCCGCCTCAGCCTCCCAAAGTGCTGGGATTACAGGGGTGAGCCACTGCGCCCAGCCTGGTCTGTAATTCTTTTGGCTTCTACTGCCTACCAGGAGGGCTGTGCTCCATTCAAAGTGACAAATTTTAACTGGACAAGATAAAACATACGTAGCACATGACACAATGTTGCTGGAACTCGGAACAGAAAATGATAGTAGGGAAAGGGAGATGCTATAATCCAAGGCTTATTGTTATGAAATAGAAGTTTGGTTTATGCTTTCTCATCCCAGAGTTAACCAGCACTCATAGTGGGACAGCATGGGGTGAGTATTAAATGAATTGGACTTGGGGTTGAGAGCCTAGCATGGCCACTTCTTTTTTTTTTTTTTTTTTTTTTTTTTTTTTTTAGATGGAGTCTTGCTCTGTCGCCCAGGATGGAGTGCAGTGGCATGATCTCGGCTTACTGCAAGCTCCTCCTCCTGGGTTCACGCCGTTCTCCTGCCTCAGCCTCCTGAGTAGCTGGGATTACAGGCACCCGCCACCATGCCTGGCTAATTTTTTATGTTTTCAGTAGAGACGAGGTTCCGCCGTGTTCGCCAGGTTGGTCTCGATCTCCTGACCTCGTGATCCGCAAGCCTCGGCCTCCCAAAGTGCTGGAATTACAGGCGTGAGTCACGGCGCCTGGCCTAGCACGGCAACTTCTAAGAAACCTTGTTCCTTTAAGCAAATCACCTTAGGAGATTGGATAAAATCTGTGGTTCTCAAACTTTAGGCTATATCAGAATTACCTGGAGAGTTTGTTAAAACTCCATTGCAGGGCCCCACCAACAGTTTCTGATTCAGAAGTTGGGGCATACAATTTGCATATCTTTTTTCTTTTTCTTTCTTTCTTTCTTTTTTTTTTTTTTTAATAGAGATGTTGGTGGGGTGGGGGGTGGGAGGTGTTGCCCAGGCTGGTCTTGAGCTCCTGAGCTCAACCAATCCTCCCACCTCAGACTCCCAAAGTGCTAGGATTATAGGCTTGAGCCACCACACCCAGCCCAATTTGCATATTTAATAGTTTCCTAGAGATGCTGATGTTGTTAGTCCAAGACTGCACTTTGAGAACCACTGGATTAGGTTATCCCTTTGGCCTCTTAGACTGCAAGATTCTGCAGAAGCCGGGCGCGGTGGCTCACGCCTGTAATCCCAGCACTTTGGGAGGCTGAAGCAGGCCGATCACCTGAGGTCGGGAGTTTGAGACCAGCCTGACCAACATGGAGAAACCCCCTCTCTACTAAAAATACAAAATTAGCCGGGCGTGGTGGCACATGCCTGTAATCCCAGCTACTAGGGAGGCTGAGGCAGGAGAATCGCTTGAACCTGGGAGGCAGAGGTTGCAGTGAGCTGAGATCGTGCCATTGCACTCCAGCCTGGGCAACAAGAGTGAAACTCCGTCTCAAAAAAAAAAAAAAAAAAAATTCTGAAGAATACAAGGTAAATATAAAGCAGACTTTAGTTTGATGTAATGAAATAGGTCCATTAATAGAGTTGCTCCTAAAGAAAAAAAAATTAAAAATTAAAAAAAAGAGGTGGACAGATCACCTGAGATCAAGAGTTCCAGACCAGCCTGCCCAAAATGGTGAAACCCCATTTCTACTAAAAATACAAAAATTAGGCTGGGCATGGTGGTTCATGCCTGTACTCCCGGAACTTTGGGAGGCCGAGGTGGGTGGATCACTTGAGATCAGGAGTTGGAGACCAGCCTGGCCAACATGGTGAAACCCCGTCTCTCCTAAATATAACAAATATTAGCCAGGCATGGTGGTGGGCACCTGTAGTCCCAGCTACTCGGGAGGCTGAGTCAGGATAATTGCTTGAACTCAGGAGGTGGAGGTTGCAGTAAGCCGAGATCACGCCACTGCACTCCAGCCTGGGCGACGGAGTGAGACTCTGTCCCCACTGTCCCCCACCAAAAAAAAATGAAAATATAAAAATTAGCCAGGCGTGGTGGCAGTTGCCTGTAATCTGAGATACTCGGGAGGCTGAGATGGGAGAATCGATTGAACCTAGGTGGTGGAGGTTGTAGTGAGCCGAGATCAGGCCACTGCACTCCAGCCTGGGTGACAGAGCAAGACTCTTGTTTTAAAAAAGTAAATAATAAAACCTCCCAAAAAGCTGGGACTACAGGCATGTGCCACCTTGCCTGGCTAATTTTGACTTTTTATTTTGTAGAGATGTGGGTGTGCCATGTTTATTGCCCAGGCTGCTCTAAAACTCCTGGGCTCAAGCAGGCTGCCCACCTCGGCCTCCTAAAGTGCTGGGATTACAGGTGTGAGCCACTGAGCCCAGCCAAGATACTTTTTTTTTTTTGAGACAGGGTCTCACTCTGTCACCCAGGATGGAGTGCAGAGGCATGATCTCAGCTCACTGCAACCTTCACCTCCCAGGTTCAAGCGATTCTCCCATCTCAGCGTCCCGAGTAGCTGGGATTACAGGCATGTGTCACCATGTCTGGCTAATTTTTTGTATTTTTAGTGGAGACGGGGTTTCTCCATGTTGGCCAGGCTGGTTTTGAACTCCTGACCTCAAGTGATTTGCCTGCCTCAGCCTCTCACAGTGCTGGGGTTACAGGCGTGAGCCACCGCGCATGCCGTGTCTTTCTTTCTTGGTTCTTTCATTTTGGTGAAGTACAGCTTTCTGAGAAAAAGTGTGTAAGAGGCAAATACTTTGCATATCAGAGAAAGTTTTTTTTTTTTTTTTTTTTTGAGACGGAGTCTCACACTGTCGCCCAGGCTGAAATGTAGTGGTGCGATCTCAGCTCACTGTAACTTTTTGCTTTTTTAATAGAGATGAGGTTTCACCATATTGGCCAGGCTGGTCTCAAACTCCTGACCTCGTGATCTGCCCGCTTCAGTCTCCCAAAGTGCTAGGATTATAGGCGTGAGCCACTGCACCTGGCCCAGAAAAAGTCTTTAGCTTTATATTTGATTGATGACCTAACTGGATTTAGAATTGTAAGTTGAAAATAATTTAATCTTTCCTTAGAATTTTTAATGCATCGTTCCATTGTCTTCCAGCTTTCTTCAATGTTGAAAGTTTGTGCCATTCTGATTCTGGATTCTTTGTGATCTTTTTTTTCCCTCTGCATGCTTTTAAGATCTTTTCTGGCTAGGTGTGGTAAGGCAGGCCTGTAGTTTCAGCTACTTGGGAGGCTAAGGCTGGAGCCCAGGAGTTCAAGGCTGCAGTAAGTTATAATCGAGCCAATGCACTTCAGCCTGGGTGACAGAGTGAGATGCTATCGCTTTAAAAAAAAAATTGTGATGACATGCCGAGGCCCGGGTTCGTCTTCGTTTTTTTGTTTGTTTTGTTTTCTTGAGATGGGGTCTCACCCTGTCGCCCAGGCTGGAGTGCAGTGGCACAGTCTTGCCTCACTGCAACCTCTGCCTTCTAGGTTCAAGCGATTCTCCTGTCTTGGCTCCCTGAGTAGCTAGGACTACAGGCACGAGCCACCACGCCCGGCTAATTTTTGTATTTTTAGTAGAGATTAGGTTTCACCATGTTGGCTAGGCTGGTCTGGAACTCCTGATCTCAGGTGATCCACCCACCCAAAGTGCTGGCATTACAGGCACCTGGCCTGCTTTTTTTTTTTTTTTTTTGAGACAGTCTTGCTCTTGCCCTGGCAGCTAGAATGCAGTGGTGTGATCTCGGCTCACTGCAACCACTGCCTCCCAGGTTCAAGCAACTCTCGTGCCTCAGCCTCCCAAGTGGCTGGGATTACAGGTGTGCACTACCACGCCCAGCTAGTTTTTTTGTATTTTTAGTAGAGACGGGGTTTCGCCATGTTGGCCAGGCTGGTCTCAAGTTCGTGGCCTCCCAAAGTGCTGGGATTACATGCATGAGCCACTGAGCTTGCTTGCCTGGGTCCTTTTTCATTCATTGTGCTGCATAGTCATTGGGCCTTTTCAATCTGGAAGCTTATGTCTTTAGTTTTGAGAAACTTTAAAATAATATTTGTTTTCAAACTATTATTTTTTAGAGATGGGGTCTCACTCTGTTGCCCAGGCTAGAACACAGTGGTGTCATCATAGCTTACTACAACCTTGAACTTCTGGGCTCCAGTGATCCTCCTGCTTCGGTCTCCCACTTAACGTTATTTTTCTTTCTTTTCTTTTTGAGATGGAGTCTGGCTCTGTTGCCCAGGGTGGACTGCAGTGGCGCAATCCCGGCTCACTGCAAGCTCTGCCTCCTGGGTTCATGCCATTCTCCTGCCTCAGCCTCCTGTGTAGCTGGGACTACAGGTGCCCACCACCATGCCCCGCTAATTTTTTGTATTTTTTAGTAGAGATGGGCTTTCACTGTGTTAGCTAGGATGGTCTCAATCTTCTGACCTTGTGATCTGCCTGCCTCTGCCTCCCAAAGTGCTGGGATTACAGGCATGAGCCACTGCTCCCAGCCCTTTCTTTCTTTTTTTTTGTTTTTGTTTTTATTTTTTTATATGGAGTCTCGCTCCGTGGCCCAGACTGGATGGAGTGCAGTGGCATGATCTCGGTTCACTGCAACCTCCGTCTCCCAGGTTCAAGCAATTCTCCTGTTTCAGCCTTCGGAGTAGCTGGGACTACAGGCATGTGTCGCCACGCCCGGCTAATTTTTGTATTTTTAGTAGAGACGGGGTTTTGCCATGCTGGCCAGGATGGTCCTGATCTCCTGACCTGGTGATCTGCCCGCCTCGGCCTCTCAAAGTGCTAGGATTACAGGTGTGAGCCACTACACCCGGCCTCCCATTTATATTATTTTTTAATAATTGATTCTCTTCCAATTTCTCTGCAGTTTCTCGAACAATGAATTGGATATTGGACCTCTAAGACTGAGTCTCTATTTTTTTGTCTTTTCTGTCCATGTGTTTATCTTTTTGTTCTACTTTCTAAATTTAAGCCTTGTAATGGATTTAGAAACTTGTTATTGAATTCTTTTTGAATTTTCTTTTCTTACAGTATTTTGCTATTTCCTGAATATACTGTCTTGTATCTCAGGGTTTTAAAAAATTAGCTTACTGTTACATTAGTGGCTTTTTAGGAGAAAGTAGAGACATGTACTTATTCACTCTACTGCATTTAAAGGAAGTTTTTTTGTTGGAAAAAAAAATTTTTTTTTTTTTTTTTTTTTGAGACGGAGTTTCGCTCTTGTTGTCCAGGCTAGAGTGCAATGGTGCGATCTCGGCTTGCTGCAACCCCCACCTCCCAGGTTCAAGCGATTCTCCTGCCCCTGCCTCCTGAGTAGCTGGGATTATAGGCACCTGCCACTACACCTGGCTAATTTTTTTTGTTGTTGTTTGTATTTTTAGTAGAGACAGGATTCCACCATGTTGGCCAGGCTGGTCTCAAACTCCTGACTTCAGGTGGTCTGCCCACTTCGGCCTCCCAAAGTGCTGGGATTACAGGTGTGAGCCACCGTGTCTGACCAATTTTTATATTTTTAGTAGAGATGGGGTTTCACCATTTTGGCCAGGTTGGTTTTGAACTCCTGACCTCAGGTGATCCATCCACTTCAGCCTCCCAAATTGATGGGATTACAGGTGTGAGCCACTGCCCCTGGCCAAAAATAACTTTTGTGTAATAGTACAATTAATTGCCACTAGGAAATAATTTGCTACTAGATTATACTAGTTGATTTCTAATATCAGATCACTTCTTAACTGGGAAGCCGTACAGATATTCTGGGGGTATCCCAAATCCAGACTTACTGAAATATCCAATTCAGCAAACGTCTGTTTTGGTAAGATGGCATGAAATGAATAGAGATAGTACAATTTGAAGTAAAGTATTCATGTAGAAAATGAAACATGTAGTTTTGTGAAGTGCTTTTCCTATAGATTATATAAAGTAATGGAATCTTTTTGGTGTAATTTTATAGGATGATTTTTCAGGATTGTCACCCTACGAAAGGAAGAGACTGAAGAACATATCAGAAAACGCAGACTTTTTTGCTTCTCTTCAGTTGTCTGAGGTTTGTGTGGAGTCTGTATTTAAAATCAAGACGCGGGGCTGGGAACAGTGGGTAGTGCCTGTAATCCTGTCACTTGGGGAGGCTGAGGTGGGAGAATCGCTTGAGGCCAGGAGTTCGAGATCAGCCTGGGTAACATACGGAGACCTGCCCCCCGCCACCCCCCAATCTCTATAAAAAGTAAATTAGTTGAGCATAGTGATGCCTGCCTGGAGTCCTTAGGGGTGGCTGAGGTGGAAGGATGGCTTGAGTTTGGAAAGTCAAGGCTGCCATGAGCTATGATTGTGCCACTGCATTCCAGCTTGGGCAACAGAGCAAGACCCTGTCTCAAAACAACAACAACAACAACAGCAATAAAACCCAAGATGTCATAACTCCCACCAGGTCAATAATATATCAGGTTTCATAGTGTCAGATGAGGGAGGGTAAAATAGGAGCAGGTTTTGTGCTTAATAGGAAGAGGTTACTGTATTCCATTGATTCTAAGGCATTATTTTTTTGTCTTTTTTTTTTTTTTTTTTTTTTTTTTTTTTTTTTGACGGAGTTTTGCTCTTGTCGCTCAGGCTGGAGTGCAATGGCACGATCTCGGCTCACTGCAACCTCTGCTTCCCGGGTTCAAGTGATTCTCCTGCCTTAGCTTCCCGAGTAGCTGGGATTACAGGCGCCTGCCACCACGCCTGTAATTTTTGTATTTTTAGTAGGGATGGGGTTTCACCATGTTGGTAAGGCTGGTCTCGAACTGCTGACCTCGGGTGATCTACTCACCTTGGCCTTCCAAAGTGCTGGGATTACAGTTGTGATCCACCACGCCTGGCCTGTCTTTTTTTTTTTTTTTGAGACAGGGTCTTGCTGCGTTGCCCACACTGGAGTGCAGTGGTGCTGATCATGACTCATGGCCTATCTTAAGGATCTTTAGTTCCTGAATAGACCTTAGTTTAGTGTGGGTATAGTAGCAGATACTTAATATTTTAAAAGGTAAGATACGTAGTTATAACATTTTTACATGATTTTTATACTTTACAGTCTGCTGCAAGACTCCGTGAAATGATAGAGAAGAGACAGCCTCCTAAATCCAAGAGGTAAAATATCTAGTTTGCAATGCCTGAACCATGATACATTGCTCAACTGTTTTATAATTTGAAAAAAATGGTTTGACGTAGTAAGCTTAACAGATCATAAAGTGCTGTTTAATCTCAGTCCCTCTAGGATCTCTGAGGGAATGCTACCCTTTAATAACTTTACAATTCTCATCTTCATCAAAGGAATATGGAGCAAATAAAATTGAGAGCTGAATTTTGTTTATATTTATTGTTGCTACTAATGGAGGGAAATCTTTATTTCCACTAAATTATTGTCACTTAGAAAACTATTATTATTAAAGATTCTTCTACTTTCTTTTAATTTTTCTAGCTATTTTTTTGCGTCTCAATTTGTTTTTGCTTTCTTAGTCCTACAATAAAGGAAAGTAATTAACATTTATTGAACATCTATGAAACGTACTGCAGTGATCTAGCAATTTTGTCCTATATTATCTCATTTAACTCTGACAACCACTGAATGTGGTAGGTAATATATTCATTTTGTGAGTTAGAAATCAGGCTCAAAAGATAAAATTGCTGGCTAGGTGTGGGGGCTCATGCCTATAATCCCAGAACTTTGGGAGGTTGAGGCAGGGGGATCACCTGAGGTCGGGAGTTCAAGACTCGCCTGACCAACATGGAGAAACCCCATCGCTACTAAAAAAAAAAAAAAAAAAAAATTAAAAATTAGCCGGGCGTGGTGGCACATGTCTGAATCTCAGCTACTCAAGAGGCTAAGGCAGGAGAATCGCTTGAACCCGGGAGGTGGAGGTCATGGTGAGCCAACATTGCACCATTGCACCATTGCACTCCAGCCTGGGCAATAAGAGTGAGACTCCATCTCAAAAAAAACAAAAAAACAACTATTTGCTGAAAGTCAAACAGCTTATAAGTGGTAGCTTTAGGATTTGAACTCCAGGGTTTTTAAATTTTGAATTATCTCCATTGCATTTTAGTAGTGCTTACATATAAATGAAGAAACTAAAAATCTTGGTATCATTAGCTCATTTGTTTAGTGCCAGATCCTAATGAAATGTAGCTTCATTTACTTGGTTTGATTCTGTTACAGGACAATTAGCTTGAGAAAAGCTAGACCTTTAATCATGGCCAGGTATTTTCAAGTGCAAAAAGTTACTATAAGAGGAACATCATTAACACTGGAAAAACAGTAGCACTGGTCCTGTTGCCAGCTGATTAGTAGCTTTACATTTCCATGTTTTTTATTAGCCAAGATTGGTGATTTCTTCCTGAATCACAAAATTCCAGCTCTTAATAGTTGTATAGGTAGTAGCAAGTTGATAGTATGAAAGTTGTATAATGTAGAGGAGAAAGTGTAGCCTTTGAGATTTAGCAAATTTGGGTTCAAGTTTTGATTCAGTCACTTACAGCTATGATAGTAACCTACAATACTTTATATAATTTTTCTTTCCTTTTCTGTAAAGCTGGCATTATGCTAATCAAGAAGGATTTAAATTTTTTGAAAATTATTAAATATACATATAAAAAGGTACATATAATGTATTTGTGTAGTTGAAAAATTATACAGGTCCCATCCATGTACCTGCCATCCAGGTTAATAGAAATTACAAATACCCCTGAAGGCCCATATATACCCCTCCCTCCCGATACAACCACTATGCTGAATTCTATGGTAATATTTCCTTGCATTTATTTATTGTTTTTTGTTTTTTGAGATGGAGTCTCGCTCTGTTGCCCAGTGGCACGATCTCGGCTCACTGCAACTTCCACCTCCCAGGTTTATGCCATTATCCTGCCTCAGTCTCCCAAGTAACTGGGACTATAGGTGCCCGCCACCATGCCTGGCTAATTTTTTGGATTTTTAGTAGAGATGGGGTTTCACCGTGTTAGCCAGGATGGTCTCGATCTCCTGACCTCATGATCCGCCTGCCTCGGCCTCCCAAAGTGCTGGGATTACAGGCGTCAGCCACTGTGCCCAGCCTATAGTTTCATTTTTATTTATTTTTTTGAGACAGAGTCTCGCTCTGTTGCCCAGGCTGGAGTACAGTGGTACGATCTTGGCTCACTACAGCCTCTGCCTCCTGGGTTCAAGAAATTCTCATGCCTCAGCCTCCTGAGTAGCTGGGATTACAAGTGCTCATGACCATGCTTGGCTAAATTTTGTATTTTTAGTAGATATGAGGTTTCGCCATGTTGGCCAGGCTGGTCTGGAACTCTGGACCTCAAGTGATCCGCCCGCCTCAGCCTCCCAAAGTGCTAGGATGACAGGTGTGAGCCACTGTGCCTGGCTATTGATTTATAGTTTTACTACCAATGAGTATATCCTTAAACACTGTATTGTTTAGCTTTGTCTTTTTTTGGTGTTCACATACAATATGCCTTTTTTGTATTCTGAGATTTTCTTATTTTGCTCATCTTTACGTATTTATGCTTTTAAATTTACCCATGTTGATGTGCACAGCTTTATTTCATTCTTTTTTTCTGCTATATGATATTCCACTGTATGAATGTACTACATTTTATTCCACTGTTGATGAACAATTGAGTTGTTATTTTTATTATGAAAAGTGCTGCTCCAAACATTCTTAAGTCTCTTAGTGCTTATGTATGGGAATTTCTTTAGGAGTAGATTTCTAGGAGGATTGTATGACAGCCCATATTATTCCATATACGCAGGTGTCTTTTTTGAGGATTAAATATGAGATGGAATGTTGACTACAGTTTTTAGTATATAGTGTACTTTCAATCAATAGTAGGTTTTACTAATTCTTGAACTAATGTGGACTATAGCTGATAATTTTTTATGTGAATTTTTGGAAATAATTTCAGAGGCTTCTCTTTCCCCAACATTTTAAAATGAATTACTTTTTTTAAAATGAAAAAACAGTGCCTAAAAAAATAGAGAATGTGTATTATTTAAAAAGTAAACTACAGTGTATGGAAGGGAATGCAGTGAAACGTTTAAGTTTCCTTCCTATTTTGGACTTTAGTTTTCCAGGCCTTTTCCCTAGAAGTAGTAGTTTTATGTGTATTCCTCCATAGGTAACCTCAGCATGTACAAATGTATGTGTATATGTAACCTTTTTGTAAACATGTACTGGACTTTGTTTTTGCTTTTTATAACCGAGGGTTCCTTTCAGCAGTGCATAAAGATCTATATCATTCTTTTTATGGCTGCATATTATTCTTTTAGATATGTATACCATAATTTAACAGACCTCACCTCCTTTTGATGAACATTTAGGTTTGTTTTTTCCATACTTCTTATTAAAATAATTGTGACCATGTATATATATATATCTATGCAATTTATAAATATGTCTGTGGGATATACTCCTAGAAATTTTCTCTTTAATATTAGTAAATATATTTTATTGTTTTGTGAATATAACATGAATTTTTCCCCACTCCTTTAGAAAGAAGCCTAAGAGAGAAAATGGGATTGGATGTAGAAGGTCAATGCGATTACTAAAAGTTGATCCTTCGGGAGTTTCATTACCAGCAACTCCAACACTGCCGACATTAGTAGCAGATGAAACTGTAAGAAAATGTGCAAATATAATATTTTAATGTAATAAAATACTGAAAAATTTGAAGTGTTGAAACTAGACTAAAAGTTCATTAAATTATGTTTAATTTTATATTTCATTAATACTTGAATGTTGTATGGTTTTGTTTTGTTTTGTTTTTTTGAGATGGAGTCTCACTCTGTTGCCCAGGCTGGAGTGCAGTGGCATGATCTTGACTCACTGCAACCCCCTCCTCCCGTGTTCAAGCAATTCTCCTGCCTCAGCCTCCCGAATAGCTGGGATTACAGGCACATGCCACCATACCTGGCTGATTTTTTATATTTTTGGTAGAGATGGGGTTTCACTATGCTGGCCAGGCTGGTCTTGAACTCCTGACCTGAAGTGATCTGCCTGCCTCGGCCTCCCAAAGTGCTGGGATTACAGGTGTGAGCCACTGTGCCCGGCCCATTTGTATGGTTTAATGAGTAAGATTTCAAAGTCGTAAAGACTGGATTGGATTCTGTATTTCTGCAGGACTTACCTGCTGTAGGATTGTGGGTGAGTTAATTAACCTTTCTGATCATTTCCCCATTAAAAAAATGTCAGCAATAATAGAACCCTCAGTAAATATGTACAATTTTATGTCAGTTTAAAAAAAAACCTCAGCTACTGTGAAGATAAATGAAATCGTATCTATAAAGTTTCTCACATATTAAGAGCTTAGTAATCAATAGAATATAGTTATTAATGTTAATAAATAATACGTGATAATGTGTAGTTTAATTTTAGTGAGTAGAGTTTTATTTAGCAAACATTTTCTAAATATTTTTTATTCAAGAACACCTATTTTTAATACTTTATATGTAAGTGTTTAATTGTAAATAGGAAGATAGCACTAATTAGGCTGGTGCTTTGGGAGCAAATTGCAAATCTAGGTGTTACGGGAAGCAGTGTAGAAGAGTAGCTTCAAATTTTTTTAAGCCTCAGCCCACAAGAAATATATTTATGGCCAGGTGTAGTGGTTCATATCTGTAATCCCAGCACTTTGGGAGGCTGAGGCAGGAGGACTGCTTGAACCCATAAGTTTGAGACCAGCCTAGGCAACATCAAGAGACCCTGTTCTTACAAAAAAAATACAAAAATTATCTGGGTGTGGTGGCATGTGCCTGTAGTCCCAGCTCCTCAGGAGGCTGAGGTGGGAGCATCACTTGAGACATTAATTAAAAAGAAGAAGAAAGAGAAATATATTTACATTGTAACCATTACACATATATGCAACTGAAACCACAGTTTGTCAAATGGCACTGCATGTGGTGCACTTTGGTATTTCTTCTTTTTTTTTTCTTTTTGAGACAGAGTCTCCCTCTGTCACCCAGCCTGGAGTGCAGTGGCACAGTCTCGGTTCACCTCAACTTCTGCCTCCCGGGTTCAAGTGATTCTCATGCCTCAGCCTCCAGAGTAGCTGGGACTACAGGCGTGTGCCACCACGCCTGGCTAATTTTTTTTTTTTTTTTGAGACAGAGTCTTGCTCTGTTGCTTAGGCTGGAGTGTGGTGGCGCGATCTCGGCTCACTGCAAGCTCCACCTCCCGGGTTCATGCCATTCTCCTGGCTCAGCCTCCCGAGTAGCTGGGACTATAGGCGCCCACCACCACACCTGGCTAATTTTTTTGTGTTTTTAGTAGAGACGGGGTTTCACCGCGTTAGCCAGGATGGTCTCTATCTGACCTCGTGATCTGCCCGCCTCGGCCTCCCAAAGTGCTAGGATTACAGGCGTGAGCCACTGCGCCCGGCCCACGCATGGCTAATTTTTGTATTTTTAGTAGAAATGGGGTTTCGCCATGTTGGCCAGGCTGGTCTGGAACTTCTGGCCTCAAGCTATTTGCCTGCCTCGGACTCCCAAAGTGCTGGGATCACAGGTGTGAGCCATGTACCTGGCCTGGTATTTCTATTCTATTTTCATTCACTAAAACAAATTGCTAGTTGTGACATATTAACATGATTTCTCACCCATTAATTGGTTACAAACTGTTTAAAAAAATACTAATGTAAGTATAATACTGAGTAATGATTTAAGATAATCTGAGTCAATTCTCAGCTTCTCCAGTTATTGGCTGTGTGACGTCGAGCAAGTTAACTCCTCTTAAGTTTCTGGGTTTTTTTGTTTTGTTTTTTTTGAGATGGAGTCTTGCGCTGTTGCCCAGGCTGGAGTGCAATAGCGCAGTCTTGGCTCACTGCAACCTCCACCACCTGGGTTCACACGATTCTCCTGCCTCAGCCTCCTGAGTAGCTGGGATTACAGGTGCCTGCCACCACGCCCAGCTAATTTTTGTATTTTTAGTAGAGATGGGATTTCACCATATTAGCCAGGCTGGTCTCGAACTCCTGACCTCGTGATCTGCCTGCCTCGGCCTGCCAAAGTGCTGGGATTACAGACTCTAAGTTTCAATCCACTGTCTTTAAAATGTGATACCTCATTCGCTAGGTTGTTGAGAGGATTAAATGAGATAATACGTTATTACTTTATAGTGTACATGGCATTTGTTTATTGAACAATTATTTTGAATGTCCATGATATGCCACCATTACTGTTGATGTTGAAAGTTAAGTTGTGGGGAAAACAGACAAATACCCTTGTCCTCCTTGTGTTTACATTCTAGGGCAGGGAGCCCAACAAATAACTTTTTATTTTTTATAACAGCCTTTGTTACCTCCTGGGCCTTTAGAAATGACTTCTGAAAATCAAGAAGACAACAATGAACGATTTAAAGGATTTCTGCAGACATGGGCAGGAATGAGCAAGGTATCACTTGGGAAGGCTAATAGCCTTTAGAATCATCTGTTAAGGAAATATATATATACATATATATGCATATATATATATACGTATATACGTTTATATATATATGTAGAAATATATATATATTAACTTAGTTCTTTGATCTCTCCCAATGTTTCAGCCAAGTAGTAAGAACACTGAGAAGGGGTTATCTAGCATTAAAAGGTAAGTTGAAATTCCCTGTGTTTCCTTTATATTTTTTGAGATGTTTGAGTTATAAAGACTATACACCATTTTAGGGAATTTTGAAAGTGAGATGAAATGTTTCCACCCTAACAACTGTTGTTTTTGTGTATTTCCTCTCAAGTGTTGTCATATACAATACCACTAGGATATAAGCTTCATGAGGGCACTTCATGAGGTTATTTCAATAACCGGAACAGTGCCTGGCACATAATATATGTTCAATGTTGAATAAATGAGTGAATCCACATACATTTTTACTATATGTTGTAATGTATATACAATTTTGCATTACACTTTTTTCTTTTTCTTTTTTTTTTGTTTTTTTTGAGACAAGATCTCCCTCTATTGCTTAGGCTGCAGTGCAGTGGCACTATCTTGGCTCACTGCAACCTCTGCTTCCTGGGCTCAAATGATCCTCCCACCTCAGCCTCCCAAGTAGCTTGGACTACAGGCGTGCACCATCACATCTCACTAATTTTTGTATTTGTAGAGATGAGATTTTGCTGTGTTGCCCAGGTTGGTCTTGAACACCTGGGCTCAAGTGAGCCGTCTGCCTTAGACTCCCAAAGTGCTGGAATTACAGGTGTGAGCCAGTGTGCCTGGCCTGCATTATGTTTTTTTCATTTGTGGTTGCATGTTACTAGCGTCTTTAAAATTATTGAATAATTATAAAATTCCATTGGGTAGAAGGAGTTCACTTCTCCTCCTACCTGCTTGGTATTTGCGGTTGTTTTCTATTTAGCTTTGTGTGTTTGTTGAAGTATATCGATATGATAGTGGATTATTTCTTTAGGTTAGATTTCCACAAGTGAGATTAATGCGTCAAATATTGTGAACATTTTTATGGCTTTTAGTACACATTGCCGAATTGTTTCTCAAAGGTCTTTTTTTTTTCTTCTGAAAATTTTATATGAAATTACTCTTCCATTAGCAATATGTGTGAGTATGTGTATTTAACTGCAGCCTACCAGCTTTTGGTGTTATTAAAATTATCAAGGCTAATTTAAAAAGTCAAAGAGTATTGCTTAATTTGATTTCCTTGGTTACCAGGAGATTGAATAGTTCGCATATTTATTTGCTAATTGTGATTTTTCTTTTTGAATAATCTTTTACTTATTTTGACTATTGAGATTGGTTTTACTTACAAAATTTAACTTTGTAATTTTCTTAGCTACAAAGGCAATTTAAATGGCATGGTCATTAGTGAAGATACTGTTTACAAAGTTACCACAGGCCCAATATTCTCTATGGCTCTCCACCCATCAGAAACTAGAACTTTAGTAGCAGTTGGGGCCAAGTTTGGGCAAGTTGGACTTTGTGATTTGGTAAGTTATTAAATTTCTTGAATATATTATAGTTTGACTAAAGCAAACAGTCTGGAAGAGAATAGGCTAGAGCCATGTGTTTATAAATGTTGCGTGAGACTTACAGTTTTGGGCTTTATGATGCTTTATGATTCCAAATTTTAGAAATCTGGAGGAATTTAAATTTGCTTTATAGAACTTTAATATTTTTAGCTTGAATATCATTAACCATCTGGTCATAAATTAACTGCCAGAAAACTTTGTTACACTTTGTGTGATCTTTTCACATATACATTTAAAGTGGCCGGGCGCGGTGGGTCACACCTGTAATCCCAGCACTTTGGGAGGCTGAGGTGGTCGGATCACCTGAGGTCAAGAGTTCGAGACCAGCCTGGCCAACATGGTGAAACCCTGTCTCTACTAAAAAATACAAAAATTAGCTGGGCGGGGTGGTAGGTGCCTGTAATCCCAGCTACTCAGGAGGCTGAGGCGGGAGAATTGCCTGAACCCAGGAGACGGAGGTTGGAGTGAGTCGACACTGTGCCATCCAGCCTGGGCGATAGAGTAAGACTTCATCTCAAAAAAAAAGAAAGAAAAGAAAGGGCTGGGAACAGTGGCTCACGCCTGTAATCCCAGCACTTTGGGAGGCCGAGGCAGGCGGATCATGAGGTCAGGAGATCGAGACCGTCCTGGCTAACACAGTGAAACCCTGTCTCTACTAAAAAACCCCGTCTCTACTAAAAATACAAAAAATTAGCCGGGCGTGGTTGCAGAGGGAGACTCTGTATCAAAAAAAAAATCGAAGTTTAGTTTTCTTTTTTTGGACAGGGAGTCTTGCTCAGTCGCCCAGGCTGGAGTGCAGTGGCATGATCTCGGCTCACTGCAAGCTCCGCCTCCTGGGTTCACGCCATTATCGTGCCTCAACCTCTCGAGTAGCTGGGACTACAGGCGCCCGCCACCATGCCCGGCTAATTTTTTCTATTTTTAGTAGAGATGGGGTTTCACCGTGGTCTTGATCTCCTGACCTCGTGATCTGCCTGCCTTGGCCTCCCAGAGTGCTGGGCTTACAGGCGTAAGCCACCGCGCCCAGCCTGAAGTTTAGTTTTCTAGTTGTGTTTAAAATATGCTCTGCTATGGTTTGAATGCTTTTGTCTCCCCCAAAATTCGTATGTTGAAATACTAATCCCTATGGTATTAGGAGGTAGGACCTTTGGGAGGTGATTAGGTCATGAATAAGATTAGTGCCCTTATAAAAGAAACCCAAGAGGGACCACTGTCCCTTCTACCATGTGAGGACACAGCTAGAAGGCACCAACTATGAACCAGAAAGTAGGCCCTTACCAGACACTGAATGAACTGGAACCTTGATCTTGGTCTTCCTAGTCGCCAGGACTATGAGAAATAAAATGCTGCTGTGGATAAGTCACTCAGTTTATGGTATGTTGTTTTAGCATCCCAAATGGACTAAGAAACAGTTTCTAAGCTATATCAAAATATCTTCCCAGGGACCTGCTTTGGAATGATTTTAGTCATCTTTGATGAGTCAGAAATAGATACTGAATTCCATTCATTGTGCATATGATTCTGCATGAAATGCTGTCTGTTGTTACAAAATTGAGAAAAATCAAGTTAATGTTCTCTGAATTTATTTTCTTATTGGGGAAGAAGACCAAAGACATGAAAAATGCCATAAAGACAATTAATGAAGATGAAGAAACAGTGGTGACTTGAAGTTGGTTGGGGTTTATAAACAAAATTTGCAAGCCTGAAGACAGAAACCAAGTTCTTATTTGGGCATCATAGATTCTCCCTTATTTTGATAAGATGTGAGTGGGGATAGGAGGTGATAAGATTTAGCAAAGAAAACTGAAGCAAAAAAGTGGGAAGAAGATCAGGATAGTATGTAGAAGCCAAGAGATGAGTTTGAAGGATGGGAGGTTGGCAGAGCCTTTTGCAGAGAAGTTAAAAGAATGGAGAAAAGGCCATTGATTTTGAAAATAGGGTACCATTAGTGAGTTGAGAGAATAGCTTTGACAGTGAGGTAAGTAAGGAACAAAGGCTTTAGGAGATTTAGGAAGTACGGGGGTAATGAAAGAACTGGAGAAGCAATGGATAGAGACTACTGTTCCCCCCGGCTCCGCCCCAAGATACGGTCCCACTCTGTTGCACAGGCTGGAGTGCAGTGGCATGATCATAGCTAACTGCAGCCTCAACTTCCCAGGCTCAAGCAATTCTCCACCTCAGCTTCCTGAGTAGCTGGGACTATGGTCATGTGCCACCACACCTGGCTAATTTTTTTATTTTTTGTAGAGATAGGGGTCTCACTCTGTTGCCTAGGCTCATCTCAAACTCCTGAGCTCAAACACTCCACCTGCTTCAGCCTCCCAAAGTGCTGGGATTACAGGTGTGAGCCACCACACCCATCTGAGACTACTTTTTGAGGAATTTTGGAAAGGAAAAATTGAAAATTAGCATGATTAAATGAAGATATTTTTTGGATGGGTTGATCTGTGTAGAATTTAAGTCATACCATAAAAATCCTTTTTTCATATCTTTCCTGATGACTCCAAAAATCTGTATTATGGTCGGACGCGGTGGCTCACGCCTGTAATCCCAGCACTTTGGGAGGCCAAGGTTTGGTGGATCACCTGAGGTCTGGAGTTCAAGACCAGCCTGACCAACATGATGAAATCCCATCTCTACTAAAGATACAAAATTAGCCTGGCATGGTGGCACATGCCTGTAATCCCAGCTACTTGGGAGGCTGAGGCAGGAGATTTGCTTGAACACAGGAGACGGAGGTTGCAGTGAGCTGAGATGGCGCCATTGCACTCCAGCCTGGGAAGCGAGCAAAAGGCCACCTCAAAAAAAAAAAAAAAAAAAAATCTGTATTACTAGGTCTCTGTAGTCCAGTATCTTCATCAACCTAATTTTCCAGGACATTTGGCAATCTCATTAACAGATTTAGCAAGTCTAAAAGTAATATTATCTTGTCTATCCTGTGCTCACAATTTCCCCAGTTTTTTAAAAAAATAGCTTCATTGAGGTAATAATTTACCTATCATAAAATCCTATTTAAAAAATGTAAAATTCAGTGCTTTTTTTTTTCTTTTTTTTTTTTTTTTTGAGATGGGAGTCTTGCTCTGTCACCCAGGCTGGAGTGCTGTGGTATGATCCCAGCTCACTGCAATCTCTGCCTCCTGGGTTCAGGTGATTCTCGTGCTTCAGCCTCCTGAGTAGCTGGGATTACAGGTGCTCGCTGCCACACCCGGCTAATTTTTTCTTTTTTTCTTTTTTTTTGAGATGAGTCTTGCTCTGTCGCCCAGGCTGGAGTGCAGTGGTGTGATCTCTGCTCACTGCAACCTCCGCCTCCTGGGTTCAAGCAGTTCTCTGCCTCAGCCTCTCAAGTGGCTGGGATTACAGGCGTCCGCTACCACGCTCGGCTAATTTTTTTGTTTTTTTAGTAGAGATGGGGTTTCATCATCTTGGCCAGGCTGATCTTGAACTCCTGACCTTGTGATCCACCCGCCTTGGCCTCCCAAAGTGCTGGGTTTACAGGCATGAGTCACCGTGCCCAGCCTAATTTTTGTATTTTTTGTAGAGATGAGGCTTCTCCGTGTTGGCCAGGCTGATCTCGAACTCCTGACCTCAAGTGATTCACCTGCCTTGGCCTCCCAGAGCTGGGATTACAGGCGTGAGCCACTGTGCCTGGCCTCAGTGGTTTTTAATAAGTTTACTCAGTTGTTTAATTATCATAGTCTGGTTTTAGAACATTTTCATCATCCCTATAAGATCCCTCATGCTGGCTGGGTGCAGTGGGTCATGCCTATAATTCCAGCGCTTTGGGAAGTCGAGGCAGGAGGATCGCTTAAGCCCACTAATTCGAGACCTGCCTAGGTGACATAGTGAGACGCCTGTCTCTTAAAAAAAAAAAAAAAAAAAGCTGGGTGTGGTAGTGTGTGCCATTAGTCCCAGCTACTCAGGAAGTTGAGCTGGGAAGATCACCTGAGCCCAAGGAGGTTGAGGCTGCAGTGAGCCATGATTGTGCCACTGTACTCCAGGCTGGATTGACAGAGTGAGACCCTATCTCAAAAAAAAAAAAAAAAAAAAAAAAAAAAATTCACTTACTGCAATAAGAAAGAAGCAGAACCTAATGTAGTATACTTCAAAAACTAGCTACCAAGGAGAGAAACAAATCCTGTAGCAGAGTTAGGGGACAGCATGATTTAGCTTCTGCCCTGCCCCGTGTGCAGAATCTATACTGGTAAATTGACCAAATCCTGAGAATTTTCTATATTATCAAAAGTAGAGAGAAGCACATTGGGTATTCTGATTTTCCCTCTTTTGAATGAGGAATGGGGAAATAGTTGCTGGGGGAAAATCAGGAAAAATAGAAGAAGTAGGGACAGTGAATAGTAGAACTGATTGTCTTCAAAGGAAGTTTTCTTGGCCCATGGGAGTGGTAACACCCTCCACCGCCATACAAGTAGGTGGTATGAATCCTGGTATAAAATAATGAACAAGGCCAGGTGCAGTGGCTCACGCCTGTAATCCCAACACTTTGGGAGGCTGAGGCAGGTGAATCACCTGAGGTCAGGAGTTCGAGATCAGCCTGGCTAACTAACATGATGAAACCCTGTCTCTACTAAAAATACAAAATTAGCTGGGTATGGTGATGTGCACCTGTAATCCCAGCCACTTGGGAAACTAAGGCAGGAGAACTGCTTGAACCCGGGAGGCAGAGGTTGCAGTGAGCCGGCATTGCGCCACTGCACTCCAGCCTGGGCGACAGAGTTGAGACTCTGGTTTTATTTTTTATTTTTATTTTTTTTGAGACAAAACTGCATTTCAGATTACCTGCTGTCTCAACATGGTGAAACCCTGTCTCCACTAAAAATACAAAAATTAGCCAAGCATGGTGGTGGGTGCCTGTAATCCCAGCGACTCAGGAGGCTAAGACAGGAGAATCGCTTGAACCTGGGAGGTGCAGGTTGCAGTGAGCTGAGATCGTGCTGCTGCACTCAAGCCTGGGTGACAGAGTGAGACTCCATCTCAAAAAAAAAAAAAAAAAAAAAAAAAAAAAAGACTGTTGGAGGAAGAGTAAGAACAATATTCTCAAATCAATATAAATTATCTAAAATTAACAATTTAAAAAATAAAAAGCATAATGACTTCAATTGCTTTTTGTTTTATACTTTTGCCATTGTAGAAGATAATGTTTCTGTAAATACTTGAAATTCCAAAATTCCTTTAGCTTCATTTTCTTATATTATTTTGACAGATTTATGTGTACCTATACAGATAGAATGATAGAGAAGAAATTTTAAAAAAGGACCATGCTATATATGCCATTTTAAATCACATTAAATTTAACTATTAAGATGTCTATAATCTCAGTATTTTAATGATAATTTTGGTTAATTTTAGATTTGGAATGATTTTTTTTTTTTTTTTTTTTTTGAGACAGAGTCTCGCTTTGTTGCCCAGGCTGGAGTTCAGTGGTGCGATCTTGGCTCACTGCAACCTCTGCCTCCCTGGTTCAAGCAATTCTTTGCCTCAGCCTCCCAAGTAGCTGGAATTACAGGCGTCTGCCACCACACCAGGCTGATTTTTGTATTTTTAGTAGAGATGGGGTTTCACCATCTTGGCCAGGCTGGTCTTGAATTCCTGACCTCGTGATCCACCCACCTCAGCCTCCCAAAATGCTGGGATTACAGGTGAGCCACCGCGCCTGGCCTGGAGTGATTTTTTTAAAACTTTCATCTTTGTGCATTTCTGCATTGTTTGAGTTCTTTATAACAAGAGAAAATTTTATTTTTCTAGAAAACAAATGCTATAAACAAATATGTCAGTCGTTTCTAACTCTGGTAACAGGAAGAGTATGTGTGATTATAATAATTTTTTTCTCTTTTTTCTCTTAAAGAATATTTCTCTCCATTTTAAAATTTAAAGTAAAAAAACAAAAATGCTTGATCATTTCAGAGTAGACTAAGCCAGATTTAGAGGTGATTCTTTGTCTGCTTCATAATATGCCATATGGCGTAGAAACATAACTTAACTTGATCTGAAAAGTGACTTCTCAGGAGTTGGCAATCCAGTTGTGGAAAGGATAGTCCTTAGGAGTAGGTATATTATTATGGAAATTCAAATACATGCATTTTTATGGTGTTATTTTTTTATTTTATTTTATTTATTTATTTTTTTGAGGTGGAGTCTCGCTCTGTCACCCAGGCTGGAGTGCAGTGGTGGGATGTTGGCTCACTGCAAGCTCCACCTCCCAGGTTCACGCCATTCTCCTGCCTTAGCCTCCTGAGTAGCTGGGACTACAGGTGCCAGCCACCACGCCCGGCGAATTTTTTGTATTTTTAGTAGAGACAGAGTTTCACCATGTTAGCCAGGGTAGTCTCGATCTCCTGACCTCGTGATCCGCCTGCCTTGGCCTCCCAAAGTGCTAGGATTACAGATGTGAGCCACTGCGCCCGGCCATTTTTATGGTGCATTTAGAGGACAAAGTATGTTTAAAACTATTATCTTTGTCCCAGGAGCAAATACCTTATGAAAATTATGCTGAGAATGAGTAAGTTAATATTATACAGAAGAAGCCTGCTGTAGAAGCAAAGTGGTAAGGTACTAATACTGTTTTAGTTAGCAATTATACCATGTGTGAAATAGAGTAGATTTCTCATTTCCTGAGGATTTTATAAACTGACAGTAATATATAAACTAGTTTGTTAGTTACAGAAAGCTGGTCACTGTTAAAATTAATGTGACTTGGTATTGTTGGATTGAAAACTAGAAAAAAGCTAATGACAAGATAAAGTTTCTCGTTCTGACTTTGTGACGGGGAGAGTGGTTACGATTATAGATTAAGAAAAGACTCAATATAATCCAGTGTAAATTCTTTAATGACATAATAGCATAGCAAAAGTCACTACTTTTCACTAGTTTTTTTTTCTCTCCCCTCACCCCCAACTGTCTTCCAGACCCAGCAACCTAAAGAAGATGGAGTTTATGTTTTTCATCCTCATAGTCAGCCAGTTAGCTGTCTTTACTTCTCACCCGCCAATCCGGCCCACATACTGTCACTGAGCTATGATGGCACGTTACGCTGTGGGGATTTTTCCAGGGCTATTTTTGAAGAGGTAAATGTTAATGTGTTTACATGCTGACTTCAGATGATATTCTAGATTCTTTATGAAATGCCACATGAATAATTATTATACCAATTGGGAGAACTGGTATAGCAGAAGGACTTTGAGAACTACGCTGCCTAAGTTCAAATCCCAGATCATCTGTTACTAGTTGTGTGACCTTGACAAGTTGCTTAACCTTGTTGTGCCTCACTTTCCTTAGCTGTTAAATGGGATTTAACAGGACTGACCTTATAGGGTTGTCATGAGAATTTAATGAGTTTATGCAGATAAAGTACTTAGAACAGAGCCTGGCACATAGTATGTGTTTGCGCTTGTTAAATTTCTTTTTTTTTTCTCTCCCAAAGCTTTTAAATAAAATAACTTACTCTTCTATTTTTAGGCATAAGACTTGTACTTAGCTGGGTGTGGTGGCTCATGCTTGTAATCTCAGCACTTTGGGAAGCCAAGGTGGGAGGCTCACTTCAGGCCAGGAGTTCCAGACCAGCTGGGCAACATGGCGAGACCTTGTCTCTACAAAAAATAAAAAATATTAGCTGAGCTTGGTGGTGTGTGCCTATAGTCTCAGCTACTCAGGAGGCTGAGGTGGGAGGATCACTTGAGCCCAGGAGTTCAAGATCAGCCTGGGCAACATAGTAAGACCTTGTCTCTAAAAAAATTATCTTGGTGTGGTGGCATGTGCCTGTAGTCACAGCTACTGAGGAGGCTGAGGTGTGAGGATTACTTGAGCCCAGGAGATTGAGGCTGTAGTAAGGCCGTGATCACATACATCATTGCACTTCAGCCTGGGTGACAGAGTGAGACCCTCTCTCAAAATAAGACATCTTCTACTTAATGTTTAAAACAAACATATCATTTGAGATGAACTTTCAGATTTGCTTAACTGTATCAGATTGCCTCAGTAAGATAAGTCAAGCTGAACTTTTTTATTTTATTTTTTTTGAGATGGAGTTTCACTCTCGTCACCCAGGCTGGAGTGCAGTGGCGCGATTTCGGCTAACTGCAACTTCTGCCTCCTAGGTTCAAGCAATTCTTCTGCCTCAGCCTCCTGAGTAGCTGGGATTACAGGCACCCATCACCATGCCCGGGTAATTTGTTGTTGTTGTTGTTGTTGTTTTTGTTGTTGTTGTAGAGATGGAGTCTCACTCTGTCGCCCAGGCTGGAGTGCAGTGGCGTGATCTCGGCTCACTGCAACCTCCACCTCCCAGATTCAAGCGATTCTCCTGCCTCAGCCTCCTGAGTAGCTGGGACTACAGGCGCGTGCCACCACGCCAAGCTAATTTTTGTATTTTTAGTAGAGATGGGGTTTCAACATGTTGGCCAGGCTGGTCTCGAACTCCTGACCTTGTAATCCACCCGCCTCAGCCTCCCAAAGTGCTGGGATTACAGCGTGAGCCACCATGCCTGGTCAGATTTGCCTATTCTGGACATTTCATATAAATGAAATCATACAATTTGTGGTCTTTTGTGACTGTTTTCTTTTTTTTTTTTTTTTTTTTTTTTTTGAGACGGAGTCTCGCTCTGTCACCAGGCTGGAGTGCAGTGGCGCGATCTCGGCTCACTGCAGGCTCCGCCCCCCGGGGTTCACGCCATTCTCCTGCCTCAGCCTCCCGCGTAGCTGGGACTACAGGCGCCTGCCACCTCGCCCGGCTAATTTTTTGTATTTTTAGTAGAGACGGGGTCTCACCGTGTTAGCCAGGATGGTCTCGATCTCCTGACCTTGTGATCCGCCCGCCTCGGCCTCCCAAAGTGCTGGGATTACAGGCGTGAGCCACCGCGCCCGGCCGACTGTTTTCTTTAACAAAATGTATTCAAAGTTCATCCATGTTGTAGCCGTGTTATCAGTACTTCATTCCTTTTTATGGCTGCATAATATGCCATTGTATGGGTATTCCACATTTTATTCATCTGTTCATCTTTTGATGAACATTTGTGTTTCTATTCTTTCTTTATATATTTATTTTTGAAACAGAGTCTCGCTCTTGTTGCCCAGGCTGCAGTGCAGCAGTACAATCTTGGCTCACTGCAACCTCTGCCTCCTGGGTTCACGCCATTCTCCTGCCTCATCCTCCTGAGTAGCTGGGATTACAGGCACGTGCCACCACACCTGGCTAATTTTTGTATTTTTAGTAGAGACAGGGTTTCACCATGTTGGCCAGGCTGGTCTTGAACTCCTGACCTCAGGTGATCCACCCACCTTGGCCTCCCAAAGTCTTGGGATTACAGGTGTGAGCCACCATGCCTGGCCTTACTTATTTTTATTTTTTGAGATGGGGGGTCTCACTCTGTCACTCCAGCTGGAGTGAAGTGGCTTGATCTCAGCTCACCGCAGCCTCTGCCTCCTGGGCTCAAGTGATCTCCCACCTAAGCCTCCTGAGTAGCTGGAACTATAGGCATGTGTCACTATGCTTGGCTAATTTTTGTATTTTTAGTAGAGATGGTGTTTTGCCAAGTTGTCCAGGCTGGTCTCAAACTCCTGAGCTCAAGTGATCCGCTCACCTTGGCCTTCCAAAGTGCTGGTATTACAGGCATGAGCCGCTGTGCCCAGCTGTAACTTGTATTTCAATAAGCCTGACTTTAAAACAATAGGTGGAGAACTCCTATAGCTTAATTAAAAAAGCTAACCCAATTAAAAAATGGGCAAAGGATCTGAATAAACATTTCTTTAAAGAAACACAAATGGCACTGGGTGCGGTGGCTCACCCCTCTAATACCAGCACTTTGGGAGGCCGAGGCGGGTGGATCACCTGAGGTCAGGAGTTTGAGACCAGCCTGGCCAACATGGTGAAACCCCATCTCTACTAAAAATACAAAAATTAGCCAGGCTGGTGGCGGGAACCTGTAGTCCCAGCTACTTGGGAGGCTGAGGCAGGAGAATCGCTTGAACCTGGGAGGTGGAGTCTGCAGTGAGCTGAGATCGCGCCACTGCAGTCCAGCCTGGGCGACACAGCGAGACTCTGTCTCAAAAAAAAAAAAAAAAAACCACAAATGGCAAATAAGCACATGAAAAGATTCTAAGCATCATTATTCATTAGGGAAATGCAAATCACAGTGAGATACCACTTTACACTCACTAGGATAACTGTACTTGCCAGTAATAAAAAGTGTTGGCAATGATGTGGAAAAATTGAAACCCTCATATTTTGAGAATTGGTATGTAAAATGGTAAAGTTGGTTGGGGAAAGTTTGACAGTTCCTTAAATGTTAAACAGAGTTACCATATGACCTAGCAGTATCCCTCCTAGGTATACACCCAAGAGAAATGAAAGCACATGTCCACACAAAAACTTGTACAGGAATGTTCATACCAGCGTTATTTGCAATAATACAAAGAATAGGCTGGGCACGGTAGCTCACACCTGTAATCTCAGCACTTACGGAGGCCGAGGAGGGTGGATCATTTGAGCTCAGGAGTTCAAGACCAGCCTGGCCAACATCGTGAAACCGCACCTCTACTAAGAATACAAAATTGGCCAGGCGCGGTGGCTCACGCCTGTAATTCCAGCACTTTGGGAGGCCGAGGCGGGCGGATCACGAGGTCAGGAGATCGAGACCATCCTGGCTAACACGGTGAAACTCCGTCTCTACTAAAAATACAAAAAATTAGCCAGGCGTGGCAGCGGGCGCCTGTAGTCTCAGCTACTCGAGAGGCTGAGGTAGGAGAATGGCGTGAACCCGGGAGGCGGAGCTTGCAGTGAGCCTAGATAGCGCCACTGCAGTCCGGCCTGGGCGAAAGAGCAAGACTCTCAAAAAAAAAAAAAAAATTAGCCGGGCGTGGTAGCGTGCGCCTGTGGTCCCAGCTACTCGGGAGGCCTGAGGCATGAGAATCACTTGAACCTGGGAGGCTGAGGCTGCAGTAAGCCGAGATCGTATCACTGCGCTCCAGTCTGGGTGACAGAGGGAGACTAAAAAAAAAAAAAAAAAAAAAGTTACACATGGTACAATTTACCACTTGAGGTGTATAATTCTGTGAGTTTTGGTGAATTGTGTACACGTGTGTAACTATCATAATCAAGATATAGAGCTGGGTGCAGTGGCTCACACCTGTAATCCCAGCACTTTGGGAGGCCAAGGCGGGTGGATCACTTGAGGTGAGGAGTTCGAGACCAGCCTGGCCAACATGGTGAAACCCCATCTCTACTAAAAACACAAAAAATTAGACGGGCATGGTGGCTCACGCCTATAATCCCAGCTACTCAGGCTAGGCGAGGGAGAATCACTTGAACCTAGGAGGCGGAGGTTGCAGTGAGCCAAGATTGCGCCATTGTACTCCAGTCTGCATGACAGAGTGAGACTTCATCTCAAAAAAAAAAAAAAAAAAAAAATTCCATTTCCCTCAAAATTACGTCATGACCTTTTGTAGTCATTCTCCTCCCAATGCCTGCAATCCCTGGCAACTACTGATGTGATTACTGTCCCTATAATTTTTGCCTTTTCCTGAATGTTAAGCAGTTGGAATTATATGATTTGTAGCCTTTTGTATCTGGCTTTTACCTAGGGTAACACTTTTAAGGTTCATTCATGCTATTGCATATATTCGTAATTTGTTTCAGATACAACTGACTAAACAGTTACCTTATACTAGGCACTATCTTGAGTGTGCTTTATATACATCATTATGCCTTTTAACACCCTAGAAAACGAGTAATGTTATTGCATTTAACAGGTGAAAAAACTGAGGCAGAGAGGTTTATGAGGTTGCTCAAGGACATAGATGGCAGAACAAGAATTTACACCAGGATTTGTGTGACTCCAAAGCCCCTGCTCTTAGCCATTTAAATATTGAGTATGCCAAGTTTTCATTTGTATATATTGGTCTTTTTGTGGGGTGTGAAGGTTGTGATGCCTTTAACATATTAATTTATTCTTAGTTTATAATGCTTGTTTTTAAAACTAAAAATCAGAAGTTCATGATTCAACAATACGAATTGTGGTCATTCCCTCTTAGTTGACAGGAAGATTTATTTTTTATTCTTTATGTGCATGAGTCCTAAACTCAAAGTGATTGCAATGTGGATTACATGTGATTAAAAACTTAATAACATGCTTATGATATAGCCGGGTGTGGTGGCGCACACATGTAATCTTAGCTACTTGGGAGGCTGAGGCAGGAGAATCACTTGAAGCCAGGAGGCGGAGATTGCATTGAGCCGAGATCATGCCACTGTACTCCAGCCTGGGCAACAGAATGAGACTCTGTCTCAAAAAAAAAAAGCTCATGATAAATTATTTACAGTAAATCAGATATGAAAGTAAATCTGCCTGTTCTTCATTCCCATTATCCACAAGTAACTGTTGTTGCATATCTCAAGTATGCTTCCACAAAGTACACCTATGCTTACAAGCATATAGTTACACATTTTTTTCTCCTCTTCTTTATACTAATGGCTTCATACTAATATACATAGCCTTTTGCACGTCTTTTCACTTAATAGTATATCTTGGACAGTTAATACTATAAAACTACCTTATTCTTTTTAGCATTGCATGGTATTTCAAAGTAGAGGTGGACCATCATTTATTTAACCAGATCTCTCTTGGTGGATATTTATGTTGCTTCTTATTGCTATTATAAGCAATCTTGCAGCAGACATTGTTATAGATCTCTTAGTGAAATTACTGGGTCAAAAAGTATAAGCATTAAACATTTTGATAGATGTAGCCTGATTAACTGTCAAAAAATGTATATATTTACTCTTCTGCTGAGAGTAGGTGAGCATTCAGCTGTGTGTCTTGGACTTGGTTGGCAAAGTTACTTTGCATATTAAAATATAATTTCAATTGGGTAGAATTCAGATTCAGTTCTTTTCTGTTAAGTTTCACAGGGTAGATCTGGAACTGAGGTTTTTTGGATTGAGAGATTTGGGATGTAGCCCTGACATGGGTAGATGGGCCATTTAATTGTAGACACAGCTGATCAGTGCCTTTGTTTCTTTCTTTCTTTTTTTTTTTTTAATTTTCAGTTAGAAGGAATAAGTTCTAATGTTCAGTAGCAGAATAGGGTAACTATAGTTAACAGCAGCGTATTGTATATTTTAAAATAGCCAGAAGAGAGGACTTGAAATGTTCCCAACACATAGAAATGATAAATATTGAAGGTAATGGACACCCCAAATACCCTGACTGTGTTTCCATTATGTCCTGTGCATCTGATGGGGATGATGAGAGGATAAATCAGGTTATTTGGGTAAAGTGTTTTATAACCCTTTTACCAAAGAATTTGTGCTTTGGCTTTCTTTACAAGAAGAGTGTGATATAAGCTGATTGTTACTTATATTCTTAGGTGTATAGAAATGAAAGAAGTAGCTTTTCCTCCTTCGACTTCTTGGCAGAAGATGCCTCCACTTTAATAGTAGGACACTGGGATGGAAATATGTCACTGGTGGATAGACGGACACCTGGAACTTCTTATGAGAAACTTACCAGTTCTTCTATGGGAAAAATAAGAACTGTTCATGTCCACCCAGTGCATAGACAGTATTTTATCACTGCCGGATTGAGGTATGGTCTTTATAAGACTTTATGACTTAGACCTTTTAATGTCACAATTACATGGTTTAGTTTGGTTGTCAAAGATATTGTAATAAAATATTACAAAAGGTATTACTTTTGTAATACCCAAAGGCCAAGTAATTTTCCTTTCTATACTGATTGAGACTTGAGTGATTTTTTTTGAAAATGAGAGATTCTTTTAGATTTAATAAATAGTGAAAAAGCCGAAAGAAATTTTTGTTTTCCTTGGCATTATATGCATTCGGCTCTAATGTTATGAGAAGAAAATTTAAATTTCACAGAAAAAAAAGTTATATGTGACCTATAACTTGTTGGCCTGTGTTAACTTTTTTCTTGGAAGGATTGAAAAACCAACTAGAGGCCGGGCGTGGTGGCTCGTGCCTGTAATCCCAGCACTTTCGGAGGCCGAGGTCGGCGGATCACGAGGTCAGGAGATCGAGACCATCCTGGCTAACACGGTGAAACCCCATCTCTACTAAAAAATACAAAAAAAATTAGCCAGGCGTGGTCGTGGTCGCCTGTAGTCCCAGCTACTCGGAAGTCTGAGGCAGGAGAATGGCGTGAGCCTGTAATCCCAGCACTTTGGGAGGCTGAGGCAGGCAGATCACTTGAGGTCAGGAGTTCGAGACCAGCCTGGCCAATATGGTGAGACCTTGTCTCTACTAAAAATACATAAACTAGCCAGGTGTGGTGGCATGCACCTGTAATCCCAGCTACTTGGGAGGCTGAGGCAGGAGAATCACTTGAACACAGGAGGGGGAAGTTGCAGTGAGCCGAGATTGCACCACTGCACTCCAGCCTGGATGACAGAGTGAGACTCTGTCTCAAAAAAAAAAAAAAAATGTCTTTCTGTACACACTGGATCCATGTATCTGCTATAGTTTTGAGATGTGTCTAGTATTGTACTTGTTACTTGTTATCTATACCAGTTTTGGGAAAACTAATAGAGTATTAGAGGGTTCTGTCTTTTTTTTTTTTTTTTTTTTTGAGATGAAGTCTTGCTCTTTCACCCAGGCTGGAGTGCAGTGGCGCGATCTCAGCTCACTGCAACCTCTGCCTCCCAGGTTCAAGTGATCCTTCTGCCTCAGCCTCTTGAGTAGCTGGGATTACAGGCGTGCACTACCATACCCAGCTAATGTTCGTATTTGTAGTAGAGACAGGGTCTCACCATCTTGGCCAGGCTGGTCTTGAACTCCTGACCCTGTGATCCACCCGCCTCGGCCTCCCAAAGCGCTGGGATTACAGGCGTGAGCCACTGCGCCTGGCCTTAGAGAGTTCTTTTTTTTTTTTTTTGAGACGGAATTTCGCTCTTGTTGCCCAGGCTGGAGTGCGATGGTGCGATCTCGGCTTACCGCAACCTCCGCCTCCCAGGTTCAAGCAATTCTCCTGCCTCAGCCTCCCGAGTAGCTGGGATTACAGGCATGCACCACCACGTTAATTTTATATTTTTAGTAGAGACAGGGTTTCTCCATGTTGAGGCTGGTTTCGAACTCCTGACCTCAGGTGATCCACCCGCCTCAGCCTCCCAAAGTGCTGGGATTACAGACGTGAGCCACCACGCCTGGCTGAGAGTTCTGTCTTAAATGTTCCTCATTATAGCAAGTATGTGAGTGTCTAACTTATGTTTAGCCCTGTTGTAGAGGTTCATTACATGTACTATGGCAACATTGATCATTGTTTCTCCCATTACAGGGATACTCATATTTATGATGCAAGGCGATTGAATTCCAGGAGAAGTCAGCCTTTGATTTCTTTCACTGAACATACAAAGAGCATTGCTTCCGCCTATTTTTCACCTCTTACTGGTAACAGAGTGGTGACCACATGTGCCGACTGTAATCTGAGGTAAATTGGGAAGGCAGAAATGTTTTTAAGGAATCTAAAGAGTCTATAGCTACTGTGTCAGTAAACCAAAAGCTTTGTTTACTGCTGTTCCCTATTAAATTGCTAGTGTTACTGTTTAGTAGTCATATCTAGGTTCCTAAAGACTGGTGACCTGTGTTTAATGGCTTTTTAGCAGTTTTTGGTTCCTGGAAATTTCCTTGAGACTGGCAAAGGTCCGTAGCTATGCTGGGGGGTTCATGGTCTGGCTTCCCTTTAAGCACTTAAGAATCCCAGAAACCAGGCTGTGTAGTATCCTGAAAAGGAGATAATATTAGCATACTTTGGGGTCAGTGGGATCTATTCTGCAAGTGAAGTGCTGAATGGAAATTGCAGAGCCCCAGAACATGGGCAGACAGAAAAGAGCAAAAACTGGGATTCTATATAAGCTATTGGCTATGGTTTTATAGTTCTAGGGTTTTAGCTTTAGTACCTTTCTATAGCTACTTCCTAAAAATGGATTTAAAGTGTAATATAAACCAATCGAACAAAAAAACAGAAAAACAGTGTCAATAAAGATGTCGGGAACATTAGTGTAATCACAAAGGAAAATTATTTTGTTCTCTTTTAGAATCCCTGATTTTGCTTAAAATTGCAAGCACTTTTCAGTTTATGAGAGTTTTACCTTAAGTGATTTCGGAATTCATATATTATTCAGTTGAATGTATACTGTGCACCAGGCTCCAGAATGGCACCCAGTTTCTGTTTAAACCTACCTGATGGGAAGAGCGTGGTCTGCAGTGTGTGACAGGTGTCTAGTTAGTTTCTAGCAAAGTCTGTGAGTATTAACCAGGTGGTGTAGGAAGACCAGGGAATGGTAGGCCAGCATCCCGTTTGCACTCATGCAGTGTCCTTTGTCTCAAAAGCTATTTGTTCTGTTCCTGTTCATTTACACTGCAGTTTACTCTTGTTACATTAACTATTAGTGGTTTGGCTTTCTACTAATCTATTTAGGCAATAAACTCTAGTGCCAACAAACCACACTAGAAAAGCTAGGCATAAGGAGAAGAGAAGGAGGTGGTGAGGCTGTTAGTTTCCTTCTGCTGAAGTGCTCAGTGGAGGCTTCTAGACTCCTCTCCAACTGCTGTATAAAAACTCCTCTCTCTGGCCAGGTGCAGTGGCTTATGCCTATAATTCCAGCATTTTGGGAGGCTGAGGTGGGAGGATCACTTGAGCCCAGGAATTCGAGACCAGCCTGGGCAACAAGGAGAGACCCTGTCTCTACAGAAAAAATTAGCCAGACTTGGTAGTGTGTGCTTATAGTCCCAGCTACTTGGGAGGCTGAGGCTGGAGGATCACTTGAGCCTAGGAGGTTGAGGCTTCAGTGAGCTGTGACAGTGCCATTGCACTTCAGCCTGGGCATCAGAATGAGATGTTGTCTCTTGAAAACCAAAACACAACTCCTCTTCTTGGTTGCTGGTTGGTCTTAGTCTGGAAATGACACTATCAGGCCTTCAACTGATGAGTCTCAGGGAAACTGCTCTTGATACATGGATGTACTTTTAGGTGATTTGTACATTTTCAGACCACATCCTTTATGTCTTGTATTTTTGTGAATTTTGAATATAGTTTTACAGTTCAGATGATCACTTTAGAATGGGAATTTTATTTCTATTCATTTATCATTATTAATTTTTTTTTTAGAAACAGGATCTCTTTGTTACCCAGGCTGGAGTGCAGTGGCATGATCATGGCTCACTTACAACCCTGACGTGCTGGGCTCCAGCCAACTTACGGGCTCTAGCAATCTTACTGCCTCAGCTTCCCAACTAGCTGGGACTAGAGGCATGTGCCACCATACCTAGCTATTTTTTTTTTTAATTTTTTTTTGTAGAGATAGGGTCTCACTATATTACCCAGGCTGGTCTCAAACTCCTGGCTTCAAGTGATCCTCCCACCTTGGCCTCAAAGTGCTGAGATTACAGGCATGAGCAACAACACCCAGCCAAATGATTTCTATGCTAAACTGTAAGCACTGACTTATTTTATAAAACGTCTTGTAACTTTTGTTTAGTATCTTGGTCAAGATTTGTTAGACCCTGATCTTACTCTTTTTTTTTTTTTTTTTTTGTAGACAAGGTTCACGCTCTATTGCTCAGGCTGGAGTGCAGTAGCGTGATCATAGCTTAGTGTAATCTCAAACTCCTGGGCTCAAGTGATCTTCTCACCTCAGCCTCCTGAGTAGCTCGGATTACAGGCATGTGCCCCACGCCCAGCTAATTTTTAAATTTTTTGTACAGATGGGTCTCACTGTATTGCCCAGGCTGGTCTCAAACTCTTGGCCTCAGGTGATCCTCCTGTGGATTACAGGCATGGGCCTCTAAACCCGGCCTGATCCTACATATTTTTAAGTGACAGTTATATATTTCATACCATGAATTAATGAGAAACTTGTTAAATACACTGATATTTATTTCAGAAAGTTTTTAAGAAACAAAAGAATGTCTTACTCTATTTTGCAGAATTTTTGACAGCAGCTGTATATCTTCTAAGATTCCTCTCCTTGCCACCATCAGGTAGGCTTCTATATGCCAAATAATGTAGATGTGGATTACTATGAACTATTTGTTGCAGTGCATACATTAGATATCTGATGGTCAAAGAGATGTGATAGTCCTGATTTTTGAATACAAAAATTATAAGTGTCCCAGTTTGCTAGTTCCTATCCAGAAGAGTTCTTGCTTCCAGGTTCCCTGTGTCTGTAGAGTTTCAGTCTCTTGTAGTCAGTAGCTATTCTCTGCAGGTGGGAGGTTACTTTTGGTTAAGGTTAATGACTTTATTCTGAACTGAATTACTCATGTTATCTTATTAAAGAAGACTGTGACTACTCACTTGCTGATGAGGCTGTCTGAAGGTCTGTTTATTCGTGTCTGTTTATTCTGGGCCTAGAGAGCTTCACCATCTTCCCACTTCATTTCTTTGATTATACTCTTGCATCAACTACTTTGAATGTATGTGTATTTTTTTTTTTTTTTTTTTGAGACGGAGTGTCACTCTGTTGCCTAGGCTGGAGTGCAGTGGCGTGATCTCTGCTCACTGCAATCTCCACCTCTTAGGTTCAAGCTATTCTCCTGCCTCAGCCTCCTGAGTGGCTGGGATTACAGGCATGCACCACTATGCCCGGCTAATTTTTTGTATTTTTAGTAGCTACGGGGTTTCATCATGGTGGTCAGGCTGGTCTCGAACTCCTGACCTTGTGATCCACCCACCTCGGCCTCCCAAAGTGCTGGGATTACAGGTGTAAGCCACGGCGCCCCACCTTGTATGTGTGTATTTTATATCAAACTTTACTCAATGCCTTCTCCTTGATATCCCTCTTTGTCAGTATTTACGAAGTTGGGAATAGAGTGTGTGATATATATTGATTGTTGCTTCATACATTTTGTTCCATTTTATCAGTTTCTTTTTTTTTTTTTTTTCAGGTCCACAGTTTTTATTTAAAAAAATTTTTTTTAAAGACAGAGTCTCACTTTGTAGCCCAGGCTGGAGTGCAGTGGCATGATCTCTGCTCACTGCAGCCTCCGCCTCCTGGGTTCAAGCAATTCTCCTGCCTCAGCCTCCCAAGAATCTGGGATTACAGGTGCATGCCACCCTGCCTGGCTAATTTCTGTTTTTTTTTTTTTGTTTTTTTTTTTTTGAGACAGAGTCTCACTCTGTTGTCCAGGCTGGAGTGCAGGCTCGTGATCTTGGCTCACTACAAGCTCCACCTCCCTGGTTCATGCCATTCTCCTGCCTCAGCCTCCTGAGTAGCTGGGACTACAGGCGCCTGCCACCATGCCCGGCGAATTTTTTGTATTTTTAGTAGAGACGGGGTTTCACTGTGTTAGCCAGGATGGTCTCGATCTCCTGACCTCGTGATCCACCCGCCTCGGCCTCCCAAAGTGTTGGGATTACAGGTGTGAGCCACCGCACCCGGCCTAATTTCTGTATTTTTAGTAGGGATGAGGTTTCTCCACGTTGGTTAGGCTGGTCTCTAACTTTTGACCTCAAGCGGCCACCCACCTTGGCCTCCCAAAGTGCTAGGATTACAAGTGTGAGCCACTGTGCCCAGCCTATTTTATTTTATATTTTATTTTATTTAGAGACAGAGTCTCACTCTGTTGCCCAGACTGGAGTGCATTGGCACGATCTCGGCTCACTGCAGCCTCCGCCTCCTGGGTTCAGGCAATTCTCCTACCTCAACCTCTTGAGTAGCTGGGACTACAGGCATGTACCACTGTGCCCAGCTAATTTTTGTATTTTTTTTTAGCAGAGACAGGGTTTCCCATGTTGGCCAGGCTGGTTTTGAACTTCTGGCCTTAAGTGATCCGCCTGCCTTGGCCTTCTAAAGTGCTGAGATTACAGGCATGAGCCACTGCACCCAGTCTTATTTTTTAATTGACTAATAAAATTGTATGTATTTATCATGTACAACATGTTTTGAAATATATACATTGTGGAATGGCTAAATCAAGCTAATTAACATATGTATTACCTCACGTACTTACCATTTTTTTGTGGTGAGAACACTTAAAATCTGTCAGCAATCTTCAAGAATATAATATATTGTTATTGACTATAGTCATCCTGATGTACAATAGACCTCTTGAATGTATTTCTCCTATTAACTGAAATTTCATAGTTTTTGACCAACATCTCCCCAACCCTTTCCCTCTCTGCCCAACAGTTTGTGAACTACTCTCTCTCTTTTTTTTTTTTTTAAAGAAACAGGGTCCTGCTCTCTTGCCCAGTATGGAGTGTGGTGGCATGATCATAGCTCACTTCAGCCTCAATCTCCTGGACTTGAGCAGTCCTCTTGCCTCAGCCTCCCAAGTAGATGGGACTTCAGACACACAGAACCATGCCCCACTAGTTAAAAAAATTATTTGTAGAGATGAGGACTTGCTGTTGCCCAGGCTGGTCTGGAACTCTTGGCCTCAACCGATCCTCCCACATGGGCCTCCCAAAGTGTTGGCATTACAGGCATGAGCCATCATGCCTGGCCTTACAACTTTGTTATTTTTTATTTATTATTATTTTTTAGACTAGTTAAGTGTAGTAGTGAGAAGGTGGGAAAGAGTAGAACAAAGAGTTTTATCTGTAACTGACTATGAACAATCAATTAAGATAAGTCACTACCTTTGAACCAGCCTCAGCTTTTTAAAATTCCTCATATGAGTGAGGTGATGTGGTATTTGTCTTTCTGTGCTTGGCTTATTTTACTTAACATAATGTCTCCAGGTTCATCCATGACAGGATTTTCTTGTTTTAAGTGGAATAGTATTCTGTTATGTGTATATACTACATTTTCTTTATTCATTTATCCATTGATTGATTGATTCCATATCTTAGATGTGACAGTGAACGTGGGAGTACAGGTATCTCATAGATGGTTCATTTCCTTTGGATATATTCCCAGTAGTGGGATTGCTGGATCATATGGTAGTTCCATTGTTACTTTTTTGAGGAACCTCTATACTGTTTTCCATTATGGCTGCACCAATTTACATTTCCACCAACAATGTACAAAGGGTGCTTCTTCTCCATATCTTTACCAATACTTGCTATCTTTTGTTGTTTTCATAATGGCCATTCTACTAGATGTAAGGTGATATCTCATTGTGGTTTTAACTTGCATTTCACTGATGATTAGTGATATTGAATGTATTTTCATATAATTGGCCATTTGTATGTTGTCTTTTGAGAAGTGTGTATTCAGATCCTTTGCCCATTTTTTAATTATTTGTTTTGTTTTTTTTTTTAAACGGAGTCTTGCTCTTGTTGCCCAAGCTAGAGTGCAGTGGCATGATCTGGGCTCACTGCAACCTCCGCCTCCTGGGTTCAAGCAGTTCTGGTGCCTCAGCCTCCTGAGTAGCTGGATTACAGGCATGAGCCACAATGCCTGGCTAACTTTCCTATTTGTAGTGGAGATGGAATTTCACCATGTTGGTCAGGCTGGTCTCGAACTCCTGACCTCAGATGTTCCACCTGCCTCAGCCCCACAAAGTGCTGGGATTATAGGCGTGAGCCACTGCGCCCAGCCAGTATCATGTATATTTAATTTTTTAATTTTTATTTTTTGAAGTAGAGTCTCCCTCTGACACTGAGGCTGGAGTGCAGTGGCGCAATCTCAGCTCGCTGCAACCTACACCTCCTGGGTTCAAGCAATTCTTCTGCCTCAGCCTCCCCAGTAGCTGGGATTACAGGCAAGCGCCACCATGCCTGGCTAATTTTTGTATTTTTATTTTTATTTTTTTGAGACAGAGTCTCACTCTGTTGCCCAGGCTGGAATGCAGTGGTGCAATCTCAGCTCACTGTAGCCTGCATCTCCTGGGTTCAAGTGCTTCTCCGGCCTCAGCCTCCCTAGGAGCTGGGATTACAGGCACCCGCCACCATGGCCAGCTAATTTTCCTATTTTTAGTAGAGACAGGGTTTCACCACGTTGGCCAGGCTGTCTCGAACTCCTGACCTTGAATGATCCACCCTCTTGGCCTCCCAAAGTGCTGGGATTACAGGTGTGAGCCACTGTGCCTGGCCAATTTTTGTGTTTTTAGTAGACTGGGTTTCGCCGTGTTGGACAGGCTGGTCTCGAACTCCTGACCTCAGGTGATCCACCTGCCTTGGCCTCCCAAAGTGCTAGGATGACAGGCTTGGGCCACTGTGCCCTGCCATATTATGTATATTTTTTAAAAATTTATGTAGGGTGACTATTCTAGGGGGTAAGAATTTTCATTAATGATGGGGTCATTTAAGTGGCAGTGGGAAATGTGTTTCTCTATAGTCCATACTTTAATGAAAAAGGATTGTTAGTGATATTAAGGCAAAGAGACTAAAAGGGCAGTACTTCTGTTTTTGCTTTTGAGGACTATAAAGGGCTCCATATGTTTTATTTTGGGAGATTTTTAGATGAGGAGGATATCGTCTCTGTCCAGAGGTTCAGTCCTGTAGAGAGGATGAGATAAGGTTGGTGGTGGTAACTCAGTAGCTTAATGAGAAGAAACTTGGCAGAGAAAACTAGCATTTAGGAGCAATGCCGTCTTTACTCTCTGCCCAATGCTACCTTATTTAACCTTACTTCATTTAAAAAATATATTGTTTTCCTCACTAGGCACAACACTTTCACTGGGCGATGGCTGACCAGGTTCCAAGCCATGTGGGATCCTAAACAAGAAGACTGTGTCATAGTTGGCAGCATGGCCCATCCACGACGGGTAGAAGTCTTCCATGAGACAGGAAAGAGGGTGCATTCGTTTGGTGGAGAATGCCTTGCCTCTGTGTGTTCCATCAATGCCATGCACCCAACTCGGTATATTTTGGCTGGAGGTAATTCCAGCGGGAAGATACATGTTTTTATGAATGAAAAAAGCTGCTGAGTTTTTGGTTTAGGAACAACAATATGTTCAAATTGACCACTGTCTAAGGAGCCTAGTAATTGGCGTGCCTTAGTGTGTTATTTGGTAATGTTACATTTAGCAAATATAACATTGTTTTATTAATAAGACTATAAGAAGAGTGTACTTTTAGTAAGGGAGAAGTCTTGGAGGATTGCTTCTGCGGGACAGGGAGGGAATTTGAGGGGAGGCTGAGGTGCCTTCAGGACTTTTTTTTTTTTTTTTTTGAGACGGAGTTTTGCTGTTGTTGCCCAGGCTGGAGTGCAATAGCGTAATCTTGGCTCACCACAACCTCCGCCTCCCAGGTTCAAGCGATTCTCCTGCCTCAGCCTCCTAAGTAGCTGGGATGATTACAGGCAACTGCCACCACACCTGGCTATTTTTTGTATTTTTAGTAGAGATGGGGTTTCGCCATGTTGGCCAGGCTGGTCTTGAACTCCTGACCTCAGGTGATCTACCTGCCTCGGCCTCCAAAAGTGCTGAAATTACAGGCGTGAGCCACTGTGCCTGGCCATCAGAACTTTTAATCAAGAGAGTATGTTGAGAAATTCTAACATTATAAATTACAAAGCTTTGACTATTAAAGTTTTTGTGATCTAATGATACAGTTTTGATTCTATAGTGATTTGTGGCTTATTTTATAGTTTGGAATGAATACTTATTTCTAGACTCACACACTAGAAGGGGACCCGGAAAGGTAATCTAACTCAGTGATTTTGAAACTTTATTTTTTTAACTGAGAACTTTTTTTGCCCCCTGCCTGTAGGTTAAGTCTTATGTGAAATGCCAAGATAATTGCTGAGCAGCTTTGGTTTACCCAGGGCGGGGTCTGGGTCTGTCTGTACTTTCCTTTCCCTTTCCTCTAGATGGCTCCTGAGACACAGGCAGGACTCCCAAGCACAGGGTTGGGATCTGCCCTGGTCCTGGCATTCCAGTATAAGAGTGCCTCAGACCTGTGTTTTTCAGACTGGATTTTTGCTCTTCTCATGAAATCAGTTGAATGACAATGACTGGTGTTGAAAAAAATGAAAAGGAAAGAATTTGTAAAGAACAGAAAATATATTTGAGTAAGTATTATTTGGTAAAACTTAGTTACATATGCATATATATTTGTAGGTATATATGTTTATGTATATTCTGATGTAAAAAAAAAATATATATATATTTTATTACTGTAGTACCATGGGTAATGGATAGAGAAGTTAAAGCTACTGCTTAGAATGAAGAAGGCCCCAGGCTTACCTGTCCCGATCTTTCAACTGTCCAAAGGAAATTCAATAGCCTGTTAAGTGAATACCTTCATTCTTACTCGTATTTGGGGGAAATATTATGAAATACTCACCACTTTTGGTATTTTATCAAAATGTTTTCTTTTCAGAAGTTACGGTAATTTCAATGTGTTTGTTGTTGGGAGGGGAGCTGCCAAATCAATTACTCATATTACTGTGTGACATCCATCCAACTTTTTTCATTATTCTTCATTGCCAAATACTGAAAGACTTGTAAATGGCTTTGGCAATATGTTTGAATTCTAAGAGGAAATATTTTCCCATAATTGTATATCAGAGAAATATAGTGATATACAATTTCCTTGAAAACCAATTTCTAAATAATTTTATTCTCTGTAATCTAAGTGTAAAAAGGTTTAGTTTTTTAATAGGTTTAGGTATTTATAAGCAATAGTTCTCTATTTTCTAGTTGATATAAATAGAGGAATTGACAAGTGAGATGGCAATGTTAATTTATAAAGGGAAAGAAAAGCTAGGTGAGGTTGAGTTATAATTAAACTGTTCAGGAAACATTGTAAAGGCTTTAGGCTCCCTTTTTCATTTCTATACCAATTAATCTCATGGGTTCTAGAGTGGTTAGTTCTATGGGAATTGTTTTTGTTTTTAAAGATGCTGAAAACTACTCTCAATCAAATTAGTACCATCATTTAAGCTTTGAATACTTGGCAGTAATTGCCTGGCCTCTTCAATAGATGTTAGCAAATTCTTGATGTTTCTCACTTTTGTGGTTTCTTTTGCCATTGTAGCTTCATAAACAGTGCTATTTATATTCAATTACACTTAATAGAGTTATATCTTCAGGCAATGAGGAAGGAAGGAGAATGAGTAGGGACTTTTTTTTTTTTTATTGGTGATAAATTTTTTAATGGAGTAATTGTTTAAATCTAGACAGCACATAAAAGAAAATTGTCTCCTTTGGGACATTCTTACACTGTAATCTGTAGTGAAAGGTACTTCTCCCACAGACTTGCCTACAGCTGTGTGGCTTCTATAATTATGTGTGTATTATGATTGCCTCCTTCGGGATAAGCCTTTTCTGTAAGTTTGGCCTTTATGATATCTCTTAAGCTCTGAATTCCGCTTGAGTTGTTTTTTTTTTTTTTTTTTTTTTTTTTTTTTTAAGATACTCAGCCTTTTATTATGTAACTTTTAAGGAAGGAGCAGACAATTCTTATTTTTGGTTGTCAGAGACTTGGTCAGACTAGGAGAGACCACAAATGATTAGGAATTAATAGAATCTGAGTTGTTTAAGTCCTATTTTAGTATTCTGGTCTTTGAGCTTCCTTTCCACCAAGAAGATTTTGCAAGGGGAGTTCTCCAGGAAAACAGGGAGCCTTAGGGCTATGGATACAAGGATTTAAATCCTTTCAGCCAATGTACAGTACATGGGGTAGAGTGGGGGAGAAGACACACATGCCGTCTGAATCAAACTGAGAAGAGGAAATATCTGCCCTCTAACTTCATATTCCAAAAACTTCGATGCCCTTTTGGGCGGTCCTTTCTGACTTAGTACATTTCCCCCTGCTTTTTAGTAGGGTGTTGATGGCTAGAAATACCAAGACAGCAGATTGTATTTTGACTCATTTGGCTGTAAATATTTGGATTTTCAAATGAAAAGGTAGAATTTATGAGGAAGATAACATTTAGTACAATTACACAGAGCTGAAGAATAAAACATTTTATGATACATTTTCCCCACAATGGAAACTGGGCAAGAGGAAATTTATTAAAAGTGTGCTTTGCTTGTTTTACTCCATTCCATCAGCAGGTCATAGGGGTCTGAAGAGGAAGCCTGTTCATGAGCTAAAACCAAAAGTGTGTTCAGGTGCAGAGGAGCTAGATTGTGCTAGAGGAACCCAAAGTAGAGGGAGTGGGGACTAGAGTCCTACCGGGGTGTGTGCACAGGCAGTTCTTGATAAGCTGTCAGCAGAAGGGAGGCTGCTGTGAATCGGCAGAGCCATGGGAAGCCACCCAGGTCCAGTGTTTCTTGTGCTTTTTACTCTTTGGATCACTTCAAGCAAAATCTTATGTCATAAAAACATACAAAAAATTCCGCTGGGGATAGGGTGCTGGATAGCATTTTATAGGTAGTGGGTACCTCTGAAATTTGGAGGTAACATAGCCTGATTGGTGTTTGATCTGGCAACAGAAATGGGAGAGTGGAGGGCAGGCAGAATTGAGAAGACAAAGATTAGGTAAGAAGCTAGCACAGTGGACCAAGCCCCCATTGTTACCTCTTATCCTCATGGAATTTAGAAGACCATTTCCAATTCTGTAGCCACAGAGTGATGGTTACATAATCAGATGAGATAATGCTATAGGGATATATTTTGTAAATATGTGGTGGTGGTATCATTGTATCATTGTAGTTCCTTCTTAGAAAGTATTTTCTGTGCTCCCACTTACTCCAGGCTTGAGTAAGAACACCAGACCAGAAGCTGGACCATCTGGGTTCTAGTTTGGACTGTACCACTATGTAATCTTGGGAAAATCACTTAGCCTTCTTGGTTTTCCTCACCAGAAAAATGTCCAATTCACTTTAAAATTATTACATTTATAGCTTCTCAGTTTTTTTTTTTTTTTTTTTTTTTTTTTTTTGAGATGGAGTCTTGCTCTGTCACCCAGGCTGGAGTATAGTGGTGTGATCTCAGCTCACTGCAACCTCTGCCTCCCAGGTTCAAGCAATTCTCCTGCCTCAGCCTCCTGAGTAGCTGGGATTACAGGCGCCCGCCACCACACTCAGCTAATTTTTGTATTTTTAGTGGAGACGGGGATTTCACCATGTTGGTCAGGCTGGTCTTGAACTCCTGACCTCGTGATCCTCCCGACTTGGCCTCCCAAAGTGCTGGGATTACAGGCGTGAGCCACTGCGCCTGGCCACTTCTCAGTTTCTAACAGTATTTATTTGGGGGTAAGGACAAGGATAATAGGTGGATACAAGCAAAATAATTATGTTATATGATCCAAGTGAATAGTAGTCAGCTGTGTAAATCCCACCGGTATCCTTTTATCTGTTAGTAACTTTAAGGGAGGAAAAGTAAGACAGGCTATTATTAAAGAAAGAGCCCACTCTTCTATGATATTTAAATATTTATTTAAGTTTAAAAATAATCTTCATGGCACCAATGATTTTATGCTAACTACATACTGCATATGTAGAAAAAAAGTACATTGCTTTGAAGGAAAATGTAACTTAAGAGTTTTTGGCACACGGAAGGTTAACAACTATATATTTTTAAATGAATCTAAGAAATTCACATTTGCAGGTAGTTCACCCTCTGCTGCTTAAAGATGCAGTATGCTATTCTTTAGTAAGAGTTTTATTTCCTGATAGATGAAGCTATGAAAACCATTGCTTTTTTTACAATGAGATAAAATAATTTTGAGAGAAAATGAGAGACATGTTAGAACACAGTATAACCAGGTTAAAAACTTGAACAATTTTTAATGTGGAGATACACCGAAAAAGACTAGTCACCAATCAAAGGAGGTTTATTATTCAAGCACTATTTGAAAAGCAAACTGAAGGAAACTTTTCTATCCATATTTTCTGGGATGAGCCCTGGAAAAAAACAACCCTAAATTTTGTTTAGAGAGCAAAATTTAGCTGTTAGAAATGGCATAGACTACTGTACTGTTAGAACTCTAGACACAAGGAACATAATAGGATATGGAATACTGCATCTGTCTCTAATGTGAATATGAAAGGTCAGAGTTGAGGCTATCACTCACTGCATAGAAACACCAGATTCTACAAACTGAGGTAGGAGCACTACACTAAAAGTTAATCTTCTATGTTGCATAAGACAGTAGATATCCAGGTGGACACCAGCCCCCTGTCTCCTGACAGCCTTTTCATCTCTGGGTCTACTTTTCCCGTTAGTCCTGTGCTAAATAAAGCCTTTGCTATGTAGATGACAAGTGGCAGTGGCTAGTTGATTTTAACTGACCCCTAATCTCTACTAGGATCTCCTTCGGTTTGTATTGTCACTCGTTAAATAGATGTTTATAATTCTGCTAAATTGTTGCTGGTATGAAAATGGTCAGAGAAGCCCTCTTTCCTTCTTAGATTCCAGCTGTGTTTTAGCATTACAGTATTTGATCTTGCCCATTTGGCATCAGACATCTCTTTGCTGGTTAGTTGTTCAAGCACCCTTTAAACAAGCAACCCTGGTGCCTCCACTGGGAAGAGGTCCCAGATCTTTGATACATGTCAGGCATGGAAACAGCTGACTGACCCTCTTCTGCTAACATACTGGTAAGGATCAGTTTTATTGTCTGGAGCAGGATTGGCATATTATGGCCTGTAGGCCAAATTCAGTTCACTGTTTTCATAAAGTTTTATTGGAACACAGCCATGTTCCTTCATTTACAAATTATCTATGGTTGTTTTTGTGCTGTGATGGCAGAATTGAGCAGTTGTGACAGAGTATGGCGTGCTAAACCAAAATATTTACTGTGTAGCACTTTACATAAGTTTATTGACCTCTGGTCTAGATGAAAGGATGTCTTTAAAATTATGCAGATCTCTCCCTAAGAACCCCAATTATTCCACAGTTGTCATATTCTAAACATGGACCTGGTTCTACCATCTCAGGGGACAAAACAGGGGAGGTCAAGTCTACAAGTGACGCGTTCTGTTCTGCATTTGGGGCTGTCCAATTAGGGTATCAGCAGCTGTTCTACTTTTGTGTGGGTCCAGGAATGTGTCCATTGACCATCGTTAAATAAGCCCTCAAGCCCCAGATGACTTAGAAATCTCTCCCTGAGATGAAAACAGGATCTTGTGTGTGATTGGTTTTAGAGTTGAAGAGCTTGGGCCTAGGATCCCACACTCGCCCTTCATATGCCTGTGCTTCTGCGTGCTTCCAGGACTTCCCTCTGTAAGGATGGTGATGCTTTCCTAGAACTTATGCAGAGGATGACCCTAGGGGGCAGCATTTCTACATCTAAGTGTTGGTCTCTGCCACGGTCACATTCTGTGTTTTGTAGGCATCTCTTAGAAATCCTATTTTAAAAGATTCTTTTCCTGGTCCCTTCTAAGGCTGTTGATCTTGGAATTCTATTTTCTGAAGCTTTTCATTCTCGGGATCAGTTTCTTTCTTGCATCGTTTAGTTCATCAGGCTCTATTTTCTTAATCCATAAAGTAAAAAGAAAATATGAATTGTTAAGAAAATAACATTTCGTTGTTAAAATATAAATTGAAATAGTCTTTGGGTCAGGGGGGTGTATATAAAATAAGCACTGCTCTCCAAATCTCAACAGTCTCTCAGGTAACTGCTTTCTCTTAACCACACTTTGTCCAACATTTCTGACGGAACTATCTCTGGTACCACTGAATTCGTTTAACGCCCCTGGAGCACTATAAAAGTCTTGAGGTTCTTCAGAAAAAAAAATCATGTTAAGTCTAGTTTCATTATACAAAACTATGGTGATGCCCACTAGGCTCTAGACTAAGGGGACAGACTTACCCCACCCCTGCTGCTGCTGCTGCTGTAGCGGTGGTCCCTTCAGATGCCCACTCTGCTCAGATTTGAAAAAACAAAAGGAAAAGAAAATCCAACTCAGACCATCATAAGAAGCAACTTTCCATTTAATCATTCTACATGGATGTTTACTTTTTTAAAAGTTCTGGCTGGCAAAAAAAAAACAAAAAAAAAAACAAAAAAAACAGTCCCCATTGTCCATATCCCTGGCCTGCCCTGCTGAGGCTGCAGTGATGAGTCTACTGGAACCCAGTGGCACCAGCAGGAAAAGCTCCTGCAGAATACAGAGGACAGCAGCTCTCTAGTCTTCAACTAGTGTCCCCTCTGCTAGGTGACACTACTGCAATAATCAGTAATAGTAAAATAAATTATTTTTGATACTTCAAAATAATACACATCTATGAAAAATCAAAATTCAAACCCAAAAATTATCCTGCAAATTGGAAAGATGAGAAACAGAGTCGCTGAGCCTTTCTTGAAATAACTTCTGAAGAAAATGAGTTTTCCCAGTTTGTTTAGACAGGGCGTGAGCCTATCCCTTTCTTCCTCTGGGAAACACCCTCCTAGGCTGCAGTGGACTTTGAGTCATGAGAGGAGGACTTGGTATATGTGCCGATGGTTCCGCGATGGGTCCCATTGCTGGGAATGGGTAGCCGGGCTCCTTGGTCCACCTGGCTAGTTTTTGGGAGGAGTCATGCCTTCTCAGGTGTCAATGAGCAGGCTCACCACTGAGCGGATTTTGCAGGCAAACCATCGCCTGAGGGGACAAAAGTATTGATAGTGGAATTGTTCAAATTCGGGGGTCTGGCGGATATCGCGGAAAAAGGCAATGTCAAGGTCAGACTCAGTAAGGATGATCAGGAGGAGGAGCAAAACAAAGAGGAGTCCCATGGTCACAAGGAGCAAACGGAGGACACTTAGAACAAACTTATTCACCTGTTCCTCCTCGGGCCCGCTGTGCCCCTGACACAGGGCCCTCAGCTCTTCCCCAAGGGCCTCCACCTCTGTAGCAGTTGGGGTGCTGGCTTCAGATTCCTTCTCCTCCTCGATGCTGCAGGTGGCTCCATTGATCTGCCGGGAAAGCAACATCAGCTCCAGGCTGTGCTCAGCCACAGGGGTGGGCAGCACGCTGTCTGCAGGGCTGTAGGCCTCGTCTGCAATCACAGCTACGCGCTCATTGCTATCTGTCCGGCTGCTTCTCACGTGAGGCAGGAAGGTGTCCCCATGGGAAGTGGAACGCACTGGCGTGGAATGGGCACTGTCCCGTAGGGACTCTAGGCCTAGAAAGGCAAAAGGAACATGAGTAGGCTGTGTCCCAGTGCACCCCCTGCTTTCCAGTAGCACCCATTGTGTTTTATAGGGTACCATTCTGCACACCCACATGACCAGCAGCAGTAGCCACTGCACTCTATTTTGATATATCGAGAAGACGACAGGCCGGGCGTGGTGGCTTACACCTGTAATCTCAGCACTTTGGGAGGCCGAGCTGGGTGGATCGCTTGAGGTCAGGAGTTCCAGACCAGGCTGGCCAACGTGGTGAAACCCCATCTCAACTAAAAATACAGAAATTAGCTGGACCTGGTGGCACATGCCTGTAATCCCAGCTACTTGGGGGGCTGAGGCAGGAGAATCGCTTGAACCCGGGAGGCAGAAGTTGCAGTGAGCTGAGATTGCACCATTACAGTCCGTCCTCGGCAACAGAGTGAGTGAGAGAGATTCCATCTTTAAAAAAAAAAAAAAAAAAGGCTGGGTGCGGTGGCTCACGCCTGTAATCCCAGCACTTTGGGAGGCCAAGGTGGGCGGATCACGAGGTAAGGAGTTCGAGACCAGCCTGGCCAACACGGTGAAACCCTGTCTGTACTAAAAATACAAAAATTAGCCGGGTGTGGTAGCGGGTGCCTGTAATCCCAGCTACTCGGGAGGCTGAGGCAGGAGAACTGCTTGAACTTGGGAGGCGGAGGTTGCAGTGAGCAGAGATCGCGCCACTGTACTCCAGCCTGGGTGACAGAGCAAGACTCTGCCTCGGGGCGAGGAGGAATCCAGGTGTGGTACTGCATGCCTGTTGTCCCAGCTACTTTGTAGGAGGGCGGATTGCTTGAGCCTGGGAGGTCAAAGCTGCAGTAAACCAAGATCACACCACTGCATTCCAGCCTGAGCAACAGAGCAAGACTGTCTCAAAAAATATATATATAGATATATGTGTGTGTGTGTGTATGAAACAAGCCACAGAAATCACAGTGGCCATTTTAGAAGAGTTTTTCTTTGCTTTTTGCTTATGGTTTTGGCCTAATTTGTGTGTGTTTTGAGATGGAGTCTTACTCTGTCGCCCAGGTTGGAATGCAGTGGTGCAATCTCAGCTCACTACAACCTCTGCCTCCGGGGTTCCAGCGATTCTTGTGTCTCAGCCTTCTGAGTAGCTGGGAATACAGGTGTCTGCCACCACACCCGGCTAATTTTTTTGAGTGGAGACGGGGTTTTGCCATTTTGGCCAGGCTAGTCTAGAACTCCTGGCCTCCCAAAGTGCTGGGATTATAGGCGTGAGCCACAGCACCCAGCCCCTAATTTGTTAAAGATTCTGCCTTTCTTGCCTTTGGTGTCCTGGGCCTGTTTTTTTGTTTTGTTTTTCAGTCTTTCATATGATTTTATTTTCTTCCTTCAACCATAATAATATGATATCCAAATTTTGTCTTAACCAGTGGGTCTGTAAACACAGGCTTATCCATCCCACTTATAGGCAAGGCAAATGCTGCTTCTTGAAATGGTCCCACCATGGACCCTCTGGTCATCCAACCCAAGTCGCCCCCTTGCCTGGCTTTATCTTCACTATACTGTGCGGCCACTTCATTGAATCTCATCCCAGACCAACTTTTCCATGGATTCCATGATTTTGCCGTGTTTTTCACATAGAGTGTGTCTGACCTTTACTGCATTGCCACCACCTTTGGGACCTTGAGCCTTCTTGTCAGCACTATCACTCCCAGAGGCTGCTCCCCCTTTCCCCGCTTTTCCAGAACCACTTTTCCCTTTGGGCAGCATCTTAGAAGCTTGTTGTTGAACTCTGAACTCTGGGCCTGGTTTTTACCCCAGTTTGAAAGAATCTGAATTCCAAACTACCCCTGATGCAGAGCTGGGACCACGGTTTGAGTCTCAAGTCTGCCTGTTGGGTGGAGGGCTTTGAGAGGCAGGAATGTGCCAGATGCGATGGCTCCCATCTGTAATCCCAGCACTTTGGGAGGCCAAGGCAGGTGGATCACTTGAGCCAAAGGGCTCAAGACCAGGCTGGGCAACATAGCGAGACACTGTAACTATAAAATTTTTAATAAAAGAGAGGTAGGAATGGGGAGAAGGAGAATATGTCTTGCCTAACTAGGTTTCATCAAATACTGAGTATCCTTGTAAAAACCCAGCATACAGCATCTTGAGCTCATAAGGTCAATATTTTTGGATTTCTGCAGCTGCTCTTAGTCTCTTCAGCCTCCGTTCTAGCTGTTCTGACCTTATGGAATGAATGGGGTAGAAACTCTGTCTGCTCTTCTTGAGGGGGCATGGGAGTAGTCCCTGGCTAGCTCCCTCTCTTCCCCTGAGAAGGAGCTGGGTCTAGAATAGGCTGAAAAGCTCCCCTATCTTTAGACACTTCAGAGCACAAAACAGTTTGAGAAGATCTTGTTGGGTTGGTGGGGGGTAGGGGGGTGGATTTCTCTTACATTTGGTAGGAAAAAGGGGTATTCTATCCCCTAAAACTACCATTATCTCTTTCCAAGGTTCTCACAGGACTCAAGCCCTGGCAGGGAAAACAGGAGCTGGTTACACCCTCAACTGAACAGTAGCCACCCAGGCCAGAGGCTTTGGGCATATAGTGAGCGAGCGTGGCCCACATCACAGTGCTCCCAAGGAAATGGCTTCTTGTTTTAGGCTCAACGTCTGCATTTTCCACTCCTGGCCATCTTGGTGATGCTGGTGTGGTTCTCTCTGCCTTTGTGACCTATGACAAGAAAAGCCAGTCCCCTTCTGTTGCCCTGAAATAGTCCCTGACAATCCCAGACTGAACCAGATTCCCAGCTCAGTAAAGGTTTTACCTAAGTCAGGTTGATTAGGGAGTTTTTTGGTTCAGGGCTAGCTCCAGAAGCCCAAAGAGTCTCCCTTTTCCCCTTCTACCAGGACATGAAGCAGTCCAAAGGTCTCTCTTAAAAAGGTGTTAGTAACCTTTCAGAAGCAGTGTGTCCCATCTTCCTTGGCTCCCTCATGGCTTGGCCATTTGCACCCAGGCAGCCTGCCTGACCTGCCTGGTGGAGCCTATCTTGGCACAGGCACAGGCACAAGGATTCTCCAGAGGCATGAGCCCTGGAATCTGGGTTATGAATGAGTAGGACAATTGGAGAGAGGGTGGGGGCAAAGGCAGGGCACCTGCCATCTAGTTATGCTCCCCATTGCCTCACGGCTCATACATTTGCCACAGCTCTCAATCTCTGCTTTCAGAAGCTCCTCATAGTCTTAGCTGTATTTTTTGTCCCTGTGCTAAAATCTTACATTTGTATAATGCTTTCAACTTTTTAAAGCACTTTCATTTTATCTTTCAGTAACTCCACAAGGTAGTGAGGGAAAGAGGTTGTCTGAAGTCATGTGGTTGGTGGTTAATGGCAAAACCAAGGAAAGAATCTAAGCCGCTTTCTAGTTCATGATCCTGCTGATCATATCTATTAAGTCCTCACGTTGTCAACAGGTTCCTGGAAACCATGACTTTAAGCCAAATGATGTTACAGCAGGTCCTCCGATGTTTTCTTCAGCATCATTTTGTTATAATTTTTTAAAAGTTTTTTAGTTTTTTGAGACAGTCTTACTCCATTGCCTAGACTGGAGTGCAGTGGTGCAATCACAGCTCACTGCAGCCTCGACCTCCCAGGCTCAGGTGAACCTCGTACCTCAGCCTCCTGAGTAGCTGGGACTACAGGCATGTGCCACCACGCCTAGCTAATTTTTGTATTTTTTGTAGAGACAGGTTTTTGTGCTGGGATTACAGATGTGAGCCATCACGCCCAGCCCCATTTTGTTATGTTGATGAGAAAAAAAAAATTAATTGTACATCATTTTGCTTAAAGTTGCAGTTTCTAAGACCCTGTCAAGTGATGACTTAACTGTAGTCAGATTCCATGGAATGGAACCATGGGCCAGGATGGATTAAATCAACAGCCAGCATCTACCTTAGATTTAGGTCTTAATTGCCTGAGAAACTGTTTTGAAATAACCTGAAATTAAGAGCCTCTCCCCCTTGTTCTAGAGCTCTTGCTGTTCCTCTGACCTCTTACCCAGTATTCCTCCCTGATGTCCCCATTTGCACATGCAGCTTGAGGAATATGTACCTTGGAACAGGTTATGGGTCACTGATAAAGCAGAAACCTTAAGGCCCTGGTTGCAGCATATTGCTTGCTTGGCTCCTTTCCCAGGCAGTCCTCTGCCCCCCTTTTCCTGGAACCTCAGCCCCATTGCACAGGGCACCTGCCACCCTTTCAAAGGCCTGCCCCTTCATGAGGACAGCTCTGACTGCAAGATCTTTCAAAGTATGAAAAGCTTAGCTTAATCTACGATTACACCCCTCAGCTTGTGGGGAAGGAGAGAGGCAGATGCTGTGACATCAGAAGAGAAAAAGTCGGAGGACCACCTGGAGCCACATCATACTGGGAGCTGTTGGTGCTCTCAGTAAACAAGATAATGGATAGATAGGCATTTCTTTTTTTTTTTTTTTTTTTTTTTTTTTTGAGATGGAATCTCACTCCATTGCCTAGGCTGGAGTGCAATGGTGCAATCTCGGCTCACTGCAGCCTCCGCCCCCCGGGTTCAAGTGATTCTCCCACCTCAGCCCCGCGAGTAGCTGGGATTACAGGCACCCGCCACCATGTCTGGCTTATTTTTGTATTTTTAGTAGAGGTGGGGTTTCGCCATGTTGGCCAGGCTGGTCTGATCTCCTGACCTCAAGTGATCTGCCCACCTCAGCCTCCCAAAGTGCTGGGATTACAGGCATGAGCCACCACATCCAATTAGATATGCATTTCTCATAGAATGCCTGACAAATACAGTTGCTCAGTAAATATCAGTCGGTCTCCTCCCTCAATAGAAGATATCACCTGTAAGGTGACCCTCCCACATCAGGTTAGTCCTATATTAGAAACTGTTTTCACTGCTGTAAAAGCCACCACCTGTCCTGCCATTTCATGGAACCTGTTATTTTGGGATAGATGGGATGGGTGCCGTGGGACGGATCTGTGCTAAGTGGCACAGCAAAACAGGAGTCTTTTTTACCTTGAAAGTGCTCCAGCTGATTCCCTTGCCCGGGGGTCACAGCAGTCAGGACCCTACCCTGGAGCCGGGGCCCCATCCTCAGGATGCGCACACTTAGGGGCCGAAAGCAGTGATTAGTCAGCCGGAGCTGGACCGGGACTCTGGTGTGAATCTTAATCAGACTCTTCCCCATGGTGGCCAGGAAGGCAAATACTTCTTCAGTGGAAACCAGCTGATCTCTTCAGAGAAACCAGCCAGACAGGGAAAGATACAGAGAGGCAAAGATGGAAAGCTAACTAGGAACAAAGGATTTCTGCAGATCCCACATCATAGCAGCCCCTTAGCAGTGCCTCGCGTGTTGCAGGGAGAAGGTCACCTCCCCAAGCTTCACATCAGGCTGAACTGCAGGGAAGGAGCAGCTCTGAGAGGCCACCGTTATCAGGGGACTGGATTTAGTCAGAAGCACTTGGAGCCATAAAAAGTAATGCTTCCTTGGCCTGCAGCTCTTTCCCTGAGGCCTGGATAAGGGCTCCAACCTCTCAGAGGGCAAGGGACAGAGGGGGCAGAGAACAATCCCAGAGGGTAAGGGGAATCAAGACTGTCTCAGAAAATCCAGGATGTAAAGTTACAACGCCATTGGCCTTTATCCGGGCCATATATAGTCCAAGCCTGCCCCGGTGCCAGCCAAGTTGCATGGTCAGCCTAGCTTTGGGGCTGGGTGGCTCTGAAGTGGGAGGAGGTGGTCTCTGTGATACTAAATGGGCCTAATGGACTATAGAAAAGACAGTCTTTGGTGGAGCATGAACCAATTTCAAATGCCCCTAAATTCCTTGGGGTTTTTGTTGGTTGTGCCCTTCTGAGGCCCTCATCGCATCTCTCGCAGCCCCTCTCTCTCTGGTTGGGGTAGGCAGTTAGGGTCAGCCGTGCCTGTCAGGACCTTTAAAGGCAAGCCCTCCTCTTGAAAGATGTTGCACCTGAATTCTTCCCTCCTGGAAACTAATCCATTCTTTACTTCCACAGGCTTGGTAGCCCCTGTACTGATAAAGCCATTTAATTGCTACAGTCTTTTATTTCTACATCCAAACCTGATGTCCATCTCTCTCTCCTCACCCTGAGCCTGTGAGGTTCATTTGGGCCAGGTCAGTTTTACCTGCCCTGTCCTGCATCTAATGGGTCCTGGGCTGGGGGCCATGACCAGGGCCACAGGCTGTGTTTGTCCACTTGCAGCCTTGGGCACAGGGTGTGAGAAACACCTGGAAGTCTGCTGAGCTATAACCTACCAAGTGTGCCATTCCATGAGGCTGGTTTTGAGGAAGTGCCCTGGCCCTAGGGGCCCTATACTCCTCAGCAGCCGCTCCCCACTGTACCTCTCTTTGCATTTGGCAGCAAGGGGGAATAGTTTGGACAAGGAACCTGCTGCTGCAACGGGAGGAGGAGGCTGGAGGTAAAGCCAGAGCTGAATGGGGACCTGAGTCAGCCTCAGCATGTCTCAGGATCACAAGGAATGTTTTCCCCCGCCTCAGAGTTGTTCTACTAACCCTACTTGGCAGCAACTCTCAGTGAGTTTTGTCTCCACCCAGAGAGCCTCAGCCCTCCCTCTTTTGGGAATGCTGGTTTCCTGGACATTCTTCCCTGTTCTGGGAAGTAGGCATGCACAAGGCTCCTCTCCTGTTTTACATCCTGCATGGTGCTAGCTTCCCTAGGGTGAGCCTTTTGTTTGGGAGGACAGCTGTCCTAGCTCTCTGTGGAAGATGGAGATGGACCCTCTAGCTTCAGCCTCAGAGGGATGGAAAGAAAGGCCACAGAGGGGAGAAAGTTATGTTTCCTCAGAGAAGTTCGTTCTACTTCCTGAGATGTACACCCCAAAAGAGGGACAGTGAGAGCCAAGCTCAGTTCTCTGGGTCAGCCTAAGATGGGAGGAAACACCAGGAGGCTGTGTCTCATGATGGTCATATAGCCATAATTCCATTCTTTGCATAACAATTCTACTTGGTAGTCCACAGGCACTCTCCCACACCCAGCTCTGTTCTGCACTGGGGGAACTAGGCTCAGAGATAAAACAACCTGTTCCAGAAAGTACATGACAGAGCTCCTAGTCTGACCTTGGCTTCCTGATCAGAACTCCGCACTGTGCTTGCTGCCGGCCTGTAAACGCTTTAGTCTCTTTAAAGTACTTCTGCACATATTAGCTTCCTTGCAACCAATGGGGTGGGCAAGGAAGATGTCCCTATTTTACAAATGAAGCAATGAAGATACTCAAGTAACTTGATGGTGTTTGTCTAGCCAGGGTTCTCAACCTCTAGACCATAGGGAGTTACATACCAGACTTTGGTAACATGGAATCTCACACTCACAGTGACACATCCTAAAATCCTAAACACAAATTAGATCTCAGGGAAACAGCAGAGTGATATCCTTCCTAACCTGAGCAATTCATTTTCATTCCCAAGCAGCATTCTTTCTTACAGAAAGGACAAAGGGCTGTCCCTGCCAGCTTCCACACCATTAATCCCAGGAGAGAGACAGGTATGAACCAATTCTGCTGTCTCCTGCTGTGTGAGATCTTCTGAGATCCTAAAAAAACACCATCTTCGGGAATGAAAGCACTCAACTTTACACCTGTATCCAGCCTGCGGGTGACCTGGGCCAGTGACAACAGCTAGAGGGCAGTATTCCAAGAGCGCCTCCTAACAGCATTAACTACCCCGAGAATAGATTGTTGGCCTCAGCTATTGGGGTATCTAGTTCAGTGGAGATACATAGAATTTCTCTCTCTTCCCACCTCGGCCTGCTCCAAAGGAGGGGAGTCTGGAGGGAGATGGGTCATATTGAATTTCCTGAGACAGTGGTAAGATATGCAGATAGCAACAGTACAAACTGCTTTTTTTTTTTTTTTTTTGAGACGGAGTCTTACTCTGTTGCCCAGGCTGGAGTGCAGTGGCACGATCTCAGCTCACTGCAACCTCCGCCTCCTGGGTTCAAGCGATCCTCTTGCCTCAACCTCCCAAGTAGCTGGGATTACAGGCGTGCATCACCACACCTGGCTAATTTTTGTATTTTTAGTAGAGATGGGGTTTCACCATGTTGGCCAGGCTAGTCTCAAACTACTGACCTCAGGTGATCCACCCACCTCAGCCTCCCAGAGTGCTGGATTACAGGCGTGAGCCACTGTGCCCAGCCAACAAGACAGATTTCTATAGCCGAAGCAAAACATGGTGGCAGCTACTAGAAATGCTTCAGAACCAAGAATTTTCACTTCTTAGTTAACAGTCTCAGCCATCCTCATAATTTAAGCTGGGGAGATTGGTCAGATTTAGCAAACAAGTGAAACCCTCTTTTTTTTCTTGAGACGGAGTCTCTGTCACCCAGGCTGGAGTGCAGTGGTGCAATCTGGGCTCACTGCAGCCTCCACCTCTGCCTTCCGAGTTCAAGCAATTCTCCCACCTCAGCCTCCCTAGTAGCTGGGATTACAGGCTCCCACCACCATGCCCTGCTAATTTTTTGTATTTTTAGTAGAGAAGGGGTTTCACCATGTTGGCCAGGCTGCTCTCAAACTCCTGACCTGAAGTGAGCCTCCCAAAGTGCTGGGATTACAGGCGTGAGCCACTGCGCCAGCCCCTTTTTTTAAAAAATTCTTTTTTTTTTGGATAGTCTCCTTTACCGGAGACTATCCAAAGACTATCCAAAGACACTGGAGAGCAGTGGCGTGAACTCAGCTTACTGCAACCTCTGCATCCAAGGCTCAAGCGAGTCTCCTACCTCAGCCCCCCAAGTAGCTGGGATTACAGTCATGTGCCACCACGCCCAGCTAGTTTTTGTATTTTTAGTAGAGACAGGGTTTCACCATTTTGGCCGGGCTTGTCTTGAACTCCTGACCTCAAGTGATCCACCTATCTAGGCCTCCCGAAGTATTGAGATTACAGGCGTGAGCCACCGTGCCGGGTGTGAAAAGCCTCTTGATGGAAAGCAATTTCAGAACTGCATGGAACCTATAGATCCCACATATGCAAGTCCCCCAAAGGGCTAACCCAGCACCCTAAAATCCACAACCCCCCTGCCTAGATACCCACACCCCTTCACCCTGTACCTAACTAGTATTCCCATCCACTGGATACAACCTCCTACTTGCCACTGGAGGCCCTTTTCCCCAAGATACATGCTGCTGTCACTAATGCAAATTAGCTTCTTTTCAAGGTCCCAGATCACAACTTGGAGGACCCCAGTGGTCACCTCAAGAAGCTCATGCTCACCTTCCATGATGGAGATGTGAACAGCTCTTCTGCGGGTCCTGGGGACGCTGCTCAGCCTTGGGCCATGGGTTATGGAGGGACAGCTCCGGCTGGGAACCATCCCTGCTCTGAGGTTAAAGAAAAAGAACCTTGTTAATTCAGTGCATGGACACATTTGGTAGGCACTTAAGAATTGAGTACTGGCTACTAGAATTGCCTGGCTGCATTAAGTTTTGGTCTCCCTCTCTTTTAAAATCTTTAATACCTTCTCTTTGCCTTTGGTCCTGGATTCCAGTCAGAGATAGTGCTTCAAACTCCTCCACCTCCTTGTAACCCTAGACCCATCTGAACCTTTTTTTTAGTGGCAGCAGTGCCACTGGTCTCAGGGGTGGGGGCAAGACTGTCAGAGAGTAGAGCCCCAGGATGAGCAGTACTCCTGAAAATATGCCTGGACCAATACTGGCAGCCTCCCCTGACTTCCAATAGAGGCTGCTGATGACGGGGCTCCATGTGAAGGAGCAGGCAGTAATGCTCCCCTTCCCAGAGGCAAAGGCTGGTTGGCAAATCCTACCCTTCTTGGTCAGTCATATTCTTTCTGAATCTTAGATTCTAGGAGATAGGCTTCTGGAAACACAATTTGTGGATCTACATGAAGCATGGATCCTGAAATTATTTTAGAGCCAGTGTGGCAGGGCTGTGGGACTATCCTTGGCTTCATATGATCGACTGGTTCCAGAACCACTGAAATTGTGTGACACATCTATGATCAATGTCAAGACTTTGGAGGGCAGAAGAGAATTGCCAAGTGAAGTGGCACCTGGATCTGATGTATTATCTGCAGTAGCCCTTCCTCCCTCCCCAGCTCTCTTATTAAGGGTCAAAGACTTCTCCCCATCCCTTCTGAGAAGTTTCTTCAGCCTTCTGCTCCATTTTGGACTTTTTGGTAGCCACTGGAGCCAGGGGCTTCACAGTACTCAAACTGCTGGATTGAGATTCTGGGATCTGAGCTAGAACTGTTTTGGGGGGAAGCCCCTGGCAGCCTACCTGTGTATTTCCGGTGGCTCCCGTTTGATCTTAGCACTTGACTCCATGACTTCCTTTGCAACTCGGCCACTGTAAGTAGCATAATAAAAACAAGCAGCAAGAAATGAGACTGTGTTCTAGGACAGCTCCTCTCCAAGATCTCAGGTGCTTTCCCTGAATCAGGAAATGGCATCTGTGGCCCACCCTTTCCCCGATGTTTTGGTCACGGAGAAAGGCTTGCTTGGTGGGGTAGAGAGTTCTGAAGTGTCATGACAGCCTATCTGAGAGAACTCTCCATCTCTAGAGTCTTTAGGGTCTTCCATTCTCATTTAGGAATAATTCCTCATTTTCCAGCATGTTCCAATTACATCACAAACACATAAGAACAAACTTTAGACAGTGAGACATGAAAAGAATCACTGTTATAGTTCTTATTTTGCTGCTATTGTAAGGGAAAGAGAAGATACACATCTATTTTTCATTTTCTTGGAGACAGGGTCTTGCTCTGTATCCTGGGCTGGAGTGCAGTGGTGCAGTCATGGCTCACTGCAGCCTCGACCTCCTGAGCTCAAGCAATTCTCCCACCTCAGCCTCCCAAGTAGCTGGGACTACAGGTGTGCGCCACCACACCTAGCTAATTTTTTTTGTATTTTTAGTAGAGATGGGGTTTCATCATGTTGCCCAGGCTGGTTTCAAACTCCTGGCCTCAAGTGATCCACCTGCCTCAGCCTCCCAGAGTGCTGGGATTATAGGCATGAGCCACTATGGCCGGCCAATATACATTTAAAACCCTACAGACAAATTGCTGTAGGGAAAGAAGGAAATAGTAAAAGGGTCATAAGACGGGAGAATTAGATGGAGACCTCAGACTTTCCTGAGTCCTCCCCGGTTTCTCCGTTCTAAAGGATAAGGACCACTGACTGTTCTCCAGAGAAGGGTCTGAAAATAGATCCATAATGGTTACTTACTGTCACTATTTACCTGTATCGGAACCGGCTCCCTTTAAAGAATAAATTGCTGCTGGACACTGTGCGGACTTGGCTTGACTTCTCCAGCCTGTAGCAAGGCAAAGTCCAGTGTGATAGACAGCCTGAACTGCCTCACACAGGTTAAGGCAGCACATCCCCAGCTTCTTCCAAAGGCTACTTGAAACTTCAGGAAAAAAGCCCTTCATAGTCCACACTTGTCTCTGACTCTCATTTAGGATCTGGGGGCTGTGCTCATAGCCAGCTGCCCTCCTGCCTCAGTGCCCAGGACTGTCACATGGAAACCCATTTTAGTGTCAGGAGAGTGAAGGCTCCCCCAAAATGCTTCATAGGTTTTACTAGGGGGACTGAGAGAATACAGGCTCAGGTGGATGGTCTCAGGGAATAATAGAATGCCCATCTAATCTCAGCCACATCACTTATTAGCAGTGTGACCTCGGGCAAATTTCCTTCTCTCTTAGCCTCGCTCTTTTTATAAAATGATACAGCTGGGACTACTGGACCTTAGGGGTCTCCTTTCCAGTCCCAGTATTTGATTTTGTGTCTATGTCTGGGTAATTGTGGGTAGAGAAGAGGGTGGGGGCTGTCTTTCCTGTTTCATCTCCCATTTGGAGGGTCCTAAAATACATGACCACAGTAAAGACTGAGAAATCCTGCGATGAAGAAACTAGCTTAACTTTAATAAAAGTTCAGTCATGTATTTGAATTGGAGCCTTTCTCCCTCCCCCAGGATGTCTATTTAATATCTCGTTTGAAGCTGCAGACAGCTGATGTGGAGCTCTGTAATACTTTCTCCTGGGTGACTTCACTGAGCCCATTAGCTCTCTCAGCTTGGGCACAGCAGCTCAGAGAGAAGCCTCCTAAGATGGGATCCATCTGTAACATGCCCAGGTGCCTATGGTACTGATCCAACCAGGAACCTATGTGGGTCTGAAACCTGTGCTATGAGCAGTGAGTAGGAGCTGTTTCCACAATCCATGAACAGTTATTGGGAGACACCATCCCTGCCCGTCTCAGGGCTCCTGGACGTCTGAGCTGCTTACTGGAGCCTGGGCATGCTCTTGCATCTGACTGGGCTCCTGCCATGGTACTAAGCCAAAGGCAGGACTAGGGATCTGTATGTGAGAGACACTGAGGGCAAGGCCAAAGCGCTGCTGCCAGAGACTTGACATACCTGGGGATCTCACCCAGGCTTTTACCATTTGATGAGAACATTAAGGAGGCAATGGAAAACTGAAAAATGACCTCCGTTTCCAGTGTGGGTGCAGACAGGGCTGGGTGGGTATGGAGATCTACTCGTGGGAAGACTCAGAAACTGAGTGTGGTCACAGGTTCAGAAGCACACTTCTGTTTCCATGACACAGATGGGAAAACCAAGCCCTTAAGAAATGGTGCTGAAGGCATGAAAAGACAAGAGGTAAGGAGATTGCTTCTGTTTGCATTAGACCCTTTGGCAGAGAGAAGGGGAAAGCTTCCATATATGCCATTCCCAGGGCAGGGATAGTTCAGTATGGAGCAGGCCCCTGTTTGCTAGTGCCTTCCTCTCTCTGCTGCGGAGACCCGTGGGACCCCAGTTCTTCCTGGGCTGCTCCTCAGTCCCACAAGCAGGAGCTTGCATCTCAAGTTGCTTCTCTCTAGGTTCAGGTAACTGGCCAAACATGGATTACATCCTCACAGGCAAAGGGAGGGTGGTAGCAAAAGAAAATAAATGTTTTATTGACTTCCTATGGACAGTAGGGACTGAACAGGAGGGAAGTGTGACCATGCCAAAGTCTCCCCTGAGTGTATTCAGGAGAAGAAAGGCTGCCGATTCAGTGAATCCTTGATTCTGGTATAAACACATAATGGGAATTAAGTAATGCAGAATCCCTGTCTAAGAAACAGCCTCTGGGGCTGTGGCCTTGGCAACTGGGAGGACCCAGTTCTGCCAGCCAGCATCCCATAGCAGCCAGCAGGCAGCAGAATCTTCCCTGGAGAGGAGTATGGTGCCACTCAGCCCAGAGCAGTTCTCATCTCTCCAGGATCCTTCAGGTTACTGGAACTGGGACCTGGCCAATCGGGCATTTGGCGAGAGCAGGGCTCACCCCAGGTAGAATATACCACACTCTGTCTTGCCTTGACCTCGTTCAGATACATCTTAGTAAAGCATAAATCATTACAGTATATTTTTAAAACAAGACCAAGGGGTTTAGTGAGACATATTTTACCTGGCATCACCCCCTTAATGGGCCATTTCTTCACTACCTAATGCTTTTATAACTACTTTCTTAATCGAAGAAAACAACACAAAAGCCCCACATTCTTTACAAAATCCCTTTGGTAGGCAAAGCTCTTGCCTTTGGCCTCAACCTGGCTTCTCGGTAACTGTCAAGCTCTTGCCCATTTCCAGCTACCCCGCCTCAGGTTCCTGGGCACTTGGCCTCCTGTCACCGACTCTCTGTGACTCTGGCTCTAAGAAAGACAGTCCCCATCACATGTATCCACTCACTTGTAGAAGGCTTGGTTCTCGATTCCACATTTCCAGAGGTGCTTACACGCTTCAGGAGTTGGAGCAAAATATGTAAGAATAATTTTCTTTTCCTGCAAAAAATTCCACATTGATATGGCTGGGTGTAGATGGAGAAGCAAAGGGTGAAGTAGGCAAGGACCCTGACCCCAGAGCTGTTAGAGGCCTTGGCAGCTGGCTAGTTAGAGGGGAGGGCCCGTGGGACCCACTGAGGCAGAGCTCAGTTCAGTGCATCACATCATACTTGGCAAGTCCAATCAGGGTAAGTCTCAGCTGGCACAAAAGTAGCACAAATTGAACCAGGAGAGCTCTTGGTGAGAAAGTGGCCCTTGCCTCTGGAATTCCCATATACATGAAAGAAAAAGAGCCTTCCTTTGCATTTCCTGGAGGTAAAGATCTCTTGAGTGGAAGTTCTGGGTGTCAATAGCATCCCTGAGGAAGTCCTGTGCTCCAGGGCCTTCCCACTCCTTCATATTGTACCTCCAGGTCCTGACCTTGGTCTTGGCTTAGCATGTGGGTGGCTTGGCTCTACTGGGGTCCCTCAAGCTTGGCTCTGGCCACCAGGAAGCATCCCATCACCCCAGCCCTCCCTGAAGGGAAGGAAGCCAGCACTCACCTCTTTCTGACTTACGTATAAATAGAAAGTCTTTCCTTCAAATTTCAGCTTGGTCACCTCATTCCTAGAAGCACAAAGATAGTGCCTGTCACCTCATTGTGGGCTGCTTGTTCACAGCTAAATCTTGTAGATGCACAGCCCACCCCAACTGGAAGGGGCTCCAGGCACAGACACAATTTTAGCCAAAATCAGAACTGAAACAAGACAGCAGCGCAGTGGCCTTAGAGAATGTTGTTGAAACAGTTCAATCCACAGTTTTCTGGTCAATCACACTATAGTAATAGGGTGACAGGAGGATTTCGGGCTTATCAACAGTGGCTGTAAAAGGGAAACATTTGCATGGAAAGTGAGTCTAGGTAGAGTATCTGGGGTCATTTCAGGATTGGGTTCATAACACAGGTGCATTATCTGGATGGGACTGTCAAACGTAAGATGCCACAGGTAGCTGATGAGGCCAAAGTTCAAGATACAGCAAATAATGAGAAACAATGCAACCAGGTTCTGAGGGAGTTGAGTCTTTCAGGTGACTGTGCCACTGGATGGAAAATGCAGTTTAATGCAGACAAATATCAAACAATCTCAGGGAGCGGGGCAGGGCAACATACCAAAGAGAGAGAACAGATTACATGGAACAGTCATGCAGCGTACTGACCAGGAAAGGGGCTTAGGGGTTATTGTAGAAAAATCCTTGAAGCCACCAGCCCAGTGAATGGCTGCAGTAAAAGAGGCAAACAGGATACTGGGGTACATCACCCGTGGGACAGACACAAATCAGAAGAAGTGACATGGTTACTGTACATGGCACGGCCTAGACCTCACCTCCACATCCACCTCCTGCTCTCAGCCTTGGTTACATTTGCAAAATGGAAAAACTACTGGGTCTTAGGTGAATGTCCCTGAGAGCCATGGAACTAGGCCTCAGCACTGGTTGCTCCTCACTTCCCTTCTATCTGCCCAATATAGCTGCCCTCTGGAGCCTCTCAGCCCTCTCCATGTCACTGGAGGCCCCATTTTTCTACCCAACTGGGACCCCCAAGGCGGTCTTGTCATGCACATTCACCTCCACTTGGCTGCTGCTTTTTTTGTAATTTCTAAGGAGATTTCCTTCATCTCCTAGGAAATAGTAGAAAGGTAGTGAGAATCATGTACCCAACTTACTGCTGGAAAAAGTTCAAGGGACAGAGGAAAATCACTTGTTCTCCATGCTCCTGAAAATCATGGCTGGGTCAGGATGAGATTTCACAACTTCTGACCACCAGTTCTGAGCTAACACAAGCCACATGGTATTCCTTCCCTGTTTGATTCCCTCTCAAACTCCCTCTCAATCAACCATCAATCTCATACACACACAATACAATAATGCCAATTGGTTAATATATAGACAAGCACACAGATCACCTAGGTTCCAACAAGCAAGCTAGGAAAGTAAGGAGTTTTATTTTGAGAGTGAGATTGGGTTTACATCTATTATTACAGAGTTGACACATGGTGAAGAGGAGACTTCAGAAGAAGTGGTGCATGAGAGAAGCCATGGAAAGAAAAGCGTGTGTGAGAACCAAGAGCCATCATGGTTTCTGGAGGGGTGGGGATAATTTAGTGACTGCAGGTGTCTGTGACACGTGTGTCCTACTTGTTTCTAGCCAAACATTCCCCCTGACAGGGACCTCACCCAACAGCTACTCTGGTTGGAATGTGGATCTGGGCCCTCTAAGGAACATCAAATAGCCCAGATGTATCCAGGCAGCAGAGACCCCACACTAGGAGGGCTGAGGCCTGATCCTGCTCATTGTCTTTTTCTGAAAAGCATTTTTTTGGACAGGAGATTGCAAATCCTCACATCTTCACCCAGAGAGCACAGTGAAGTGGGCCGACTTGAAGATGCCTAGGAAACAGGTATGTTGGGGTGTATTCTGGTAACTCCAGGGCAGCAGCTGCTTTGTAGCATGGCTGTTGTCCTGGGGAGTCGAGGCCCCCATGCATGTGTGAGGAGCAGTTTCACCAGCACTCTGGCTGATGATCGTAATGCCCTCCTTCACACAATCAAGGTGGGCTGGAAAGGCGGTATCTGTCCTCAAGCTCAAGCTCAGTTGGGGAGCTGAAGAGGGCACAGCGGGATAGATGGCCTGCAGTGTCCCAGCAGAATGCTGACTAGGAAGCAACTGTACTCAAGATTCCTCATGAGCTCTCCTGGAGAAGACAAAGAAACCAGACTTCCCCCCACTGAGCTCTGCTGGACTAAGGGAAGCCACTTATCTAAGCCCCTAGGAGGAGCTGGCCAGCTTAGACTTGGCAGTCTGAGGCCTAGGAAGGTACAGAAATCACAAGAGCTTGATAGAATATGCAAAATGTTTTGATGACGCTGACAGACGTTTGTATGGGCTGGCCAGCTAAAGGGTCTCCAGGAGAGCCAAATGTCAATTAACAAACCAGAATCTGCCCAGCGGCATGCAGCAGAACAGACCCCAAATAAAACAGAGAGGGGCAGGAGAGGAAGCAGCTCAGAGTAGCTGCAGCTGAGGCAGTGGCTCTTTCCTGTTAGATGGGAGTGGAGAGGGGAGGGAAGGAAGAAAGAGTGGGAATGTGACTCCTGGAGGCTGAGGACACTTAAATGCCCAAGAAGGATAGGAGTGAGACAGCAGCAACTGAGCTTTTGCAGACACGATGCCCACAGTGAGGGCTGGTCTGAGGAGGGTGTTTTGCCAAAGTAACAGGGGACTTATATCTGCCCCAGAGGTCACTGTCTGTGAGCCCCTCCCTTGTTAGTAGAGCAGGTAAGGGCACTAAGCCATCCACAGAGATGCTCCAGAACAGCTGGCTCAACAGGGCTGACTATGACCCTCAGTGGGTGATGGCCCCAAGGATTCAGTTCTCACAGGAACTTTGCTCCGCTAACACTGGCTGCAGCCCCAGGCCTCTCACCCTCCCCAGAAATCAAACCTCTGTATCCCTTTTCCTTTCTGGAGAGGCTGTTGGCTCTCAGGGACACCCCTTTAGAAGAACAGGATCCCTAGGAAGAGACCACTCCCTTCGTCAGTTACCACTATCAACGCAAGGCTTTGGAGAGGGCTCTGAACCAGAACTGCCCAATCACAGACAACGGACATGGGAACCGTCGCCCCTCCCCAGTTGGTGAGATATAAAGAGCCTATTTTGGAAATGAAGATGCTCACCATTTAATGAAGTGGACCCTCTTGTTTCCTTGAAGAACAACAAACCCAAAAGGAGTGAAGGCCAGAAATGCAGCATTTCCTGACACGTCCTGCAACACAGAAAGACTTCTCATCGGGTGATGCAGGCACAGAGGTGAAAGGGTAAGAAACACAGCTGTTCATAGGTGAACAGGGTTAATACCTGGCAGTAGGTCACAGAGGGAAAAGCATGTCATCTGGAATCACAAGACCATAGTTTGAGTCTCAGCCTTGCACTTGCCAGCCGCATGTCTACAGGCAAGTTACTTGCTGAGCCTCAGTGTCCTGATCTGTAAGTTGTAGGGTTATAATGATACCAACCTTAGAAGGTTGCTATGAACATCCAAAGAGAATGGCAACACCTCATGCATTGCTGATGGGGTTGTAAAATGGTACAGTCACTTTGAGAAAGAGTTTGAAAGTCATTTAAATTGTTAAAAATAGAGTTACCATATGACCCAGCAATTCCACTCCTCGGTATGTGCTCAGAGATTTAATAAGGCCGGGCGCGGTGGCTCACGCTTGTAATCCCAGCACTTTGGGAGGCCGAGGAGGGCGGATCACGAGGTCGGGAGATCGAGACCACAGTGAAACCCCGTCTCTACTAAAAATACAAAAAAATTAGTCGCGCGTGGTGGCGGGCGCCTGTAGTCCCAGCTGCTCCGAGAGGCTGAGGCAGGAGAATGGCGTGAACCTGGGAGGCGGAGCTTGCAGTGAGCCGAGATTGCGCCACTGCACTCCAGCCTGGGCGACAGAGCGAGACTCCGTCTCAAAAAAAAAAAAAAAAAAAAAAAAAAAAAAAAAAAAAAAAATGCATGTCCACACAGAAACTGGTACATGTATGTTAACAGCAGCAGTATGTGTTAAGAGCTAAACAGTAGAAACAACCCAATCCATTTTCCAGTGTAAAGTTTCCATTAACTGATAAATGAATAAACAAGTAGTATATCATGATACAGTAGAATCTTATTCACCAGTAAAAAGGAATGAAGGACTGATAGACACTACAACACAGGCGAACCTTGAAAACATTATGCCAAGTGAAAGAAGCCAGTCACAAAAAATCAGGTTGTGATCTTTTAACTCTGTGAATATAATAAAAACCACTGAATTGTACACTTTAAAAGGGCACATTTGGCCAGGCGCAGTGGCTCATGCCTATAATCCCAGAACTTTGGGAGGCCGAGGCAGGTGGATCATCTGAGGTCAGGAGTTTGAGACCAGCCTGGCCAACATGGTGAAACCCCATCTCTACTAAAAAGACAAAAATTAGCCAGGCATGGTGGTGCGTGCCTGTAATCCCAGCTACTGAGGAGGCTGAGACAGGAGAATTGCTTTAACCCAGGAGGCGGAGGTTGCAGTGAGCCAAGATTGTACCACCACACTCCAGCCTGGGTGACAGAGTGAGACTCCATCTCAAAAAAACAAGACAAACAAAAACGTTTTATGATATGTGAATTATATCTTAAAAGGCTGTTATTAAAGAGTGGGGGAGTCGTTATATCCACTTTCATAATAGTCCTATAACACTGGGCCCCTCAGGAAAGTTTAGCTGAAGAAAAAAACAAGAAGCAACTGGCAAAATAGAACAGTTGCCATCAGCCCTGAGGTGCCTGAACCCACAGAGAGGGCCTCCTGGTCACTAGCACCGTCAGTCGGTAAACATCAGGCTTGAGGCTCTGTTGAACATAGTGGGGGGCGGGTGGAACAGAAGCTGCAGGTCTCGTTTCCTCACGTGGGAAAGTGAACTCCGTGAGGACTAGGCTGGGTGGAGGATTTTACCCTCCCAGAGGGGCTTCCTTTGTGACAGGGGCGTCAGGTGAGATTTGGCACTGTCAGGCTGCATGAATGGCGATGGAGAGGGTGTGAGTGTGTTGAGGTGACCAGAAACTTATGCTGTGATGCTGGTCAAATATGCCTGCAGGAGAGTCTTCTGGGCCACAGCTCAGGTGGTGCCATGGAGTTAGGGCCAGACGCCGGTGTGAGGCATGGGTGTGGGGGCTGAGGCTGCTGGACCAGGTCGGCCTGAGGTTTGGCTCTCCTGGCCTCTCCGCTTTCAGGGCTCACCTCCCTGGCACAGATTCTCAGCCTGATTGGTCCCAAGAACAGTGGGGCCTCTGTAGGGCCTCATGAGTCCTGCCTCAAGAAGCAGTCCAGTTTTGCCTTAAAACCATCTCTCAGAGTCAGGGTTACAAGTATGAGCATCTGGGTCCAGGGAATAAACTAAGTATATGTTTGGCAAACATTTGCAATTAATGTATTGTTGTTATTATCCTTTCCTCAGGGCCTGTCATGATCCAGACACTTGGCTACAAGCACAATGTCATGGGCACAACAAAAAGCTGTTTAAAAATAACTGGAATGCAGACACTATGAAGCCACAGGGCTGGATTTCCTCCTGCTTGTCATCAGTGCCTGGTGGTGGTTATTAATATCTGAGTACCAGGCACTGCACACAAACATTGCTCCTGCCAGGAGGCACCAGGGCTAACCTGGCAGGCTTGGCAGAGGTATGGGTCAGGGAAGGGTGGCCTTGAGGGAAGAATGACTGGGAGAGGTCGGGGAGGGAGGCAGCCTGCCTGTTCTGCCTCTTCTGCTCACTGTGCAGGCAGGACCTGGGGAAGTCCTACAACTGCAGGCTTAGAAAGAGAGAGACTGGGAGTGGAGACCTTATTGTGTGAGTGGTGGTGTAGAAAGGGTCTGCAGAAAATGTTGAGCAGATGAAGGTGTAAGACAGTGGGGTGGGTCAGAGGGGCCAGCCTGGCTGCAGTGGGGAATGTCCGTATATGCATAAAAATGAGAGGGGAGGCAGAGGTGGGGCAGAGGCATGGAAGGGGTCATAATGCTCGCTGAGATAAAGGAAAGGCCTAGGAAGGAGAGGTGGAGGGATGGAAATGAAGCCTTGGGCCTGCAGGAGGCTACTGGACAGCTTGAAATAACAGGGAAGGAAGTAGGGAAGGGAGGTGGGAGGGAAGGCAGGGGAGGGAGGCAGCAGAGGGCCCCCCTCTGCTTCTTCCACTCTGGCTCATATGGGCAGTGACAGGCAGAAGAGCACCCCCACTAGAACCACAGTGGTGTGGGCTCTGGGTCAAACTGCTCAGGTCCAGGTCCAGCTCTGCCACTCACTGTGTGGCTGTGGCCAGGTCCTTAATTTCTCCATGGTCAGACTCCTTGTCTTAGAATGAGGGTTGATCGTATTACCTACCTCATAGGTTATGTTTAGGAGGCACCCCACAAATGTTAGTGCCCATGTTTTTTGTTTGTTTTAGAGACAAGGTCTCACTATGTTGCCAAGGTGGGTCTTGAACTCCTGGGCTCAAGTGATCCACCCACCTCAGCCTCCCAAAGTGCTGGCATTACAGATATGAGCCACCACTCCCGGCCTGTGTTTGTTATTAATATTATTATAGCTGCTACTAGTTAGCTGAGTTTGTTGGACTTAATACAAATCCTTCTTTAAAAGAAATCTAACGTTTTGCCATTTTTCCTGATGTTGACAGATTTAAATTTTGCTAGTTAGGAAACGAAAATGTGGGAAGTTAGAAGGAAAAAAGGAGAAGTAATTCACTGTTAGGGGACCACGGAGGAGTGGGGTGATCCATGAATCTGAAGTGAGAATGGGAAGGGAACAGAGGCCATGACACAGTCAGAGATCCGCCAGAGTCCTCTCAGTGACCAGTGTCCCTCTGCAGAGCAAAGGGAATACGTGGTCCCACAAGATGGGTGGTGCTGGCCAGGTTGCCCTGCATCCTGCAGATACCTCAGAGCTGGCCTCTGAGTGAAGGCAGGTGTTAGAGTTAGAGGAGCACAGCCTCTCCTAACCAGACTGGCTGCTTTATAGCAGAGAGCTGGGAATAAACCCCAATGACAATGAGATGCCACATCATTTCATATGCAATAATAGCACCTTGAACAATCCCAATTGTTCCCAATCTCATATAAGAGAGCAGTTCTCCAAACTGCTTCAAATGCAATAGATGCAGATGAAGGCCACCGCAAGACCCTGACACCCGGTGTCCGCAGGGGCAGGTGACAGCTGGGATGTTTGCAACTTGCTTCTGGCACAGGAGGCTCAGCAATCAGTGTGGAAGGGACTCGAATTACAGTGAGAAATCTCACATCTGTACTGGCATGAAAATACAAGCAGGCAGCCACACTGACACCTTCCCTGGAACTTCTCCAGTTTCTTCTATCTGACTTGTCATTCTTGTTGTGAGCCTGCTGTTGGAGTTTGTGTGCAAAATAACAAGTTGCAAGACAAAAAGAGGAGGGAATGAGGACAAGGTGAGAAGTGAAGAGTCAACAGTCGCCTGTTCTTCAGATCTCCCATTTTATCAAGCTAGACTTTCTTTCTTCTCTGTCCCATTCCCATCCCTGTGAAATCAGTGCCCACAGGACTGAGCCATTAATGGAGTTGGGAGGTGGAATACAAACTGGGGTCCTGATAGCTATGCCGTGGATATCGCCAGCTACACTCTGCAGCAGGTAACAGTCGAAATAATCTAGTTCACTTTTTCAGTTGTGAGGTTAAAAAATTGTTTTCAGTTTCTCATCCTTGTGAAAAGAGCTTCTGTCTCAGTTTAGGACCCCAGCTCTCCTCCTTCTTTCCTCTGTGACTTCACTTCTCCAAACCTCGGTTTCCTCATTTGCTAAATGAGGACAATAATATATACCTGGAGAAATACTACTTCCATCTGATTTTAGGGAGATAGACCAAATATCTTACTGCTAGGACATGGCCAACGGTATTCTCCTTGGAGAGGGGATGAACATGCATTCCTTGTCATTCATGTGTTTACATGGCCCTCGCCATTAAACTTGACCTGTGTCAGTCAACACCAGCAAAGTTCACCCTAAGATGATCACTCTGCCCAGGAAAGGATTCTTGGAAATCAAAGCACTGACTGGTTCAGAAGCAGGAACATGTGGCCACCATTTCTAGTCCCCACCAGTTCCACTTCCGGATTCAAAGTAGCCTTCTGTCTCCTGCCACCCTAGAGGACACACTGGGTGTGACTGAGTAGGCAACACAGCATTCTTGGTTGTTAGGCCTCTAGGGTCATCCTGTCCCCTCTCTGGGGCATGACTCAAACTAATTCAATTTTGATGAATGAAGCCATTATTTCTTATAAAACCCTCTGGAAGATGATTCCACATGCTGTACCAGATACTTATGCCCATTTCTGAAAGAGCTCACAGTTGGGAAGCTGAAGTCAGTCATGAAAATCACCCAGTCTGAATATACTACACTTAAACTTGGCCACAATAAACTCGAATGGAAATGAAGAGGAGGAGGAGGAGGAGGCACCCTGTAAGAGATTTGGTGTTACTCCATGACAGCTCAGAAAGGAATTCCTGGTGGAAACTGCACCAGGTGGCTTTGGTGAAGTTCTTCATTTCAGCAGTAAATCTAACACCCTACCTGCCACACAGCCAAGAAGGGCCCACCCAAGGGTGGGAGAGCCATCATTGATCCTTCTTCTTCTGTTTCTCAGAAGTGAGGGGTGCTGGGCATGGTAGCTCACACCTGTAATCCCAGCACTTTGGGAGGCCAAGGCGGGCAGATCACCTGAGGTCAGGAGTTTGAGACAAGCCTGGCCAACATGGTGAAATCCCATCTCTACTAAAAATACAAAATTAGCTGGGCGTGGTAGCGTGCACCTGTAATCTCAGCTACTTGGGAGGCTGAGGCAGAAGAATCACTTGAACCCAGGAGGCAGAGGTTGCAGTGAGCCGAGATTACACCATTGCACTCCAGTCTGGGCAACAAGAGTGACACTCCATCTCAAAAAAAAAAAAAAAAAAAAAGTGAGGGGCAACTCATCAAGATGGGAGAAGGGGTTCTTCTTTAGAGAGCTGGCTAGGTGGCTGGATTATGAAAGTAATGATTCCATTTTAAGGGCAGAGGAACAGTGTAATTTTATTTTTGTGGTTGATCTAACCTAGATCCTGTTGAGATCAATTTTATCCTGGTCTATACAAAGCAGACATAAAGACACTGGTGAACTTACATTAAATTTTTATAGGATGATGATATGATTTGGTTCTGTGTCCCCACCCAAATCTGATGTGGAATTTTAATCCCCACGTGACAGGGGAGGGACCTGGTGGGAGGTGATTGGACCATGGGGGCAGTTTCCCCATGCTGTTCTCGTGATACTGAGGGAGTTCTCACAAGATCTGATGGTTTAAAAGTGTGGCATCTCCCCCCTCGTTCTCTCTTTCCTGCTGCCATGTAAGACATGCCTTGCTTCCCCTTCTGCTATGATTTTAAGTTTCCTGAGGCCTCCCTAGCCATGTGGAACTATGAGTCAATTAGACCTCTTTTCTTTATAAATTACTCAGTCTCAGGTAGTTCTTTATAGCAGTGTGAAAACGGACTAAGACAGATGATATCAATAATCTTGTAGGTCAGTGTCCTTTCTGTGTCAGAATTGGCAATGAGTTGTGCTTAGTTCCTAAATGCCATCTCTCCAGAAGGAAAACCATGAATAATAATTGAAAAAGCACAGCACTGAGATTCAGATAACCCTGGGTTCGAGCCTCACTACTGTGTTACCCAGTACCTTTGGGCATTACTGTGTTACCCACTACCTTTGGGCATGTTAGTTAGTCCCTTAGAGGGGACTTATCTCCCTCATATCCCTTCTTGTCTGCATCTTCAGAGGCTCAGTATTCTTATTTTAAAATGAGGACAAGAATATCTTCTTAGCAGTGATGTTGTAAGATTCAACGAGATAATGTACAAGCCTGGACAGACAGACTCTCAATAACTGGTACCTTCAAGACTCTTAACAACAAGGCTGGGTATCTGTAACAGGCCTAACTACTCCATGAACCGTAACAGGACATCTCCATAAGTTGGGCCCAGGAGGCCAAAGTACAGTGCTGCAGGAGACCCAGGCCAAATCACCAGTCTCAGGGCTACCTGGATGGAGCAAGAGGGTGGCTCCTGAAGTTGGAGTGCTGTCAGGGCCAGGGAACAGATGTAGCAATGGACTGCCAGTGGTTTGCTTCATTCTCCTCCTCCAGCAGCTGTAGGCTTGGGCTGCTGGGGCTCTTGCCAGGAGTTGAGGGCTGAGGGTCAAGGCAGAGAATGCAGGACAGCTTTGTCCTGCACTTTTGGAATTTGAGTATTAGCTAATAGAGCTCTCTGGCTGTCCCATCGAGCATTTGTAGAATCTCCTCTTCCTGGTCCCAGGGCCAGACAAGGACATTCTGGGCAGAAAGAAACCATCAATGTGCATAGGAAGAACAGCAGCTTCTTAATCAGTCCAGGGGACAGAGCCTAAGCTAGAGCGTTGTTCTGCTCTCATTTAATTATCAAAATGATTCCTCTTCTTCTGTCCTCCCTAAGGCTGCATGCCCCAGATTCCCTGGGCCCAGTAATTGCCTCTCTGTTAATAGAAATCATCAGTACTTATTACACCAAGTGTGCCAGCTTATTTCGGCTCTTCTTGTAGCAGCATTAAGGCAAGCACTTGATAGCATATCAGTAAAGTGACTCTACTTAATAACAAGAGTAAAGGCCCCTAAACTGTTCTCTTTGCTGGGAGAGCTGAGGAATCATGGCCAGAGCCTAATGAGAGGAGCTGAGGGGCTATGTGTGGGGTCTGCAATAGGGCCCTGATATGGCCCTGGGTGAGGAAGAGGCACAGGGCTCAGGAACAAGGGACCTGAGCACTCCCCCAACAGAAGTCTCCTGGGGGTTTCTGTTCTTCCACAGGGTACATAACAATGGGTAGTGACTTGAGTTCAAATTCTTGCTCTACCTCTCAGGGCTTGTAAACTTTGGCCTCCTGGAATGCCAGTCTTCTTATCTATAAAACAGGGAGAATAACATCTACCTCATAGGGCTGGTGTGAGGATTAAATGAGAACATAATGTGAAAAGACTCCACTGAGGCCGCCATGGGAGGCATACCACAAACATTTCTTCTTCCCTACCTCCCTCTTTCCTTCCAGGAGTTGATGCTATGGGATTGAGATGGCATGACATAAGTGACTGGGCCGCAACAGTGCCTGGTAATGAATACTGGTTCCTCCCTGCAGCCTCTTCAGCCTCTCTGCGTCCAATGATGGACAAACTCACCCAAGACAAGGCTGAGACAGGAGCCTCACAGTCCTGGGGTGTATGTGTATTTGGGTTGGAAACCAGGCTGGCTGCCACTATAGCTTCCAGACTCCCGTGGACAACGGTGGAGAATCCCTTTCCCCGCTCTAGTCAGTGTAGTGCTTGGGCTCGCTGTCTGCCCATCTCTGTGTCTTTTCAACTCTGCTCAGGGACCCGTCTCTGAAGAGGTGGGTGCTATGTGTGGCCTCAAGGGGACTGGGCAGGTTTGCAGTCAAATGCAGAGGTAACCCGGCCCCTTCTGATGAACATATCTTCAGGCAGCCGTCTTTAAGGTCCTAGAGTGACTCAGCAGTTCAGGGAGCAGTTATTGAACACAGACTATGTACTTTCAAGTGAGGCTTAGAGAAGCTCCCAAAGGCCCCAGTAAACAGGGGATGGGAACCAGGGCCCAGGGCCAGCTTATCCAAAGATCTCTTCACTCCTGTGTGGGTGCCCTGCTAACAGTATTGGAGCAATTTATGGAGGGGTTTAAACTGCATCTGTTACACAGAGGGCATTGTTTAGGAAGTTTTGCTAATGTGTAAATATCCAAATGTCGATTCTCTGGTATAACAGGCATGAATGTGTTTTCTGACAGTGTGGCCCCAAGAACATAGGGATTACTTTGCAGCAGGCTGTGCTAGTGGATAGGGAACTGTGGGGTAGGGAAGATGACTAGGGTTTCTGAATGTCAGGATGTTCTCAAGGTTCATAACTCCTAGGCAAGAATAAATCACCATCTTCTCACCAAGGAACCAAAGGACACTGCTTTGTCCCTATGTCACTGTGCTTGTTCATTCCTGTTTTGTTTTTGTTGTTGTTGTTGTTGTTGTTTTTGAGACAGAGTCTTGCTCTGTCATCCAGGCTGGAGTGCAATGGCGTGATCTCAGCTCACTGCAACCTCCACTTCCCGAGTTCATACGATTCTCCTGCCTCAGCCTCTTGAGTAGCTGGGATTACAGTCATGTGTCACCATGCCTGGCTAGCTTTTTATATTTTTAGTAGAGACAGGGTTTCACCATGTTGTCCAGGCTGGTCTTGAACTCCTGACCTTGTGATCCGCCCACCTTGGCCTCCCAAAGTGCTGGGATTACAGGTGTGAGCCACTGGGCCCAGCATTCCTATTTGTTGTGAGCTATATACTGTGTCCTCAAAAATTCATATGTTGATATCGTAACCCCCAGTACCTCAGAATGTGACCTTCTTTGAAGACAGGATCTTTACAGAGGTAATTACGTTAAACTGAGGTCATTAGGATGTGCCCTAATCCAATATGACTGGTGTCTTTGGAGAAATCTGGACAGAGACATGTACAGAGGGAAGAAAGCGTGAAGACACAGGCAGATGACAGCCATCCACAGGCCAAGAAGAGGGGCCTGGAAAGGATGCTTCTCTCAAAGCCCACAGGAGGAACCAACCCTGCCGACACCTTATCTCAGACCTCCAGCCTCCAGAACTGTGAGACAATAAACTTCTGTTCTTTAAGCCACCCAGTCTGTGATACTTGTTACAGAAACCCTAGGAACTAATATACTATTCTTTTTTTTTTTTAATTTTTTTTTCCTGAAGACATGCCAGTTTTATTATTAATTTTTTTTGCACACAAAACAATAAACATTTTCTAAAAATACATACAAACAAAAAGATGCATATCAAACATATTAGGAAGGTTGCACATGGGAAGATGGGGAATAGAAATGGGGGGTAGGAATTAAAGAAAATAAATGAAAGAGGGACGTTGTATGGATCAATGATAATAACTCAGTCGTCTATTTGACAAAGAAGGAGGAGAAGGAAGAGGAAGAAAAAGAAAGTGGGACAAAGGATCAGAAAGGGAGGAAAATAGAAAAAGTTAGAGTATGACTCCAGGGTAGACCTGTTTTGTTGTTGCTAGGTTGGTTGGTTGGTCTGTCTGTTATATTTTTCATATGTTTCGCCATGTTGACCAGGCTGGTCTCGAACTCCTAGCCTCAAGTGATCAACCCTCCTCGGCCTCCTAGAGTGCTGGGACTACAGGCGTGAGCCACCACGTCCAGCCCCCACATTGTGTCTGGCCTCCGTGGTAGACCTCCCAGACGGGGCGGCCAGGCAGAGGTGCTCCCCACTTCCCAGACGGGGCGGCCGGGCAGAGGCGCTCCTCACATCCCAGACGATGGGTGGCCGGGCAGAGGTGCCCCTCACTTCCCAGATGGGACGGCCGGGCAGAGACGCTCCTCACTTCCCAGACGGGGGGGGGGCAGAGGCGCTCCTTCCAGACGGGGGGCAGGCAGAGGCGCTCCTCACTTCCCAGACGGGGGGAGGCAGAGGCACTCCTCACTTCCCAGACGGGGCGGCCAGGCAGAGGCGCTCCTCACTTCCCAGACGGGGCGGCCAGGCAGAGGCGCTCCTCACTTCCCAGACGGGGCGGCCAGGCAGAGGCGCTCCTCACTTCCCAGACGATGGGCGGCCAGGCAGAGACGCTCCCCACCTCCCAGAGCAGCGGCCCCACCTCCCAGAGCAGCGGCCGGGCAGAGGCTGCAATCCCAGCACCCTGGGAGGCCAAGGCAGGCGGCTGGGAGGCGGAGGCTGCAGCAAGCCAAGACCACGCCACCGCACTCCAGCCCGGGCAACACGGAGCACTGAGTGAGCGAGACTCCGTCTGCAGTCCCAGCACCTCGGGAGGCGGAGGCGGGCAGACCACTCGAGGTCAGGAGCTGGAGAGCAGCGTGGGCAACATGGCGAAACCGCGCCTCCAGCCAAAGGACAAAAAGCAGGCAGGGGTGGTGGCGCGTGCCCGCAATCCTAGGCAGCCCGCAGGCCGAGACAGGAAAATCACGGGAGCCGGACGCAGGCGCAGGGAGTGTGCAGCAAGTTGAGTATACTCCAGCCTGGGCCACGGAGGGAAGAAAAAAGAAAAAAAGAAAGAAAGAGGACGAAGGAAGGGAGGGAGGGAGGGAGGGAGGGAGGAAGGAAGGAAGGAAGGAAGGAAGGAAGGAAGGAGCTATTCTTTTAATTTTTGCTAGAAGCTTAGTATCCCCTCTCCAGTTAGGAAGAAAAGGTTGATGTCTTCCTGTTCCTGGCTGATACTGTTTCCTTCAGATCAGCTTGACAGTTGGTTTTACTGATGATACTGGACCCTCTCCAGTAATGGAAAGAGAGAGGCAGAAATGTGGAGAAACTGAGGTAGAGACCAGCAGCGTCAAAGCAACAGGGACAGGAGGTGACGTGAAGGGCCACAGCCGCAGAGAGAGACTGGAAGAGGCCATGGGTCTGCACAGGCCTCGGCAGTGACTGGCTGCCCCCCGCTCATTTCCAAAATGCCAGATGTGCGTGAGTAATTACAGAGGTTTTCTCTGGGCAGCCTCCCCAGCTGGTTATTGTCTATCCCTCACAGGCGCATAATGGAATTAAATGTGAGTCCACTGCAGTTCTGTGCAGTGACTTATGCCACTGCAGTCAATAAAACCCACTCTCGGAAAGAAACTAGATTACAGGTCAGGAAAGGGTGGGCAGTCGCTGAGCCGCCTCTGATCGTTCCCTGTGGGGGGTCTTCCACATCCCTCCTCTCTTCATTTCTACCAAATTACCCATTGCGGGGCCCTAGCTTTGGATTTGTTATTTAGATTGACTTTGCCTCGGTTCCTCTGACATTGATGTGGCACCACAAAATTATGCAGCATGGGATCCAGAGGAGTTTTCAAAGGAGGCATTTTCTCTGATACCTCACTGAAAGTGCCAGCCATGTAAATGTTGAAGGGGGCCTCTGAGCGCAGGCATGGGGGCCCTTGCACCTGATGCCTTCTAGAGGAGGAAAGGTCATGCAGTCTCCAACCAGGGGGTCTTACCTTACATGGGTGAGGATCTACTCCATATGTTTCCAATGTCTGTGCTTTTCTTAAGAAGTTCAGCTCTGATGTTGCTGGTGTTTGACCACTAGAATAAAGAAAATGAGATGATTTCAAGGTGTCTTGTTCCCACAGGTTCCCCTGAGGTACTCTCTATGAAGACGTGCTCAGGGTGAGCCACACATCTCAATTTGTTTAGGGTGTGCTCCCTGCTTGGTTCTAGGACCAACTTCAGAGACTCCTGCTAGAGTCTCTGACTGTCTTCAAATGTTTTCAGAGTGAGGCAGGCTACATAATGAATTACTTGGCCTGAGTGTAAACAATGGGGAGTGGTGGGGACTGTGGCAGCACCACCTTAGCTCTGAGATTCCCATCACTGAGAATGCAGGGCCCACTACTTGGGAGGCTGAGATGGGAGGTGGGAGGATTGCTTGAGCCCAGGAGTGTGAGGTTTCAGTGAGCTATGGTCACAGCCCTGCACTCCACCCTGAGTGACAGAATGAGACCCTGTCTCAAAAAAAAAAAAAAAAAAAAAAAAAAAAAAAAGCAAGGCTCAGCTAGATATTGTGATTTTAAAAGAAAAGTCAGAGATACTGATTTTTATGTGGTATTTCACAATTTAAAATACTATGGGGTAAAACAAAATACATCTGTAGGCTGGGGGCAGGTTATAGGCTTCTCATATGTGATCTGTTCTAGACTGAAATATAAAGAAGGGGCTCATGTAGCTGGCTGGTGCCACCCAGCCCTCTTCCTTTGCCAAAAGGAAACACAGGAAATTAGGGTGAGGAGAAGCAGGAGACAGTGCTGAGCTCCCATGCTCCACAACAGCTGTCTGTCCATAGGGTGATGACCATGAAAAGGAAAGACGCTGAAAAAGGCAGAGATCAGCTCCGGCTCCAGGCCATCTGAAGGGGCCTTTGGCATCACCCCTTCCCACTGCCTCTTTAGCAGGTGTGTCGATGGGCTCATTGCAGACCCAGTGGCAGAATAACCATCAGGCTCTTGCCTGGGTCCAGAGCCCTGCAAAGCGGATGTACTTCTACAGATACAGGGTTGGCTTCAGTGAGGAGGGGTGGACAGCTTGTGAAGCCAACATCTCTGATGGCTGGTGGACAGGACTGCACGTTGCTCGTTTCTAAGCTTATTTGCTTCAGGTGATATGGCCAGGCAGGAAGATAAGCTGACCCCAGGCCAGATTCCCCCTAGTGTCCCTCTGGAGAGGCATTAGTCAGGCAGCAACTTTATGTGCCAGCTTCTGTGCTACCTGCTGGAAAATATATGAAGAAACACAGTATACAGTCTGTGCTCTCAAGAGCCCATATCACAGTTGCATAAAGGAAGTATGGATGTATTTTTACGTTATGAAGACGAGGCAGGACCTGTGGAAAAAGTACCTGTGGAAGGGGGTATTACTGTGAATAAAGACTTCTGCATCCACTAGTGTACCTGAGGCACAGGGAAGGTAAGTTAGGAAAATATTTGTGTGGCAAGCAAAGGGCTGGCTAGAGCACAGCTTCCCTTTCCAGGGAGTGTCCTCTGTCTGCAGGAGGAGTGGGCCCTGTGGGCTCCATCTACCTTTGGAGTTGGCCCAAACCTCCAGGGTCCTCAAAGCGGGCATCATTTCCTGGGGGATCCCCTGCTTTGAACTAGGTTTCTGGAGGGCTGTCCCTACTATTCTGATGTCTCCTAAAGCCCTCCAGGCAGTTCCAGCACATCCCTGATCTCTTTGACGGAACCATGAGGACCCTGCCCCCAACACCACAGGCCCGTGTTTATTCTGACTTTTACCACAAGGGGTCGCTATTCCCTAACAGAGTGACTCGAGGAGCCATGGGGTCCTGCACCTGGGAAGGCACACCCAGGGAGAGGAGCGGGAAGCATCCAAGATTCCATTTGTTCGGTGTTGGTGTCGCCATTCCGCTGGGAGGGTCAGGAACCCCTCCTGCCACAGAGCATGGGCAGAGGGGTCTGTTTACAAAGGCTAAGGAGGCTTTGGGTTATATTTGTTGGTAAAATCATTGAGTGAAGGGTTTCTGGGGGCCTGTGATGGGGGAAGGAACAAGTTGAAGCTTAGTATTAGCATTAGAAATATCCGGCTCTGCTCCCTGTTGCCAGGCATAGTCTTTCCTCGGAACAGTAGATACACAAACCTTTTAAAATATTTTTTTAAAGCTGTAATGTATTATAATGACACCATAACATTTTTTTATTTTTATTTTTTTGAGACAGGGTCTCGCTCTGTGGCCGAGGCTGGCATGCAGTGGTGCAATTCCAGCTCACTGCAACCTCCGCCTCCCGGGTTCAAGTGAGTCTCATGCCTCAGACTCCTGAGTAGCTGGGATTACAAGCGTGTGCCACCACATCTGGCTTTTTAATTTATTTACTTTCATCTTTAGTAGAGACAGGGTTTTCGCCATGTTGCCCAGGCTGTTCTCGAACTTCTGGCCTCAGGTGATCTGCCCTCCTCTGCCTCCCAAAGTGCTGGGATTACAGGTGTGAGCCACTGCGCTTGGCCAACACTGCATTCTATATCCTTTTTTTCCTCATAGTTTGTCAGTTTGGGGAATCTGTGCGGTAACCAAATGGAGCCCAAACACCCTATTGTTGCTTTTTAAAATCAGGCTTTGTAGAAAATCCTACTTCATGTGGGTGAAAGGCTGCATTAATGCTGTTTTATGGTATTCAGCATATTCTGGGCAAAGTGAGAGAAGCTGAGAAAGACGAGCCTCCACACTTGAAACCACGTCTCCTCCACTTCCCTCTGTGCAAAGTCGGGGACTCTAGGTAGGGTATGGGGGACGGCCTGAGTTAGGCGGGGCTGAGGACATACTCCTGAACCAGAGTGCTCCCAAGACACCCTCAGCATTTATGAATCAGCCCTGCGCACTCCATCCTCCACTGAGAAGCCACCTGTCACACTGTCACAGACTAAGAGCAGAGGCCTGCCCTTTTTCACATCCTCACTCAACCTCTCCTTTTTCTTTTCTTTTTTTTTTTTTTGAGATGGAGTCTCGCTGTGTCACCTAGGCTACAGTGCAATGGCGCGACCTCAGCTCACTGCAACCTCTGCCTCCCGGGTCCAAGCGATTCTCCCGCCTCAGCCTCCAGGGTAGTTGGGATTACAGGCACCTGCCATCATGCCTGGCTAATTTTTGTATTTTTAGTAGAGATGGGTTTTCACCATGTTGGCCAGGCTGGTCTTGAACTCCTGGCCTCAGGTGATCCACCTGCCTCGACCTCCCAAAATGCTGGGATTACAGCTGTGAGCCACCACGCCAGGCCTTTTTCTTTCATCTTTTTTATCTTATGCAATTTCCTTTGTTTATCTTTTCCTTTTCCTCAGTTCATGCTTTCCTCTGTATCTTCATTAAATATCGTAGTGAGGCAGATGCCTTTCAAAGGCCAATCCCTCTCTGTTTCCCCTATAACACAACTTCTCCCTTGTCTTTAAGCTTCAGGCTAAATCGCTCTTCTTGGAGAGGGAGCCTACAGGGCTTGTGGCTGTGACTTGTGCTGTCAGTGTATCACTGACAATGGTACATCTGCGGTCAGGAAGGCTGGGGAGCATCACTCTGTGTCAGTGAACAGTCTGCGAGAACAGAGGACATGGTGTGGAGCCTGCGTGCTCAGGCTGTGGAGAAGCCACAGTGTTCCAGGCCTGACTAAGTGCCACGTACCTGAGTTCTGTCTTGTGAATCTCGGCAATTTTCCTTTCCAGCTTCTCTGAATGTTTAGGGAAAAACTGGAACTTGGAGCTGTAGCCTTCAGGGTGTTTCCCTGAGTCATAATCCCCAATCTCCGCTTTCAAAAGGAAGGTGGAAGAAAACAATTGTGGAGACAGGTAAATCATAATTGACAAAGCAACAAGAGATTAGCACACAGAGCAAAAGCCAAAATACACATCAGATTTATAAGAAACAGTGGATTCTGAGCACGGCTGTGGGCTGGGCAGAGGGCAGGCCCTTCAGGAGCATGACCACCTTTGTTTTTCCAGGTGCACACATTGGGTTGGCATTCAAGTCTATGCAGAGAGACAGAGAGCTGACCTTGTGTTCTGAGGTCACCACAAGTAAATTTACAATGAAAGAGCAGAGGCCTGCACTATGGTCCTCATCCATTCTGCCATGAGAAGATGGTCTGGGAGCAATGGCCTTTGTGGCAGCACAGGAAGTGTTGAGCTTGATCAGAAAGGGAGATCCTCTTGGGCCTCAGCCAGATCAGAAGTCTAAATCCTAGTTTGAGGATGTTAGCAGGGACACAGTAAATTGATGAATGAGCTGTGATCCAAATTCAGAACTCAACCCTCAGTTCAAATCAAATCAAATGAATAAATTTGAATAAATATTCATTAAGGGCTGACCAGGTGCCAGGTTCCTTCGAGAGGCCTACAGAGTGGGAAGCCTGGCTGTAACCAGAAAGTATCGTTGAGTTCAGAAGCATCAAGTTCTTTTTTTTGTTTGTTTGTTTTTAGATGGAGTCTCACTCTGTAGCCCAGGCTGGAGTGCAGTGGTGTGATCTTGGCTCACTGCAAGCTCCGCCTCCTGGGTTCATGCCATTCTCCTGCCTCAGCCTCCCGAGTAGCTGGGACTACAGGTGCCCGCCACCACGCCTGGCTAATTTTTTGTATTTTTAGTAGAGATGGGGTTTCACCATGTTAGCCAGGATGGTCTTGATCTCCTGACCTCGTGATCCGCCCACCTCAGCCTCCCAAAGTGCTGAGATTATAGGTGTGAGCCACCGAGCCCGGCCCAGAAGCATCAAGTTCTAAGGCTTATTTCTCAAGTCCCTGCCAGGTGTGAGCCTTTCTCCTCCAGCTGTTCACAGAGAGAGTTTATCTCTAAACCTGGTAAGATCTCAGAGCAGTAAACTTTAGGAGGGCAGAAGACCCACGGCACTTTCCACACCCAGGTCAGAATCCAGCTTTTTCCACGTGAAGCTCTCCACAGGGAAGATGGTGGGTATGACAAAAGAAAGAGGAGGGGCCAGCTACTCTGCGGGTGCCCTTTTTCCTTCCCAGGTGAGAGCCACAACCACTTCAGATGTGAAGTCTTGAGGGAGGAGAAATATTAAGAGGAAAACGTGCCCTCCTCCCATGGCTGAATATTGTACTTGGGGCTTGTACTTTTTCACTACAAACCTACTCACTGTGTCTTCCAAATTACTTGGGAACTTCTACTGTTAGCAAGAGACCCAAGTCTGAAGTCTGGGGTGATCTTGAGCCTTGCAGTCTTTTTTTTTTTGAGACAGGGTCTCACTGTCATCCAGGCTGGAGTGCAGTGGCATGATCATAGTTCGCTGCAGCCTCGACCTCCTGGGCTCAAGTGATCCGCCCACCTCAGCCTATAGCTGAGACTACAGGTGAACACCCCAGGCCTGGCTTTTTTTTTTTTTTTTTGAGACAGAGTCTTGCTCTGTCACCAGGTTGGAGTGCAGTAGCGTGATCTCAGCTCACTGCAACCTCTGCCTCCCACGTTGAAGCTTCCCGAGTAGCTGGGACTACAGGCGCGTGCCATCATGCCCAGCTAATTTTTGTATTTTTAGGAGAAATGGGGTTTCACCATGTTGGCCAGGATGGTCTCGATCTCTTGACCTCATGATCTGCCTGCCTCAGCCTCCCAAAGTTCTGGGGTTACAGGCGTGAGCCACCATGCCAGGCCTAATTTTTAAATTTTTTGTAGAGATGGGGTTTCACTCTGGTGCCCAGGCTGGTCTCGAACTCCTGGACTCAAGTGATCTTCCCACCTCGGCCTTCCAAAGTGCTCGGATAACAGTTGTGAGCCACTGTGCCTGGCCCAGAGTCATTTATATTGATTTTATTTAGAAAGTTCCAAATGGAAAACATCAATGTCGGACATCAAGTACTTTTTTGAAGGAAAATGAATGATTGGGTAAAACTGTAAAAAAGACTAGAGTTTAAGACTCGACTTAGGTCAGGTCAGGCTTTCTCTTTAAAAATAAAAGGGGCACTCAGGAGTTCGAGATCAGCCTGGGCAACGTGGCGAAACCACATCTCTACAAAAAAATAAAAAATTTAGTTGGGTGTGATGGTGGTGCACACCTGTGGTTCGATCTACTTGGGAGGCTGAGGTGGGAGGATCACTTGAGCCCAGGAGGTGGAGGTTGCAGTGAGCCGAGATCACACTACTGCACTCTGGCCTAGGGAACACAGCCAGATCCTGTCTCAAAAAAAAAAAAAAAAAAATTCAAAGGGGCATCTTTGGGTATCTCCCCACGGACTCCCCATGTAGGTGATTTTAAAAACAGGAGTTTCAGAAGTCAAAGTGGCAATGGGCTGAATTTTACATTCTTAACACAGGCAGCCAGCCATGGTATTTCTATTGCCAGAAGGACTTTAGTTTCTTATTGGCAAGCAGTTTCCAGGTTCTCTTCACAAAGTTGCTTCCAGGATTTCCAACTAAGAGTTCAAATTATTTTGGGGAAACTTCATGATTTTAGTGCTGTGGTCCAAAATGATCCAGTAGTAATGGCAGTTTCAGGCCTAGGGACTAAGAGGAATCCAAGAAGCGGCACTTAAGTGTCTCTGCATCTCAGGAGAAGGGGACGTGTGTGAAGAGTGCATACCTCTCCCACCGTTTTGCAAAAAAAGCCAATCTGGGCCTCAGCTGGGTAAGCCTCTACTTACTTATTAGCCTGTTAGGAAATGTGCTTGTTACTTGGAAACACTTTCAACTTTGAGCACACTGAACTAAAAGGTCTCTGAAATAGATACTAGAATTCTAAGATGCTTCATATCTTGGAGATTTGCCTGAGAGGATGGGGAAAAAAATCAAGTCTGATTACACTCCAGAGTCTCAGGGACTTTATCAACCAGGGGCCCAGGGCACATCCCTAAAACAGAGTCAGAATGACTTTAAGGGGCTGGTAATAAGATCTTAGGCGCAGTTTAGGGTTGAGTGTTCAGTGTTTTCTGGCTCTAGGAAATCCAAGCAAAATCCTCTATCTTGGCTGGGTATAGCGGCTCACACCTGTAATACCAGCACTTTGGGAGGCTGAGGCAGGTGGATCACCTGAGGCCAGGGGTTCGAGACCAGTCTGGCCAACATGGTGAAACTCTGTCTCTGTTAAAAATACAAAATAAAAAATTAGCCGGGCATGGTGGCAGGCGCCTGCAGTCCCAGCTACTCAGGAGGCTGAGACAGGAGAATAGCTTGAACCTGGGGGGCAGAGGTTGCAGTGAGCCGAGATTGTACCACTGCACTCCAGACTAGGCGACAGAGCAAGACTCCGTCTCAAAAAAAAAAACAACTCTCTAACTTGAACTCTGCTTCAAGTTAGATACTGTTTGTTTGTTTGTTTGTTTATGTATTTATTTATTTGGAGATGGAGTCTTGGTCTGTTGCCCAGGCTGGAGTACGGTGGTACGATCTCAGCTCACTGCAACTGCCACCTCCTGGGTTCAAGCAATTCTTGCACCTCGGCCTCCCGAGTAGCTGGGACTACAGGTGTGTGCCACCACACCGGCTACTTTCGTATTTTTAGTAGAGACAGGGTTTCACCATGTTGGCCAGGCTGGTCTCAAACTCCTAATCTCAGGTGATCTGCCCACCTCGGCCTCCCAAAGTGCTAGGACTACAAGTGTGAGCTACAGCACCTGGCCTAGATACTGTTTAGATTCAAGAAGAAGTCATCAGTGGTAACTGAAAATAATGTAATCAGTACTTGGCATGAAAAGCAAACTTATCCTGTCAAAAGTCATTACCTTGAAGGATGTAAGCTGCTAACAAGGCAGCATCCGATGTTTTACAGAGGAGTCGGCCATGGTAGAGATCCCTTTTGATCTGTAGGAAGACTAAATACCTGGAGAGAAAACAGAGAATGAACTATAAAGGATTCCTTTGATTGCTTTAAAGATAGAAATATGTAATGTAAGCCTATCAAAATCTTTGTCAGGGTACTTTTACTACATTAAAAATAATCTTAAAACATAATGTAGAACAAATACATTCTCCATTTCCCTGGAAACTCTTTCAGGTACTTTGCCCTGAACTGACTTGAGGTTCAGTTCAAGATATGTCAGTTTCCTCCTGTAGCTCAAGTCAGAAATGGCTGTTTCCTGGTAAAAGCATCACCCCACAGTGCTGGGCTTTGGAAGGAGCCAGCCCCAGTCAATCCGGTGCCGAAAAAGAAAACTATGCCATCAGAGACTGGCAAACTGGGCCTCTCTCTGCCTTGGATGCCAGCTGATGTTCCTTCTTAAGTAGAACGGTGGGTGAAGGAACTAGCCCAGGAAGAGTTCAGCCTCAACTTGCCAAAAGAATCTGTCCATATGTGGAAACAGCCTGTAGTTACTGAGGTCAACCAGACCTTTGAAATGGAATAAAGTGTAAGAAGAGTGAGCCGAGATTGTGCTACTGCACTCTATCCTGAGCAATCGGAGAGAGACCCTGTCTCAAAAAAAAAAAAAAAAAAAAAAAAAAAAAAACAAGAGGCACTGGTTAAAGAAGCACACAAATGAAGCAGAAACCTGGGGCCAGCACCTCTTTAAATACAGAAAGCTGTTGCCTCAGGTGGAAGCAGGATATCAAAAACAAGAGCAAATAGTAGCTGACATGTATTGAGCACTTATGATCTGCCAGTTCAGGTGTTACACACTTTACATGCAATATCTTATTTAATTCTCACATGACACTTTGAGATAGGTACTGTTATTATCCCCATTATTCCAGATAGAGAAGCTGAGGCTTTAGTGATTTTCTCATGGACATACAACTAAGTGAAAGAGCCAGGATTCAACTTCAGCACTGTGAGACCCCTGAACTTGGCTCTTCATCACTATGATATTCTGCCCTCCTTGCACTATAAATGCTTTGCAGTTTCACTAGTTGGATGGACCCTGTCACAGTGGAATGGAATTGATGACTTTCCATTTTGAAATGTCTTCACAAGGAGTGTGGTCTTTATTGCTCTTCTTAGAAGACCTGTAAGATTATGAGAAGCATCAGTCCCTTGAGTGGGTCACCTACCATGGTGGCTCCTTGGCCAGGGAACATCTCTGGTGATTTAAAAATATTTCCACAGATTCTTTGATAATCCTAATTTCATGTGGTAGGGCTTAATTCCTTCTGAGTATGGCTTAGACTTGGTGACTCACTTCTATCAATAGAATAAAGCATGAGTGAGTGTCTGACTTCTGAGGTCATAAAGTCATTGCAGCTTCCTCCTTGTTCTCTTGCCCTTGGATCACTCATTCTTCTTGAGGTTGCTTCAGCAGTCCTATAGAAAGGTCCATGTGGTGAGGAACTGGGGCCTTTGCCAACAGCCAGCAAGGAACTGAGGCTTTCGGCCAACAGCTATTTGAATGACCCATCATGGAAATGAAGTCCCTACCTCCAGTCAAGCCTGTGGATCACTGCAGCCCCAGCCAACCTCCTGACTGCAACCTCGTGATTGACCCTGAGCCAGAACCACCCAGCTAAGCTGCTCTTGAATTCCTGACCCATAGATACTCTGAGACAATTAAACACTTGTTATTTTAAGTTAACTTTTATGGTGCAGCATCCTTAGGGGAGTAATGAAAATGTAGTAAAATTCCTTTAAATTCTAACAGTCTGAACCAAAAAGAAATTGACTCCTCCCTGGACAATTGGAGGTTTCCATTGTTTCTGTTTTCAGGCTGAAGAATAAAACAGAGGATTCCATGTTCACTTGATCAGGTAAAAATGCTCAAGAGGAAGAGGGCTGTTGATAGTGCAACTTCTAGGAGGTGGTAGGAAGGGGTCCTAGCAGGTAACTCTGAAGGCTTGGGCTTGAAGTTTCAAGCAATTAACAAACAGAAATGAGAGAGCAACCAAGCCTTCTTCTCTCCTCAGTGCTTGCTACTCAAAGTGTAGTCCACAAATCAGGGGTATCAGCATCACTTGAGAGCTTATTGGAGATAAAGAATATAGGCCCATCCTACACTTCCACCTACACCGTTTAACAAGATCCCCAGGTGATTTGTGTATAGATTAAAATTTAAGAAGCTGTCCTAAGAAAATTCAAAAGCCATCTTCTAACCACAGCAGGATGGACTGCCTTCCTCAGACCAAAGAGAAGGTGAGTCTTAATCTGGAAGTTAATAAGAACCCATCCCCTCACTCCCACCAACCCTACTCTGCCCAAATGTTTGCCAAGAAAAGCGAAAGGAAAAAAGACATCATGTAGAGTGAATAATTAAGATGGATCTACCAAATCAAGCTCGTCTTCACTCTGCTTCCCACAGCAAAATGCCACACGGTGTGTGGGAGAGAGTGAGTGAGCACTTCTCTGCCTCTCACTGTTCCAACTCCCACCTTCCACAGGCTTCAGCAGGATGTGGATGCAAACCTTTTGCCCCTTACTCACTGATCACTCCCTGGGCCTGGATTCATGCATCACGTCTTCCATGTTTCTCTGCTTGTCTGTGTCCAAAATTCAGGGACTGTACATATTGGACTAAAGGAGATATTGCAAAGGGATAACATGGCTCTGGGCAGTGATTCTCAATGTGGCAGAGAGGGGAACATCTTTCAGGGGGAGCCTGTCAGAATCTGTATGTGCCGGGGGTGCTCCTGTGGTTTGAAAAGGCCCCTTTAGGCTGGGCACAGTAGCTTACGCCTGTAATCCCAGCATTTTGGGAGGTCGAGGTGGGTGGATACCTGAGGTCAAGAGTTCGAGACCACCGTGGCCAACATGGTGAAACCCCATCTCTACTAAAAATACAAAAAAAAAAAAAATTAGCCAGGCATTGTGATGTAGGCCTGTAATCCCAATTACTTGGGAGAGGCTTAGGCAGGAGAATCACTTGAACCCGGGAGGCAGAGGTGGCAGTGTGTCGAGATCGTGCCACTGCACTCCAGCCTGGCCAACAAGAGCAAAACTCCATCTCAAAAAAAAAAAAAAAAAAAAAAAAGGAAAGGCCCCTTTAAAGTTTCTGATTTGCTCCCCTACTCCTCCCACCCAAGGGAACATGATCCTGCTCACACTGAGAACCACTGTCTTTCCAAGGCATCATTATTGATGGCAGGTAATGGCCTCAGGTGAACTGGAATGGAAACAAGGCTTTCCACTGCTGGGCGGGGTTCCTTTTGATTTCTGGTGATAAAACAGCTGCAGGGAGGTTAAAGGCAAGGCCACGGGGCATTCTCAGGCAATGTCATAGAACTAGATGGGAAGAGGGAAAAGGGTACACCAGTATCCTAAAGAAACAAACCATAGTTGAGGACAAGAGGAGATGAGCTCATGAAAGAATCAACTGACAGCTTCAAGAGAGAGAACGAGCTGCACCGGGGCTCCCCCTCCCCTTTCTGCCACAGTGGCTACCATCGAGCTTTGTGTTTGGTTTATTTAAGGAGATAACCAGTGACTCAGTGTTGTTGGTGGAAATATATTCCACATGACTCAGCATCCTTAGACCTATTCACAAGAGACCCTGGCATGTTCTCCCCTGCCACACAAGGGCCTAAGGAAGACTATCTTGTTGCCCGAGGCACTATCTCCAGGGCCACTGTGTGTTGCCAGGCAAGGGATCAGCCTGCTGGGGCTGCCCAGTGCAGCCCTCCTGAATCTCTGAACCTCAGAACATTTCATAGCCAAGGAAACAGAAGTCCAGAGATGGAGAGTGACTTATCTGAGGTAACACAGCAATCAGAATCCAGGCCTTCTGACTGGCCCATGGTAATTCACTTAGTTACCAGGTTAGTCCTAATCCAAGTCAGGAGAACCCTTTGTTATCAGAGAGATATTCTCACTGAGACCAAAGGAGAAATGAGCTCTAGACCGGATTTAGGAGAACACGCTTGTTTCTGAGGAAACTGGTTTTTTGTTTTTTAAACTCTGCTGATCTCTTTCTGGCCTCAAAGGGGCTTTACCTCACCTCCATTTTTGTTTGAATGCTAGTGTTGTCCTAAATTGATTGGAGTGTGAATCAGGACAGAATGAGCAAGAGCCTGCAACATGCCAGGGAAAACCTGAGCTTTTGTGCAACGCGAACATCTCTCCAGGGTATTGGCTTTGGCATAATGCTTTCTGATATCAGAGGGTGGGGATGAGTCCACAGGCATTTCCAGAGTTTAAGGCTGTGAACTCTGGAAAGCACTGGAGGCTCCTGGAGAGTTTTTTCCAGAAGATCCTTTGGCCTTCCCTTCCCTTCAAATATTCTTTGCCACTGGCTTCCTCTATTTACTATTTCCTTTTTCCTGACTATAACTACGTTTAGTTTGTCTTCCTCCCCAATACTAGACTGTAAGCTCCTTGAAGTCAGAGCCTATGTTTTATTTATTTTTAATATTCTTCTACAGGGCCTAAACATCCTGTGCCTAGCTTATCCATCCATCCATCATCCATCCATCCAGTTCTGACACTTACTATATGTGCCAGGCACTGTCACAGGTGCTGGGAATGCAGTAGAGAACAACCTGGAGTCCTGTTAATGGAGCTTACATTCCAGTGGGGGAAATGACAAAATAATAACAAAACAAAATAACAATAAAGACTCACATTTACTGAGTGCATGCTGTGTGCCCTGTTTCATTCAGTCCTCCCAGCAACTCTATGAGGTGACTACCATTTTTTTTCTTTTTTTTTTTTTTTGAGACGGAGTCTTGCTCTGTTGCCAGGCTGGAATGCAGTGGTGCAATCTCGGCTCACCACAACCTCCACCTCCCGGGTTCAAGTGATTCTCCTACCTCAGCTTCCTGAGTAGCAGGGATTATAGGCACGTGCCACCACGCCTGGCCAATTTTTTGTAGTTTTAGTAGAGACAGGGTTTCACCATGTTGGCCAGGCTGGTCTCAAACTCCTGACCTCAGGTGATCCGCCCACCTCGGCCTCCCAAAGTGCTGGGATTACAGGCGTGAGCCACTGCGCCCGGCCTGTGACTACCATTTTAATCCTTGTTTAATGGATGAGGAGACAGAGTGCTTAGAGATACTGTTCTTGCCTTTTCACAGAGCTAGTTAAAGAACAACCTGGGATTTGAAGCCAGCTCTTTCTGATTTCTTAGCCCAGGGGTTGGCAAACTACAGCCCACTGCCATAGTTTCCAATGAAATAAAATTTTAGTGGAACACAGCCTTGCTCATTCATTTATGTATCGTCTATGGCTGCTTTCACACTACAATGACAGAATTGAGTAGTTGCGACAGAGACCATATGGCCCAACAAGCCAAAAATACTTACTATGTGGCCCTTTGCAGAAAAAGTTTGCCAATCCGTCTTAGCCTAAGCTAGGCTCAAGTGATGTTCATTGAAGGCATAAGTGACCTGATGATTCCATTCATTCATGTATGTATTGATTCATTCTATTAACATTTTTTGGAGCACCTGTTGTGTGTCAGACATTTTGCTTTCTTGGATGGTGGGGCCCCATTTGCAGTCAGTTTCCTTCTCTTATTTGATCTTTCCAAAGAGTTCATACACCTGCAATCCCTGTTAAAAGCCAAATCTGGTACCTGAATTTCCCATTTTCTTTGCCTTGTCTCTAGCCTAGACAAGAAAATCTGTTTATTACTTTAAAAATGACAAAAGAAATTAATCAGGATTTGGCAACTAAATTTATCATCTGGGAAGAAGCCAAAAGATCAACTAAAGCTAGTTCTGTACTCCCTACTTCATCCCCTTCTCTCAGCCTGGCTTTATGGGAATGGCTGAGACAGCAGTGAAATTTAGGACCAATATCGCCTGGAAAAAACACACTGACAGCTAAATTAGTTTGGCAGCAAGGTGGGATGGAGGGCTCTAAGCCAGGGATGAATTACGGGTGTTGAGTGAGGCTGGGGCCAGTATCTCCTCTCTTAAGATCAGTAGCGATGTGAATGAGGAGAAAAATGCCGCTAATTCCACAGCCTCACAGAATGCCCCAGGGAGGAGGAGGCACAAAGACTGCAAATCAGGACCAGGCACCGGTGGTTCACACTCCTGACAATGCTGGAAAATTGCATACTAGGTAAAGAACGCTGGTGAGGTTGAGAGAGAGGGGAAAATTGCCCAAGATGCTTAGCACAAATGCATGCAGTTGGAGAGGAGCTCATTCTCTTGCCAGTGTCCTTGAAGTCTGCTGACTTGGTGAGCATGGTCCTAATGCTGTGCTTACCAGGACTTGGATGATTACCTGGGATAGCTTCTCTCTCAGGACTCAGAAGTTAGCTGCTTAAGTTTTAGGATTCTAGCTGGTGGGGAAAGGGGACAGAGGAGGAGTGGAGATTATTAGCAAAGAAGTGCCTTTCACATAAACACGGAGAAAAGCCAGTACTAACTGTACTTGTGCACGATGCAGAGCCCCTGGGGCCTATGGACTGTGTAATGAATCTGGCAACGAAATATTCAGCCTTTGCTCAGTGCAAGGCTAACTGTGGGTATATTAAGAAGTATAAGAGGCTGGTATAGTGGGTAATCCTCCCGACAATTCTATGAGGTAGATATTACTATCCCCATTTTATAAATGAGTAATCTAAGGTTAGAGAGGTTAAGTATCTTATTTCCAAGTTAAGTATCTTATTTGGCTGTATACAGTCCACAAATGACATAAGTAGGATCTGAGCTCCCAGGTCTATGCTGCTTCTTGGGTAGGAAGGTCTGTCCATTCATATAAGATAGTGACACTGGATTTAGAAAATTGCATTATTATTATTATTTTTTTTGAGACAGAGTTTCACCCTTGTTGCCCAGGCTGGAGTGCAATGGCGTGATCTTGGCTCACTGCAACCTCTGCCTCCCGGGTTCAGGCGATTCTCCTGTCTCAGCCTCCCAAATAGCTGGGATTACAGGTGTGTGTGCCACCACACCCGGCTAATTTTTTGTCTTTTTAGTAGAGACAGGGTTTCACCATGTTGGTCAGGCTGGTCTCAAACCCCCGACCTCAGATGATCCACCCACCTCGCCCTCCCAAAGTGCTGGTATTACAGGCGTGAGCCACCGCGCCTGGCGGAAAATTGTATTATTAAGAGCACTTCCTAAGGGCCAACATAACCATACATTTCCAGTCCTTTAATCAAATTGGAAAGCCATGTGTCTGTGGTGCTCTCACTGGCTGCTCCCTGTCATCCCCACTGTTGGTCCAGTGAGGTGGACAACAAAAACGTGTTAGGTTTGCTCCGATATGTAGACAGGAGTACAAATTTTGGGGTCTGCCCTGGCACCAGTACCTCTTTTAGCAGAGACAGATAGAAGTTCAGAGCTAAGGCAAACACTCTGGAGATCATGAATGGAGCAGGCTAGTGATATTTTAACACAACTCTTGAAAAATTTTTTTTTGAGACAGAGTCTCGCTGTGTCACCAAGTCTGGAGTGCAGTGCTGTGATCTTGGCTCACTGCAACCTCCAACTGACGGGTTCAAGTGATTCTCCTGCCTCAGCCTCCCGAGTAGCTGGGATTACAGGCGTGATGGCCCGGCTAATTTTCATATTTTTAGTAGAGATGGGGCTTCACCAAGTTGGCGAGACTGGTCTCGAACTCCTGACTTCAGGTGATCCTCCCACCTCAGCCTCCCAAAGTTCTGGGATTACAGGCGTGAGCTACCACGCCTGGCCTGAAATTTTAAACATAGTGGTTCTACCCTTACTCACCTACCTAAAGCCTTAGGGTGTCTATGATTTGGATGGATTTGGTTTTCTGAAGCAAAGCAAGAGCCACCTCCACTTCCACGTAGATGAGCAGAGCCTGGAGCTTCTATGCCTAGTAAGAGACATGAAATTTGGTTCTAGCTACACTCTTCACTGTCTTCAGTGCTTCAGAGTAGGTGGGTACACACGCCCTATGCATCTGCAGGAAACAAGCCTTCCTGAAGAGGATTTCCCTCAACTCCCATGTGAAGGGCCCATGTGAAGAAGCCACTTTTCTCCCGTCCCACTTCCTTGTTGCCTTTGTACTACTAATTCCTGCTTCTTGCCCCTTCCTCTCCCCATTTCCTGATTTCCCCTCTTAGAGAAACTTTTGCTCCTTTCACCCGGCATGCTCTTTAGATCAGGAAATGAAAATAATTCTGGCCAGGCGCGGTGGCTCATGCCTGTAATCCCAGCACTTTGGGAGGCCGAGGCAGGCGGGTCACGAGATCAGGACTTCGAGACCAGCCTGGCCAACATGGTGAAACCCTGTCTCTACTAAAAATACAAAAATTAGCCAGCCGTGGTGGCAGGCACCTGTAATCCCAGTTAGTCAGGAGGCTGAGGCAGGAGAATCGCTTGAAACCAGAAGGCGGAGGTTGCAGTAAGCTGAGATCGCGCCACTGCACTCCATAGCCTGGGCAACAAGAGCGAAACTCTGTCTCAAAACAAAACAAAACAAAACAAACAAAAAAAAGAATTCCGTATTCTTTCCTCCTTCTTCCCTCCTCCTTTTCTGTCTTTGGAATTTTCCCATGCAGTTAAGGATCTAGGAGTGGATCTCAAAGCCTTACAGGATAAACGGTCTATATGGCTGGCAATATCCTCATTCCCACCTTTGCTGTCTACAAGGTCTTAGGGAACGGGTTAGAGCTGACAGTGCTGTCTCTTCCTCAGCTCTAGGATTCCTTGGCATCACATCCTCATCTATGGTCCTGCCTTCTACAAAGTAACATCAAGGTTTTGCTTATGTCAAAATTAGGTCTTTCTAATATAAAAATTAGGGATCCCTGTTGTACAGTTCTTGAATCTCTGAGGTGAGACTTTCAGAGTAAATTTGGCTCAGATACACAAAATCCTGGGGAAGCTTTGAAGCTCTCACTCACTGACCCTCTTTTAGGATGGCTGTGGGCACAGAGGTTCTTTTTCATCCTCAAAGGGTGCTGGATGAGACAGGATGCATTCCACGCAGTTGTCTGCCTGCCACAGAACATGATCCCCACAATAAAGAGTTTATCACAAACCTGATCCAACAGCACACCGGAGTTTACCCATTTTGATTTTAAATCTTCAGTATCTCCCAGCTTATCTTTCAGTGTCATGCCTTTGGCATTTTCCAAGTATATCCATTAGATCACTTGAATCCATTTTCAACCCCCAAAATAAGCAGCAACATAGCTCTCTCCAAAAATGTCCACAGTGGCCACATCATAGGTAAAAGAAAAGATGCTTCTGATTAGTTACTCCAGAACTCTTTGAGAGTGACCAGTTCAAGATGTAGTATTCACACTTCTTGAAGGAAAGAAGTCTACTCTGTTGCAACTGCACTGAGGGGTACGCAAAGGAAGCATGTGGAAATAAAATACAGAAGTCATTATATTCAGGAAGAGTTCCTTGCCTCTAAGAGTTAGGCGCTTCCAAATGAGAGGCTCTAAGAGGTCACCATCCCCCTTTCCTATGCTCTCCAACAGGTCCTAATGGCTGCGGGAAGCATGTTCACCTCACCTGGTTATTTCTTCTTTCAGAGCAGCAGGGTCTGCAGGATAAAACTTCACACGGAAGCACATGGTGAATGGAGGCTGGGCTGCAGAGAAAAAGAGGTGCTCATCAGGGAAGACCCTCACCCAGAAGAGGACAGGGCTCTACTGCCCACTAGCATGAAGCATCAGAAGAGAACCTTCATATATTTAGGGCCAACTTATACTCAGAACAGTGGAAAATTACATATGTAGACCAAAACTTGCAATAAGTGGGAGGTTTCATCCCACCCTCCCCAGGGGTGTGGCTTGAGTCTTTTCAGGGAGAATACTTACATCTCAATTGTTTCACCACAGACTTTGTAAATTCCAGCCAATGCTGAAACAGAGAACACAGAACATGAAAACCCTAATGAGAAGGGCTGTAAAATATAACTTGTTTTCTCCAACTTAAAAAACTAGACAGATTGTAGCCTAGGGTGAAAGCAGCCCAAAAGCTTATGAAAGATAAGTTTGGAGAGTAAAGAGTGATATGATTTTCTGAAATGAGCTCCCATGGAGCCAGCTGTGAAAGGGGGAAGAGTTCCAGCTTCAGATGCCATTTCTGGGCTTCCCTGGAAATGCTGTCTTCTAAATCAGGGTGCCAAAGTTCTGAGCCATGTTTTTGGCATGCGATTAAGGCACAAGCGACTGCATGTATGTGTGGTGGGTACAGAGCCCCACCTGGGTTGAGTCAGGAAATACTGACTTTAATGGGTGGTATGTGTTTCTGTTATGCACCAGCTTTTTTTTTTTTTTTTCTTTTTTTTTCTTTTTTTGGCAGGAGAGTGGGGATAGAAGATATTGGTAGCAACTCTAGAAAGTAGTGAGAAGTGGAAATTTCCTAAGTCAGGGATGGCTGGTATATATTCCATCTTTCTTTGAGTAACATAAATTGCCAACCCTTGTGTTAGAAAACACATACTCAGGATTCCTTGGCATCCAGTGATGTTTTAAAATCTAAATCTCAAATGATAACTAATCCCAACCAACGTGTAGGATAGTACCTTCCTCCCCTTGGATTTTCAAGGAGCCAGGATATAGAGGCAAAATACATTTTCCCATGGTACTTACGTTTGGCGGAAGCAATGAAACCATTCTATATGTGTTTCTTAATTCTACATGGGTCCTTTATAAATTTTATTATTTATGTTTGTTGCTTTTTGCTCATCAGGATTAGGTAGGACTGCTATTAATTGGGGTTTGATGATCCAGAGGTAGCTTAACATTGCCAGATGTAAGCTCCATGAAGGCCCAGAACTGTCAGTCTTGTTTACCACTGAATCACCAGTGCCTAGCACAGTGTTCAATAGGTAGCTGCTGAATGGCAAAGGGACTGGGCCCATACTTCCTTCTTTTCTGGCTACTTCCATTTAGTGTAATGTCTTGGCAGAGTCCTCCCTCTGGCAGGAGAGCAGCCAGGGCCCTGCAGTCAGCATCCTGGCCTCCCTTAATTCCCAGTGATCACTTTCTGGGCTGGGCCATGGGTCATGCAGTTAATGGACCCACTAAGAGCCAGTTCTTCCGTCAGCTCCACATGGATAATCTGGACTGACATTCTGCTCTCCTGCTTCTGCTGATCTGAGTTCCCACAAGGCTGGCAACTCATTATAGCCACTCAATGTGGTTAAGAGGCCCTTCTCACATTACACGGCCCACCACGGCTCAGCTTCACAGGGAGGCAAAGGCAAGAGATGAAATTGCTCAGAAACAACTGGGGTTCCAGGGTATGCCTGTGAAGACGGAGGAGGCCTATCTGTTCAGAGCACACTGGAATTGTGGACAGTGAGGAGAACATAGCCAGTGCCAGGGACTCAGTACACAGAACACCAACACCCCTAGACATTAGACTGATAGATTAAAAGAAATAAACAAAGGAAGGTAGAAATTAATGACTGTGAGATGCATTATCAGCAGAGGGCAGATAAAGCTGAATGACAAAAGGCTATTCCCCTTGACAATAGCTAGAAAGAAGATTTTAGTTTTATTGTAGTGAGAGCTCAAGAAAGGACTGAGGCTGGAGGAGAGTAGCAAGGGGTGAGAAGGGACTGGAGATCTGTCACAGCTGATCCATGGGATTTGGAGTCTGGCAGAGAAATCTTGAGAGGAACCCAAGAATACGGTGATGGCCAGAGTGGCTTTTTGCAAATGCCTGATCAAATCGGTCCCAGATTCACTAGCAAACAGACAACATGGGTTTAGGGAGGAGAGATTAAAAGAAGAGGAAAAGAAGATTCAGAGAGGAGTGTTTCCTCCTCTATCTGAGTGAATGGGCCAATGTGGCACAATCTTCAGACTCTAGGGGCTTGAAAGGGTACAAAGCAGAGGCCAAGAGAACGTGGAGGCCCTGGGCCTGAGTCAGGCATCCTGGGGAAGGAGAGTGAGGGCAGCTCCTCCAGGAGAGACCAGGAGAGCTTCCAGATACATGGAGGCTCCTGCAGAGCAAGCACTGACATGGGGATGGATGTGAGTGCTGGGTTCAAACTGTCTCGAGACCCAGGGAAGGAGGTTTATTTTAGGCCCTTACACCCTGAGGGAGCAGGGGAGCTCGGCTCCTCCATCCCTACCATGAATCAGTGGACTAAGGACAACTCTTTATAGGTCCCCATTTCCCTACAACCCTCAGATACTCTCTCAAGCCTCTCTGCTCTCCTTAACCCCTCCCGCAAGGCACAGAATTACACAACTTTCAGAGGCTATCAGTTATACATTCAGCATGGAATCTCAGAAACCACACTGGCCCTGGAGTCAAACAGGTCTGAGCTCGAGGCCGGCTTTGCCACTGACCTGGGGCAAGTTACTTAACTGGTCTGGGACTTTATTTACTCATCTGGAGAGCAGATATTATCATTAGGGATACTCATCTCATTTTGTTAAGGATGAGATGGAATAACATACGTGAAGCTCTTAGCTTAGTGCCTGGCACGGCTCAGTGGGCAGTATACATCAGCTGCAAGAATTAGGTTTGTGTGCAGCACAGAGCCTGGCAAGCAGTAGGAACTCCATAAATGTTTACTTCTCCTCTTTCGCATGTTCTTATCTCTCTAGCTCCTTCTCATTTTAACCTTGACCACATCCACATATTCTCTTATTCTCCTCAAGCACATTCTGACCTAACTAAAAAACCAATGAACAGGATATAATTTGCCTTTTTTTCTTCATATACCACCACTCTAGGGGATGAAGAGATCTTGGAGTAACTGCCCCCCCCACTTTTTTTTTTTTTTTAAGGCAAGAGTCTTGCTCTGTCTCCCAGGCTGGAGTGCAGTGGTGTGATCTTGGCTCACTGCAACCTCCACCTCCCGGGTTCGAGTGATTCTCATGTCTCAGCCTCCCAAGTAGCTGGGACTACAGGCACATGCCACCATTTCTGCTAATTTTTGTATTTTTAGTGGAGACAGGGTTTTGCCATGTTGCCTAGGGTGGTCATGAACTCCTGGGCTGAAACAATCTGCCTGCCTTAGCCTCCGAAAGTGCTGGGATTACAGGCATGAGCCAGTGCACACAGCCAGCCTTCCTTTTTAAGGATACAAGTTTGGACCAAACAAAAAAAACACCATCATTACCTCTCTACTTTAGTGGGGATGCCAGAGAGTACATCTCCACAAAGAGCAAAGAGTAGATGAAGGGAAGTTATAGAAACTGCAGGTGTCTGCAAGCTGGGAGGCTGGGCAAATGGATCTAAGAAATACAACACTATAAGCCATTAACTCACGCATGCATTCATTTCTTCAGAAAATATTTATTGAACACCAACTACATTGTTGGCCTATGCTAGTTAGATGGGAGATAGTGATGAATGAGACAAAGTCCAGGCCCTCATGGAACTTATATTTTTGCAGGGAACACAGGTAATCACAGAATGATGTAATAAGTGCTATAACAGGGTAGCAGAGGGCACATGGGGGCCCAAAGGAGGATCCCTAATACAGAGTGGGGTTAGGAGAGACTTCCCAGAGGAAGTAAAAGTCTAAGCTAAGACCTTAAGTGTGAAAAGGAGTTAGCTGGAAGAAGGGTGTGGAGTGTGGAGCGGTGAGGAAAAGGAGAAGATTCTAGGCAGAGGAACTCTATAGGTGAAGGCTCTGTAAAGAAAGAAGTTATGATGTATCTGGAGAGCAAAAATATTACTGTCTGGCGGGACCACAGCAGGTTGGGGAGATGAAGCTGGAGAAATAGGCAGGGGCCTGAGATAATGGACTTGCTCCTGTATCTGTCTGGAATATCAGCACCCTTGTCTATCAGAATGCCCTGTGTCTGCAGAGCTGCCTATGCTGTGTAGAGCAGAGCAAGAACTGTAAGATCTGCAAGGTGCTGAAAGGCCTGCGCTGGTTTGGCTCTGTCTCTGTACTGCCTAGACTGGGTTGGTATGGCACCTTTGGTGAGGCCTTTCCTAACCAGTACAATGTGCTTCAGCCCACTTACTAGAAAGTGGGCAGGAGAGGCTCACCCTGTGACCTGGGCTCCGAGACCACAACTCCAGCCCACCTGCTCTGCCTCCAACTTTGTGCAAATCATTTAAGCTCCCTAGCCTGCCATTTCAGCAACTGTAAAATGACAAGCTTCTCCAGGTGAGCTCTAGCCAAGGTGCTTTCCAGGTCTAATGCTATGATTTGAAGAGATGACATCCACAACTGCAGGGTCTGGTTGGTCCCTGATTCCTGAAGCTTGACTTTGAATATGAATGACAGTTCAAGACCTCAGGCTTATTGACTAGCCCTGTCCTCCTTTTGTGCTTTGAATATTGACTTACCCGCTGCTTATCTGGGTCTACAAAGCGGATACCAAAATAGTCTTTCTCAAGTAGGTTCAGGTGGTGGCAAAGAAGGTCAAACAGGTACTGGCCTTTGGCATCTCTCTGCAAAGAAAGAAAGCTCCATTGAGAAATGAGTGGGCTTCTTCAGTGTAACTTTGTTTTTCTTTTATAGCCATTAAAAGTTGTTTGTAACTGTTGCATGTGTCTATGAAAGGGGTGAATGTCCATAACTATGTCCTCCACATTTTGATACATCACTGTCTGGAATCCAGAGGCTTTTAGCACCTGGAAGGAGCCCAAGAACCCTTCCCACCACAAAGATGTCAGAGAAATCAGGGTAGAGTCAGGTAAGCCCAGTTCCCATCTCAAATGCACGGAGCTTTCTTAAACTGTGGGCATAGGGAATGTCAGTGTGGAATACAGCAATAATTACACCAGGCCCAGCTGGCTGAGCCTCTAAAGTCTTGAATCTTGAATCCATCCACTTCTCTTCCTCTCCATTACCAACACCATAGGTCAAGCCACCACCATCCCTCAACAGGACCACTGCCAGAGCCTTCTAACTGATCCTCTGCCTCTGCTCTTGCCCTCTTCAGTCCATTCTCTGCACAGCAATGAGGGTGTCCACAATTTAGACATCATCTCTTTCTTGTTGAGTAAGTGATCAGGCACATTGTAGGATATTTAAACATACAAAAGAATATGCTATGAACAGTAAGTCTCCCTTCCACCCTGGCCACCCTGTGCCCTGGTTCCTGTCCCCAGAAGCAACTGTTATCAGCTTCTTGTATATCCTTTTTTTTTTTTTTTTTGAGATGGAGTCTTGTTCTGTTGCCCAGGCTGGAGTGCAGTGGTGCAGTTTCAGCTCACTGCAACCTCCACCTCCTAGGTTCAAGCGATTCTCCTATCTCAGCCTCCGGAGTAGCTGGGATTACAGGCATGCACCACCACGTTCAGCTAATTTTTGTATTTTTAGTAGACACAGGGTTTCACCATGTTGGTCAGGCTGGTCTCTAACTTCTGACCTTAGGTGATCTGCCTGCCTTGGCCTCCCAAAGTGCTAGGATTATAGGCGTGAGCCACCATGCCCAGCCCTCTTGTATATCCTTTATGTGATGTTTTATACACAGGCAAACCTACATACATATACATCTCCTCTTTTAAAAATACATTTTGTAACATATTTTTAAGCTCTTTTCTCCCACTTAGGGTATCTTGCAAATCCTTCTATGGCAATATATATAGATATGCCTCACAGTTTTTAACTGCTCCATGTCACTGCAATGAATCTAAAATTATTTACCCAGTTCCATATTGATGACATTTGTTTCTAATTTGCTATTACAAACAATGTGGCAGTGAACATACAATGATCTTTATGTTACTCACTTCTCTTAATATTTGTTGCTCTCAGAATAAAATGAAAACTCTGATCATGGCATCCCAGGCCCTATATAGCCTGGCTCCTGACTTCTCTCTGCACTCACCCAAAATCATTCTCCTCACTATACTTCAGCCATGGCCTTTCTGTTCTGAACTCCCCAAGGCTTTTCTGCCACTGTCTTTGCATTCCCTCTGATGGGAATGTTGTTCCTGCAGCTCTTTGCAGCCACTCCTATTTTCTGAGGACTCAGCTCAAATGTCCTCTCTTCAGAGAGGCCTTTCCCTATAGTACAGCCCTTCCCAGTTACTTTCTATCTCATTTTGCCATTTATTCCTTCATAGCATTTATACCAATCTGTAATTATCTTGTTGATTTGTTTAGTTATTTATTTACTATCTGCTTTCTTTCTAGACTGTAATTTTCATGAGGTCAGAAGCCTTCCCCCAGAACTTAGCACAGGGCCTGATGCATGGCAGGCAGGTCCTCAATAATTATTTGGTGAATAAATTACTGAATGAATAGAAGGGAAAAGGTTGGCTAAAAGATTTCACAAAATGGTGAAAAGCTAGGCTGTTTATAACCCATAACCTTCTACTTCAGAGACCTGCCTGGGTGCCAAGGGTGAAGTGGGAGGAGAATGACTTGCAGGAAACTGTCAAAACATCTGGAGCCTGCACAGCATCCATCGCTGGCCTGTCCCCAGTGGTCTCTGCAGCTCAGTTCAGATGATCATCTCCGGTGGGTCTATGTCTAATTTTGCATACAAATTGAGGTTGTATGAGGAATTTCTGTAGTGTAGTGGTTATCACGTTTGCCTCACAAATTGAGGTTGTAAGATAAGATCCAAAGATCTCTCCTGTGCCAAGGCCCAAGGCCATGGGTAATTACAGAATGGCCTGGCCCTGCCCCAAGAATGAGCATATTTTTAAGACCTTCACAAAAGGTTTACAGCTCACCTCTTCTCCTTCTGCTAGCTCACCCCATACTATCCAAGGAGACCTAGGGCAGGATGCTAATCTCACGGCAGTTATGTTAAGAAGTTTGTCCTTGCAGGAGCTGGAAGAATAGGTGAGCAGACAGCTCAACTACAGAAGGAGGCAACATGTGGGCAACGCCCCTCCTCTTCTGAGACAGGAATAATACAGGGTAGTCACAGGAGAATAAAAATTCTAGACAGCAGTTTCACATGACTAGAGGCTATGGGCTGATAAGACCCTGAAAAACAGGGCATGGACCAAACTAGCTAAGCCCCTCTGAACCCAATGTGTGGCTGGATTTGACCTAGGTTTCTCCTAGGACCTCACTATAAACTCGTTAACATACTAGATCACACACCTACCAGCGCCAAGACTGTTCCAAGACCACCCATATTTGCTGTAAAAATAGGTGCCACTGCAGTTATGAGAAATCTCTACCTTTTCCCAAGAATTTTCATGAATATTCCACCTCTTGGTTAAAGAAACCCATAAAGACGGAAACCCCAAACCCCACTGAGCGACTCTCTCGAGTACGCCTACGCACCCTTTTCTTGAATGTGTACTTTGCCCTTTGCAATAAATCTCTGTACTTTTACTATTTTCTGACTCCTCCTTGAATTCCTTGAAAGAATTCTTATCTTCTCAATGGTGTCAAGAGCCTGGACCCAGCTGGGGTGGAAGTCTCACTGGCGTTTGGGGACCTCCCCCAGCCCACTGGTATCACTTCTGCTAGCCTCACACTCCCTCTCACGACATAAGCCTGAACTCGCAGGCCCTATTCCCCGTCTTTGGTCCCCCACAGGAAAGAGTGACTCTCATGACAGAGACTCGTTATGAATCACGCTGGGACTTCTGGGTGGTGGGCCACAAACCAGGTCTTTCAAAGGACTCCGTCAGAACTTTCTTTGTGCAGGGCCTATTAACTACTTCTTCACTGATGCCAACAGAGTGAGAAGAGCTTAAAGAGGTATTTCAGGTTCTCCGGGGGCAGAGGAAACATGTTCAACTCTATCCCATGCATCATATCCTATATTATTATCTCTCTCAGAGCAACTGAAATGGAACAGTGAGAGACAGTAGCATATTTTCATTGTTTTTCTCTACAAATTTTACTTTGCACCAAGCTGGCTATTACATTGTGATCAGCTGTTTTTGTTTTTTTTTTTAATGAAAAAATGTTTTTCACAAACACTACTACAGTATGATGTGAGTTTTGCGGGCTGAAGAAGTTTGCTTCCATACATACAACAACCAGATTAGCAATGGGATAGAGATAGCTACAGGGAAAACATGCTTCTGTGATGGACTTTTAATAAGAATTCTGCCTTCCATAAAACAACTCATTCTCATGGGCTGCGAGCTCAGATGCACTTGTAAGGCTCTTAGCTGGTAAGAACCCTGAACTTAGTAGATCCAACTTCAGATCATGGCTTTTCTCTTGGAGTAGTTAGGAAATAAGGACATATCCCATTACCCATTCCCTAGAGCTACATAAAAAAGACCTTTTTCTGGTTACTTTTCAGCACCTGGTGAATCCCCCTGCTCCCCCACCATGAAGACATAGTTCCCTCAAGTTCCCATTTACCAGTTACCAGTGTTAGATACATTGTTTTGAGCTGCAGGGCTCTTGCGTAAACTAATGAAGAGAAGCATCTTCCTTTGCTATTTCTCCAAGGCTGGGGTGGGGGTGAGGGGAATGAGGAAAGAGGTAGACACAGAATTCCATGAAATTTAAATCCCCAGCAGGTACGCAAAGGTAGAATAAACTTACAGCTCTGCTGCAGAGGCACCTTTCACAGAGGGTTGCAACAAAGCCCTTCCTTTGAGGTACTCACACCTGTGGCTGGTGGAGTGGCCTGAGGCAGCACTGGGTGAAATCACATGCAGCTGAACCATCATGATGGGCTCCCTATAAGCCAATGGCAGGGGCAAGATTTTAGGAATTTTACAACTTCCTGGGCTTGTGGATCCCCTTGCACTTCCTGATGCCAGCTGTGTCCTGGGATACCCTCTCCATGGTCTCCCAGTTCTAAGTCCAGGGGTTTCTGGAATATTCTGTGACAGTCTTTTCTTTTGATGAGATGGCAAAGCCGTCTTCCCTTCCCTTTGCCTGCAGGTGCCCTGGCACTGTGGCTAAACTGTGCATTGAATGTTATGCCATTGATTATACTGGAGAAACAGGCACCTGGGCTGACAGGTGATTACTGTTTAGTCACAAAGTCAGAGCTCCAAGCCTGAGGACATTTCTCTTCAGGACAAGTGAGCTGAGGCAGAGCACCCAAATCCTCACCCTGAAGCTAAACTTCTGAGGTTATTCTCTTCCCAAAGACATTATTGGATCAAAATAACTTATTAAGCACTCGTTTAAAAAATAAATTTACATTTTATGAACCACAACAGTGCCTATACATATTTGAAAATACTAGTGCATATAGGTACAACCCATTTATTCTCTCTGTGTGGTGCACAGAATGATTCATGAGCCTCTTGGAATCACTGTGCAGCTCTGAGGATGGGATAATTCCTATTTTTGCTCCTCCCTGGAATGCCTGGTTCTGGTTCTGTATGGTTTGCCTATTCTTTAGGGAAGGGACTGAGGCAGCAAGCAGTAAGCAAGCTTGGGCCAGTGACCTAAACTATTCAAGGTTAATTGCATTTTCTGTCTCATCATCGATGCCCACTGGCAGGAGAGGAGCTTTATTTTAACCCATCATGGATGAGGTTAATCCCAGGCTCTCTGGCATGCAGCATCCTGATGAGAGAAGCCAAGATGCAGAAAGCCCCACTCATTAGGCTCCACTTTATTCAATCCTGCTTACTTGTGAGGCACACAAGTACCTCACAAGCAAGTGCAAACAAAGTTGAGTCTAGCAGAGGGTAAGAGTGATTCCAACTTCCTCCTGGCTACATGCTATGATCTTGGTTCACAATCTGTTAAAGGGTAGCTGGCCTTGGTTTCACGAGCCCTTAGAGAAGGCAGAGGTAAAATGGAGGAATTACAGAAAGTGGGCACCCGTAGCCCAAAGTACAAGAGTCCAGAGGTAGAAGAAAGCCACACCGAGACTAGGCACCCTGGAGGAAGGGCAAGAGTTGAACGACTTGTCCTTGGAGGCCTGCCAGGGAAGAAACAGGCACCAGGGATGGGATGGCATCTCAGCCTGCATTCTAGCTTAACTTTATATTTAAATTTCTTGTAGGCCAAAGACTTCCTTGCTTTCCTCATCAGTGGTGTGAGGGCATGAGTGGCATGCCGATGTCTGCCAGGTTCCAGAGCACATGCTGTGTAAAAGCACTTTAATGTTACAGAGGAACAACCACAGTAGTTCATCTTCTCAGGGCCATGGCATTAGTGAGCTGAGCAGAAAAGTGTGAATTAATTTCTGGGGTGCAGTCCCTGCCTCTGTGGTCACATGCTACATCCAGCCCAGCTTTCTGAGGCAGAGGGAGGGTGTAGGGCACAAGTGCTAACAGCAGAGCCCCAGATTCCCTAACTTCAGCACCTTCTTTACACTTTCTTTGAAGGGAGGGAACCCCTGCTGAGCTATTGGCCCAGGAGCTCACTTTTCCTGCTTAGTCATAAACCAACAAAATCTGTCCAGTAACTGATGAGGCTGCAGCTAGAAGAGCAGCCAGCTCACTCTGGGAGAAGATTAAGAAAGCTCATTCCAGGGGGAAATGCAGAGACGTCCATCTGCAAGCAATACTGTCTTGAGTAGCAGGTCACCACAAATGTGGCAGGGCCATAGCTCACCCCTACCCAGGTACTCCCTTCTGTTTCCTACTCTCAGAACTCAGCCATCAGGCTGGGAAGAATGGGGCCCAAGCAGGCTCTTGGTATCTAGACTACAGTGCCAGGAGGCTGCTGTGGGGCCAGGTAACCATGTGGCTCCTGGAGAAGTGGCAAGGCCCCAAAGTGGAGGGAAATCAGAGCTCAGAAGGAGAGAGGATCAGTGCTTCTTAGCCACTGTTCTCACCAAATCCTTAAATACAGCAACTTCTTTGCCCCAACAACCCCCTTCTACATGCAAATTGAGAGCTGGGGTGATTTTCATGAAGCCACACAGATATCTCTAGGTTCCGATGCCAGGTGCAGTGCTGCAGGGAGCCCTGTTGGCAGTCCTCACTTGGGTCAGAGAACTGGCTTTGCTCATTGCCACATGGTGTGACACGCAGGGCGTGCACGTGGGGCGGGGAAATCACATTCAATCTGGAACATGGAGGTCACCGTGAGCAAGGAAATGTCATGGGACGGAGAACTAAGTGTTCTGTCAGCACAGATGGCCCAAAGCAGACTCAACAAGGGCAATTAAGACCCTCTGAGCAGAACTTCAAACCTGCTGCTGTACAGCTTGTAAGAGCAGGGCTAACAAGAGGGCTAGTCTTATTGAGATATCAATGGTGATGCTTCAAGAGACAAGGTGTCTCATTTCTATATGAAATCTTTGTACCCTGTGAAGTGTCTAGAAAAAAAAAGAAAAACAGAGCCAGGTCTGAAGAAAAGCAGACAACTCGTTCATCTTTCCTATCTTTGGTGAAGCCACTTTTACAAGTAAGGTGACTCCTAAAAGCATCACTGCATCTTGCTATTGATTGAATAAATTTTAGTTGTATTTTTCCAACCAGTGCTGAATATTTCAGTGGACTAGTCATGTCACAGCTGCAGAACTACTGGAAACTCAGCCAGGCTTGTTAGGAAAAAACTCATTGCTTTGTATTTGTAAAGCTCATATTCTCTTTCTCTATTCTCTGTCTCTCTCTCTTCTCTTTCTCTATCTCTCACACTTAAATCCGCCACTCCCCACGCCCAACACACACACACATTCTCTAATACAGCTGCACTTCTCATACAACGCTGCTTCAAATAACTTGTAAAGAAAATTCAGAATTTGGGGAAAGATTTACTTCCCCTTGCTCCAACCCTAAGGACAGTTTGACAACTCATTTTATTGTTGCTTTTTTTTTTGCAAAGGACAAACGCATGTTTGGCAAAATCTGGGAATTTCTGAGGTTTTAGGGAGTATCCTGGGTGGCCAGGGTCAGGAGAAATATGATAAACTCACTGGTCCTCATAATTCTTTGGTTATTTCCCTCCTCTTCACAAAAAAATTGTTTACTAGCCAGCGCCAACATATGTGATGGATCCTGAGGTAGACACATTTCATTAGTAAACAGGTCAGGATCTTTGAGTCCTGAGTGCAGTCTGAGTGCAGTTTCCTTTTCAACTCTCCTATCAGGTTACTCATGTTCCTTAGAAGTTGAGCCACAGGGAGCAGAAAGGGGAGGAGCTCTGGGAAGGCAAAGGTTTTGAGAATGAGCACTAAGTAGACTTACAGTCAAGGCCCTGGTCTGCCACTTCTCAGCTTGTGATCTCAGACCCATCCCTTAATGTACTCGAGCTTCAGCTTCCTTATCTATAAAACAGAGTTAATCTTACATCTAAGGATGACTGTGGGGCTCAAATCAAGACACAAAATATACAAAAAAACCCTGTGAGTTTTCCTGCCAACTTCCTCAGCCTCTTGTGACCTCTTCTTCCTCCAGGATGGATGGACTTGAACACACAAGGCCTCAGCAATGAGTCAATGCACTCAAGGAACAGAGGCCTGTCCTCCCTGGACAAGAATGCATGAATAGATCTTGGCTACACGTCCACCTTGTAGTGTCCCCAAGATTTGGGAGTGGCTACCATTTTGGAAATATGCCCAAAGTGGCTCTTAAAGTACAAATCTGCATCTTCTTCTTACCCAAGGCTATTTTTTTCCTGATCAGATCAGAAGAGTAGAAAATATCAAATATATGTAATCAAACCAAATCCCCTCAGAAGCCTGGCAGCTTCTAGTCAGTGCCACAGAGACAAAGGCAGAGCTTCTGTGACAGGCTCCTGACATGTTCCCTAGAAAGGAGGAGCTGAGTAAGGGGAATAAGATATGACACGATTCCAACAGACACTACACCTTTTAACGCCTTGGCTTTAATTAGAATAAAAAGAAAAAAGCATTTGGCAAAATATATTTCAAGAAATTAACCCAGTGCCCTGATCTCTCTCAAAAAACAGAACAGGTTCCTTCTGTAGTTAAAGCTATGGGAGCTACCTCTTCCCCCTGGGATTCCCCAGGGCACTGCACAACAGGATATTGACAGATAAATGAGAGAGGGATGGGCAAGTAGGGCCCACAGCTCTCTGACTGAAGCCCCAAATTCCCCAGAGTATGCCCAGTCACACACAGCTATTCCAGGACCAGACCTATCCCAATGACCTATCCCAGGACCAGACAAGTCATTTTCACTGCTTCTCCTGAGGACAACCAGGGCCTCCCTTAAAAGCCCCTTGTCACAGCAAGCAGAACTCTGAAGAAGAGTTCCATGGTCTGCCTTGATCTGTGGTCCCACTAGAGGAACAAAAGCCAGGTTTATGCCTCCCTTCCCAGCACTAAGTAGAAACAACCTCACTGGAACAACAATAGTGAGAGTCCCAGGAGAGGAGTGAGATAGCTGGGGCCCAGAGCCAGACAGATGGGTGGAGAGACAGTTTCCTGTACAAATACCGAGGCCTAGGAAAGCAGTAGGACAAACCCCAAATCTTCCAATAATGGTTGTCCCAGTAGTGGAGGAGAAGAGGAGAAGGAGGCAAGATAGGAGGCAGACAGCTAGTTCACTCAGAAGGCTGACTTTCCTTAATAAACAGCAAATTAGGAACCATACCATACTCCGGACCATTGGTTCTCACACCTGAGTCCACCTCAGAATCACTAGGAGGGCTTGTTAAAATACAGATTGCTGGGCCCTGCCCCTAGAATTTCTAGTTCATAGGTCTGCTGTGGGGCCTGGGAATTTGCATTTCTAACAAGTTCCCAGGTGATGCTGCTGTTGCAGGTCTGGGGATTACTGACATCTGATGGTCTTGCAGCTCTTGAAGCCAAGACTACAGGGATAAGGGAAAGAGAAGCAGATATTTGACCTCTGTCACAATTCAACTCTGTTAGCACAAACCCCACTTTTATTAACCTTCCACGTTTTCATATACCAAGCGTACCAACTTCAGAGCATTAGGCTGTTTGAGTTAAATATTACAGAGAAACACTGTTCCTTCCTGCCAGGTTTTTAAATTCTGCCTTTCATGACAGTGGACAGCTACCCAACTCTGGCTTGCAAGTTCGAGTCCCCAATTACCATTTATTTTCAATGGCTAACTAGCTCAAAACTCACTGCACTTTTGCTATGAACTAGATCATCAGAAAATAAAGCCAGCAGTTATCATCGAACTCAATCCGGGTAAAGAACTCCCCTTCTCACCCCAGATCTGCTGTCAGTGACAGGGAGTCTGTTCCAGAACATGTCCTATCCTAGCCTTTGGGCTCTCTTGTCTAGGAGTCGGGGCTGGAAGGTGCCCCAGTACCTCAACCTGCTGTCTCCTCCCTACATCTATGCTCCTTGAGGCTCCTTAGTCAGAATTCTGTCTTGGCTGTCAAGACCAGCCTTCTCCTTTCTCTCCTTTTCCTGAGAGAGGATCCAGCTGCCCCTCTATGGAGGGTTGGGGTGGGTATAGGAAATATGCTCTGAGCATGTAGTTCCATGACAAGGAGGAAAATCCTCCATGTTCAACTTTGGCAGGGAGTTTGGGGCAGGAGGGAAGCGTGGGAGTAAGAAAAGGCACGTTCTGATAGTGATCTCTTGGGCAGGTCATTTTCCCTTTCTGTGCCTTAGTTTCTCTATCCGCAAATAATCTCATGTCCCCTTGTGTGCTCAAAATCCTCTGATTCTGTTATTAGTCAATCAAAGTAATAACATCCCAGGTCCATCTTCTCCTAAACAGGGATTTAAAAAAGTTTTTGGGCCGGGCGCGGTGGCTCACGCTTGTAATCCCAGCACTTTGGGAGGCCGAGGCGGGCGGATCACGAGGTCAGGAGATCGAGACCACGGTGAAACCCCGTCTCTACTAAAAAAAAAAAAAAATACAAAAAAATTAGCCGGGCGTGGTGGTGGGCGCCTGTAGTCCCAGCTACTCGGAGAGGCTGAGGCAGGAGAATGGCGTGAACCCACTGCGGAGCTTGCAGTGAGCCGAGATTGCGCCACTGCACTCCAGCCTGGGCGACAGAGCGAGACTCTGTCTCGAAAAAAAAAAAAAAGAACATTTCCAAATTTCTATATCCTGGAGATTAAATATCAGTGGATAACCAATCCCAAATCCCCCAGATGGGGGAGCTGATGAGGCAGGTGCCAGGGATAACATGAAAGGTTATATACACCCTCTCTATATTCCCCAAAGGCTGTTATTAATCTTGTTCTTCTTTTCCACACTCCAGATCTCCCTAATCTACAGCATGACATGTATGTGCCAAAAGAAGTCATCAGTTCAAGACAAGAAAAGCTGCTGCCTCAGTAAAAAGATGCAGCACTGACAAGTTCATTTGGCTCTGTGGGTTTTTCTCCCCAGGTAGAGTGTCTTACAGTTGTTCTCTGGGGTGCTCTTTTGTATTAATTAATATATGTATGTATTTATCTTTTTGAGATAGGTTCTCGCTCTGTCACCCAGGCTGGAGTGTGGTGGTGCAATCATGGCTCCCTGTAGCCTTGAACTCCTGAGCTCAATTGATCCGCCTACCTCAGCCCCCGGGGTAGCTGCGACTACAGGTATGTGCCACTACGCCCAGCTAATGTTGGTTTGTTTTTTTTGTAGAGACGGGCTTTCAGCATGTTGCCTAGGCTGGATTACAGGTGTGAGCCACTGTGCCAGGCTGGAGTACTCTTTTTAATTGTCAAAGATGCTTAAAAAAGCACCAGGCACGGTGGCTCACGTGCTACCAGCACTTTGGGAGGCAAGGCAGGCGGATCACCTTAGGTCAGGAGTTTGAGACCAGCCTGGCCAGCAGGGTGAAACCCTGTGTCTACTAAAAATACAAAAATTAGCCGGGCGTCGTAGCGGGTGCCTGTAATCCCAGCCACCCGTGGGCCTGCGGCAGGACAATCGCTTGAACCCGGGAGGCGGAGGTTGCGACGAGCCCAGATTGAGCCACTGCACTCCACAGCCTGGGCGACAGGGCGAAACTCTGTCTCAAAACAAAAAACAACAACAAAACAAGATGCTTAAAAAAGCGCGTGGCATCAGACTGTGCAAGATACAGTCAATGAACAGTTTCTGGGGCAGCCTTCTCAGTGCATGCAAGTCATCCCCGCACTCCAAGAAAGTAATGGGGCCCTATTTCTTGGGCCCATTCTTCCCTCCCAGGGAGACTCTAAAGCTGAGAAATGATAGAATGATTCTCTTGACTATCCATTAATTAGAAAGTGAACCTTATTTTTGGGAAAGGGGAGAATATCTCCCAAATTACAATGGGATGATAGCTGTTACAACAGAGGTATGTACAAGGTACAGGGGTAGTTTGGTGGGAGTGAGACCATCACGTCTAGAGCATGTCCTAGGAATTTCAAGTAAGTGCCCGGGTACAAGGACGTCGGTTGCAGGAGATCAATATGGAGAGGTAAATAAAGGCCAGATGGTGAAGGGCTGTGTATACCATGCTAAGAACTAGTTGCGAAATCACTGTAACAATACAGATGAGCTATAATAGGCAATAAGATAAGGGCAGTGAGGATAAAAATTAAATCAATATTCAGGTGGCAGAATAAATAGTATTTAAGTGACCAATTTGAAGAGGGGTGTGAATGAGAATTAGGAATGGAAGACAATTTCTGTTCAGCAAGGAGGCTGGGAGAACAGGTTGAAAAGCTATCTTTAAATCGAGTATTATCACAATGACTTTGGTGAATGGGTCATTAATTCTTTCAGGGCTCTGACTACTGAATTAATTAAGGAAATAATTAAGATTTCTTAGATCAGCCATTGCATTGATTTCTTTTTAGAGCACACTGTTTTGGCAAACTCTATGTTTTAAAAAAATGTTTGCTAGAATACATTATCTTCTTGTAGGTACCAAGGTTGAAGTCAATTATCGAAGCATAGAAATCATGTTTGGGCCAGGCAGAGTGGCTCACACCTGTAATCTCAGCACTGTGGGAGGCCAAGAAGTGGATTGCTCGAGCCCAGCAGTTGGAGACCAGCCTGAGCAACATGATGAAACCCCATCTCTACAAAAAATACAAAAAATTAGCCAGGTGTGGTAACGTGTGCCTATAGTCCTGGCTACCCAGGAGGCTGAGGTGGGAGGATTGCTGTGCTGCCCACGTTGGGGTGTAGTGACTGATCATAGCTTACTGCAGCCACAAACTCCTGGGCTCATGTGATCCTGCCACTCGGCCTCTTGAGTAGCTAGCACTACAGGTGGGTATATGCCACCATGCCTAGCTACTTGTACATTTCTTTAAAGCAAGTTTTAGATGCTCTTTTCTGAGCTTCCATAGTATTCTGGACATAACCCTGTCAATATGTTGTATCTGCCTCTCAATATGTTGTAATTATCTATAAGTTGTCATGGAGAGCTGGGTGGGTGGAATAGGGACTTTGTCTTACTCCTTCTGGTATGCCCACTTCTTGAAATATGGTGGGCACTTAAAAAATAAATCTTGACAGCATAAAAGCTGTAAAAATAAAAGTAGTAAATTATGTCTAACAAATACCATTCTAAGTGCTTTTTTCAGATTGGCCAGCAGAACTGAGACTAATTCTGCACAGAAAACTAAGCCGGTGGCGGGGGGCGGTGCTCCTGTGAGCTCAGCTGCGCCTAAACACTAACTTCGAGTTGTATACTAGTGATCATTTTCATAAGAAAGTGGGTCAATTCCAGACATGAAATACATCTGAAGACGTAGCCCATCAGCAGGAGCCTTTGGAGGCAATATTTTCTTACCTCTAAGATTCTTATTCAAGAAATATATTAAGAGAAGTACTGATGCTCATATTTATTGTCAAATTAGCCATGACAGCTGCAAAATGTTTTCATTTTAAGTTGAATCCCCAAAGCTTCATTTGCATTTTCCCTAACTTAAGGATATTGTTAGAAAAAATCAGGCTTGCTGCTATAGGGGTAGAGGGAGAGGAAGGGAGAAGATATTTCATCTTTGGTTCTTCTGAGCTGAATTAAATATTTTAAGTTAATCATCTCTGATCTGTCATTAGGGGATTTGTCCATATGCTTTTTACAAATTATGACTGCTAGGAATTCATAATTAAAGAATGTATGAAGGTCAAGAATATGGAATTTCAACTAATGTCTGAAATGATGGCCTCAAAGACAAGAGTCCCTCAGACATCTGCCCCCTCCCTCTCCTAGAGCAGTCTAGTACAAGGGCTGCTGCTGAGATGCAAGCATTTCCAAATGCAGCAACACCGAAACTCATTATGAGTTTTAACAACTTGCTTTTCAGAGTCTATGGGACTTTGACAATCCAAACTTAGGTTTGCCTAATGGAATGGCTTTGCTTTAGAAAACAGATTTTGTGGAGGGTTTTATAACACTCTTCTCCCAAAAAATGCATTTAACCTTACTCATCTGGAACAACGGAAGGGAGCAAAAGACAGGGAGAAGGCTGGGATTAGTATTTAGTGATATCTTAATTCTAAATGTTTACAGTAAAATGAAGTTCTTGTTACTACCAATGACAACATATAAGAGTCACAATATAAATGAGTCATGAATAATTAGGTATTAATCATAACACATAATATACTGTCATGAATACTAATGTTCCATAAAAGAGAATTTTTTTTTGAGACAGGGTCTCGCTCTGTCACCCAGGCTGCAGTGCAGTGGTACCACCTTGGCTCACTGCAATCTCCGCCTCCCGGGCTCAAGAGAGCCTCCTATCTCAGCTCCCCAGGTAACTGGGACTTCAGGCGTGTGCCACCAGGCCCAGCTAATTATTGTATTTTTTTGTAGAGATGGGGTTTTGCTGGCTGGGCGTGGTGTCTCACTCCTGTAATCCCAGCACTTTGGGAGGCCGAGGTAGGCAAATCACCTGAGGTCAGGAGTTCAAGACCAGCCTGACCAACATGAAGAAACCCTGTCTCTACCAAAAACACAAAATTAGCCGGGTGTGGTGGCACACACCTGTAATCCCAGCTACTCGGGAGGCTGAGGCAGACAGAATTGCTTGAACCCAGGAGGTGGAGGTTGCAGTGAGCTGAGATTGCGCCATTGCACTCCAGCCTGGGCAACAACAGTGAAACTCTATCTCAAAAAAAAGAAAAGAAAAAAGAGACAGGGTTTTGCCATGTTGCCCAGACTGGTCTCAAACTCCTAGACTCAAGTGATCTTCCTGCCTTGGTCTCCTAAATCGTTGGGATTACAGGCGAGAGCCATTGCTCCTGGCCATAAGAGAGTACTTTAATAGTAAGGATTAAGTAGGCCCAGAATTGTAAGACCTTGGATATTTCATGATACTTTTAACTCACCTCTGTACTGGGTAGAATAGTGTCCCCCAAAATTCATGTTCACATAGAACCTCAGAATGTGACCTTATTTGGAAATAAAGTCTTTGCAGATGTAATTAGTTAAGATGAGGCCATACTGGATTAGGGTAGACCTAAATCCAATTATTGGTTCCTTATAAGAAGACCATGAAGAGACATAGACACACACAGAGGGAAGACAGAGGCAGAGGTCAGAATGATGTAGTAACAAGCAAGGAATGGCAAGGATTGCCAGCAACCACTAGCAGCTGGGAATAAGCAAGGAAGAATTCTTCCCTAGAGTCTCCAGAGGGAGAATGTCTCTGCTGACACCTTGAGTTCAAACTTCGAGTTTCCAGAACTGTGACAGAATAAATTTGTTGTTTCAAGCCAGTTTGTGATTGCTATGGCAGCCCTAGAAAATGAATACAACCCCTCCTTCAGGGCAAAAGTTCCACACTGTCCATGAAGTCTTTCCTTACCAAATCTGGCCATTGTGACCCCTCTTTCTACTTACAGCAAAGCACAGACTTTGTTATTTTGCACTTGGGGCTCTCCATGATTGATCATTTACTTATCTTTTCATTGCCGTATCCCATCGGCCACTGCTTTAGTCCTTTTCTGTTGCTTGTAACAGAATACCTGAAACTGGGTAATTTATAAAGAAAGGAAATTTATTTCTTACAATTATGGAGGCTGAGAAGTTCAAGGTTAAGGCACTGCATCTGGCAAGAGGCTTCTTGCTGGTGGGGACTCTACAGAGTCCTGAAGTGCCACAGGGCATCACATGATCATGGGGCAGAGTGTGCTAATGTGCTAGGCTCAGATCTGTCTTCCTCTTCTAAGAAAGCTACCAGTTCCATTCCCATGATAACCCATTAATCCATTAACCCTTTAATCTATTAATGCATTAAGCCATTCAGGAGGGCAGAGCCGTTACAAATCCCATCACCACTTAAAAGGCCCCACTTCTTTTTTTTTTTTTTTTTTTGAGACGGAGTTTTCACTCTTGTTGCCCAGGCTGGAGTGCAGTGGTGCAATCTCTGCTCACCGCAACCTCCACCTTCCGGGTTCAAGTGATTCTCTTGCCTCAGCTTCCTGAGTAACTGAGATTACAGGTGTGAGCCACCACAACCAGCTAATTTTTTTTTTTTTGAGATGGAGTCTCACACTGTGTTGCCTACGCTGGAGTGCAGTAGCATGATCTCGGCTCACTGCAACTTCCACCTCCTGGGTTCAAGCAATTCTCCTGCCTCAGCCTCCCAGGTAGCTGGGACTACAGGCACTCGCTACCACGCCCGGCTAAGTTTTGTATTTTTAGTAGAGACAAAGTTTCACCATGTTGGTCAGGCTGGTCTTGAACTCCTGACCTCAGGTGACCCACCCACTTTGGCCTCCTAAAGTGCTGGGGTTACAGGTATGAACCACTGCGCCCATCCCACCTCTTTTTTAACTATATATTTTTATTGTTAGTAGAGACGAGTTCTCACTATGTTGCTCAGGCTGGTCTCAAACTCCTGGGCTCAAGCGATCTTCCCATCCCATCCTCCCAAAGTGCCTCCCATCTTGGCCACCACGCCCAGCTGCCACCTCTCAATAATGCCACATTTGGGACTACATTTAAATTTTTTTTTTTTTTCAAAGACAGGGTCTCGCTCTGTAACCCAACCTGGAGTGCAGTGGTGAGCACATTGAGCTCATTGTAGCCTCGAGCTCCTGGGCTCAGGAGAGCTTCCGGCTTCCGTTTCCTAAGTAGCTGGGATTACAGGGTTGTGCCACCACACCCAGCTAATTTTTAAATTTTTTGTAGAGTTGTGTCTCGCTGTATCGCCCAGGCTGATCTTGAACTCCTGGGCTCAAGTGATCCTCCTGCCTCAGTCTCCCAAAGTGCTGGGATTATAGGCATGAGCCACGGCATCTGGCTCAGTACTAAATTTCAACATGAGTTTTGGAGGGGACAAATATTCAAACATATAACTTACCTCCCCATTTCCAAGCTGCCACACACTCACTGTTTTGGGCAAATCTGGCTACATAACATTCTCCAACCAATCTCTTTATTTCCCACCTCTGTGCCTTTGGTCCTGCTGTTTGCTCTGCTTAAAATATTCTCTTTTGTCTCTATCTGTCAAAATTCTAGCCAGCCTTCCACACTTAGACCATATGGTACTGAGTCCATGAAAAAGTCTTCTATTTTCCACCAGAAGTAATTTTTCCTTTATTTGTATATTATTTCATCATTTATAATATTCTGTTACTATGCTGCTATATAAACTAGGCTCCACAAACTCCTTAAGCACAAGGGCTATCTTATATATCTTAGTAGTCCACAAGCATACAGCTGATTTTTCTTAATTCCTATGGCATGAACAATGTATACAGGTCTCTTGACATTGTGTTATTTAATTTCATATGTGTATGTGTTAACCTCCTAAAGATATTTAAATTCCCCAGCATACACAGCTGGACACCAAGAAGGCATTCAACAAACTAGCTCTGAAATGGTGCCCTCAAAGATTGGAGTTCTTGAGGGCTCTTGGCTGACAAATTCTAAAGTCCCAGGTACTCATGAAAATAATATTTTTCCAAACTAAATGCTCAATAAACCAAAAATTAATTTTCATCATTTAAAAAATGAGATGCAGCCAGGAGCAGGGGTTCTTGCCTGTAGGCCAGGAGTTCCCGACCAGCCTGGGCAACACAGTGAGACCTTGTCTCTACAAAATAAAAAAAAAATTAGCCAGGTGTGCCGGGACATACCTGTAGTTCCAGCTGCTCAGGAGTCTGAGGTAGGAGGGTCGCCTGAGCTTAGGAGTTCAAGTTTACAGTGAAGTACAATTGCGCCACTGTACTGCATCCTGGGCAACAGAGTAAGGCTCTGTGTCTTAATAAAAAAAAGAAAAAAGAAAAAGGAAAAAAAAAGAACTGCTATTCAGAAGTCACGGTTCTTTCAGGCTTGGCTGGGTTCCTTGGAGTCTGTCCCACACATACACAGTTAAAGGGTCAGCCAGATATTTGGGCAGGATTTATGCACAGAATTTGGGGCTTCCCATTTGCCTCTCTCCTTTCTGGAATTTTCCTCCTCATTTTCCAACTGCTGTGGTTATCCCAAGCTGTGGCCTCTGTGGGTTTGATAGAAACTGTGGGTTTCTATAAGTTTATTTATTTACTTATCTTTTTTTTTTTTTTTTTTTGATGGGGGGTCTTCACCATGCTGCGCAGGCTGGTCTCCTCCTGAGCTCAAGTGATCCGCCCACCTTGGCCTTCCAAGGTGCTGGGATTACAGGCATGTGCCATAGCGCCCGGCAGGTTTCTATAAGTTTATATGACACCAGATAGGACATCCCCTTAATCTAAAAGCCATTAAAAAATGGGAAACTTACCCACTGCCATTTCCTTCTTCCAAGGGTAGACCCTACACTATCCTGCCTACTTTTTATTATGCTCCAGTGGCATTAGGTGGTTGCTTTTTATATTTTATTCAACATTTACACTTATCTGTGGGAGAGTTGGTTCAATAGGAAGTGCTTGGTCATTATAGGAAGTAAAGACTCCCTTCATTAAAAATGTCTTTTTTTTTTAATAAAAAATTTTCCTGAACCCAAAGAACTAGAAAGAACACTAAACAAAAGCCAAAGTCATGGTCAGTTGTAGGCAGAGGAGAACTGATTTAAATTACTACTGAGGACATTTCAATTTATTTTTTTTAAATATGAAATTACTTTTACTTGTTACAGTGGAATATCATTATAAATGAAGTGGGTCCTGGGTACCTGAGCCTTTTATATGATTGTCATTCCCTCATCCTATGCCAACACAGGACATTCATACAAAAACACCACATGGAACTTCTTGGACACACAACTGCATGCATGCCACTGTAAATGTACTGAAGTGTAATATAACCTTTGTGAAGATTTCTTAGGCATATGGATGGGAGGGCACATTGCACCATAGAAAGCAAAACTCTGCCCCCTGCCCCCCAGATCTTCTTCCCCAGGCGGTGGCTCACCTGTAATCCCAGCACTTTGGGAGGCCAAGGCAGGTGGATCACGAGGTCAGGAGTTCAAGACCAGCCTGGCCAAGATGGTGAAACCCTGTCTCTACTAAAAATACAAGAATTAGCTGGGCATGGTGGCACATGCCTTTAATTCCAGCTACTTGGGAGGCTGAGACAGAGAACTGCTTAAACCCGGGAGGAGGAGGTTGTAGTGAGCCGAGATCGCAACACTGCACTCCAGCCTGGGCAACAGAGCGAGACTCTGTCTCAAAAAAAAAAAAAAAAAATTCCCCAAAGTCTCACTTCCTCTGACAGCACCCAAATCTCTCCTCCTCTTGGCTTCCCTCTTCCAGTCCTATCCAGGTCCTTTGCTCTCTTATCTCTCTGTCTCTTCTTTTAAAGGGAAAGCTCTTGACTGTTCTAAATCTGCAGCTGTATCTATTTCTCTGCTTATCACAACAAAGGCAGCATGGTTAGCCATGCAACTACAAGATTCTTCTTCCTCAGTGTGTATGTGTGTGCGTGTATAGCATGACTGTAAATACTTATAAGTTAATAGCTTTCTCCTGTTATATTTATATATGCATATACATAAGGAAATAACATAGGCCGGAAAGGGATGTGGTTCAGGCTGGCAGAGTCTGAGCACTAACTATGTGCCATGCACTTTATTTACACACATTATTTCTAATTTTATTTTTCAGATGAGAAAATTCAGCCTCAGAGCTACTGTTCATCCTCTTTCCACTCCAACACACAGCCTCTGGGGTATCTCTAACATAAAAATGTAAAATGCACTAGAAAACATGAAGGATATGTCTGGGAGTCTTAGGGGAGGGAAAGGAAGTAGAGGATTGGGTTGTCTTGTGTTCAGAAGAGAAGGTTTGGGATCTGGGTGGCTGAGGGAAGAAGTTTAATGAAAGAGTTCTGCTAGATGGGGCAGTGGGTTCCCGGGATGGAAGGGGGTCTCCACCTTCACCTTGCTCTCTTCTGTCCCCCTGCTCCGTACGTGGTGGTCACATGGCCTCCTCTGTGCTCCTCAAACACTTCAAGCTCATTTTAAAAGACAGACACATTCTGAATGATGACCTGGTTAATTTATTTACTAGTGTTAGTTAAAGTAGATACTTTGGAAGTCTGGTAGGCAATTTCAGTCTTTAGAACACCAGGTAACACCATTTCTAGCATTAAACTACTTCTCTCAGTTTACTCATAAGCTGGAAACGTACAAGCTTTTAAATTCCCATACACCTTGTCAATTTGAGGTAAACTGGTTCAAAAGAAAAAGGAACCTATAGAAATGTCTACTTTTAAAGTTATCACTTGAGTAGAATTTAATGAACACTGGTGCTTAAGCAACTTCTGTTTCATTGTATAATATCCTTTAAAATCTAAATTTCCTGGCATAAATGTCTTGGATGGTTCACTTTTAGCCAGCATTACATAGCGGTGGCTGCTAGATATTTACCTTGAGTGTGAGAGTATATGTAAAGAATATTAGCTAGGAAATAGACTTATTGGTAGATTACAAAAAGCTGTGCATGGCTATACAATTTCCATTTAGTCTGTTTTCCAAACTCCATATATTTAAAAGCTATCATCTCTCAATTTCATGCTGATAACTTTGAGTTTGGCAAAAGTTGACAGTTAAAACTATCTTCCTATAGTGTTTGGGTATGGCTTTATAAAAAGCAATTTACAAAAGAAAATCCATTTGAAATTCTAAATTTAATTTCAAAATGATGGTTTTTATAATCCCTGGTTTTAAGGAGGTTTCAAGGAATGGAAAGACATGAGAAACAAAAAGAAGAATGAAGAAAGAAAGAAAGATGGAGAGGGCAAGGGGATGAATGGTTGCATCATGGACCGAGGTGACGACAATCAGAAAGGCAGGGAGGAACGCCACACCCAGGGAGACAGCACAGGTGCACTTTATATCAGACAGAGTGTGTAGAGACCTGGGAAAGCTTTAGTTTTCATAAATTCAATCTCCCTTATTGCTGAAGCAGAGGCATCTGGGATATAGGAAGATTAACAGATAACTCAAACCCTACTACATTTCAAACCCCTCCAGTACTTAAACCTTTTACCCCAGATGTTAGTAAAAGCTAACAAGTAGCCAAGCTGGCAATTTTTAATAACTATCCTTGGGCTTATTCTCCCACAGGTGTAGATCCTGAATAAGAGGGGTAAGGAGGGAAGGATAAAGAAAGCTGATGTTGGCTGAGTGCTAACTCTGTGTCAGGTACTGTGTTAAGCATTGTGCATGTATTCTTTAATCATCACAACAACCTTATGAGGTAGGTACCACAATCCCGCCCATTTAAAAAAGGGAAAATCAAAATACAGAGAAAGCAGGCAAACTTGCTTAGTAAGTGACTGAGCTGGGAATTGAACCCAAGCAGTTTAATTATAGAACCTGAATATATAATCATTGTGCCATATGGCATTTTCCAAAATAACAAAAAATAACCAAGTTGACAGGATAAAAGGGATTGAAAGTGTATTGTACTGTAATATATGGCTGCTGCCTGGGAAACTGTTAGGATATAGTGGTAGAAGTCCAGAGTCCTCTTCAGTGTACATTTCTGCCACCCACCATTACTTGTAAGCAAGGAGGAAGAAAAAAACCTACCTGAAACCATCCTTTCTTCTAAATTCAAATTTGAATAAGTTAAAGAATTAAAAACCTGTTTGGATTTTTGACATATTCATTCCATTATATTAAAATTTCTATTAAATGTCAAATCCTCCTTGTGGGGAACATTTCTGTAATTTGGTGGTTGAATCATGTAGCAGTTACAAGCCTAACTTATAAAGCAGTTTCCATAAAGAGGGCATATTTTTTCCAAAGTATGTATAAATACACACACATACCAATACTCCCTCACTCTATATAAGATACCTTAAAGCCAAGTTCCCATTTTTCAGGTTCTATTTATATGCAACCAGTTCTAAGAATTCTCCGAAAAGGACAGGCCTGTACCGTCCCCTAACTAACATCTGTCAGAGGAAAACTCCTCATCCATTTTTCAGGCATGACCCACTTTGAGGGTTCAGATTCTGTGATGAGTCACATGCAAATCTTCTAAGAACCTTGATGGGTTGCAAATGAGATGAAAATGAAAATGACCAAAATGTTCAGAGTCAACCACCTTAGTTTTTCTTTCCTATTTGCCATCTGTCCACAGCTCATTAGGTTCAAATCATATTTTTGTGAATAAGAATCTAGAATTTGGGGACCTCTTCATGGGACACTTCTCCTGCTTCACAGACATACAGGCCAAAAGAAGCACTAAGCAGGCTGCAGGCCTCCACGGCTAGTAGGCAAAGCCTGCAGGGAAAGAGCTCAGCAAGGGTCACCAATGGGGATACCTCAGGCACCCAAACTTACCACCTTGGTGGCCTGTGTGGATGACTGGGAAAGGCCCTGCAAAGCCCCCACAAGGTTCCCTGACATCCCTAGCAGTAACTGTGAGCTTCTTACTCCTTCCCTTCCCCTCAGTCCCATCCACCACCATTTATGCTCACTGTCCACATGGGATCCCCTTCACAATGGGATGGGCTTTCCATCCCTTTTAAAAATCTGTCTTAGGGCCCTCATAACTTTCCACCCAGTGATATAATTATTCACAAACATATTCTACTTCCTACTAAACTGTAAGCTCCCTTCAGGTAGAACCTACATCCAGTTCCCCTTTCTGGAACTCATGGACTCTTGCCTGATAGATGCTCAAAAAAATACTGAATTAAACAAATGGTTCTAGAAGCCAGTCTCTGAAAGTCCTGCTTGGTAGAAACTACAGGATGAGATGGGCACCATATGAGCCTCAAAATGTTCATTCCTTGTACGACACTAGAGTTGTTGCATCATTCCACATAGCCAATGGTGTTTTTTGTAAGTTGGCTTTGTGTACTCCCCAGTGTCCTACAGGTGAAGCAGTCCGATTAGGCAATGACTGTTTAAACCCACATTAATCATGCATTAGGAGTCCTAAATTGAATAGCACAATACCCAGGAAAATACTCTGGACACAAGGCATCCATTACAGACAGAAGTGATCTCTCACGTCGTGCTGCGCATATATTTGGAGAGTAAGTGCACTTCAGGGAGTTCTGCTAACTTAAAAAAAAAAAGGATGAAAGAAGACATTTGCATGCTGCATGGAGATTCCATGGCTTGGGAAGGGCACATGTGTCAGGCAGCCAGGAACTCTGGAACTTGCATTGGTCATCACATTTATACCTCAGTTTCTTGAACTGCTTCCTTCTTCCTTCTTGGTGCGCAGGAAGGCTAGGGGTTGTCCTACACTGCATCTGGGCAGGCTCTGGTTACAAATTCAGGCCCACTGCTCAGTGGTCTCAGCCCTCCTAGCTGAGGTACTGGTGGAATGGTGCAGCCTCTGAAGAAACCCATTCAGATCTCTGCCCTAGAGGCCACATGTATTAGATGTGCTTCTGTACAACCGGGAAGGTGGATGGGTGAAGGAAGGAGTAGGGTGTGACCAAGGAGGGACATGTGCCTCCTTTAATGAGATCCTAAATTCAATCCTATTTTCCTCAATAAAAAGGGGAGCAGGCCATTGTCTGGGGAGGAAAATTGGCTTCATGCTTTAAAACACGCATTCACATAGACAAACAGCCATGCTTAAACTATGCTAGACTGAAAACTGATGACAAGTCCTTGGGGATAATGATTCTATAGTCTCTCTTCAGCTACCTCAGGCATACTTGGAAATACATTTGCATTCACACCCATTCCTGTGGGCAGGGATGCATTAAGAGAGACACCGACTGAGCCTCTCTTAACCTCAGTTTCACCTGCAGCTCCTAAATAATGTGGGCAGAGGCCAAGCATTCCCATTCAATGGATCTGAGTCCCCAGAGTGAGCTCAGCTTGGGACCTGGCATCCTGAGATGATGAAGAGAATTTTGACAATAAGGCACAGCTGGGACATCCGTACCAGCGACAGCAAACCCCAGATTCTAAAATGGTTTACTCCAGCTGCCTTGCTCAGCGCTATTTTAATAACTGGAGAGGCTGGCTGTGTAACAGTTGAATGCTTCCCCTGCCATCATTTTGGTACTTTGATTACAGGCAAGGTGACACTGACTTTTAACAACAGGGATATACAGTCTTCAATATAATGCCCCTTATATCAATAGAGGATGATTAATCTTGGTTTCTTTCCTCGAAATGTGGTGTGAGACCAGATAACAAAATTCAGGTGGGCCAGTCAGAAGATCTACAGAGGAAAAGTGCTTTAAATATATATGGCACTATGATGAATGTACAAGAATGCACAAGAAAAAAAGACTGGAAGAAAATAAGAGCAAATGATAATATCAGTGGACTAAGGTGCTAAAGTTAGGTCAAGAGGGTTTTTCTCTTACTTTCTAAATGTTTTGTGATGCGATCTTTTTTATAATAAAATGTATTTTCATATTCATACAATTCATCCCTTTTGCTTTTATTTTTAATTGACACATAATGTCCATATTTATGAATACAGTGTGATATTTCAACACAGTATACAATGTGTAATGATCAAATCAGGTAATTAGCATATGCATCACCTCAAACATTTATCATTTCTTTGTTTTGAGAACATAAAATCTGTTCTTCTACCATTAGAAAATATACAATAAATAGTGCCGGGCGCAGTGGCTCACACTTGTAATCCCAGCACTTTGGGAGGCCGAGGTGGGCGGATCACAAGGTCAGGAGATCGAGACCATCCTGGCTAACATGGTGAAACCCTGTCTCTACTGAAAATACAAAAAAAATCAGCCGGGCATGGTGGCGGGCGCCTGTAGTCCCAGCTACTCAGGAGGCCGAGGCAGGAGAATGGCGCGAACCCAGGAGGCGGCGCTTGCAGTGAGCTGAGATCGCGCCACTGCACTCCAAGCTGGGCAACAGAGTGAGACTCCATCTCAAAAAAAAAAAAAAAGAAAATACATAATACATAAATTGCTGTTGATTGTAGTTGCCCTATAATGCTATAGAACACTAGAACTATAATGAAAAATATTTTATAAAGAAAATAATTCATGGTGCTCTTAGACTTCAAATACTAAACAGATTATGCTCTGGATAATTAAGAATGGATTACTGAATTCCCCACACAGCAGATAATATGTGTGAAAGTAAGTCATGCACAGTACAGTGGTATAACTGTATTAGATGTTATTGTCCTTTAATGCTTTTGAGCCTTAAACTGCTGTATTAGCAAACTACTTAGGATAGCTCGTTTGTTGTGATGAGTGATGCTCAGTAAGGCTGAAGGGACAATTCACATGCCATCAACCAAACATCCTTATATTAAACAAGGACTTGCCCACTACTTTTCTGAAAATAAAGGAACAACAACACAGGACAAATTCTCCCCTGACCAGGCCTCTCTTACATCTTGGGTGGAAGGCTAAACCTGCTAAGGGGACACATTCTTTTGGGCCCGAGTCTGTATGTGCATCTGTGTGTGTGTGTGTGTGTGTGTGTGTGTGTGTGTGTGTGTGTACGTTTCAGAGTTGCCATGTGGTCAAACTGCCATACAGTGTCCCATCCAAGTTGAACAGGTAGCTCTCCCAGGAGGGGTAAAAAACAAACAACAATCTGCTCAGCACAGCGAGCAACTTCCTTACCAGGTGGGAAAATCTGGATCTGCCTCATAATGACTTTCTCTCATGCCCCACATAAGCAAATGCTGCACTAAATATACATCCCAAGTACATTCTATCAGGGAGCTGGAGCGACACCACTATTTATGCTCAGGCTAATGTTCTATTACATGGATTATACTCAACTGCAATAAAATGAATATTCTCTAGCACAACCCAATTGTTCTTTATACAGTTTTTAATGAGATTCCGCCCAGTGCCACAGCAGTACTTATGTAATTACTCTATATAACTCTGTCAGCAAGGAGGGAATGAAATCTCCTTATCAGGGTATTGCAAACCAATAATACCTCAGCAGCCTGTCTCTTTCCATGCACTGCTGCATTTTGGATAGTCTGGGAGCACGGCCATCATGCAGAGGGAACGCTTGGGTGACCAAGGCTTCAGCACTGCAGACTTGCTTCCAGGAATGAACACTGCATTTTCTTGAGATTTCCCAAGAAAACATATGAAAAGAAAGCGAGCCTGCAGCTTCTGAGCTGGGTCCTCTTCAATTGGGATGGTCAAAGGGGCATGTGTGGCCAGTATGCAGCCATGCGGTCAGCATGCAGCTTTTGTCAGAGGCTTCTGAAGGCAGCTTTGCTGGAACTCTGGAATAATCCACCCAGGAAGGGAAGTGAATAGGAGAAGAGGCAGAAGGAGATGAAAAATTATTTGTTTGGCTCCTTGAGGGAAACTGTAAGTCAGCAGAAAGCACAATTAAGAAAAAAAGTGCAGCTGAGAAAGAGGCTAATCTGGTCCTGAGAAATTATCTAAATTAGGAAGATAGCCTCTGCCATCCACTGCTGAAGAACCCCAGAAGCCAGGGGCTAGACCTCGAGCAGTTCCACTGAGGCTTTGTCCTGTGGTCCTTAAGAATGACTTTTTCTCTACTGGCAATTCTGCTTTAGATGTGAGAGGTGCCTGGAGCTGCCTCAGGGGCTATGAAATCCAAGAGCACAGCACAGGGACTTCCGCACTACCCCAATGTCCAGTAAAGGAATTCAATCAGGAGGACTTAGCAGCATAGTCTTGGTATCTGCTAAAGAGTTCTCAGGGCTTTCCCAGGGGAGCAAAACTGCAGAGATTCTGCAAGGTAGAACATGGAGGAAGGACAGGACCATTGCATCACAAAGTCCTTGCTGGCTGCTTTCTGGGATTTTCTCTGGTAGCATCCCCATCTCTCAAGCATGGCTCAATCCTTGGTGGTGGAGATGGGTGGGAGAGGGAGCAGAATTAGGAAGCAAGCATCACTCCTACTCCACAACCAAAAGAAAATCAGCAATGAGAAGAAGGCTTGGTCAGATAGCAACAGGAAAACATAAATGAAGAATCACTACTCTTATGGCCTACATTGTAGACATTGTTCTTTATGGTCAGACCATATCGCTCACTAAGCCTTGTTGCAGAACTAGGAGAACTACGGTGGATCCTTCTTTGATCTTTACCACAGCTATCCCTCACAACCACTTCCCTCACAACAATAAAAATCTCACACCTTAGCTATAATTTACACTCCTGTGCCAACAGAAAGAGTGATAATGGGTTTCCACAAGGTACTTGTCATCTGTTACCTCCATGGGTGGTATTATTTGCACTTAATTGTGTTAATAGTTAAGACTCTAGTAATAAAAATAACCTTCAAAAGGTATTCTCAGCTATGATGTGACTTTACAGCCTTAGACACAAAATTCACAGAGATCAGTAGGATGGGTATTCTTCCTACTTTATAAATGAAGAAAAAATAACTCACAGATGTTAAATGACTTGCCTAAAGTTTATGGCACAGTTTAAACTGGTTCCCAGGTTTCTTGATCCTTACTCAAGTCCTCATTCTATGAAAAAGTTCTGTGCTACTTGGGTAGAATGATCATTACAAGAGAAATCTGGCAGAGCTGAGCTGCACGTGAGGGAAAGCAAGCTACTTGGCCAAGCCCTGTCGATGCCCAGATTCAATTAAATATCATCAGGAAAGGGCTATTCAGTTTGTGCACTTCTCATCTCTTCTGCTCTCACGCTATCCCTGTGGGCTGGCACAGAACTGCACAGACTGTGATTCAGGATGTTCTTCTGGGCCAGAGATGCTTCTGCCTGTTTGCTTACCCAGGAGACGAAGGCCTGCTGGAGGGCTGAGACCCAAAGCAGATGGGCAAGCTCACCACTGCACTGGGTACTGTCCTGGCCCACAAAGGCACCATGTGATAGTGACTCAAAGGTTATATTTACAGACCCCAAATTATTCAGTTGCCTGTATATGCTTCCCTACTTCAAATGCAGGGGATGAGTGACAGGACGAAGTGAGAGCTGGGTGGCCAAAGTAAGATGAGTAATAGTGAAGGGCAGACATAAGGATGACTCTCACCCAACACCATCCCAAAATGTGTAGGTGACAATGTGTGCGAGGGGAAAGGGGCTGACTCATCCTGGTTTGCCATATCTGAACAACAACTATGACATTTTACTTAGCATTTCCATAGCATCTCTTTCTACAGAGCTTGGCACTTGCCACATCCACCTTCTCTTGGCCTGATGAAATACCCTTGTTTAACAGGGGATTAGAGGGAGCAATCCATGCCCTTTACTAAGACTGCCTCTATCATCCTGCAAAGCCTCAGATGAAATCTACCTTTCTTCATGAAGTATTTTCTGATTCCTTCCAACTAGCTATGATATTTCCTTCCTTTAAATGTCCCAAGAATTCATATCTATACTTGTGTTGTTTTCTGTACATTTGTGCAGTCTACTCAATCCCTCACAGCCTTTTAGATTTTGTTCCTGGGGAGCAGGGACTGTGTCTCACTCATTGTTTACCCACCCCAATCCCTGGCAATAATGTCCTCACTGTAGTGAGTGCTCCACAAATACTAGTTAATCAGACATGAGTTATTTTCTTCCTACACCCTGGGTCAGGGGCTTTTGCAGTACTCCCCATATTATTCTAGGAAGTCTTGATCACAGTGTGTGCCCATCTTGATGGAGAGGTACAGCTTTCATCTCTCAGGGGTGTAGTATAAGGAAAGTAGGACAAATTGGCTGGGAGGTCAGATTGCTGAGGTTTCTTCTAGTTCTACAATTCTGTAATTCTAAATTTTTGACTAAATGAGAATAAGAGGTTAGTAAATTTGGAGAGAAAATAATAAATACCGAAATAATGAAAAAAATGAAAAGGGAGTTGGGTATATTGTAGGCCCCAGGAAAATACCAAATATTCCAAGGAGGCTTTCTGGGCATGATTTGATTTAAGATGCTCTATGAATAGTGGGAAGAACACTTCCTAGATAAAGTGGGGTATCTCTATTATAAGGTTAGGTTTAGGAAATGTCTTGAAATGAAATCAAATGGATATACTGTTGAGTAAATCTGACAAGAAGAGCAAGGACAGTCCAGTAAGGGCAATGAGATAGTCTAAAACAAGTGACAATCTGAAAAGATAGTTAGCTCAAAGAAACTCTGTGTGTGTCTGTGTTGGGGTGGGGGGTGGATGTGATATATTAAATATAGACATTGGAATTAAATTAGTATGGAATCTTGTCTGCCATGGTTACTAGCTATGTGACATTAAACAAGTTATTTAATCTTTCTAAGTTTCAGTTTCTTCATCAGAGGGAGCAACCCATGCCCTTTAATAAGACTGTCCCTATCATCCTGCAAAGCCTCAGATGAAATCTACCTTACATGAGATAAGTGATATAAAGTGCTACAGTGCTTAGTACAGCACCTAGCACTCTTCATTTAACAGCTATTTCTTTTATGTGCTAGATGATATGCTGAGCATTTTACACAGTAAATAATCAGAAAATGGAAGCTATTATAATAATTATTATCTAAAGGGAGTATGCCTCCTGTTCCTACATGCTCCCATTGCAAATCAAGCTCCTTTTGATTGTGGAACACAGGAGAAAAAAATGTCATTTTACTGTTTATGCGAGTAAATTTATTTGCCTTTGATGTATCTTGCTAAAGCAAAATTTGTCCTCAGCCTTAGGTACACTGTAAATGCATATGAAGTAACAAGAATTTTCTCAAAGTCTCAACTCTTTAACACTGTCTCTCCTTTGTGCACAGGGATGTAATAAAAAAGCTAAACACAGGGCACTCAGCACCCTTGGAAAGTCACTTCCCAACATGGTACCCAAAGAGACATCCTGAAAGAGACATGCATAGTTATGTGCTCCCTCTCCAGGGACAGTCTTCTCCAGTGGATGTGAAACAGGCTGTGGCAGCTGCTTAGTATCATTAGACCAAGGGCAAGTCAACTGCTCTCTCAGGCTTAAAATAAAGTTATCATCTCAAACCAAAAATACTCAGCATTTGGCCAATAAAAGAAAGCCAGTGAAGGCCCAGTTATCATGAGGGATTTCTTATTGATGAGATTTCTACAGTGAATAACTGAAAGTGTGATTTGTATGCATGTATGGCATTATGGAGAAGTTGATGAAAGGCAACTGCTTTGTGAAAAGGGCTATTTTGTGTGTGTGTGTGTGTAGATCAGCAAACCATCAAACCTGTATAAGTTTGTTTTTGTTAAGCACACAATTTCTTAATACATTTCATAAGCAATCAACCTCTGAGTGAAGAACATTAGCCTCTAATAAAGGAACAAATTATTCTTCTATATGTTCCATGTTTTCCAATGAACTGTCTCTATTCTGATTATAATCAAGTAAAAGGCACCAACTTCAGAGATTTTTTTTTTTTTTTTTTTTTTAGGGCATGGCCCTTGGCTATACAAGAAAACCAACATGTTTTCAGAGTTTCAGATGATAATTGAGGATCCATTTGGGGTTCTGGTTTTTTGGTGGAAGCTTACCACAGGTAAGACAAAAACAAAGCTAAGTAACTAGTACATACAAACGAGGACCACTTATAAAATCACTCATAGCTGTACTTATTCAAGCTGTGGATAAAAAGGGAAGGCTCATACTCACTATTTCAACTAATAATTTGAATGTGATTCTATCACACTTAGAGTAGATCCATTTCCAGCCTAATGCTTGGTTTTCTCTAATCTTGTTTATTCTTAATTGACACAATAATCTTTAGGCAGGATAAGGTATTTTCTCTCATAAATTTATAAACCTTTACAAAAGAAATTACTTTGCGGAAATTGCTTCAAATGTCAAGTAAGTCAAGGAACTCAATCTTGGAATTATGTTTCTATTTTTAATGTTTTAATCCAGACACAGCTTTTTTTTCCCTAAGTCTCCTCAAGTATTGAAGGTACTAAATCAGCTCTCATACAAACAGCTCTTCAGAAGGGAAATAATCGGAATTTTCTTCCTCATTTAGTTCTTTTAGATTCAACTACTTTGAGGAAAGATATAAAAATAAATAAATAAAATCAAACAATTAAAATACACATGATGTGAGATGACATTTTTTTCTCTAGTGTTCAACATCTTAATTAGAAACATCTGCTCAATTAAGAAAAATAGATTGAATGGAGAAATCTCAAAAAGTCATTCAGTCTATGACCCTGCTCTTGGGTCACGGGTTAACTAAAGCATCCCTAAAATGTAACTGCCTGTATTACTGTTTCTTAATCAACTTTGCAACACTCCAAGGCATTAAAGAAAATGAATTTTAAAATCATTTTACTTGTTAAAGCTGCTCATATATACGTGTGTCCGTCCAGAAAGGCTGGAAATGATGAGTTCATGAATTTCAGAAGTAAAGCAAGGAGGGGATTACCGATGCTCATTAATAGCTGGCCATTGTTTAGACAACTTAATGATTGGGCCTTTTCTCTTTTGTCTCTACAAAGTTGACTGTACTGCAATCCCATTTCTTCCAATTCTATCATCTATGAAAATGAAGATTTACCATCGTCTACCTTTTATTTATTCTTTTATAGATAATATCTAGAGGCAGTTAAGTCAGCCTTTTTAAAGGGAGTATCTTCCCCTATCATCCCTTTAAAAAACTGATTTATATAACGTTTTATAATTTGCAAAGTACATATTCACAAAAATCCTCAGAAATTTAAAAATTATTCTTAACCTTGTTTACAGATGTGAGAACTGAGTGAGGTAATGTGTCACCTATTAAAATATTTGTGATTAATTTCTTTCTTTTTTTTTCTTTTTGAGATGGAGTCTGGCTCTGTCACCCAGGCTGGAGTACAGTGGTGAGATCTTGGCTCCCTGCAACCTCTACCTCCTAAGTTCAAACAATTCTCCTGCCTTAGCCTCCCGAGTAACTGGGATTACAGGTGCCTGCCACCACGCCTGGCTAATTTTTTGTATTTTTAGTAAAGACATGATTTCACCATGTTGGCCAGGCTGGTCTTGAACTCCTGACCTCAAGTGATCCACCTGCTTTTGGTCTCCCAAAGTGCTGAGATTACGGGTGTGAGTCACCAAGCCCAGCCTGTGATAATTTCTAGTTAGTTAGGTGGCTAGAAAATGTTGAGCCAGTGGCTCAAGCCCAGCCTTTCAATTTCTAATCTTTGGTTCTCTCCACTGTTCTTTATTAGCCTCTCAGAAGGTATTCAGTCATTTGTACTACTTGATTTAGTTTTTCTCAGTGCTTTTAAGCCACGCAGCCCCAAACTAAAGTAACACTCCAGTAATGTGCAGTGAAAGCATTATCACTTTTATTTTGAATGTTGTGCTCTTGACAGTCTTTTAAAAGAGCCTCTTTCATTGATTATTAATTCAACTACCAGTCTGCTTTTATTCTTAATCATTTTTCCTGTGTTTCCTTGTTGCTAGCAAGCAAGTCAGCATCCTTGCGTACTTACTTAATTTACTTTTCCTCCTTAACACAGAGACCACTTACTGAGTCTTTACTGTGGGCGAGACACTATGCTTATTTCATTTTCACATAACTCCACAAGGTATATATCATTAACCTATTTTGCAAATGAAGAACCTGATGCTCAGAAAGGTCAAGTGTGTGTAACCTATTATTTTTTTGAATATATCTTAGAGAATCTGAATTTTGTCTTTCAGGTTTTTCTTGGTCTTATTTATGATACAGTGTATATTCTCCTTTTCTTAATTAAAGAAGCACTAAATGTCATTCCAAATAGTGACTCATTTGTGCATACACTAGGACCCAGAATATACGATAAGCTGCCCATGTAGTTTCATGGCTAACACAGTGGTCAGCACACAGGTGCTGAATAATGTACTGAGAGCTGCTCATGCCTTTGAGGACCATGCCTTAGAGTACCATTGATGGACTGAAAATATAAGAAAAAACAATCTAGAAAGAAAAAAAATAAAAAAGGCAAAAGGCAGAGGAGAAAGAAGGGGGAGATGGTTCTGTAGCCTCTGAAGTAAATTTTTGGTTTTTTTGTTTTTTTGTTTTTCAAACAAGGTCTCACTCTGTCGCCTAGGAGTTCAGTGGTGACATCACAATCACGATCATGGCTCATTGCAGCCTCAACCTCTGGGGCTCAGGTGATCTGCCCACCTCAGCCTCCTGAGTAACTGGGATTACAGGTGTGTGTCACCATGTCCGGCTAATTTTTTGCAATTTTTTTTCGAGACAGGGTTTTGCCATGTACTCAAAAGTGATGGACTCGAACTCCTGGACTCAAGTGATCTGCTCACCTCCTCTGGGAGACCTTGGCCTCTCAAAGTCCTGGGGTTAGAGGCCACCCTGCCCAGCTGGTAAATGCTTTTTAAAATGCTTTTTAAAAGGAAGATTCATTGCTTTACATTCTATACTCAAGTTCTTATTAGTACTCCTATTGCTTGAGCTCCTGTTCTTTCCTGTGTGGTGGTCTCTACGGCTATGTCACCAAGGTGGTGGCAGACTCCTTAGAAACAGAAACGAACAAGTATTCAACTGTGTGTGTCTCTGCTGGCCGTTTGTGTCATTCCAGCTCACACCTGGCATACAAACAACACTGACATCAACTCTCTTATGCATCCTCTGAAGGGAGCTGAAAAAAAGCCTTCTCAAGCCTTAACACAAAAGCTAACCTTCCCTCCCCCACAGATTACTGTGCTTTCTTACAAATTCAAACAACCTCTAGTGAATAATTATTTAAGAAGTCTCTCTCCTTGGACCCCATAGCTCACTGCCTCAATTCCTCTGAACAGAGCCATCTGTTAGCCAAAGACTCAACATCAAAACATTCTTTGATGAGTCACAATTAATGACAAGTACAATGTGAGTACTGCCAGAATGATAAATTTAACACTACTCAAATATTCATCATGGACTAAATAAAGAGCCTTTTAGGTTTCGAAGATGAAATATTTTAAGGTTTATAAAGCTGCTTGGCTTTAAAAATAAACCAAATACAGTCCTGGTAGTTCCCAAGAAATCAAATGGACCTGAGGTAGTGTTAGCAAAGCTGACATTATGTGCCTGAAAATAATCATAATTTAGATTTTAATAGTTGATATGAATATTTTAATAGTTGATTTAGATTTTAATAGCTGCAACTATAGAAGTAAGGTGAGCACAATGAACTGACTGGGAGATGAGACACAAGAACTCTGACTCTAGCTGGGACACCAACTACTTTATGTCCCTAGACCAGACGATTACCAAAGTCTCTTCCAGGGCTAATACTCCATCACTCTGTGAATATATGATTTAGACACATGCCTACCTTTTGGATTCAAAGAGGACTCCACTGACAATATTTTTTGTGTTAAGATTACTGACATGAGATTTTTTTTGTAGACATTTTTGCTTGTTAAAAGACTAGCAAATTCAATGAGTGAATTTAGTCAATATTTCTTTTCCCTTTTAACGGGCCTATTGCTCATTGATACTACTGAAAGGGCAAGTTATTTGCATCCACACATTAAATTTTCTCAGTAAAATGATGATGATGATGATGATGATGATGATAATTTTTTGAGACGGAGTTTTGCTTTTGTTGCCCAGGCTGGAGTGCAACGGCGCGATCTTGGCTCAACGCAACCTCCGCCTCCTGAGTTCAAGCGATTCTCCTGCCTCAGCCTCCTGAGTAGCTGGGATTACAGACATGCGCCACCATGCCCAGCTAATTTTGTTTTGTTTTGTTTTTTGAGACGGAGTCTCGCTCTGTCGCCCAGGCTGGAGTGCAGTGGCACAATCTCGGCTCACTGCAAACTCCGCCTCCAGGGTTTACGCCATTCTCCTGCCTCAGCCTCCCGAGTAGCTGGGACTACAGGTGCCCGCCACCATGCCCGGCTAATTTATTATTTATTTATTTATTTATTTTTGAGACGGAGTCTCACTCTGTCGCCCAGGCTGGAGTGCAGTGGCGCGATCTCGGCTCACTGCAAGCTCTGCCTCCTGGGTTCACACCATTCTCCTGCCTCAGCCTCCCGAATAGCTGGGACTACAGGTACCTGCCACCACACCCACCTAATTTTTTGTATTTTTAGTAGAGACGAGGTTTCACCGCGTTAGTCAGGATGGTCTCTAGCTCCTGACCTCGTGATCTGCCCACTTCAGCTTCCCAAAGTGCTGGGATTACAGGCGTGAGCCACCGCGCCTGGCCTAATTTTTTGTGTTTTCAGTAGAGACAGGGTTTCTCCATGTTGGTCAGGCTGGTCTCAAACTCCCGACCTCAGGTGATCCGCCTGCCTCAGCCTCCCAAAGTGCTGGGATTATAGGTGTGAGCCACCACACCTGGTGTAAAATGATTATTTTTTAAAAATGAGATCCATATAATGAAAACCAACAGTTCTCCTTAGGTCTATTTAGCAATTAGTAAAAGATAAATAAGAAATAGCTCAGCAATAATGAGCAGTAGAAAAACAAATATAATTTAAAATCTGAGTCCCATTTTATGGCTTAAAGCTGAGTAGCAAAAGTAGACAAATTGAAGTCTAATCTTGTATTTGAAAAAAGCCTAAACTACATAGAATTGTGGCTTTAAAAGCATTTGTGAATGCAACTTTTGTTATAACCATAGATTAAGGTGATGATTCACTGGGTATAGATCAACTTTAAAAAGATCAATCACAAGAGATCTAAGAAATGGCACACTAGTGGGTCAGATTCAATCAAAAGTCCTTATAAATATAATAATCCAGTGATTCTTTTTTCCATGTTCATTTCTGTGATAACTAATCCTTTTGTGGCTATTTTCCTGAGCTTTTTTTCTTTTTTCAAGCATGAAAACAATATAGCATTAAATATTGAAATAAGTGAGGCCAGGCACAGTGGGTCATGCCTGTAATCCCAGCCCTTTGAGCCATGATTGTGCCACTGCACTCCAGCCTGGGCAACAGAGTTAGACCCTGTTTCAAACAAACAAACAAACAAAAAAAAAAAAAACAAAAAAAAAAAAAAAAAGAAAAGAAAAAGAAAAATGAGTGTCGATAATGACAGAATCCTGATATAACAAGGTTTTTTTTTTTTAATTTTGGCATATTAGATTTTGGCCTATTTCACATGCTAATGCTTTTTCTTATGTGTAAACAAGATATTCAGAATCCTGCTCTCAATGGAGAAAAGATATTACCTAAAAGCCAATTCCAGATGATGACAATTTTCTTGTGACCTTGCATTCTGCCTAGTCTTATATTCTCAAGTACTGACAACATTGTGCTTTATGACTGAAGTCCTTCTATACCATTGCTTTGGGTCTTGTCTAGAAGAGGCAACCTTGGATTACTAAATAAATGAAAACACAATGGCTTATAGCCCACAGTTATGAAGACTCAGAGCTGGCAAACTTACCATGACTGTAGGCAGAAGACTGCAGGAGAACTAAGTACAATTAGGGTTGCTGTGAAATAAAGGGCAAACAAAGAAAGAGGATATGACTGAACTATGGTTTGAATGGAGGGGAAGTCTCCAAAAAAGTATACTGAGGGAACTAACCTAGTATGGAAAGGGATAGAGCATGGCCTGGGGACTCAGTACTTTTTAAATTGACAGGGATTCCAGCTATACTTAGCTTATAACCCTTAATGATGAAAGATGTACAAAAGCAAATACAGAGCACAGAGGCAGGGCTTGGAGGAATGGGTAGAGACTTTTCCTGATTCTTCTCTATATTTACTGCATTCTATCTCCTGAGAGTTAAAAACAACCATGATCATTCACTTTGATGACCTGTCAAAACCATCTGATGTGCACTAGGATAATGATATCTGCCTTTTACTGATGATGTGTCAGGGACTGTACATACACTGTGCCTAACTGTGCAAAGCAAGTCTTATTACTGTATTTCCAGTTTATGATTGAAGAAGCTAAGAAATAAAGAAGTCAAGTAAATTACCAGGATTTCACATAGCTAATGTGTCTAGGTTGGGATTTGAATCCAGGTATGTGTAACAAATAAGACTGCACCTAATTTCCCACCATGCCACCCCCTAAAAGATGCCATGCAAAATTAATTTTTTTAAAAGTCTTTTTTTTTTTTGAGACAGAGTTTCACTCTTGTTGCCCAGGCTGGAGTGCAATGGCACAATCTTGGCTCACCACAACCTCCGCCTCCCAGGTTCAAGCGATTCTCCTGCCTCGGCCTCCCGAGTAGCTGGGATTACAGGCATGCACCACCACACCTGGCTAATTTTGTATTTTTAGTAGAGACGAGGTTTCTCCATGTTGTCAGGCTAGTTTTGAACTCCTGACCTCAGGTGATCCGCCCGCCTTGGCCTCCCAAAGTGCTGGGATTCCAGGCGTGAGCCACCACGCCCAGCCTGAAAAGTCATTTTTTAAGATCCAAAGAAGCACATATGAGGGTAGTATTAATATGCTAAGTATGGCTATCAGGAACTATATAATCCCAGCTCAGTTTAGGTAATATTTTTCCACAAACGTTAATGAAAGTGCCTGCTGCATGCAAAGCACTGGGCCTTGAGGCAGGAAGATATAAAAGTCACAATTCTTGCCTTTTAAGAGTTTATCATCTGGGCTGGGTGCAGTGATTCATGCCTGTCACCCCAGCACTTTGGGAGGCCGAGGTGGGCAGATCACTTGTCAGGAGTTCGAGACCAGCCTGGCCAACATGGTGAAACCCCATCTCTAATAGAAATACAAAAGTTAGCTGGGGCGTGCTGGCGCATGCCTGTAGTCCCAGCTACTTGAGAGGCTGAGGTGGGAGAATCACTTGAACCCGGGAGGCGAAGGTTTCAGTGAGTGGAGATCTCATGCCATTGCACTCCAGCCTGGGAGACAGAGTGAGACCCCGTCTCTAAAAAAACAAAACAAACAAAGTTTATCATCTAACTGGGCAGGATAGGAAAAAAGTAACAATAGGGATAATTAACTGCTTAAAACAAGAATAAACATAATATCACAAAGGAATACATGATTAATTGCCAAACCAATCATATTTAAGACTAAGAAAAGGGAGAGATTACATGGTCTGGAAGGGTTTAGGAAGACTCTGCAGAGGAGAAGGAGGGATGAGGCTGATTTTTAGGGATTGATAGAATCTAGACAGGGAGAAAAGTAGTACTGGATTCCAAGAGGAGAAATGGGGAACAAAAACACCAGAGAGAAAGCCTTTTGCTTAGAGCTGAAGGTTTAGAACATGAGTGGTTGTGAGGTAGCTGGAAAGGCAGGTTAAAGACCAAGCACTGGAGACTTTGAAGGGTAGGTTAAGTAAATTAGATTTAATTCCATGGGCAATGATGATTCAGAAATGTTTCTGAGCAAGGGAGTCACATGATCCAAGTGGTGTTCTAGGATGATTTCTCCAGCAGTAGGTTGCAGAAAGTTTGCAGAGGGGCAGGAAGAACCTCTGGAGCATCCCAGAAACAGAGAAACAGAAGCAGAGAGAAAGAAAAGGAAGATATTTCAGTTTCATTCTGATGCTATAGATTTAGAAAGACATGGACTTGCTTCTGGCTGGAGCTGGTTTAATTAAACGTAAATTTGGAAAATAAAGCACAAATAACTTTGGATAGATGTATAGTTCAATTAAAAATTATTTGGATTTATAGTTTTGTGTCATTTTACAGATTATACAGCACTTTCAGAAATATATATATATATTTGAGATGGAGCCTAGCTCTGTCGCCCAGGCTGGAGTACAGTGGCACGATCTCAGCTCACTACAACCTCCACCTCCCGGGTTCAAGCAATTCTTCTGCCTCAGCCTCCCGAGTAGCTGGGACTACAGGCATGTGCCACCACGCCCGGCTAATTTTTGTATTTTTAGTAGAGACAGGGTTTCACCAGACTGGCCAGGCTGGTCTCGAACTCCTGATCTCGCGATCTGCCCACCTCGACCTCCCAAAGTGCTGGGATTAAAGGCGTGAGCCACTGCACCCAGCCCACTTTCAGAAGTATTAATTCATTTATCTGCATAACATCCTATAAGGTAAAGTTTGGCATTATTTCCATTTTTCAAATATTGAAACTGAGGTTTAAAGACCTATGGTAACTAACATGAGGCCGCACTGTTAGTACATTTTAAGTTTGAGACCTGTATATAATGGGCTTCTGATTCTATATTTCATGCATTTCCTATTTTTTTTTGGTCTCAGTAATATCTTTAAATTTTTTTTAAATTTTACTTTAAGTTCTGGAATACATGTGCAGAATGTGCAGGTTATATAGGTATACACGTGTCATGATGGTTTGCTGCACCTATCAACCCATCATCTAGATTTTAAGCCCCACGTGTATTAGGTATTTGTCCTAATGCGCTCCCTCCCCTTGCCCTCAACCCCTCCACAGGCCCTGGTGTGTGATGTTCCCCTCTCTGTGTCCATGTGTTCTCACTGTTCAACTCCCACTTATGAGTGAGAACAATGCATTTCCTATTTACCACACTAATCTTAAAAAAAAAAAAAGGAAGATTTTTTTCCATTTTAGGAAATCATCATTTTTAGTTTTTTTCATGGAATATTTTAAACGTACACAAAAGTGTATGAACTCCCACATACCTATCATCCAGCTTCAACAATGATAAACTCACAACCAATCTTATCTTTATCTCATCCGTACCCCAACCACCCCCAATTACTTGACGCAAATCCCCCAAATCATGTCATAATCCTTTTAAATAGAAGGCCTAGGTGATATTTTTAAGAAGAATTCAACATCAGTTGTATTCCTTGCCAATGGAGTATTTCCTATCTTTAGCTTCAATTGAAAAGCTGAGGTAGATGTATGCTGTCCTGCAGAGCATTCCTATTCTTACCAAGATGTGAGAAGGTGAGGAGCAAAATAATTGACCCTTTTTCTCAGAAGAATTTCCTGGGAATTTCATTTTTTTCAAGCTACCTCTGAAATGAAAAGTGAAATATATTTATTTTGTTCTCCTGACACCCATTCCGTGTTTCTTTTTTCCAAGCTGGAAAGATGACAGTCATTAATTGTACATAACGTACTTGTAGCTTTCCTAAAGGTGGTTTAAATAGAATGCCTTGTATCTATCTACTTTATTCCACTATGTATGAATGTGCATGGAATATATGACGGGTGTTTTATGGGCTAGTCTAAAGGAAACTGTTTTTCTTTCTGTAATTTGAGGGCAAAACAGATTCCTATGTTTAACAAGCTTTTCCTTCATTACAAAATGACTGCTTTTGCTAAGGACACTATCATTTCACAATCATTTATTCTCACATTGCTTAGGAAAAAAAATATACCTAGAATTTTAAAGTTAGTAACGGAGAGACACTGAAAAAAATCTTTATTTTCACAAAAATCCTATGTTGTTATTTTATTCTGAATTCCTGCCTAATTCATAGAATATGTTTCCTAGAGTTAGACAGGACTGTGGGTGAATGTAGACTGATTATATCTAGAGGCCTTAATACTGATTTAGAGGTAAGAAAATAGTTCGTTACTGGCAACCCAAAACGAGGTTTAAATTGCCTTCATTCTTTTTTTTTTTTTTTTTTTTTTTAGACAGGATCTTGCTCTGTCATCCAGGCTGGAATGCAGTGACACAATCATGGCTCACTGCAGCCTCCAACTCCTGGGCTCAACTCCTGCCTCCATCTCCTGAGTAGCTGGGACTACAGGCGTACACCACCGCATCCATCTAATTTTTAAATTTTTTGTAGGGATGGGGTCTTACTATGTGGCCCAGGCTTGTCTCACACTCCTGGGCTCAAGCGATCCTCCCACCTCAGCCTCCCAAAGTTTTGCTGGGATTACAGGCATGAGCCACTATGGTCCAGCCGCATTTATTCTTCAATCATTGAGAATTTTACAGCCATGCACATTCATTCATTCATTCGGTCATTTATTTAACAAATATTTACTCAACACCTACCATGCCCAGTTCTATGTGTACTTCTGAGGATATAATAATGAATAAGAGAGATATGGTCCCTCTCCCATGGGTGGAACTTCTTCATATAAATTAGTGGAATTTCTATATATAAATATTGCAATCTTTTGGTTCCCAAAAATTGTCACATACACTCAAAAAGACTGGAAGTTCTTATAAAGGACTCCTTTTAAACATCTTAGCCAATAAATAACAGCCCTGAGAGGACTGTACATTTCCTATAACCAAATCCATAAGACTTGCCAGACAGAACATATGCCTTTGAGGGCCTATACTAGTTAACTGGATAGTTTCCTTGTTAAGAAGAGATGAATGATACTATTCCTCTGTCCTAAGATTTTCTGGAGGTAAGAACTATACTGGTTATAAATGTACTTTTATTGGAGTTACAGAATTTTATTTCTTCTGTGTTCCAATATAAGCATCCTCTTCCCTCAGCACCCTGCCTTTCATTATGAAACCTGCCAACTGGCCACACAGAAAGTCAGCCATGAGAGTGTCCTGGCTGAGACACAAACTGCATTTGACAAAATACAAATCACAGAAGAGAGGATAGAAGAAAAAGTGGGAATTGGATTTTGTGCTTAATTTTCTGCAACTACTATATTGTAATGTGATTGATGAACTAGATAGAGTTCTAAAATTAAAACTAGAATGAGGTGGAAATTTCTTTTAAGATAAATCTCTATTCTCAGAAACATCAGAAGACAACCCAGGCTGCTGGCCTGACACTCATGGCCTAGCTACTGCCAGCATTTCTTGACAATTTTGTTAACTGCTCTGCGCTTCTATTCTTTGTCTTTGAAATGTTCCTCTCCCAGCATTCTTTGGATTGGAGGCAGAAAAGGCTTAGAAGTTGAAAGCACTGCATCAAATGTTTTTTAGCTTATGCCCTCTCTCACTTCAACATATATGATATCTAGGGTAACATACTTTTCTTGGATGCAGCATTTTACCCCACTATTTCTTTGTTGTTGTTGTCGTTGTTGAGACAGAGTCTCGGTCTGTCACCCAGGCTGGAGTGCAGTGGTACGATCTTGGCTCACTGCAACCTCCGCCTCCTGCCTCAGCCTCCTGAGGAGCTGGGATTACAGGTGCATGACAGACACCACACTTGGCCAATTCTTTTGTATTTTTAGTAGAGGCAGGGTTTTGCCATGTTGGCAAGGCTGGTCTCAAAGTCCTGGCCTCGAGTGATATGCCTTGGCCTCCCAAAGTGCTGGGATTACAGGCGAGAGCCACCGTACCCTCCATACCCCATCTATTTCTGAAGTTCATTTCCAAGAGCATTTCTTAGGTAGATGAGGTGTCTTTTTCCCCAGCAGATTTTAATTGCACTCTGTTTGGGTAGCATATTATAGTAATATGATAAAAGAAATGAGAATGTAAAAGATGAAAATTTCATTGGTGAGTAAGCTGATGACAAGGTGGGAGGATAAAATTCAGGCCCTTTAGAAATTTGAATTCTTGCTGGGTGTGGTGGTTCATACCTGTAATCCCAACGCTTTGGGAGGCCGAGGCAGGCAAATCACCTGAGGTCAGGAGTTTGAGACCAGTCTGGCCAACATGGTAAAACCTCATCTCTACTAAAAAAAAAAAAAAAAAAAAAAAAAAAAATAGCTGGGCGTGGTGGCAGGACTGTAAACCCAGCTACTCGGCAGGCTGAGGCAGGAGAATCACTTGAACCTGGGAGGTGGAGGTTGCAGTGAGCTGAGATCATGCCACTGCACTCCAGCCTGGTGACAGAGTGTGACTCCACCTCAAAAAAAAAAAAAAAAAAGCCAAAAAAAAATAAAAAGTAAAAAATTTTCAAGGTGAAGAGATCATTTTAAAATATTTGTTTTCTGTTATAAAAGTAACACTATCCATAAACCTGTCCCTCAGAGAGTACATCTGTTACTATTTTTTCTTTTGTTCAAAAAAATTTCTGCCGGGTGCGGTGGCTCACACCTGTAATCCCAGCACTTTGGGAGGCTGAGCAGGCGGATCACGAGGTCAGGAGTTCAAGACCAGCCTGATCAACATGGTGAAATCCCGTCTCTACTAAAAATACAAAAATTGGCCGGGAATGGTGGCACGCATCTGTAATCCCAGCTACTCAGGAGGCTGATGCAGGAGAATCACTTGAACCCAGGAGGTGGAGGTTGCACTGAGCTGAGATCATGCCACTGCACTCTAGCCTGGGTGACAGAGCGAGACTCCATCAAAAAAAAAAAAAAGTTTCTATGCAATAGGGTTGAAATGACATTATATGCATAATTTTATATACTGTTTTTAAAACTTCACTTTTTCTTCTTTTTTTGAGTTTCACTCTTGTTGCCCAGGCTGGAGTGCAATGGCGCAACCTCAGCTCACTGCAACCTCTGCATCCTGGGTTCAAGCGATTCTCCTGCCTCAGCCTCGCAAGTAGCTGGGATTACAGGCGCCCACCACCACGCCTGGCTAATTTTTTGTATTTTTAGTAGAGACAGGGTTTAAAACTTCACATTTAAATATAAGGATTTTTCAGTCCAGGCATGGTGGCTCATGCCTATAATCCCAGCACTTTGCCCGAGGTCAGGAGTTTGAGACCATCCTGGCCAACATAGCAAGACCTCATCTCTATTAAAAAAAAAAAATATATATATATATATATAAAGATTTTCAGTAGAAAATATTTTAATGGTGCTTAATCTCCAAAGAAAGATATGACAGGCACTGAATATGCCTCAGATGTAGCAGAGCTCACATCTTGTTATTAAGAGAGTTCATACAGCATGGAAGACCAACCAACTCCATCTCTCTCTCATCCCCTCCTGCAGCACATCACACAACATCATGTGGGATGGGGTTAGAGAGGCCTTTAAATGCATCAATATATTAAAAAGCATATATAAGTTGTTCTCCTTTGGGTTAAATGGAATTTGTTTGCTTGGATTTTCTTCACCTTACTTTATTGAGTTTTAATTAAATATAGCTGTGACCACAGACTACTGGACAATAAGATGTGGCAGGGGGTTAGCGGTTACTAATCTGATCTCTCACCTGATAAGAAAACCTTTCTATATCTAGTAGACCTGGGGCATCTTTGGGTGAACTATAAAAAGGTACCTCTTCCTCTGGGTAACCAGTGGGGATACATGATGTAGTTACTGCAGCACTGGCTGGATTTCAGCCCTAGTTGCCCCCTTGGCCAGGTGCTCTTGTACAATAAATAACCTATACAACTGTACAGTCCTAATCTCAGGGCTATGGTTTTCCAGCCTCCACGTGCATGACAGAGAGCTCCCCACCTCATACAGGTAGTCCCATTCACCTTTGAACAGTTTTGTGGCAAGTTCTTAATAATAAGAAAGGTCTCCTAGGTAACTTCTGGTGTGCAACTTCTACCCACTGACCCTAGCTCTGCTTTCCGAAGGATAAGAGATCAACTCCACCCAGGCTTCTACATGATTGCTTTTCAGATATTTGATACTATCCTATCCCATGTCTTCCAAGTCTTCCCTTCCCCAGGCCAAATATCTAATTCTTATGACTGGATCATCATATGACTTCTTTCTAGATTTTAGTTAATATCTTTTTTTTTTTTTTTTGAGATGGAGTCTCACTCTGTCCTCCAGGCTGGAGTGCAGTGGCGTGATCTCGGCTCACTGCAAGCGCTGCCTCCCGGGTTCACGCCATTCTCCTGCCTCAGCCTCCCGAGTAGCTAGGACTACAGACGCCCGCCACCATGCCTGGCTAATTTTTTGTATTTTTAGTAGAGACGGGGTTTCACCGTGTTAGCCAGGATGGTCTCGATCTCCTGACCTTGTGATCCACCTGCCTTGGCCTCCTAAAGTGCTGGGATTACAGGCGTGAGCCACCGTGCCTGGCCGATTTTGGTTAATATCCTATGTTATTCTCTTGTTTGCTAATGCTAATGTTTTTTTGTTTTTGTTTTTGTTTTTGTTTTTGAGACAGAGTCTTGCTCTATCTCACAGGCTGGAGTGCAATGGCGTGGTATCTCGGCTCACTGGAACCTCCGCCTCCCAGGTTCAAGCGATTCTCCTGCTTCAGCCTCCTGAGCAACTGGGATTACAGGTGCCCACCACCATGCCCGGCTAAGTTTTGTATTTTTTAGTAGAGACAGGGTTTCACCATGTTGGTCAGGCTGGTCTCAAACTCCTGACCTCAGGTGATCCACCCGCCTTGGCCTCCCAAAGTGTTGGGATTACAGGTGTGAGCCACCACGCCTGGTCGCTAATGTTCTTTAAGTCATAAGATCATATTGAGCATGATACTCCAAATACACTGCAGCATTATAATATAATACAGCTATTAAATCTTAATCTAAATGCTGTATTTTCCTTAATACAACCCAAACCTCTATTTGGTTATAGAGAAACTTACATACCATTGGCTTACATCCAATTTGTGGATATCTAGAACTCCATTTCAAACATTCTCTTACTAAGTCAGGCCTCTTCAATCTTCTACTTGTACAGTTTAACTGCTGGAACTAGATGCAGGATTTAGGTCTAGTAAATTTCTTCTTGTTGATTTTAGCCCACTGTTTCAGTATGTTAGGATCCCATTGAACATATCAAATTAACTTTTTTTTTTTTTTTTTTTTTTTTTTTTGAGGTTACTCCAAAAGGGATCAGCTTGATCTTGAAGTTACTCTACTGGGTGGAGACAAAGAGGCACTTTCAATGCAGAGTGCTAAGTGGAACAGTTGGAATCAGCAGTAGGGTGCTATGAAAGCACATAAGATGGTCCTCTAGTGAAAGTGAGAGGCAAGGAAGAAAACTTTCCCATGAGAATAAAAATCTCAGGTGACTCCTTAAGGGTGAATGAGAGTTTGCCAAATGAAAAGGGTCATGGAAAGCAATCTAGGAGGAGGACAGCATGAGCAAGGATTTGGAATTACAGAAATCTCTGAATGCCAACATCTTTTAGTGTCTTTCCCTTGTTAGACTCCTATCCAGTTGTCCAGAAATTATATGCTGCTTGTCTCCCTGGACAAGTTTCTATAGGTTAAGGCTGCTTGCTTTTTATGCCTTAGGATGGTCCCATTCCCACATCTACCTTCCCTTTTCTTTCTTTGAGAAAGCATTGGAGTTAGTTAATTCCTACCTACACTCTGGCTTCTGTAAGCTTTTCTAAGAGAGGGCAATGCCTTATCCATTTTGGTGATTCTGGTTCCTGACACAGTGCTTGGCACACCATAGGTATTTGACAAATGTTTAAAGTGTTGAAAAGCAAAATAACTATTCACAAATTGTAATATGCATAAACAATATTCTGCAAGATACAACCAGATTCATGTAGCTCTCTGACTTAGACATCACAGGAAGCCTACTTTGTAGACAACAGAAATCAAAGGCTTCCTTTTTAATAAAAATGAAACAAAAATTTTTTGAGAATTTGTTACACGCAGATCCTTTTAATTGTTCAAACAGAACAATGACTGGGGCTCTTGTGCCTTCTGACAATCATCTCCCAGAGTTGTTGAGCAATTTGCCAAGTTGCCTGCTGGCTCAAAGGTGAGAACCCCAGGCTACCTAAGCTCTGCCCAGTGATGCGGAATTGTCTCTGTCTTCTAATGTGCTCAGCTGGAACAGAATCGCAGAACGTCCAGAGCAGTGAACCATGAGGAATGAGAGCAGATTAGCTTAGCAAAAAGATAAACTAGGCATCGCCCAAGGGACATTGACAAGTGAGGTGACCTCATGCTTTGCTCTCAAATCAGTTCTCAAAAGTCATCTAAGCTAGAATATGCCAGGGAATACCAGAGCTTCCTATTGGCAGAAAGTAGGAGAGATAAAACTAACAAGGAATGAAAGACATAAAGAGGTATTTGCCCCAATATCTAAATTACTATTTCAGAATTCAAGAGCCAAAAAAGAGAAACATCTCCACTATCAATAAAACAAACAAACACAAAATAGATGAAAAACAAGAGACCATAAGATCACCCAGCAGAGATATTCTTGGCAAATAAAATGCCAGGCCAATATAAAAGCAATAGAGAAGAGGAAATCTGAAGGGCCAATAAACACTTGAAAGATGCTGGATTTCACTGTTTGTCAGCAGTGAAACCACAATGAGACACCACTTTACACACAAGTGATTAGCAAATATTTAAAACTCTAACAACTCACGGAAAACAATAAGACGTTGCTGAGAGAAATGAAAGAAAACCTAAATAAACAGAGGGATATATCATGTTTATAGGTTTAAAGATTCAAAATTGTTAACATGTCAATTCTCCCCAAATTGGTCTATAGAGTCAATGAAATCTCAATTAAAATCCCAGGAGGCTTTTTTGTAGAAACTAGCAAATGAATTCTAAAATTCATGTGGCAATAAAAGGATCTAGAATATGCAAAACAACTTTGCAAAAGAAGAACAAATTTGGAGGACTAATATGATCTAGATTCAAGATATTATAAAGCTACAATAACCAAGACAGTGTGGTACTGACATAAAGAAAGACAAATAGATCAATGGAACAGAATAAAGAGCCTATAAATAGAACCACACATGTTCATTTTCAACAAGGTGTAAAAGGGAATTCAGTAGAGAAAGGAAAGCCTTTTAAAGAAGTGGTGCTGGAACAGTGGGATATCTATGTGCTAAAAAAAAAAAAAAAAGGGAGAGGGAGACTTCAATTCATACTTTGTTCCATATATTTAAAAAAAAAACCTTAAAGTGGATCATAGACTAAAATGTACAACATAAAACAATAAAATTTATAGAAGAAAACATTTGTAACCTTGGATTAGGCAAATACTTCTTAAATATAACACCAAAAACACAACCCATAAAAAACAAATAAATGTCTACTCATAAAATAAATGGATATATTGGTCTTTATCAAAATTTAAAACTGCTTTTCAAAAGAAACTGTTGAGAGAACGACATGACATACCAAGAACAAGGAGAAAATCTTTGCAAAGCATTTATCTGATGAAGGACTTGCATGCAGAATAAAAAGAACCCTCAAAATTCCATAAAAAAACAAGCAATGCAATTTTTTTAAAAAGGCAAAAGATTTGAACAGACACTTTACCAAAGATATATATGGATGGTGTTAGGAAGAGTTTTAAAAGGAAGAAAGTGAGAGAGAAGGCAACTCAACGGCCAAACAGGTTTATTTACAAGAATAAGCCTGTGAGGGGTCCCAGTCAGGAATCTGGCTGAGACCCTGATTGCTTACAAGCTGACGTTTTTATACTAAAGTTTCTTTTCTTATTTTTGAGACGGAGTTTTGCTCTTGTCGCCCAAGCTGGAGTGCAATGGTGCGATCTCGGCTCACTGCAACCTCCGTCTTCCGGGTTCAAGTGATTCTCCTGCCTCAGCTGCCCGAGTAGCTGGGATTACAGGCGTGTACCACCATGACCAACTTTTTTTTTTTTTTTTTTTTTCTTTTGAGACAGAATCTTGCTGTGTCACCAGGCTGGAGTGCAGTAGCGTGATCTCAGCTCACTGCAATCTCCGCCTCCTGGGTTCAAGTGATTCTCCTGCCTCAGCCTCCTGAGTAGCTGGGATTACAGGTACACGCCACCACACCCAGCTAATTTTTTTTGTATTTTTAGTAGAAACAGGGTTTCACCATGTTAGCCAGTCTGGTCTTGAACTCCTGACCTCAGGCTATACAGCTGCCTCGGCCTCCCAAAGTGCTGGGATTACAGGCGGGAGCCACTGTGCCCCGCCTTATACTAAAGTTTCTATAGAGGAGGGGTTGGGGAAGTGCTAGCAGGTTGGAACTGCACGGGGCTGGGGAAGGATGTGGTAAGGGCCAGGCTTAGTTGTGGTTAGGGCTGTTACTCTCTGTTAAGGTTTTGGCGAGGTTGACCTTTGCTTTGTTTTTGGAAACACTGTCACCAAGGTGGAAAAATGGCATCACTATTGTTAATTCTCACATTCCCACCTCTTTGTATTATTATTATTTAGGAATAGGGATGTGGGTTCTCTTTGACTACTTCCTGCTCACTGGGGGTGGTGCATGGGGGAAGTGGCCTTCCTCTGGTGATGAGATCATTCATTGTTGCTGTAGCAGGAATGCCTCCTTGATGTGTTCCGTTATGGTGGTCTGAGCAACTGAGGTTACTCTTTCTAAAATAAACTTCTGAAAACAATTTCATCAAGCAGGGTAAAAACATTAATATTAAGCAGATGACAATGAAAGGACCAATTAAAGGGAGTGCCCAATGGAGGAAAGAACTGAAAAAGTCAGCAGGTTGTTTGGGCAGGTGTTCCGCAATTTGTCTGTTTGGATATTCCTTCTTTTACCAATCTAGATTTATTTGTAAAGAAACAGCATTTTCTTGCAGGAAGAGACATAGGCCTCCCTTTTCTACAGTGAGGATATCTAGTCCCCTGCGATTTTGGAGTACTAACTGTTGCTAGGGAGTTTATCTGCTCAGCAAAGGTCAACCTCGCCCGTACCTTTAACAGACAGTAACAACCCTGACTACAACAAAGACTGACTGGCCTTTACCACATCCTTCCCCTGCCCCCTACGGTTCCAACCTGCCAGCACGTCCCCAACCCCTCCCTATAGAAACTTTATTATAAAAACCTCAGCTTATAAGCGATCAGGGTCTCAGCCAGATTCCTGACTGGGACTTCTTGCAGGCTTATTCTTGTAAATAAACCTGTTTGGCCGTTGAGTTGCCTTCTCTCTCACTTCCTTCCTTTTAAAAATCTTCCTAACAGATGGCAAATAAGCAGATGAGAAGCAGCTCAATATCATTAGTCATTAGCAAAATACAAATGAGATACCACCACAAATACATACCATTACAAACACAAAAGAGATACAGCTAATGGAATGGCTAAAGTGAAAAAGACTGACCCTACCAAGTGTTGGCAAGCATATGTGCAGGTACTACGACTCTCATACGTTGCTGGTGAGAATGTAAACATCATAATAATGGTTACTAATCAGGGAAAGGGACTGCGATTGAGTTGGGGTACATGGGCAGGGCTTCTAGAGTAGGTGGCAACATTCTATTTCATGATCGAGGTGATGTTCACTTTATAATGATTAAGACGTACATTTGGTTAACATGATTTTCTGAATCTCCACGTGTTTTTGTAATCAAAAAGTTTCACCCAGGCTGGAGTGCAGTGGCGCAATATTGGCTCACTGCAAACTTCACCTCCCGGGTTCAAGTGATTCTCCTGCCTCAGCCTCCCAAGTAACTGGGATTACAGGTACCCAACACCACACCCAGCTAGTTTTTGTATTTTTAGTAGAGACGGGGTTTCACCATGTTGGCCAGGCTGGTCTCGAACTCCTGACCTCAGGTGATCCACCCACCTCGGCTTCCCAAAGTGCTGGGATGACAGACGAACCATCACACCCAGCCAAGTTTTCTTTTAAAACAAAAAGTTCTTTAGTCTTTACTCTGTTGGATAAATATAGATTTTTGCACGTTAAGTTTGCTTAAAGGAAGAGGGAATTCTACTGGCAAAATACTGTCTCCTAAATCTCCAGTAAGTAAGCTTGTACTTTTGAGGGCAACACTATTTTTGGCAATGTAGAAAATGCTTATAGAAAGGGTTCAATCTGTGGCTGAGCACAGTGGCTCACGCCTTTAATCCCAGCACTGTGGGAGGCTGAGGCAGGCAGATCACCTGAGGTCAGCAGTTCAAGACCAGCCTGGCCAACATGGCAAAACCTCGTCTCTACTAAAAAAATACAAAATTAGCCAAGCGTCTGGCAGGTGCCTGTACACTAACCTGGGAGATGGAGGTTGCAGTGAGCCGAGATCACGCCATTGCACTCCAGCCTGGGCTATAAGAGTGAAACTCTGTCTCAAAAAAAAAAAAAAAATGGGTTCAATTTGCTTCCCACAGCATGTTCGTCCAGCTCCTATACCTCCACACTCTTATAGGCAGATATTGATCCATGGTTATTCAGATGCGAGGAAAGGCCACTAGAGTCCATTGTTGAGGCAAGGGACTGGAACTTGACCTCGGTCTTATAAGGTTTAAAAGTGGCAGTCTTTTCTGAGATTCAAAATAGGTTATTCCTCATGAATTGGATGAGGGTCGTGGAGGAAGGCCATTTGGAAATAACACATACATTACTGACCAAAAAGAAACATAGATAGCGATACACAAAACTATTAGATGATTTCTTTCTCTCCAGTTCAAAAGTCCAAATGAATTGTCATCAGGCATTAGTGGAGATACTCTGAATATTTTTATATATTTTCTGTTTCATAAAGAATTTCCAAAGTGATTCTACTTTACTTTTACCCACTGTTCTTCACAAATGATAGCAAAGCCTGGGAAGTGTCCCAGAATTGCTAAATAATGAGATAAAGCAGAATGTTTCTTACTTAAAAAAAATTAAAGAAGAAGCAACATAGAAGTTGGGCGATGCGGTGAAAATAAAGACTTGAAGAACAAAACCAACTCTAATTGGAGAACAGAGTATTTAGGGTAAAGGAACCAAGACATATTAGATTGTAGTTGAATTCCAAGACCAATGTGCTGCTCAGAATCCTAGACGTTCCATTTGAATTCCTCCTGTTTTTGCTTTGAAATACTAGTCTATAAATCTAATTGATTGTAAGTGTGATTTCCCTAGATGCTTGTTTACTCATTTAATGTAGTATTGTATTGCTTTTAATAAGGTATTCAGGCCCTATAAAGTATGCTTCCAAAAAAATCAAAAGCCACACTTAAGTGCTTCTGTAATAAAATTTACCTCTGCTTAAATATAGGTAGAACCTCAACTATGCCAGCTTTTCTAATAGGGGACTGTTCCACTCCTGCAGAAGTCCTTCAGTAACTGAGAATGCTGGTGGGGTGGGGGAGATATCCTTAACATCATTGCTATTAGAAAATTAGTACTAGGGAAAATAACTCAGCATTTCTAACACAATATCCCCCATTAAGCCTTCAAACAAACATTTCCTTATTTACCTCCTAAAGTCTTTTCTGCTACCATTTAAGTCATTTGATCTTTAGATGCTTTCTTGCCTCTGATTTTAATGAGAAGCTGGCCCCTGGTTCTCTTTCAATACTCCCTGGCTTGTGGTGCTAGATCTTTCTACTCTTGAGACCATTCTTGTCTCTTGACAATTTTCCCTCAATTGAAAGATATTAAACTGAGTATCACTGAAAATTTAAACACCCAAACTACATATCTGAAATCTGATTTTTTTTATCTTAAAGCTGGTCCCAGTTGGAGGTAGCCTAGGAGACCGAAAATACATGTTATTTAATGAAGGAGAATATTTCAGTAAAGTTAAAGCTGGGCTTATTTTGGCCAGACACAGTGGGTTGTGGGTGCTGCTTATTTTCATGTATTCATTATACAATTGACCCTTGAACAATGCAGGAGTTAGGGGTACTGACCCCCTCCCACCAGGTACAGTAAAAAATCTACCTATAAAATTGTGACTCCCCTAAAACTTAACTACTAACAGCTTACTGTGGACCAGAAGGCTTACTGATAACAGTCAATTTAACACACACACACACGCGCACACACACACACACACACACACACATTTTGAGACAGAATTTCACTCTGTTGCCCAGGCTGGAGTGCAGTGATGTGATCGTCACTCACTGCAGCTTCTGTCTCCCGGGTTCAAGTGATCTTCATGCCTCAGCCTCCCAAGTAGCTGAGGTTTCACCATGTTGGCCAGGCTGGTCTCAACCTCCTGGCCTCAAGTGATCCATCCACCTTGGCCTCCCAAAGTGCTGGGATTATAGGCGTGAACCACCTCGCCTTAACACATATTTTGTATGTTATATGTGTGACATCCTGTATTCTTACAATAAATTAGAGAAAAAAACATTATTAAGAAAACCACAAGGAAGAGGAAATATATTTACTATTCATTTAGTGTAAGTGGATTATCATAAAGGTCTTCATCCTTGTCTTCATGTTGAGTAGGCTGAAGAGGAGGAGGAAAAGGAGTTGGTCTTACTGTCTTGGGAGTAGCAGAGGTGGAAGAGGTAGAGGAGGCGGAAGGAGAGGCAGGAGAAGCCAACATACTTGGTGTAACTTTATGGAAATACATTGTAATTTCTGATTTTTTTGCTTTTTCATTTCTCTAAAAATGTTTCTATATGGTACCAATTCTTCTTCCACCTTTTGCTTTAGTTTCAGTGCCCATATCACAAAAGGATCCATGTCATAAAAGAAGTCAAAAGCACTCTTGAATAATTAGAAACCTTCTGCTAGATGGTCTCATGTCAATTTGCTTTCTGGCACTGCTTCTTCTACATCTTCTTCCTCATTGTCTAGCACTGATTCAGAAGCACTCATCTCCATCAAGTTGTCTTCTGTGAATTTCTCAGGTGTGGTGTCTGTTAACTCTTGCAGTTCTCCAAGATCCATGTTTTAAACCTTTAAACCTCTACCCTCTCCCCCATTTTTCTGCCATATCTACAGTCTCTTTCATGATTTATTTGATTAGCTGTCATAAATCCTGTGAAGTCATGTACAACATCTGGATACAGTTTTCTCCATCAGGAATTTATTATTTTGAGCTTGATGGCTCTCATGACTTTTTCTATAATGATGGCATCTCCAATGCTGTAATCCTTCCAGACTTTCACGATGTTCTCTCTACTGGGGTTCTCGTCCATAGGGTTGACATCCTTCCATACAGTTCTGTGTGAAATGAGCCTTAAAGGTCCTTATGATTCCCTGACCTAGAGGCTGAATTAGAGATGTTGTGTTTCGGAGCAAGTAGACCACTTCGATGTCTTTGGTGTTGAACTCATAGGGTTCTGGGTGTCCAGGGGCATTGTCTGATATCAGAAGAACTTTAAAAGGCAGTCCTTTACTGGCAAGGTGCTTCTTGACATCAAGGAAAAAACATCAATGGAATCAATCCAGTAAAAGGATTCTTGTTGTCCAGGTCTTCATTTTGTACAACCCAAAGCCTGGCAGCTGGTGTTTTTTTTCACTTTAACGCTTGAGGGTTAGCAGCTATACAGATAAAGGCAGTCCTGATCATAAACTCAACTGCATTTGTACAAAACAGTAGAGTTAGCTTATCCTTTCCTGCCTTAAATCTTGGTGCTCACTTCCTTACTAAGAAGTGTCCTTTGTGGCATTTTTCCCCCCAGAATAGAGCACTTTCATCTGCATTAAGAATTCAATTTTTATACTTCAATTAGGGAGAAATGGAACTTTAGCAGTCCTACCAAGAAGTTTTTAAAGAACACATTGGGTCTTTATAAACTGTATTTTTAAAGTTTTCTTTCTAAAGATAAAAAATGAAAATAATTACCTAAAAATAGACCTCTGATATGGTTTCCAAAGAACAGAAGGTATTTTTTTTTAAATCAGGGTATGAGACTTCCTGTAAAATATTTATTGATGCTAATGTGAGCCTTCAGTTGGAAAGAAAAAACTAGGTAGTCACTTGCAAACTAAATTTCCCCAGGTATCTTTTTTCCAATCTTTTTTTGTGACCCAGGCTGGAGTGCAGTGGTGTGATCTCGGCTAACTGCAACCTCCACTTCCCAGGGTCAAGTGATTCTCCTGCCTCAGCCTCCTAAGTAGCTGGGATTACAGGCATGTGCCACCACACCTGGCTAATTTTTGTATTTCTAGTAGAGATAGGGTTTCACTGTGTTGGTCAGACTGGTCTCAAACTCCTGACCTCGTGATCCACCAGCCTCAGCCTCCCAACGTGTTGGGATTACAGGTGTCAGCCACCATGCCTGGCCCCAATCTTCTAATTTTTAAAGATACTCTTTCCCTTCTCTTTATTCTGAGATCTAATGTATCTATACATAAGCAAACTAGGTGCTTTATATACATTTTTGTCCCAGCCTTCAATGTAAAACTTAACTTAAATCATTAATGGAGACTTTTCTGGCACCCTAAGTTGAAAAGTTATAATGGGGAGGCTGTGAGGATTTTTTTTTTCAGCCCTTGGACCATTATTTACACTAGTTTCCTTGATCTGGTTTCCTCAGCCATAAAAATACAGTCCTATCTCCTCCAAAAGTCTATTATAGCCAGCAAGATTCACAACTGCCAACTCACCCAGGATTTTGTATTTCATTTAAGAAGTCTGACAATGTTTTAATGCACAATATGATACAGCCAAAACCACATTTACCTGGGAATCAGGAAACCTGAGCTCTAGTCTAAATGTAGCCCTAAACAAACTGTGCAACTGTAGCTAAGTTCGTTGACCACTTGGGGTCTCAGTAGAGAAAACAAAAATTTTGGAATCAGAATCGAAGCAGAAGAGTACTAAGGTCCTCCCCCATCCACCGTCTCCACCTCTGGCTCTAAAATGTCATGTTGCTGTGAAATGCTGTGTTTCATCTTCGGGGGCCTAGTGAGAGGCCAGAGTCCCAGGCAGCAAGTGCTAGAGAAAAGGTAAGGACAATTTATAAAGAAGTCCCTTGATCTCAGTTTCCCCGAACTATGCAGCTCTTCAGTCTTTAAAATGGCTACAAGACACATTAGCATTTCAAACACTGCTGTTGCCTGTGACAGGTGAACTCAGGGAGATTAGGAAGTCGCAAAATTCTGTTTTTGTTTTTCTTCAAGCCAGAATGGGTATGTAAGCATTAACTGTTGCTATTATACATACTATTCAACATTCCCCATTCATTTCTCATGAACTTACACAACATACCAAAGGGATGACTCCTTAGTGTGTTTCTCAGAATTACAGACAGACTCATTTCACTCTGTCAGCAAACCTGAAGGCCAGAGTCTTCAGTTGTGAGAATCTCTTATGGAAATAGAAAAAGCTTTACAGAATAGTATATTCAACCCTTACCCAACCCCACATCCCCATCTTCTCCTCTATACACTGCCTCCGGAAACAAGCACTGCATGCACAAGTCAAACAGATACCTAAGCCCCCAGTGGACAGAGCTTAGGCACCAGTGGGCAGGCACAGAGCAGGCAGAGGGTAAGCACTGGAGCAGGACTGGATTAAGGCCTCCAGAGCTGCTCCAGGCCTCCACAGCTCCTACTACTTCAACAATCCTTGCCACAACTGCTTTCCCATTCACTACAGAGAAACTTACTTGAGCATCTCTCTTCAGATATTATTCCACAGATTCACATAGAAAAAGAAAATCACCACAGGAGAGTTTGAAAAAGATGATGAATGACTTTGATTGTTTCCCACAGGATGGAAATTAGGTTGAAAGATTGGGAGTTTGGGGTGGGCACAGTAGCTCACGCTGTAATCCCAACACCTTGGGAGGCCGAGGTGGGTGGATCACTTGAGGTCAGGAGTTCAAGACTAGCCTGGCCAACATGGTGAAATCCTGTCTCTACCAAAAATACAAAAATTAGCCGGGCGTGGTGGCATACACCTGTAATCCCAGCTACTCGGGAGGCTGAGGTGGGAGAATCGCTTGAACCTGGGAGGCAGAGGTTGCAGTGAGCTGAGATCATGCCATTGCACCCCAACCTGGGCGACAGAGCAATTCTGTCTAGAAAAAAAAAAAAAAAGGCTGGGCGCGGTGGCTCACACCTGTAATCTCAGCACGTTGGGAGGCCGAGGCAGGCAGATCACGAGGTCAGGAGATTGAGACCATCCCGGCTAACATGGTGAAACCCCATCACTACTAAAAATACAAAAAATTAGCCTGGTGTGGTGGCGGGTGTCTGTAGTCCCAGCTACTCGGGAGGCTGAGGCAGAAGAATGGTGTGAACCCGGGAGGCGGAGCTTGCAATGAGCTGAGATGGGGCCACTGCATTCCAGCCTGGGTGACAGAGCGAGACTCCATCTCAAAAACAACAACAAAAAAGAAAGATTGGGTGTTTGGAAGCATCAGTTCTAGTTTCTACTCTGCTTGTAACTGGGAAGCCATGGGCAAGTCATCTGGCAACTCTGGACCTTAGTTCTCTCACTTATAAAATGAGTAGGTTTGACAAGACAATCTCTAGTATATTTGTCAGATCTAAACTTCTATTAGTCTATAGTAAGATTACTAAGAACCAGGAAAGCGTGGTTTATATTATAAATCAAACTTAGCTATAATATGGAGAACATTTAAATATATAGATTCTGAGGCCCCACCCAGGACCTTTACAGAGTCCCTTACACAACTGACTGGACCGTATGACCAAAGGATAAGGATGAGCTGGCTGGGTGAACCTGTGCTGGTATTCAGGAACTGACATTCTGTGGGGATAAGTATTCACATTAATGAATAGAGAAATGTCTATTTAATTTGCAAATGATCACAAGCTAGTGGGGCAAATCAGTATTTCAAACAAACTTAGAGATTGAAGGAATGGTCAGAAGTCAAGAGCATAAATGTCAGAGAGGAAAGATCAAATGTATTGCCCCTGGAGAAGAAAGAGAAACTTCACTAAGATGAAGTTAGTAAGTCATATATATCAGAAAAAGATCTGAATGTCAGAGTAGATAACTGACCAGGAATCAGAAAATTAGCAGTGGGCCTGAAGGAATGTAGGAATTGACTGAGGTTGTCCTCACTTTGCATGGTTCTTAGATGAAAGAATGTCAGTCCCCAAACAACAGGGCTGAAATTTCAGTTGCCAAGGTTTATTAACTGTGAGTAATTACATGAAGTACAAACTTGATTGCTAGCTCTTCAGTTCACAACATAAATAACAGATGTGTATCACGATCAGTGACAAATCACGTCACTTCTTTCACAGTCTGTCGGTGACTAGTCACTGTGCATCTGTTATTCAGTTAATGCACAAACAACAAAGTGTGCAGTGGGGTTGCCTCCTTGTCTTCCAATGATGAAACCCAAAAACAATAACTGAAAGAGGGAACTGGCTAACAAAGATGAAAATGCAGCAAAGTAACAAAAACTGGTAACAGGAACGTAAATAGGGTTATAGAAGAAATAGCTAACTGTGAGATTACTGACATTGCTGCTATTTAAGGGACTCTAGATATGCACCAGAGGAACTTAGTGAAGGCAAACTAATCAATGTAAATGAGGAAAGTGGTTGTGACGAAAAGTATGAAGATGTCCCAGAGGAAGTGACGCTGGCAAAAACTTCACATTAAAGAAACTCTTGCAGATATTTCATGACACTGAAAGCACAAAGTGTAAAATATTGGAAGCTCATCCAAACTTAGAAGGGAGTATCATGACAATTCACCAAGGCACAGAAAAGATGTTTTCTCAGTATCATAAACTATATGACAAAAAGGAGGCAAGTACTGTTAAAGTACTTGGGATTTTTTTTTATAAATATGGACATACCTGGTTTTATTGTGCTTCACTTTATTGTGCTTTGTAGATATTGTGGGTTTTTTTAAAATAAATTGAAGGTTTGTAGCAAGCCTGCATTGAGCAAGTCTTTCAGCACCATTTTTCCAACAGCATGTGCTCATTTTGTTTCTCTGTTGCATTTTGTTAATTCTTGCAATATTTCAAACTTTTTCATTATTATATCTGTTATGTTAATCTGTGATCAGTGATCTTTGATGTTACTAATGCAATTGTTTTGAGGCACCATGAACCACATGCATAGAAGACAGTGAACATAACCAATAAATGTGTGTGTCCTAACTGCTCCACTGACAGGGTATTCCTCCATTTTTCTCCCTCTCTTCAGGCTTTCCTATTCCCCCAGACACCACAATACGAGGAAATTAAGCCAATTAATAACCCTACAATGACCTCTAAGTGTTCAAGTGAAAGGAAGAGTCACATGTTTCTAACTTTAAATCAAAACCTAGAAATGGTTAAGCTTAATGAGAAAAACATGTTGAAAGGCCAAAAGCTAGGCATCTTGTGCCAGTTAGCCAAGTTGTGAATGCAAAGAAAAAGATCTTGATGGATATTCAAAGTGCTACTCCAGTGAACACGTGAATGGTAAAGTGAAAGAGCCTTCTTGCTGATATGGAGAAAGTTTTAATGGTCTAGACAGAACAGCGGTCCTCAACCTTTTTGGCATCAGGGACCAGTTTTGCAGAAGACAATTTTTCCACGGACCAGGTTGCAGGGGGTTTCGGGATGATTCCAGCGCATTACAGTTATTGGGCACTTTATTTCTATTATTACTTTTTTTTTTTTTTTGAGATGGAGTCTTGCTCTGTCGCCCAAGCTAGAGTGCAGTGGTGCGATCTCGGTTCACTGTAACCTCAGCCTCCTGGGTTCAAGCGATTCTCCTGCCTCAGCCTCCCAAGTAGCTGGGACTACAGGCATGCATCACCACGCCTGGCTAATTTTTGTTTTAGTAGAGACGGGGTTTCACCATGTTGGCAAGGCTAGTCTCAAACTCCTGACCTCAAGCGATCCCACCTGCCTTGGTCTCCCAACGTGCTGGGATTACAGGTGTGAACCACCATGCCCAACCTATTATTACATTGTAATATATAATGAAATAATTATAAATTCACCATAATATAGAATCAGTGGGAGTCCTGAGCTTGTTTTCCTGCAATTACATAGTCCCATCTGGGGGTCATGGGAGACAGTGACAGATCATCAAGAATTAGATTCTCATAAGGAGCATGCAATCTAGATCCCTCATGTGCACAGTTCACAATGGGGTTTGTGCTCCTGTGAGAATCTAATGCTGCTGCTGATCTGACAGGAGGCGGAACTCAGGTGGTAATACAAGTGATGGGGAGCGGCTGTAAATACAGATGAAGCTTCTCTTACCGCCCCCACCACTCACCTCCTGCTGTGTGGCCTGGTCTGTGGCCTGGGGGTTGAGGACCCCTGAGACAGAAGATCAAACTAGTCACAACATTCCCTTAAGCCAAAACCTAATACAGAGCAAGGTCCCCAACATTGAGGCAAGACCCTTTTACAGCAAAAAGACTACCACTCACTGAAGGCTCAGATGGTCATTAGCATTTTTTTTTTTTTTTAGCAACGAAGTGTTTTTTAAGGAAGGTATGTGTGTTGCTTTTTTAGACATATGCTACTGCACAATGAATAGACTACAATATAGTGGAAACGTAAGTGTTTTTTTTTATAAGGCATGCACTTTTATTCAACTGGTCTCAAGTCAGTGTACGGGTATGCCCTGGCTACCTTCACCCACTCCCAGGGAGACCAAAAGCCTTCATACATCTCAAGCTGGGGGACAAAAAAGGGGGGCCATGAAGGCTGATCATTCAAAATAAAACAAAATAAAGAAGTATTAAGGCAAAGATTTAAAAAATGTTGCATTACATAATTTACATGAAAGCAATGCTATCACCTCCCCTGTGTGGACATGGGAGAGGACTGGGCCATTCTCCTTAGAGAGAAGTGGGGTAGCTTTTAGGAGGGCAAGGGACTTCCTGTAACAACGCATCTCACGATATTTGGAATGACTATTAAAAAAAGAACAATGTACAATCAAAGTCCCTGGCCACACTGTAGAACTTTGGAGGATGCTCACTCCAACCAACTGCTGTCACCTTCACCATTCCAGTTTTTAAATCCTGAGTCAAGCCAAACAAAACAAAACAAAATAAAAAAACAAAGTCATGCCAATCTCATCTTGTTTTCTACACAAGTTAGGTTTTGTCAAGAAAGGGTGTAATGCAACTAAGTCACAGTGCGCCCAGAAGCATTTGCTGTGGATGATGGAGGTGCCTGACTCATCGTATTCCTGCTTGCTGATCCACATCTGCTGGACAGTGGACAGCCGGGCCAGGATGGAGCTGCCGATCCACACGGAGTACTTGCGCTTGGGAGGAGCAATGATCTTGATCTTCATTGTGCTGGGCGCCAGGGTGGTGATCTTCTGCATCCTATCAGCGATGCCAGGGTATGTGGTAGTGCCGCTAGACAGCACTGTGTTGGCATACAGGTCTTTGAGGATGTCCACATCACACTTCATGATGGAGTTGCAGGTAGTTTCATGGATGCCACGGGATTCCATGCATAGGAAGGAAGGCTAGAAGAGCGCCTCAGGGCAGTGGAACTGCTTGTTGCCGATGGTGATGACCTGGCCGTCAGGCAGCTTGTAGCTATCTCCAGGGAGGAGCTGGAGGCCACCATGGCCATCTCCTGCTTGAAGTCCAGGGTGATGTAGCACAGCTTCTCCTTGATGTCATGCACAATTTCCCGCTTGGCTGTGGCGGTGAAGATGTAGCTGCGCTAGGTGAGGATCTTTATGAGGTAGTCAGTCAGGTCCTGGCCAGCCAGGTCCACATGCAAGATGGCGTAGGGGAGGGCATACTCCTCATAGATGGGCACAGTGTGGGTGACCCCGTCACCATAGTCCATCACGATGTCAGTGGTACGGCCAGAGGTGTACAGGGGCAGCACGGCCTGGATGGCCATGTACATGGCTGGCCTGTCAAAGATCTCAAAAATGATCTGGGTCATCTTCTTGTGGTTGGCCTTGAGGCTCAGGGGGGCCTTGGTCAGCAGCATGGGGTGCTCCTTGGCAGCCACACACAGCTCGTTGTAGAAGGTGTGGTGCCAGATCTTCTCCATGTCGTCCCAAGTGGTGACAATGTCCTGCTTGATGGGGTACTTCAGGGTCAGGATGCCTCTTTTGCTCTGGGCCTCGTCGCCCACATAGGAGTCCTTCTGACCCATGCCCACCATCACGCCCTGGTGCCTGGGGTGCCCCACGATGGAGGGGAAGACGGCCCGGGGTGGGCATCGTCACCTGCAAAGCTGGCCTTGCACATGCCAGCACCGTTGTCAACGACAAGCATGGTGATATCATCATCCATGGTGAGCTGGCGGCGGGTGTGGACGGGTGGCAGAGAGGCGAGGGCAAGGCTCTGTGCTCGCAGGGTGGACACGGTCTCAGCAGAAACATAAGTTTTATATGCACTGGGAAACCAAAATATTTGTCTGACTTTACTTTTTTGTGATATTTGCTTTTTGCAATAGTCTGGAATCAAACCTGCAATATCTCTGAGGTATGCCTATAAATAAAATTTCTTTTCTCATTATTTATAATGTTTTAAATTACAGCTTACTAACATTAGTTTTACTATGTTTTTTCATTTCTCTATACATTTGTAACCAATAGAAATAGAGTTTCAAATGTTTTGACACACATTTATGTATCATAAATTTTCTCATTGATTATTAAGATCATATAAAGTCAGCTAGCATGGTAATTTTTGGTCTCACATTGGTGTGCAAAGCAAAAACTACAAGTATTTAGGAAACACGAGGTGAGTTTTTCACTGTACTAAGTACTCATCAGATATTTCTACAGCACTGGGTCCAGTTTAAGCTTTACAACCAAAGATTGGCATGGAAAATGAAGAGAAGATAATAATAACAGGTAAGAGACTAAAAAAACTGGCCATAGAAAAACTGTTTAAGGAAATTGATAGATTTTAGCCACTGAAAAGACAGCTAAAGTGGTAATTTAACTATGGCTGATCCTCAATGACTTTTACATAAGTGATACTGACTAGTCATTATACATCTCTATAGATGACTGAACAAACAAAAACCAATTTTAACTGGAACATGATGGATTTGGGTTAACTTAAAAATGAACTTACAGTGAAAGAGGTACTATATATCAGAACAGATTTCAAAGAGAGCTCTGTAATTTTCTTTCTGCAAGTCCTAAAATGAAAAATTAGTTCTTATCCAATTGGAATGGTTTAAGTTTTGAAAACAGGCAAGGGAAGATGGACTGTATGACCTGTATAAGTCTCTGCCAGAGTTAAGATGCTGTGATTTTTATCATTGTAGAACTTTATTTTACCTGAAGCTGCCAATTATTTTTGAGCACTGTACTTAAATTGTTCTTTGCTTTGCACATTCAGCTCCCTTTCTCCCAGACCCTCTCCAGCTAAAGGGCATTAGATTATGGAGTGGAACTCTGATGGGAAAGGAAAGCTGCAGAACAATCCTTTTTTCAGTGAGGCTGTGTGATGGGGACTGCAGTGGCTTTGATGTACGCAGCTCCCACAGCATCGGTGCATCCATACAAATGAGCCCTGAATGCCTGGGACAGGTCTTTGCTGCTGCTGCTACTGCTGCTGCTGCATTCTGTGCACTCAGACAGTACTGCTCCAGAGCACCTGCCTGGGTTTGAAATATGGAGATTCATTATAAAAATCCATAAATTCATTGCCAAATTGGGCATATTAACACCCTCCCAGGACAAGGCATTTACAGGGAGGACAAATATTGACCTTTTGATCTGTCTTCAGTGCTGATAATTCTTGAAATTAAACTAGACAGTTCTTGCCACAAAAAATCCACAATCTTGTCCCCATTTAAAATCATCAGGCCTACCAGGTAAGGGATTGGTATTTTCAAACAGGGCACTGATGTGTTCTCCATTCTCCTGTTTTCTCAACTCCATTTATGTATTAGCTCTGCTAAACTTGAATCTTGGTCCAACACTCTTTGGAGATGGCTCAAAAATAAAATCTCTAACACAGTGCAGTGTCCTAGCCCTGCATCCTTTTTCTAATTAGTAGGTTTCCAGAAGAAAACCATGTGTCAGAAAAAAATCCAAACCCTGAATGCTGATAGCTCCCAACAAGAAGAAGTATGAAAGAAACAGAAACTCTTTAAACTATAAGTTATTTGAGGATAAGGTATCTTCTATTTAAAAAATACTACTAGGAATATTTGCTTTCTACTATAATTCTGGCTTTGAAAACAACAAAGTTGGCTTTAGAAATAGAGACTACAAATATTCTCCACTATTGAGTCCCACAGCAGAAATGAAATTTGTTCTTTAATCAAACTTCCAGTTGGAGATTGCTCTGAGTTTGTTTTTGTTTTGTTTTAATCTGACCTGGAGTTTTAGACTTGAGAATTGTCTCTACAGCAAAAATGTCCAGTATTGGTTGGTGGTTGGGCATTCCTGAATATGTCCAAATATTTACTGATGAGAAGGTTGTAAATTCTTTTTTTTTTTTTTTTGCAAGGGACTGGAGTTTGTTTATTTATTTTTATGTTTTTGAGATGGAGTCTTACTCTGTTGCCCAGGCTGGAGAGCAGTGGTGTGATACCAGCACACTGCAACCTCTGCCTCTGGGTTCAAGCAATTCTCCTGCCTCAGCTTCCTGAGTAGCTGGGACTACAGGTGCATGCTACTATGCCCAGCTAATTTTTGTATTTTTAGTAGAGACAGGGTTTCACCACGTTGGCCAGGCTGGTCTTGAACTCCTGATCTCAGGTGATCCACCTGCCTTGGCCACCCAAAGCGCTGGGATTACAGGTGTGAGCCGCTGCAGCCGGCTGGACTGGGGTTTTATTATTACTCAAATCAGTCTCCAATTCTTATTTTATTTTTAGAGATGGGGTATTCCTCTGCCCAGGCTGGAGTACAATGGCATGATCATAGCTCATTGTAACCTCAAACTCAGGCTCAAGTGATCCTCCTGTCTCAGCCTCCCAAAGCACTGGGATTACAGGCATGAGACAATGGGCCTCTTTTCTTTTTTTGACATAGATGTTTATTGCTGCAAACTCACCTCTTAGCACTGCTTTTGGTGCATTCCATAAGTTTTGGTATTTTGTATTCTATTTTTGTCTCAAGATATTTTAAAAGTTCCCTTTTAACTTCTTGACCTATTTGTTGTTTAGAAGCATGTTGTTTAATTTCCATGTATTTGGAAATTTTCTAAAATTCCTCCAGTTCTTAACTTGTAGTTTCATACTTTGGTGGGCAGAAAAGATATTTGATATGATTTCAATCTTCTTTGTCTTTCTTTTTTTTTTTTTTTTTTTTTGAGAAGGAGTCTCGCTCTTTCACTCAGGCTGGAGTGCAGTGGCGCGATCTTGGCTCACTGCAGGCTCCGCCCCCCGGGGTTCATGCCATTCTCCTGCCTCAGCCTCCCACGTAGCTGGGACTACAGGCGCCCGCCACCTCGCCCGGCTAATTTTTTGTATTTTTAGTAGAGGCAGGGTTTCACCGTGTTAGCCAGGATGGTCTCGATCTCCTGACCTCGTGATCCGCCCTCCTTGGCCTCCCAAAGTGCTGGGATAACAGGCGTGAGCCACTGCGCCTGGCCTGATTTCAATCTTCTTAAACTCATTTAAATTTATTTACACTTGTTTTGTGCTCTAACATAATTTTTTTTTTTTTTTTTTTTTTTTTGAGATGGAGTCTCATTCTGTTGCCAGGCTGGAATGCAGTGGCACAATCTCGGCTCACTGCAACCTCCAACTCCCAGGTTCAAGCAATTCTCCTGCCTCAGCCTCTCAAGCAGCTGGGACTACAGGTGCGTGCCACCATGCCCGGCTAATTTTTTTGTATTTTTAGTAGAGACAAAGTTTCACCTTGTTGGCCAGGTTGGTCTCGATCTCTTGACCTTGTGATCCACCTGCCTTGGCCTCCCAAAGTGCTGGAATTACAGGCGTGAGCCACTGCATCTGGCCCTAACATATGATTTACCCTGGAGAATGTTCCATGTGTGCTAGAGAAGAATGTATATGATGTTGCTGCTGGATGCAACGTTCTGTATATGCCTGTTAGGTCCATTTGATGTAAAGTACAGTTTAAGTCCAATGCTTCCTTATTGACTTTTTTTTGTCTGGATGAAACGTCCATTGCTTAAAGTTGGGTATCAAAGTCCCCTACTATTATTGTGTTGCAATCTATTTCTCCCTTCAGGTCCTTTAATATTTGTTTAATATACTTAGGTGCTCCAGTGTTGGTGCATCTATATGTATAATTGTTATAGTCTCTTGATGAACTGACCTCCTTATCTTTATATAATGACCTTGTCTCATTTTACAGCTTTTGACTTAAAGTCTATTTTATCTGACATAAGAATAGTTACCCCTGCTTTCTTTTGATTTCTATTTGCATGGAATATGTTTTGCCATCCTTTTACTTTCAATCTATGTGTGTCCTTGATGGTGAAATGAGTGTCTTGTAGGCAGCATATAGTTGGGTCTTGTTTTTTAATCAACCATTCTATGCCTTCTGATTAGAGAATTTAGTCCATTTACATTCAAAGTAATTATTGATAGGTAGGGACTTACTACTGTCATTTTGTTAGTTGTTTTCTGATGGTTTTGTGGATCCTTTTTTCCTTCTTCTCTTGCTGTCTTCCTTTGTGATTTATTTGCTCTAGTGTTAGGCTTTGATTCCTTACTTTTTATTTTTTGTGAATCTACTATAGGCTTTTGTTTTGTGGTTACCATGAGGCTTACACAGAACATCTTATAGTTATAACAGGCCATTTTAAACTGATAACAACTTTGAGTGTGTAAAAAAACTCAATACTTTTACTCTACCTGCCCCTCATATTTTATGCCTTTACTAACAACATTTACATCTTTTTATATTGTGTATTCATTAAGCAATTATTATAGCTATTATTATTATTATTTTATTTTTCTGAGAGAAGGTCTCATTCTGTTACCCAGCCTGGAGTTCAATGGCTCAATACTGGCCTCCCAGGTTCAAGTGATTCTCCTACCTCAGCCTCCTGCATAGCTGGGACTATAGGCACATGCCACCACACCCAGCTAATTTTTTTATTTTTTGGTAGAGATGTGGTTTTACCATGTTGGCCAGGCTGGTCTTGAACTCCTGACCTCAAGTAATCTACCCACCTCAGCCTTCCAAAGTGCTAGGATTACAGGCATGAGCCACTGCACCCAGCACTATTAGAACTTTTAAATAGTTTTCCCTAACCTTCATGCTAAAGATATGAGTAACTTACACACCACCATTACAATATTATTCTGAATTTGATTGTGTACTTACTTTTACCAGTGAGTTTATATGTTTTAATGTTTACTAATTAGCATCCTCTTCTTTCAGCTTGAAGAACTCCGTTCAGCCTTTTTCATAAGACAATTTTGGTGGTGATGAACTCCCTCGGCTTTTGCTTATCTGAGAAAGCATTTCTCTCTCCTTCATTTCTGAAGGACAGCTTCCAGGTATTCTTGTTTTCTCCTTTAGCACTTTGAATCTAGCTTGGCACTGTGGTGGACTTGGAAGCCTAGTCTGTAGGTACAGGCCAGGAGTCAGGGACCATGGGGGCCTACCCAGTGATGAGTTTTACTGGGACAGGCCAGGTGTTGAGGAATGAGGCAATGTCTGGTATTCACTCTCCTTCCCTCACACAGAGGGTATCTTTCTCCATGCTGTGCTGTCTGAGGTTTGGGGAAGTGTGACAAGGGTAACGTAAAACTGTCTTTCCTGCCCTCTTCAATGTATCTTTTCTTATTTCTACATGATACCTCATTGCTGTAATCTCTCATCTGATTTCCCTAGTTCTTGTGAAGGTATTTTCATGCATGGATAGTTGTTTACATTGATATTTCTGTGAGGTGATGAGTGCTATAAAGTTCAATTTCACCATCTAGCTGATGTTCAAACCCTCAGTTTCTCTCCTATAGATTCTTACTGAATTGATCTGAGTAGGGATTGCCTTTTTTTTAAGCTCCTCAGCTGATTTTTTTTTTTTTTTTTTTTTTTGTATACCAGTTTGAGAACCATTGTTCTGGAATTTGCTGCTCAAAGTGTTCTGCATGTTGAAAATGCAGAATTTTAGGCTCTATCCTGGATCTACTGAAAGCAGAAACCATCTTTTAACGAGATCCCCAGATGATTCATTTACCCATTAAAGTTTGATAAACACTGCTCTTGAACAATGTCAACCTTGGCTATACATTAGAATCATGTGGGGGGCTTTTAAAAAATGATACATGCATTGATATTTCTTTAAAGCTTTCCAATGATTAAAACATGAGTATCACTGAACTAGAATGTACAAACACAAATATCTGCTCAGGTATACTCTAGTCATGATGCGTAGAAGGAAAAGAGAGAAAGTTTGAACTCCCACTTTCAAGAAGAGAGACACAGGGTACCTACCTTAACAGAAGAATACTGCTAGCACCAGAAAGAAAATGACTCTTACGATGATAAAGGCCTGAAGGGTAACTCCCAAATTTCATTTCACAATACTCTAACTGCTATGCTTGTTTACGGAATCTTTGCTCTACCTCTCTAAAACCAGCCTTCATTGTTGTCCTGTTCTCTGCCCATTCCTCTCCCCAGTCCACAACCAAAGATTCTACTCTTGAGATTCCTCAAGAAAACACGTTTTTGACTCTAGGGAACAAAAATGGATCCAGCTCAAAAGAAATTCCCCATTCTGCAGTAAGGTTGCAAAGGATATATTTTTACCAACACATTCTCTTGTGGTTCATCTCATTCCCTTCAGGGTGCCTGCTGGCAATGACACAGGATACCAGAATTGCTGATAGAACCTAGTCTGTCTCCATAGGAGAAACTGTCTCCTTGCCTGTTGTCTCCTTGCCCCTGAGCTTTCTTGATGTAGTTCTGCTGCCAAAGTGAGTGGAATTTTCCCCTGGGCCTGATTTCTATTGTTAAGTTTTTATATTATTGAAATCTAACAGTGGCAGTTGCCTCCCCATAATCTAGACGATGCTTGAAAATGATGAAAAGGAAACATGTCTATCTATCTCTACTCTTTATAGAACAATCAGAATGATCATGCACACCACAAGAAACAATTAACAGTTTCAGTCCATATGACTTCTGTTGTTTCCAAACAACCACAACAAAACCATAATGACAACAAAAAGATGTTCTTCAATGTTCATGACACTGAGATCTCCCATCTACTTCCAGTAGGCCTCTTAAAGGCCTCTTTTTCCTGTCTTAAATGTTATTATATATATTTAAGGTATACAACATGTTATACTATATATAGTAAAATGGTCTTTTGTGTGAGGTATTTCCTACATCACACTAAAGAGACTTTGTTAGATAATATAATTAACAAAGCTACATTTCTTCAACTGGTTCAATGTGGAACTAAGGTATTGTCATCAGGGATATAATGATCATAGCTGCTTACAGGTGGTATATGATCTGGAGCTATGATTCCTTCTCCACAAAATGGGGATAAGACTATCTCCTTTTTAGTTCTGCTATCAAGATTAAATGAGATAATAGATATATAACTTTGTAAATTGCAAAGTGGTCTACAAGATTTAGATATGCTTATTATTAGTTGGTAGGAATGAGTGACATATCCTGGAAGACAAGCAAAGAAATCATTTCCAGGACACAGCAAAAGTATTATGGGACAGATGAAGTTCTCTGATGGCAAATCTCTGCACAGGTGAACAAGGGTTCTATTTCTAGTTTCCTATTAAAGGTAAGAGGCAACACTAGACATTGCCTTTGACATTAGTTTCAAACAAGCAGACTGATCAGAGGCAATGCATGGGATCCAACACTCCACGGAGACGGTGTCTGTCAATTCTGTCATGACCATTAGGCTCTCTACCTCATTCAGTTTAAGTACCTACAAATCCCTAAACTCCACTGCCATTCAAACTGGCAGACACTAAGGCTTGAGCACTAAAGGGAAAACAAGCGGTGCTTTTTCAGATCTAATAATGGCTGGCCAGAGGATTCTATCCCTGGTAGCACAGCTGCTTCTACCAGGAAATTGATGAGATAAGCTTGTGAGATGATGGCTGATTTCACATCAGGAAGTTCAGTATGATTTGAATGAAAGACTCTGCATTCCAAGACTCTGCCCTGCCGTGAGATAGGCAGGCCTATTTCTATCCAGCTGCTCTCTACCATGCAAAATGACATCACTTTCTAGAACACAGACAATCTCTGGGAACAACCTGCTGGCAAGCAAGCAACAAAACTTCTGGAAAAAGAAAATAAGCTGTAATCATCAAATGCTAGGGATAGGAAACAAACAGACGATAATTTCATTCCTCAGCTGTTAACACTGTTTCTTCTTTCTTCACAAGTTGCTTTCATTTTTATTTTATTTTTCGGATGGAGTCTCCATCTATTGCCCAGGCTGGAGTGCGGTGGTGTGATCTCGGCTCACTGCAACCTCCACCTCCCAGGTTCAAACGATTCTCCTGCCTCAGCTTCCTGAGTAGCTGGGATTACAGGTGTGTGCCACCACGCCTGGCTAATTTTTGTAATTTTAGTAGAGACAAGGCTTTGACATATTGGCCAGGCTGGTCTCGAACTCCTGACCTCAGGTGATCTGCCTGCCTTGGCCTCCCAAAGTGCTAGGATTACAGGCGTGAGCCACCACACCCAGCCTTTAATTCTAAGTGTGCAGTTCAGCAGTGTCAAGTACATTCACACTGTTATGCAACCAATCTCCAGAACTCTTCATCTAGCAAAATTAAAACTCTACACCCATTTAAAAACTTTTTTCCTAGTATGCAATTATTATTAACTATAGTCACCATGCTGTACATTAGGTCTCCACAATTTACTCATGACTGCAAGTTTGTTCCCTCTTACCAACATCTTCCCATTTCCCTACCCCCACACCTGACTCCTGGTAACTACTTTTTTACTCTTTTTATGAGTTTGACTTTCTTAGATTCCACATATGTGAGATCATGCAGTATTTGTCTCTGACTTATTTCACTCAGAATAATGCCCTGCAGTTGCATTCATGTTGTCACAAATGGCAAGACTTCCTCCTTTTTATAGGCTGGGTAGTATTTCATTGCATATGCATATGTGTGTATCTATATATGTGAATACACACACGTATACAATGGAATATCTATATCACAGATATATGTGTGATATACAGATACACACACATACATGATATACCATTTTATATTTGTGTGTGTATATACATGTGTGTGTATATATATATATACGTGTATATATATATATATATGCCATGATTTCTTTGTTTTTTTGGAGACAGCATTTCACTCTGCCACCCTGGCTGGAGTGCTCATTGCAGCCCCAAACTCCTTGGGCTCAAGCCATGCTCCTGCCTCAGCTTCCCTAGTAGCTAGGACTATAGGCATGAACCATGCCCAGTTATTTTTTATTTTTTTGTAGAGACAGGGTCTTACTATATTGCCCAGGGTGGTCTTGAATTCCTGAGCTCAAGTGATCCTCCTGCTCAGTCTCCCAAAATGCTGAGATTACAGGTATGAGCCACTGCACCTCGCCCTACCACAATTTCTTTGTCTATTCTTTTGTGAATGAACACTTAAAAGATTGTTTCCATTTCTTGGCTATTGTGAATAACGCTGCAATGAACATGAGAGTGCAGAAATCTCTTCAACTCATTTCCTTTGGATATATGCCCAGAAGTGGGATTGCTGGACCACATGGTAGTTCTACTTTTTTTTTTTTTTCCCTTGAGACAGAGTCTTGCTGTATCCCCCAGGCTGGAGCTCAGTGTCACAATCTCGGCTCACTGCAACCTCTGCCTCCCTGGTTCAAGCGATTCTCATGCTTCAGCCTCTTGAGTAGCTGGGATTATAGGCAAGCGCCACCACACCCAGCTAATTTTTGTATTTTTAGTAGAGACGGGGTTTTGCCATGTTGGCCAAGCTGTTCTTGAACTCCTGATCTCAGGTGATCCACCCACCTTGGCCTCCCAAAGTGCTGGGATTACAGGTGTGAGCCACTGTACCCTGTGGTAGTTCTATTTTAAAATTGTTGAGGAACCTCCAAACTGATTTTCAAAATGGCTATACTTTTTTAGTATTTGGAGATAGGGTCTCACTCTGTTGCCCAGGCTGGAGTGAACTGGTGTGAACACAGCTCAGTGCAGCCTTAACTTCCTGGGCTCAAGCAATCCTCCCACCTCAGCCACCCAAGTAGCTGGAACCATAGGTGCGAGCCACCACGCCCAGCCTCAAAATGGCTATACTAATTTACATTCCCATTAATAGTGTACAAGGGTTCCCTTTTCTCACCAATAACAAGTATTCTCACCAATACTTGTTATCTTTTGTCTTTCTTATAATAGCCATTCTAACGTGTTTGAAGTGCTATCTCATTGTGGTTTTGATTTGTATTTCCCTAATGATCAGTGATGTTGAACACCTTCTCATATACTTGTTGGCCATTTTTGTGTCTTCCTTGGAAAAATGTCTATTCAGCTCCTATGCCTATTTTTAAATCAGGTTATTTGTTTTTCTGTTATTGAGTTGTATGAGTCTCATATATTTTGGATTTAATCCCTTATCAGACAGACATATAGACTATAAATATTTTCTCCCATTTTGTGGGACACTTTTTCATTTTGTTGATGGTTCCCTCTGCTGTGCAGAAACTTTTTAATTTGATGTAGCCCTACTTGTTGTTTTTGCTTTTGTTGCCTGTGTTTTTAGTGTCATATTAAAAAAGGTATTGCCAAGACTAATGTCATGGAGCTTTCCCCCTATATTTTCTTCTAGGATTTTATGGTTTCAGGTCTCATGTTTAAATCTTTAATCTGTTTTGAGTTTATTTTTGTGTATGGCATAAGATAAAGATCGAATTTTATTTATTAATTTATTTTGAGACAAAAATCACTTTGTCATTCAGGCTGGAGTCCAGTGGCATGAACACAGCTCACTGCAGCCTCCGCTTCCCACACTCAAGCGACCCTCCTGCCTCAGCCCCCCAGGTAGCTGGGACTACAGGCACATGTCACCACGCCCAGCTAATTTTTTTGTATTTTTTGTAAAAATGGGGTTTCAAAATGTTGTCTTGAACCCCTGAGCTCAAGGGAACCTCCTGCCTCAGCCTCCTGAGTAGCTGGCTAATTAGCACCCAGATAATTTTTGTAATTTTAGTAGACACGGGGTTTCGCCATGTTGGCCAGGCTGATCTCAAACTCCTGGCCTCAAGTGATCCACCTGCCTCAGCCTCCCAAAGTGCTGGGATTACAGGCGTAAGCCACCATGCCTGGCGAGCCACCGCACCCAGTTCATTCTTTATTTTGATGCCAAAAGACTCCTAGGTTTGGCCACAGTGAGCCACTTCAAGTTGTTTCCTGTCCTTTTGACATGTTATTACTTGAGCACTTTTAAAGTTTCTAGCACAATAAGATATCCCAGGCTCATCTTACCCTTTCTCTGCCCTGGCCCAGAATCAGCTAGTTGTCAAAGGCACCTAATTTTTTTGGTGGAGAGTGGCATTTAAAAACTTACACCTAGGTGTTGTGTGATCATTGTTATTGGAGGGTCATTCGTCACAGGCCTTCTCAGTAATGAAGTTAAGAAAGTATGTTTGAGGGTGTATATTTATATCCATTTCTGTATCTCAATGTTAAAAACCATGGGTTTACACTAATTTCTCTAATTCTATTCCAATTTCAAAGGGTTCATTCTGTAGCAGGACGAGCCGCAGACAAGAACCCCTCAGACAACGAGTTATGGAAGGAAACGGCTTTACTCAGCTGGGAGCATCGGCAGACTCACGTCTCCAAAAACCAATCTCCCGAGTGAGCAATTCTTGTCCTTTTTAAGGGCTTACAACTCTAAGGGGGTCCGCGTGAGAGGCTCATGATCGATTGAGCAAGCAGAGTGTATGTTACTGGGGGCTGCATGTACCGGTAATTGGAATGGAACAGAACAGGACAGGGATTTTCACAGTGCTTTTCTATATTATGTCTGGAATCTATAGATAACATAACCGGTTAGGTCAGGGGTCGATCTTTAACTACCAGGCCCAGGGTGCAGCGCTGGGCTGTCTGCCTGTGGATTTCATTTCTGCCTTTTAGTTTTTACTTCTTTCTTTGGAGGCAGAAATTGGGCATAAGACAATATGAGGGGTGGTCTCCTCCCTTAATTCTAGTCTCCCCCCTTTCCATACTTGTAACTCCCTTTTCTAACAATGAGAGACCTACCTCCTATTATCCTCACTTTACTTATGTGCTCAGTCCCAGGATACAAGGAAAGTAGTTTCAGAACTCCCAAGTCATACCACAGCAGAAGACTGAACTCTTGATCTTTTGTTCCAAATGGGGTCCACCCACAGCCCTTCCCATTTCAGTTGATGGCAACTCCATCCTTCTAGTTGCTCAGATAAAAAACCCTGGAATCATCCTGGAGTCTTTACTCTCTCTTTCATACTACACATCTATCTAATCTGTCAGAAAATCCTATCAGTTCTATCTTCAAAATGTATTCAGAATCTAACCACATCCCACCACCTCTACCACTATCAATCACCCTGGTCCAAGCCACCACCATCGTCTTGGGTCTAGATTGCTCCCAGCTAGTCTCCCTGCCTCTACCCTTGCCCCTTAATCAGTCTGCCATCAACACAGCAGTCAGAGTAGTGCTTTTAAAAATGTAAGTCACTTTCAATCACTCCTCTTAACATTCCAATGATCACAAAACACTCAGATGTAGGTTGTTAAAACCCTGCAATGGTTCCTTATTTCACTCAAGAGTAAAACCCAGAGTCCTAAAAATGTCCCTATAACTTTCTGGCCTCACCTCCTATTACTCCCTTCATCATGCTACTTTACTCCAAACACAACAGCCTCCTTGCTATTTGTCACATTCTACAGCTATAATCTTATTTACGCCCTTGGCTATGATTCCTCTGCCAGAAACGATTATTTTACTTCCTTCAAGTGTTCAATCTCACTTCAACAAGGCCCACACTGACTATTGTATTTGATATGTATACTTGATATTACAACCACTCTCCCAACTCTAGCAGTCCCCATTTTCCTTACCCCACTCTATGTTTTCGTATTCTACAGCACTTATCACTTTCTAATATACCATATATTATATCATTTACTAATTTTTTATGTTTATTATTCATTGCTTATTCTCCACCCTTGGATCACTACTAGAATTTATGAGGACATGAATTTTTGTCTCTTTTGTTCACTGAAGAACAAAGGGGCCTAGAACAGTGTCCAGCAAGCTGTAGACACTCAACAAATATTTGCTGATGTTGAATGAATAAATTATTAGGAACCCAGCATTATGAATTGTTTCACCCCTTATTTTGGCAGCATGGCTTGACTAAAAATTTTCTGTAAAACAATTTGATTTTTAATCTATAATAGCAATTTGGACCAATAGCTCTCATATTTATTTTTCAAACCAGCATTCTCTCAAAGAGGAATGTGTCCTTACAAGAAATTTAGTAACATACCCACACCAGTGAGCCAAGGTACTTCAAATGAATGTTAAACTTCCACAGAAAATGCCATAGTTTTTATTTAACATGTATGTATACCTATGTGTGTACATATCAGTACAAGCATATCTTATTTTATTGTGCTTCACTTTATTGTGACTCACAGATACTTTTTTTTTTTTTTAATAAATTGAAGGTTTGTGGCAACCTGGCATCCAGCAAGTCTACTAGCACCATTTTTCCAATAGCACATGCACACTTCATGTCTCTGTGTCACATTTTGTTAAATCTTGCAATATTTCAAAGTTTTCCATTATTATTATTTTTTTCTTGTGGTGATCTGTGATCCTTAATGTTACTACTATACTTGCTTTGGGGCACCATAAGCCATGGCCATAGAAGACGGCGAACTTAACAAATGTTTTATGTGTCCTCACAGCTCCATCAACCAGCTGTTCCCCCAACTCAGTCCCTCTCTTTGGGCCTCCCTATACCCTGAGACACAACAATATTTAAATTAGCCAATTAATAACCTTTCAATGGCTTGTAAGTGTTCAAGTGAGAGGAAAAGTCACACGTCTTTAACTTTAAATCAAAAGCTAAAAATGATTATGCTTAGTGAGAAAAGCAGGTTGAAAGCTGAGATAGGCTGAAAGCTAGGCTTCTTGAGCCAAATAGTGAGCCAAATTTGTAAATGCGAAGGAAGAGTTCTTGAAGGAAATTTAAAGTGCTACTCCAGTGATCACATGAATAACAGAAAAGTAAAACAGTCTTCATGCTGATACGCAGAAAGTTTTAGTGGTCTGGATAGAAGATCACACGAGACACAACATTCCCTTTAATCAAAGCCAAATCCAGAGCAAGGCCTTACCTCTCCTCAATTCTGTGAAGGCTGAGAGAGATAAGAAAGCTGCACAAGACAAGTTTGAAGCTGGCAGAGGTTGGTTCATGAGGTTTTAGGAAAGAAGCCATCTGTATTAAGTCTACTCTCATACTGCTATAAAGGAATACCTGAGGCTCAGTGTGGTGGCTCATGCCTGTAATCCAGCACTTTGCGAGGTCGAGGCAGGCAGCAGATCATCTGAAGTTAGGAGTTTGAGACCAGCCTGGCCAACATGGTGAAACTCCGTCTCTACTAAAAATACAAAATCAGCCCGGCATGGTGGCGTGTGCCTGTAATCCCAGCTACTCGGGATGCTGAGGCAGGAGAATCACTTGAACCCAGTAGGTGGAGGTTGCAGTGAGCCAAGATCGCGCCATTGCACTCCAGCCTGGGCAAAAAGAGTGAAACTCCATCTCAAAAAAAAAAAAAGAAAAAGAAAAAAAGAAAAAGAAAAAAAAGAAAGAAAAGAAAAAGAAAAAAGAAATATCTGAGACTGGGTAATTTACAAAGAAAAGAGGTTTAACTGACTCACAGTTCTGCAGGCTATAAAGGAAATATAGTGGCTTCTATTTCTTGGGAGGCCGCAGGAAACTTACAATCATGGTGGAAGGCAAAGGGGAAGCAAGGCATCTCACATGGCCGGAGCAGGAGGAAAAGAGTGAGGAGAAGGTGCTGCACACTTTTAAACAACCAGATCTCGTGATAACTCTATCACAAGAACAGCACTAGGGGGATGGTGCTAAACCATTCATGAGAAGCCACCCCCATGTCCAATCACCTCCCACCAGGCCCTACCTCCAGCATTGGGGATTATCTTTCAACATGAGATCTGGGCAGGGACACAGATTCAAACCATATCACCACCTCCATAACATAAAAGTGCAAGATGAAGTAGTAAGTGCTGATACAGAAGCTGCAGCAAGTTACCCAGAAGATCTAGCTGAGATCACTTACGAAGGTGGCTACAACAGATTTTCAATGCAGATTAAACAGACTTCTACTGGAAGAAGATGCCATCTAGGACTTTCATAGATGGAGTAAAGCCAACGTCTGGCTTCAAAGCTTCAAAGGATAGGCTGACTCAGATTAAAGGATAATGCAGCTGGTGACTTTAAATTGAGGCCCAATGCTCATTTACCATTCTGAAAATCCCAGGATCTTTAAGAATTATGCTAAATATATTGTGCCTGTGCTCTATAAATGAAACAACAAAGCTGGGGTGACAGTACATCTGTTTACAGCATGGTTTACAGAATATTTTCAGTTCATTGTTGAGACCTGCTGCTCAAAAAAAAAAAAAAAATCCTTTCAAAATATTACTGCTCACTGACAATCTACCTGATTACCAAAGAGATCTGATGGAGATGTACAGGAGATTAATGTTGTTTTCATGCTTGCTAACATCCAGTTGTTAGCCCATGGATCAAGGAGTAATTTGGACTTTCAAGTCTTATTTTAAGAAATACATTTCATAGGCCGGGCGCGGTGGCTCACACTTGTAATCCTAGCACTTTGGGAGGCCAAGGCAGGCGGATCACGAGGTCAGGAGATCGAGACCACGGTGAAACCCCGTCTCTACTAAAAATACAAAAAATTAGCCGGGCGTGGTGGTGGGCACCTGTAGTCCCAGCTACTCGGAGAGGCGGAGGCAGGAGAATGGCGTGAACCCGGGAGGCAGAGCTTGCAGTGAGCCGAGATTGTGCCACTGCACTCCAGCCTGGGCGACAGAGCGAGACTCCGTCTCAAAAAAAAAAAAAAAGAAATACATTTCATAAGACTATAGCTGCATGAATAGCGATTCCTCTGATGGATCTAGGCAAAGTAAATTGAAAAACTGAATGCCATCATTCTAGATGCCATTAAGAACATCTGTGGCTCATGGAGGGAAGTCAAATTATCAACATTAATAGGAGTTTGGAAAAAGTTGATTCCAACCCTTATGATTTCAAGGTGTCAGTGGAGGAAGTAACTGCAGATGTGGTAGCAATAGCAAGAAAACTTGAACCTGAAGATGTGACTGAATTGCCGCAATCTCAAGATCAAACTTGAAGGGATGAGAAGTTGCTTCTTAGGGATGAGCAGACAAAGTGGTTCTTGAGATGGAAACTACTCCTGGTGAAGATGCTGTGAACATTGTTGAAATGACAACAAAGGATTTAGAATATTCCATAAACTTAGTTGATAAAGCAGTGGCAGGATTGGAGAAGATTGACTCCAATTTTGAAAGAAGTTCTACTGTGGGTAAAATGCAGTTAAACAGCATTGCATGCTACAGAGAAATCTTTCATAAAAGGAAGAGTCCACTGATGTGCCAAACTTCATGGTTGTCTTATTATAAGAAATTGTCACAGCCACCCCCACCTTCAGCAGCCACCACCCTGACCAGTCAGCAGCTGTCAACATCAAGGCAGGACCTTCCACCAGCCAAAAGATTTTAACTTGCTGAAGGCTCAGGTAATTGTTAGCATTTTTTAGCAAAAAAGTATTTTTAAATTAAAATATATAAATGTTTTTTTCCAGACATAATGCTATTGCACACTTAACAGACTACAGTATAGTGAAACATAACTTTTATATGCACTGGGAAACCAAAAAATCTGTGACTTGCTTTATTGCACTATCCACTTTATTGCGGTGGTCTGGAACTGATTCTGCAATATCTCCAAGGTGTGCCTATATATATATATATATATATATATATATATATATATATATATATATACATATATATATAAACCTCTGCTTTTAACAGTACTGTGAGGGCCTAGAATTTCATTTGGAATTAATGTACACATTTGACAAACTTGACTGTTTTGAGAACAATGTTTTTAAAACGCTCAAGTTCTCTGTCTGCTGATCAAAATGGACATTAACATCCTAACATACTTTGCATTTTCCTAGTATCTACAAGGCCAGATATTTTTATCTTTTAATTTTTCAAATTTTTAAAATCTAATTTTTTAAATTAATTTTTTTTTTTTTTTTGAGACAGAGTTTCACTCTTGTTGCCCAGGCTGGAGTGCAATGGCGCGATCTTGGCTCACCACAACCTCCGTCTCCCAGGTTCAAGCGATTCTCCTGCCTCAGCCTCCTGAGTAGCTGCGATTATAGGCATGTGCCACCACCCTGGCTAATTTTGTATTTTTAGTAGAAACAGGGTTTCTTCATGTTGATCAGGCTGGTCTTGAACTCTCGACCTCAGGTGATCCGCCTGCCTTGGCCTCCCAAAGTACTGGGATTACAGGCGTGAGCCACTGTGCCCAGCTGCTAATTTTTTTTAAAGAGATGGGGTCTTGCTCTGTTGCTCTGGCTAGAGTGCAGTGGGATGATCATGGCTCACTGCAGCCTTGACATCCTGGGCTCTGGTGATTCTCTCACTTCAGCCTACTGAGTGGCTGGGGACAATCAGCAATTTTTTTTTTTTTTTTTTTTTTTTGTAGAGATGAGATCTCCCTATGTTGCCCAGGCTGGTCTCAAACTCCTGGACTGAGGCAACACTCCTGCCTCATTTTTCTGAAGTGCTGGGATTACAGGCATGAGCCTGTAAGGCTTTATTTTATTTGGAAGGCTTTATTTTATTATTTTTTTGAGACAGAGGCTTGCTCTGTCGCCCAGGCTAGAGTATAGTGGCACCATCTCAGCTCACTGCAATCTCTGCCTCCCGGGTTCAAGAGATTCTTGTGCCTCAGCCTCCCAAGTAGCTGGGACTATAGTCGTGAGCCATCATACCTGGCTAATTTTTTTGTATTTTTAGTAGAGACATAGTTTCCTCATGATGGCCAGGCTGGTCTTGAACTCCTGACCTCAAGTGATCTGCCTGCCTCAGCATCTCAAAGTGCTGGGGTTACAGGCATGAACCACCGCGCCCGGCCAAAGGCTTGATATTTTTAACATGTGGTGCACCAAAGATTTTTGTATGTAAAATTTTGCGTAAATGTATTTTCATTGTGGAAGCTAATACTTGCATCAGATTTTCAAAGGAGTCTCTGACCTAAAATAAGTTAAGAATCACAGCATTAAACTTGTAGAGTTCCTCCATTAAAAATTAGCTTCCCAGGCCAGGCGTGGTGGCTCACGCCTGTAATCCCAGCACTTTGGGAGGCTGAGGCAGGCAGATCACGAGGTCAGGAGATCGACACCATCCTGGCTAACATGGTGAAACCCTGTCTCTACTAAAAATCCAAAAAATATGCCAGGCGTGGTGGCAGGTGCCTGTAGTCCCAGCTACTGGGGAGGCTGAGGCCGGAGAATGGCGTGAACCCGGGACGTGGAGCTTGCAGTGAGCCAAGATGGCGCCACTGCACTCCAGCCTGGGCGACAGAGAAGACTCCGTCTCAAAAACAAAAAACAACAACAAAAAATTAGCTCCCCGAGGACAGGAACCATGTCTGTCCCATCATCAAATCTTAGTTCCTACCAAGTAGTAAATAATAAATGTTGAACAAATAAAAATAAGGAAATGAATAAAGAATGGATGAACAAATCACTAATTTACTGCCTCAGCTCACATTATCTCTTCTTTGCCCAGCTTTCTAAGGGTTGGGTCACAATAGCGCATATGACTGATAATGAGTCAGAGAAGGAATAAGACTTGCTCAATGCAGTTATCACTAAACTTGGCTGGGGGGAACCTTTGTAGGAGTGAAAAAGAAATCTTAAAGATGCAAAAGACATTTGTCTTTCTGTACATTTTTAAAGTAACATGTGGCTGGATGCGGTGGCTCATGCCTCTAATCCCAGCACTTTGGGAGGCTGAGGCAGGAGGATTGCTTGATCCCAGGAGTTTGAGACCAGCATGGGCAACATGGAGAGACTCTGCCTCTACAAAATACAAAAAATTAGCTAGGCATGGTGGCACACACCTGTAGTCCCAGCTACTCAGCTGACTGAGGTGGGAGAATTGCTTGAGCCTGGGAAGTCGAGGCTGCGGTGAGCCGTGATTGTGCCACTGCACTCTAGCTTAAGTGACAGAGTGAGACTGTATTTGGAAAAAAAAAAATCTACTTTTATGGAGTTTTTGAGGCATAGGTTTCCTGGGGGCTTTGGGGTGCTGTGTACTTCTAGGTACTAAGAGGAAAGGCCCAGAGTACAGGCTGCTAAGAGCTTGCTCCAGGTCCCAGGCTTAAGGGGAGAAGGTAATATTTATTACCCTTAAAGTTCCCTGTTTGGCTGTCCAACTCAGCTTATAAAAGTAAGAATGGAGACAGAAATTCAAATAAGAATTCTGCCCAGGAGTAGACATTGTGGATCTCTACTGCATCTTTTTGGAACCTGAGTATATTAGGCAGAGCACAGAAGCTACTCTTCCCTAACATCATACCCTGACCTTCGAAGGGACTTTAAAATGTTTATTATCCAATTTCTGCATTATGCTGGCCATAAAGAATCATTTCTATTTATAAGGGAATTATCCACTAAGATTGATCAGGCTATTGTTGAGGACAGATTCCATCTCTGGAATGGCTGCATCTATTCTGCTGAGGGAACTTTCTGCCATGGATGGCTTGGCAATGAATTACCAGAAATACTCAAGAGGACAGCAAGTTGCCTTCTGTCTCTGCTTTACACACAGCAGAAAACCCAAGTGGTTATGGAATACAGTGAATTACCCAGAAACAATCAGTTACCAGAAGCTCTCTAGGATTACAGTGATGACTAACCTCAGAGATGAAGCCTTCCAAGAACCTCTTCTCAATTTTCTTTTTTTTTTTTAGACAGAGCCTCGCTCTGTCACCCAAGCTGGAGTGCAGTGGCACGATCTCAGCTCACTGCAACTTTCATCTCCTGAGTTCAAGCCATTTTCCTGCCTCAGCCTCCTGAGTAGCTAGCTAATTAGTACCTGGCTAATTTTTGTATTTTTAATAGAGACAGGGTTTCACCATGTTGGCCAGGCTGGTATCAAACTCCTGACCTCAAGTGATCCAGCTGCCTTGGCCTCCCAAAGTGCTGGGATTATAGGTGTGAGCTACCATGCCTGGCCTCAAGAACCTCTTCTCTAAACCAGACCTACAAATGATATTCTTGACAATGGAATGGATTATTTGAAGCACAGAAAACAGAAGGGAAGTCAAACAAACATGAATACAACAGGGAACTCTTCCATATAGCTTTTATGCTGGGCAAAAGAGCTCTAATTCTGGGCAGAAGTTGTTCAAACTTCATTACTCAATGTTAAAAAAAAAATGCTTCAGTGGGTACCTACTATGTGTTAAAGCATAGCGCTGGGCACGATGAGAGAACTAGGGTGAACAAGATGAGAAGAGTCCATAATCTCTAATACTAGAGATAAAATATGAACACTAATAACTGGAATGCAGGTGAAAAAGAGATACAGATACATTTAGAAGAGACAGAACATTTGGCTAGTGGCAGTGGGGTCTTGTTGCCTCTGCTTGGTGGATTAAGGAAAGAAGGAAAGAAGGTTAGGGCCTTGGATGCCCAGCTAAGTAGGCTTCTTTTCTTTTTCTTTTATTTTCCCTTCCTTCTTTTCTTCCTCCCTTCCTCCCTTTCTTCTTTCCTAATACTTTACATCCTTAGAAGTTTTAGGTAGAGAACTGAAGATGATAAGAACTGCTCTCTGGAGAAATTAATACCGTAGTAGTGAAGTTTGTAGCAATGGGAATTGACAGACAGAGCCAACAAATATTTAGGATATAAATCAACATGTCCAGGCAACTAACTGTTGTGGGGATCACTAAGAGGGAAGAGTCAAAGGTGACTTGGAGAATGCTGATGTCATTCAAGAACAGGCGCCCAGGAGAGAAATACAAGAAGGTTGGACAGATGATGTGTGGTTCTGGACACAATGAAGTGTTAGTGAAACTACCTGACAGGATGTTGGAAATGTGCGACTGAAGCCCTGAGGAGAGATCTGGATTGCTGAAGCTATAGATGTGAGACTGTTCTGCATACAAATGAGCTGATGCCATGAAAGTGGATGAGATCATCAAGGGAGACAGCAGAGGAGGAGGAAAGAGAAGGGTAAAGGGCAGAACCTTAGGGAATACTCGCATTTAGGATAAGAAAAAGACCCTGATGACGCCACCAAAAAAGGAATCATCAGAGCAGTAATCTGAGAATCAGCAGACAGTCACAAAGCAAGAAAGAGGCTCAAGAGGGTGCAGGAGGTTACAATAGAAAATGCTACCCAGAGGTCAAAAAGGATGGGGCTTGAGAAAAATGCCAGCGAGACATCGAAGAACATTTTTCACTAGACTTTTGGTGGGATCAGAAATCAGAGGTTTCAAGTACAACGGTTAAAGAGGGAACAAATGGGCTATTCAATTCATATTTGTTGGTGTCCATCTGTCTTTACTGCTTGACTCTTCTTCCTTCCTGAACTCACCATCTGTTCACTTTCACTGCTATGTGCAAGTTTCTAAAGACCCTTCATTTTAAGGATTCAACAGATACTGACAAATATTGACTTACTAAATCTCCCTAAGAAATCACAGGTTCCTAAAAGGGTCACTGCTTGTTCACATTTTGTTTCCCAAGCAAAGATATCCCAAAGACAAGTGAAATGGCCTGCGGATAGAGAGGGCTGACTGTAAGTGCACCACTGAATAAATGACATTTCTAGAGTTTTCCTGACTATCACAGAGACTCTAAACTTTTCTAAACACTCTGCAGATATTCTTTTGACACCTCTAGGCTTTGCAAAACTACACACCCAATCACATTTAGTAAGAAGCTTTCTTAGAACTTAAGTGTATTTAGCCATTTCAAGTCTATAGTAGAATACAGCATTAAATGATAAAGTTCCCCTACCAAATTAAATAAGGGTAACTGTTCTATTCATAGATGAAAGAAAAACACAACACATTTTGGTATGCCTCTTTCAAAATCGGTTACTAACTTCCCAAACATCTTCACTGAATAGATACGGTGTTGAGAAGTGTTGTGGGGGGGACAAAATTACAGGATATGACTACTAATGTTATGCACCGATCTCAATTAATAGGGGCCACACTTGCAGGGTACATAAATATAATTTGGGTTTAACATAATCTTTTGGGTTTACCTAAAACATTATTGGTTACTGGCAAGTTATTGTATTTTTTTTTGGGTTTTTTTTTTTTTTGAGATGGAGTTTCGTTCATGTTGCCCAGGCTGGAGTGCAATGGCACAATCTCGGCTCACTGCAACCTCTGCCTCCCCGGTTCAAGCGATTCTCCTGCCTCAGCCTCCCAAGTAGCTGGGATTATAGGTATGCGCCACCATGCCCAGCTAATTTTGTGTTTTTAGTAGAGGTGGGGTTTCACCATGTTGGTCAGGCTGGTCTCGAACTCCTGACCTCAGGTGATCCGCCCTCCTCGGCCTCCCAAAGTGCTGGGATTACAGGTGTGAGTCATTGTGCCTTACGTATTGTATCTTAAAAAGTAGATTCTCATTATGAAAAGCACACATTGATTTCTAAAGGTCAGTATTTTGTCCCAGTACTTTGAGAAGCTGAGGCAGGATGACTGTTTGAGGCAAGGAGTTTAAGACCAGCCTGGGCAACATAGCAAGACCCTATCTCTACAAAAACATTTTGAAAAAATTAGCTGGGTGTGGTGGCATGCCCCTGTCATCTCAGCTACATGGGAGGCTAAGGTGGGAGGCTCACTTGAGCCCAGGAGTTTGAGGTTAAGTCCCTAAGTTACAAAAAAGATATATTTCCAAAGTTCTTCAGTAACTTAGGTACTTAGAAATTCATGAGTATTTTCTCACTGATTCAATGATATTAATAATGGTTAGGTCAAACCATGGACTTAACCATGGTGGTGATTTGTATCCCTAGAGCCTGGTATAATATCTTGCACCTGGTGTTCTAAAAAGTTGCTGAACAAATGATTGAATGAGTCAACGAATAAAGTGTAGGCCTATACTATTCTGAAAGCAATACAAGCTATTAATAGAAAAATGTTTCCTTTGAAAAATATGTTCTGAATTCCAGCTTGGCCATAAAGAACAATCTCTCCTATGGTTCATTCTCTAATTTTGGTGGTTGAATGAGGACTTCTTTCCCAGCTATGACATTAATTTCATATTAAGTTTCAGTTACCCTCGACATTTTCTTACTTCCACTGGGGAGGCCCTATAAGGAAAGTTAGAGGAATGAAAGGAAATAGGTGATGATGAGGAGGAGTGATGCAAGTATCTGGAGACACCTTCTTTTTTTTTTTTTTTTTTTTTTTTTTTTTTTGAGACAGAGTCTCACTCTGTCGCCCAGGCTGGAGTGCAGTGCTGTGATCTCAGCTCACTACAAGCTCCACCTCCTGGGTTCACGCCATTCTCCTGCCTCAGCCTCCTGAGTAGCTGGGACTACAGGTGCCCGCCACCACGCCCAGCTAACTTTTTGTATTTTTAGTAGAGATGGGGTTTCACCGTGTGTTAGCCAGGCTGCTCTCAATCTCTGGAGATACTTTCAACAGAGACAATCATCAGGGTTGGTTGAACCAATCCTGTCATCATTTGTTCAACATTAGCCTAACTGGAACAAGGTGAGGACACAGTCTGGCATGAGAGGGGGTCTAGGTCACAAACGATTCTGCAGCTGTGATGGGGGAAAAAGCAGTCTGAGGAAAGGAGTCTTTCTGTGCAAGCTTATCTAAGGCTGGTATTCATCCAAACAAAAGTAGTACAGTAGAGAGGTTAAGTGTAAGGACTCGGGCCAAACTTTCTGGGTTCAAGCCTCAGCCCCCTACTTTTTAGCTATGAGATGTCAGACTAGGTACTTAACCTCGCTATATCCCATCAAAATGGGTATAATAAGAATACCTACCTCAGCCGGGCGCGGTGGCTCATGCCTGTAATCCCAGCATTTTGGGAGGCTGAGGCTGGCAGATCGCCTGAGGTCAGGAGTTCGAGACCAGTCTGGCCAACATGGTGAAATCCCATCTCTACTAAAAATATAAAAATTAGCCGGGTGTGGTGGCAGGCGCCTGTAATCCCAGCTACTCAGGAGGCTGAGGCAGGAGAATCACTTGAACCCGGGAGATGGAGGTTGCCATGAGCCAAGATTGCGCCATTGCACTCCAGCCTGGGTGACAAGAGCGAGACTTCATCTCAAAAAAAAAGAAAAAAGAAAAAAAAGAATACCTACCTCAAGAGTTGTTAGGAGGATTAAATAATTTAACACTATCTGAGATGCCCTGAAAGCTATATAAACATTAACTTAACGAGCACATCAGGCATGTGTAAGTTGCTGATTACATGTTATGTCAATTATAAACTTGGTTAACTTTTAAAGCTATAGGTTTCCTAGGGATGAAAGCACAAGAGGAAATTAAGGTCGGTACGGTTTATTAAATATCAGTAAAAACCATAGTACTATCTTCAATCATATGTGATCTCTGTTTTTCACCCCAAAAGGAAAAGAAAAAAACTATGCCTAACCTTGTGCCAGATCACCACTTAGGACTAGGCATTTTTCAATGGTACCATGAGACCCAAGCAAGCCTTACTGGAACATTTTTTTTTTTTTTCAATACAAGGCCTCACTCTGTTTTCTAGGCTGGAGTATAACAGTGTGATCATAACTCACTGCAGCCTTGAATTCCTGGGCTCAAGTGATCCTCCTGCCTCAGCCTCTTGAGTAGCTAGGACTACAGGCAAGCACCACCATGCCTGGCTAAATTTTTACCTTTTGCTTTTTGTAGAGCTGGGGTCTCATTATGTTGCCCAGATGGGTCTCAAACTCCTGGTCTCAAGTAACTCTTCTGTCTTGGCCTCCCAAAGTGCTGGAATTATAGGTGTGGGCAACTGTGCCCAGCCCTGAAAGTATTTTAATAGTGTATTTTCTTCTGATAATGAGAAGAATATAAAATATATCTTCTTTTTTGACAGTGTTGCTCTAAGACAAACTATTCAAAATGGACTCTATTTAAGAGTACAACTCATTTCACTAAGTGAAATAAGGTCATTCTTTTTAATTTCATAAAAGTCTGTCCAAACAAATGTCATTTGGACCCTTGGTACAGAAATTGCAATTTTTTTTGAGACAAAAACTTCAGGGTTGGGCTGCCAAGTCCACACGCTTTCTTTCATGGTTTGCCAGCACAAAGAGTTACTAGGGGAAAATGTTCATTAAATGAGAAAGGTTACGTCATACTGAAGGACTATGCACTTACAGATGGCTTGCCTTTGCCCAGTATTCAAGGATCAGAGTAGCTGTCGTTTTTTTCCTTTACTGCAGGATTATTCTTTTAAGTAAATGAAAGGTTGATTTATATCTGCATTACACTTATCATCTTGCTAGAGTACAGAGTAAGGTTCAGAATACAATATTCGGATACAGGAAGTGCCTAGATGTGGAGAAGTTCCCGATTTACAGATAGTTTCTAATAGAAAAAGACTAAACCTTGCCTTCCCACCAGTTCACAGGGCCCAAAGAAGCATTATTTCTTGCTTCAAAACCCAGCCACTTATCAGCTATGCAAATGAACCTCCTGGTTCTCTCATCCTCTACAGAGCAATCTAATTAAACAGCAACATCTGCAAACCCAGAGTGCTGACAAAATGTGGCAGATCTGGTCAGAAAGGGAAAAACCTACCAAAACTACTCATAATATTTGACTAACAGAACTGAGCAATCTAGTGGGAATTATACCACTGAAGTGTTTTACTAATCCTTATAAGGTAGTTAATATTTGTACATACAAATAATGTATTTCTTCATTATATCCTGAAACAGCACATAGGGATGCAGCAATGGCATTGTGGAAACTAGTTTCTGGCAAATGAAGAATTGGAGGTCGGGCATGGTAGCTCACACCTGTAATCCCAGCACTTTGGGAGGCCAAGGCAAGTGGATCACCTGAGGTCAGCAGTTCGAGACCAGCCTGGCCAACATGGCAAAACCCTGTCTCTACTAAAAATACAAAAAATTAGCCAGGCATGTTGGCATGCACATGTAGTCCCAGCTACCTGGGAGGCCAAGGCAGGAGAATTGCTTGAACCCAGGAGGTGGAGGTTGCAGTGAGCCGAGACTACACCACTGCACTCCAGCCTGGGCAAAATAGTGAGACTCCATCTCAAAAACAAAACAAAAAAAATGAAGACTTGGGTTCGAGTCTAGCTACTACAATTTTATAAATAGAGTGGCCTTGGATAATAAAAGATAATAACTGCTGTAGTTCACATAACTTTTTTTTTTTGAGACAGAGTCTCACTTTTTTGTGCAGGTTGGAATGCAGTGATAAGCCTCTCGAGTAGCTAGGACTACAGGTGCGTGCCACCATACTGGGCTAATTTTTTGTAGAAACAGGTTTTTACCATGTTGCAGGCTTGTCTTGAACTCCTGGGCTCAAGTGATCTGCCCACCTCAGCTTCCCAAAGTGCTGAAATTAAAAGCATGAACCGGCCGGGTGTGGTGGCTCACGCCTGTAATCCTAGCACTTTGGGAGGCCGAGGCGGGCGGATCATGAGGCCAGGAGATAGACCATCCTGGCTAACACAGTGAAACCCCGTCTCTACTAAAAATACAAAAAATTAGCCAGGCCCAGTGGCGGGCGCCTGTAGTCTCAGCTACTGGGGAGGCTGAGGCAGGAGAATGGCGTGAACCCAGGAGGTGGAGGTTGTAGTGAGCCAAGATAGCACCACTGCAGTCCGGCCTGGGCCAAAGAGTGAGACTCTGTCTCAGGGGGAAAAAAAAAAAAAAAAAAAAAAACATGAACCATGGCACCTAACCTCTGATAGAATTTTTGAGATCAAATGAGATCATGTATCTGCCAGTATTTTGCAAACAGTTAAGGCCTTTCAAATTTTATTATTATCGTGATTACATTTAACTATTTAGTATATTAGTCATTATGGATTTTAAACACAGTACACTGTGTACACTGATAAATCAGTTGCCATGTATTAAGCTGATTTTGGGCAAGTCATTGATCTAATAGCATTAATCCCCAAAGATTTCTTTTTTTTTTTTTTTGAGACTGGCTCTGTGGCCCAGCCTGGAGTGCAGTGGTGCGATCTCGGCTCACTGCAAGCTCCGTCTCCTGGGTTCACGCCATTCTCCTGCTTCAGCCTCCCAAGTAGCTGGGACTACAGGCGCCCACCACTATGCCCAGCTAAATTTTTTTTTGTATTTTTAGTAGAGACGGGGTTTCACCGTGTTAGCCAGGATGGTCTCGATCTCCTAACCTCGTGATCCGCCTGCCTCATCCTCCCAAAGTGCTGGGATTACAGGTGTGAGCCACCACGCCTGACCAAACATGGCTTTCAAACGCTGCTGCAGTCCCACTGTACAAGGGCTAATTTTTTGTATTAGCCTAAGTCCCACTGCCTAGGAAAGGCTAAATGTTTATCCATTTTTGCTTATAAGGAAAGAGAAAGTGAAACTCTGCACATCTATATTAGCATTTAAATCAATATTTTATCTGAGAATATGTTAGGCAGCAGGATTATTTAAGTTAATGTTATCTACTTGAAATATTTGTTCAAAGCACAGGCTGGCATCAAAGTATTTAATATGGTTTAGATCAAGGGATTAGACTGTGACTTAATGCAAATAAACCTCAAAAAGCACTTTTGACAAAAGTTAATATAAATGGAATACATAAACATAAAATATCATTTTTCCTCAAAGGAACAGTTAAGCAGTATACACCAATCTGTTTGTTTCATGCTTCAGTGGGATTTAGGTATTCTAAAAAGGGAGGGGTAACTCCTTTAGTAAAGTGTCGAGCTACTCTTAATGGCTGTCTGCATAAAGTGATGAGAAAAATTTGATTAAGTTTGGGCATGTGAGTAATTAATTCTCAGTAAGGAAATCTGATAGGGGCCTTTGCAAATAGAACACTGAAAAAAATATCACTTTGGGGCATAATCATTAAAAATGTCCTAAGTTCTCAACCTATTCACTTGTTTAATACTCAGTCCACAGGCACAGGTCTGTGGCTGCACCCCTAAGAATTCCAGTCTGACTCAAGGAGTGAGACAAAGTGTACAGGGCAGGAGGAGAAAGCCATGGCTTCCATAGCCCTAATCCTTTCTTTTTCCATTCTTCTTTCTCATCTGGTCAAATAGAGACTTTTGCCCTGTAAATCCCAAGCCAGCACTGTCTCCTTATCCTCCATGTTTTGGTCTTACTGACATAGGCGGTTTATTTCCAGAGAAATAATTTTTGGCATATTAAAATAGCTAAGAGGGAGAGAGATGGCTAACATTTGATGTGGGTATACATTTCTTTTTTCTTTTTTTTTTGAGATGGAGTCTCACTCTGTCACCTGGGCTGGAGTGCAGTGGCTGATCTCAGTTCACTGAAACTTCTGCCTCCCGGGTTCAAGCGATTCTCCTGCCTCGGCCTCCCAAGTAGCTGGGATTACATGCATGCACCACCACACCCGGCTAATTTTTGTATTTTTAGTAGAGACGGAGTTTTGCCATGTTAGCCAGACTGGTCTCGAACTCCCGACCTCGGTGATCCACCCACTTCGGCCTCCAAAAGTTCTGGGATTACAGGTGTGAACCATCATGCCCGGCTTATGTGGGCATATATTTCTAATGCATTTATGATTGCCTATTTGTTTTCCGCAGACCATATTTCACCCGATTTTGTAAATCCTAGAGTTTATATTTTTATTAGCACAGCTAGTACATATAATGACCATCTATTAAATGCTTACTGATGATGATCTAACACCACCATCCAAGATGCCCTGGAAAATAATATCAAAGAAGGATTTTTAATAACCAGAAAGGCTAGTCAAAATATCTTTGGCATCCTATTAAGAAAAAAAGAAAGGGCCAGGCACGGTGCCTCACCCCTGTAACCTCAACATTTTGCGAGGCCAAGGTGGGTGGATCACCTGAGATCAGGAGATCGACACCAGCCTGGCCAACATGGTGAAACCCTGTCTCTACTAAAAATACAAAAAAGTAGCTGGGTGTGGTGGTGGGCACCTGTAATCCCAACTACTTGGGAGGCTGAGGCAGGAGAATCTCTTGAACCCAGGAGGTGGAGGTTGCAGTGAGCTGAGATTGAGCCATTGCATTCCAGCCTGGGCAATGAGAGCAAGAGTCTATCTCAAAAAAAAAAAAAAAAAAAAAAAAAAAAAAAAAAAAAGAAAAAAAAAAAGAACAAGCACTAAAATCCTTGGTACGGTGTCTAATACCAAACATTTCTCACTTAATTTTTCTGTTCTCTAAATGTTGTATTTGTTATCATTATGAGCAGATATGCATCTTTTGAGTGCAAGAATTCTATTTCTATAGTATTTTCCAGAACACCTAACATTGAACCAGGCAAATGACTGCAACATATTTATTTATAAAGAAATAAAATAAATACATGTTTTCTTTGAATGAAACAAATTATCTATATACGAATCCTTATCTCTATTAGAGTCCTTTAACCAACCAACATATGAGGTAAATACATTCAGTATATGGTATGATATCATATCATATCTTTTTTTTTTTTTTCTTTTTTTGAGACAGGGTTTTGCTCTGTTGCCCAGGCTGGAGTGCAGTGGTGCGATCTTGGCTCACCATATCGTAATATATCTTAATAAGACCACCTTACATCTGCTTAATGCTGCTTGTTCAGAAAGTGGTTTCAGCTTTGTTACCACGTTTGCTCTTCCCTCACCCCAGTATTGTAGCAGCATAGGTCTGTTGTCTTCAATTTACACATGAGAAATTGAGACACTGAGAAGTTATACATCTTCATTTGTTCAACAGCTAGGCACTTTTCTAGGTGCCAGATTTACAGTGATGAACAAGACAGAGTTCCTGCTCCTAGGATGCTTACTCAGTAGTGTGGTTGTAAATTTTTAAAAACTAGCTCTTCAAATGTGGGTCACCATGAATGTATGAATTAGTTTTTTTTAACAACTAAGACAAAAGTAAAGCAAAAAGCTGTATGTTGGAACTTTATTATTTATCAATCATGAGTGACTTCTTTGCTAAATCAATGAATAATTTTCCCATACTGGAAGAATATTTCTCAATCTTTTGTGCTATTCACAAGTAATAGCTATAGACAATGAATTATTAACATTTTCTTCATCACTTTTTTGAGTCCAGACAATCAACAAAACAATAAATCAAGCCCTGATTTGTAGTATTTGTTGATTTCAGTGGTGTAAGTACTTCTATCACAGGTAATTTCAAGCTATCAACATGAAATCACTGAACTCAGAGTTGGGGAAAAAATGCAGTGGTACACCATTACATAATATTTCCATCATTTAGATATAATAGATACAAATATCTCAAGAGCACAGATAACCATAAAATGGTTAGCTTTGAGTATTTATTTTGTTTTTAATATAACAACTTGGCCTGGTGCAGTGGCTCACACCTATAATCCCAGCACTTTAGGAGGCCAAGGAAGGCAGCTCAATTGAGTCCAGGAGTTTGAGACCAGCCTGAGCAACGTGGCTAAACCCAGGCTCTACAAAAAAACACAAAAATTAGCCAGGTGTGATGGTGCGCATCTGTGGTCCCATCTACTCAGGAGGCTGAGATGGGAGGATTGCCTGAGCCTGGGAGGCCGATGTTGAAGTGAGCTGAGATCGCAACACTGCACACCAGCCTGGGCAAGACCCTGTCTCAAATATATATATATATATAGGTTTTTAGTTTATATAGTTTAATTTTTAATAATTTCTGTGCTTTAAAACCAGTTCATAAAAGGTAACTAACTCATAGCATGGGAGGAAATATTTAAAATGCATATATCTGATAAGGGATTAATATATATAATATATAAGGAACACCTACAACTCAACAACCCAAAAAGCCAAACAATTTTATTTTAAAAATAGGCAAAGGGCTTGAACATTTTCCCAAAGAAGATATACAAATTGCCAGCCAGTGAGCACATGAAAAGATGATTAACATTACCAATCATTAGGGAAATGCAAATCAAAACCACAATAAAGTACTACTTTGCATCTACTAGGATGGCTATTACTAAAAAAAGAAAAAGAATAACAAATGTTACTGAAGATGTGGAGAGACTAGAACTCTTACATATGTAAAATGATACAGCTGCTATGTAAAATGTTATGGTCGCTCCTCAAAAATTAAACATGGAATTACCATACAATCCAGCAATTCCACTTCTAGGTATATATTCAAAAGAATTGAAAACCAAGATTCAAACAGGTATTTGTACGCCACTGTTCATAGAAGCATTCTTCACAATAGCCAAAAGGTGGAAACAACCCAAATATCCATCAACAAATAAACAAAATGTGGTATGTACATACAATGGAATAGTATTTAGCCTTAAAAGGAATAAAATTCTGGTAAATGCTACAAGATAGATGAACCTTGAAAACATTACGCTAAGTGAAATAAGCCAACACAAAAGGAAAAATAATGAATAATATCTACTTACATGAGGTATACTCAGTAAATTCATAGGGACAGAAAGTAGAAGAGTGGTTACTTGGGTCTGTGAGGAGGGAGTAATAGTTTCTGTTTGGGATGATTAAAAAGCTCTGAAAATGGATAATAGTGATGGCTTCATGACCATGTGTATGTACTTTAAAAATAGCTAAAATTATAAAGTTTATGTTATGCATATTTTAACATAATACAAAAGAGGGCAGGCGGCTGGGTGCAGTGGCTCATGCCTGTAATCCAGCACTTTGGCAGGATGAGATTGAGGGATCACTTGAGGCCAGGAGTTTGAGACCAGCCTGGCCAACATGGTGAAACCCCATCTCTACTAAAAAAAAAGCACACAAAAATTAGTTGGGCGTAGTGGCATGTACCTGTAATCTCGGCTACTCTGGAGGCTGATACAGGAGAATCACTTGAACCTCAGAGGCAGAGGTTGCAGTGAGCCGAGATCGCACCACTGTACTCCAGCTTGGGCAACAGAGCATCCAGCTTGGGCAACAGAGCAAGACTCTGTCCCCCCTCCACAAAAAAAAAAAAAAAAAAAAAAGAGAGCAGGTAATCATGAATATTCTTATGCTTGAATAATTTTAAGAGAAAAAAAGCTCATGAGATTACCAAAAATTTAACAATCATATTTTGTGGGCCAGTATAGGCTGGCTCCAGGATTCCAATGAGCTTACTTTCCTTCTAATGGAGAGGAAGGAAAAGACTTGCTCAGGGACACATGTGAAATGGAAGAGCCAGCCCTAACTCTAGATCATCTGAGTGGTCTAGTACTATTTCCACAGCTGCATACCGTTTTTCATACAGTCAAGAAACTATCAGATTAATGTTACAAAGTTCTGGGTTATATGCATTTGTTACAGAATGGCTTCAGGGAGATCAGAAAAATGACCCTGGAGGTTAAGCTTCATGAACATGGTGGTTTGGAAAAAAGCAATGGGGCAAATTTGAAGGAGAAGAAATGTTGGGGAGAGGAGTGAGAGGAGCTCAGAGGTCCAGTAGCTTATCTGTTGGATATGTATTTATGCAAAAATAGGGGCGAGGGGACACAAAAAGCCCCAGTCTTTGGGCTGCACCAATTATGTACACTCCTGGGTTGAGGTCAGGGGTCTACAAGAGACGTTCTTGCCCCCTAAATGTAGTTACCATCTAGATGATACCTGAAGACACTCCCATCTCCCCTAAATTTCCCCAGGTCCCCCAGCATCTCCCATCTGGAGGTTGTCACAGGAATTGCTTGCAAATGAGGCAGTGAGAGTTATAGCCTGACATAGGAGTCCTAAGCTATAATGTTGAAATAACATTTTACTCAGAGGAAATGGCATGTAAAAAGGCTCAGAGGCCAGACAAGTAAGCCAAGGGGCTGTGGACAGAAAACAGGGAGGTGGCAACAGGCAGAACATTACAAAGCACCTTGAGCTTTATAATACGGTATTTTCTTTGTGGGAAAGAGCCTGTTTCAGTACAAAACCTTTTCACATATTTCTTTTAAAGAAATAAGCTCCTCTCAACTTAAACGTCTAGATTTAAAAACTGTAGAGTGTATTTTTAAAGCCTCTTTTAAAGTAAATTGGACTTGTTTGCAGTCCATACACATTCCCACCAGTGACCCCTCCAGTAGTCTAAAAATAAAATTACAAGAATTGGCAAACATGAAAGTCTTTAATAATATAAAATTTACAGTATTTGAATGTCACTTTTTACTATATTAAAATGGATCATTTTAAAGCTCAGGTTATTAACTGATTATAAATTATGGAACATTAATGCTTTCAGGATACAAGGGCAATACTTTGTGAATTTCTGAGAATCAGCATGATATCAAGAAAGAAGATACACTTTCTTTACCTTCCTGGGTCTCATTTTCCATATCTAGTGGCTGGCCTAACAAGACCTGCCTTGCAAGGTTGTTGGACGTGAAGGATATGAAGTATATGTAGCACCTAGCAATAAATAAGCACACAGTAAATTGTGACTGCTATTACCATTGTGAACATAAATGAAATTTTAATTCAATAAACATTTGTTAAGTGTTACAATGTACAGTTGGAATCTATGTTTGTTTCATCTTTTGTTTTACATTATTAATATTTTAATCATAGAGAAAAGTACAGAAAATAAACACCAGATGTGTAGCAGATCATTTGTTTTAACTCCCTATGATTTTTGACTGTATGAAAATATCACAATTTGTCCATTCCCCTCATAATATTGGCACCAAACATGTCTCCTGGGAGAATTTCTTTAAGATATATATTAAGAAGTGGAATTGCTGAGTCACAGGGTATGATAACCTTCACATCACCAGAGTGTTCTCCAGAGTGGCATACCACTTTCTTTTGTACCTACCATTGTGCATTTTAGGTGTATTCTCATTTACCAAAACTAGATGTTAGGCATTTTAATTTTTGCCAACATTACAGGTTTGAAATGGTATCTCATCTTTTAACTTATATTTCCCTAATTGCTAATACAGTTGTCATTTCATGTTTTTTCCTATTACAGGTTACCCTTAAGTAAACTTCCTATTCATTTCTTTTGATAATTTCTTAAATTGGGGAATTGGTTCATTTTTTAAAAATTGATTTGTGGAATTTTAAAAACACATTCTGGGTCCGAATTTTTTGCCAGTAAAATAAAGTACGAATATCTTCTCAAAGTCTGTTATTTTTATCTTTGTTTATAGTAAGCATGGGTTTTCTCATCCATAAAATGTAAATAAAAACATCTACTTCATATGATAAAATACCTGAAAGCTCTTAGTCAAGTGTCAGGCACAGATTATACATTCAGTAAAAGTGAGTTTCCTCCATTTGCCCTCAACCTACATCTTTAGTCAATTCATAAGTGAGTAATAGGGGAATGGTTTATAGGTATGAGATATGGAGAGTAACAGATTTGCTTTTAAATCTCAACTTTACCAAACTAGCTGTATGAATTTGGCCCACCTAGCTCAAGCTCTTTCAGCCTGAACTTCCTCATTCGTAGAAGTGGGGTAGTAATACTTAACTCACAATGGTATTGTAAGGAATAGAGTTTAGTCAAGTGGCTGGCCAACAGAAAGTTCTCAACATATGGTAGCTGCTATCACCATCACCATTATTAGGGGGGGATACAAATATATACAAATAACTATAATATAGAACAAAACATCATTAAAACTCCGTATAAAAAATAATTAAATGCTATTGGAATGTAGACATGGGAAGAGGTAACGTCTAGCTAGGGGCCAAGACAGAGTGAATGGAGGCTTCATAGAGGAAATACCATTTAAATGGACATTAAAGGAAGTTAGATATTGAGAAGGACATTCTAGCAAACAAAAGAGATGCATGGGAGAATATACACACACACACACACATATATATATACACACACAAATATATGTAATTATATGTATTATATCTTATATGTATTATATCTTATACATCTATGCAGTCTGCCAAAGTATAGGAACAACTGAGTAAGTCAGAAGTAAGCATTCATTTTTCAGGTTATTAGGGTACTCTATGCATTAAATGGTAACTCACAATTTAATTAGTATTCTAAGTATAAATGTGAAATACTGTTGGCTTTGGAATAAAATTTGGTATAGTAGGATCCGTGGAAGAATTAGAGCTGGGAGTGTTAAGAAAATAGGGGGTATTAAATATGACTAGTACATAGAAAGAAAACAGATAGGGATGCCCAGTGAATGACAGGTGAGGAGCCTACCACTCTTGAGAGCCAGGCTTGGTGGCTGCTCACTTACTGCCTTTCTGGGAATCAGCAACACATGATTTTCTTTGTTAAACAGGATAAGTTCTGAAACCTGATCCAGGAAAATCACACCTTTTCTCATTCACTTTACTTATACAGGCTCTGCCAATTATGGTCAGCCTAATTTCCTTCCTCCCTCCTTAATTCATTTTTTTGGTGGGGCAGAGTCTCACTCTGTCACCCAGGCTAGAGTGCAGTGGCACCATCTCAGCTCTCTGCAACCTCTGCCTCCTGGGTTCAAGTGATTCTCGTGTCTCAGCCTCCTGAGTAGCTGGGACTACGCCTGGCTCATTGTTTTGGTATTTTTAGTAGAGACAGGGTTTCACCATGTTGGCCAGGCTGGTCTCAAACTCCTGACCTCAAGTGATCCACCCGCCTTGGCCTCCCAAACTGCTGGGATTGCAGGCATGACCCCCCACGTCTGGCCTCTCTCTTTCTTGATAGAAACAAATTTCATTCAGTATGTTTTGTCTTAAGCAAAAAGTTCCACTCACTACCCACTTCTGTCATACCTATTCTACGATTTAAAATAGGATTTGACTGTATTAAAATGTACTAGATTATTTATTACGTATTTCTCATGTTCTATCTAGTTTTTTTCCCTTTCCACATTTATAGCACATGAACAATTACTTTAAAAATGATTTGGCCTTACATTGTTGCTTTTCTTAACAGCTTATTATTTATTTACTCAAGAGAACTGAACTACGAATCTGTTATCAGATTCAGTTGCAAGCCCTGTCTATCACAATAAAGTATCCGAACTTAGGACTATTATTTTTTCTTAGCAAACCCAAGGTTTGAGCATGATGAAGTGATTTTTCTCAAACAGAAAATGGTGGGCAGTTCTATATACAAACCAGAAATGAACTTTATCATCACGGAAATTCCAACCACTCAAATCCAGAGGAATCCTAAGCATTTCTAAAGGAAAAAGCTACTGTATTTTTCTTTTCCCAAAATTTATTCTGCTCATGGTGATTACCATGTGTGCACAGATGTAGCTAAAATGATCACTGTGGGATCAACAGTTCTGTCTTCATTGTCTACCAGTTCTTTTGCTTGCCTCTGGCATAAGTAAATAAACAGCAGGTGTATTTACCACTAAATAAATCTTACATGTTTACAAATTCCTAAAATACAATGGAATAAAAAATAGCAAGAAGAATCTGTGGTGTTTGTTGGAATCTGAGCTATATCGCTTGCATCCACACAAATAAAGACAGAAAGGATCCCATGGTTGTTCACAAACTGTGGACCATGACCCTGGGATCACAACCCAGAATTAACCTGCCACTGAACAGGGTTAGTACCTTCTTCTCTATATTACATTTCTATAACAACGTCACAATCTTAAAATAACACTTTCTATCCTTTAGTAACTCCTAATTTTCACCTGGATATGCTGTATGCATAGCATTTATTTCCATAACAATGGTCACCTCTTTCTTCAGAGCAAAAAACAAACACAACAACAACAACAACAACAAAAAACAGAACAAAAAACTAGAGGTTAGAATATTTTCCATATTTAGTTCCTCTTGTTATGTAACATGGAATATTTGAAAAGAATTAAGTCAGCTTTGCTGCAGTAACAACCCCAAATCTTCATGTTTATAAGGACAAAATTTTCTCAGTACAGTGCAGTTTGGATTCAGGTCAGGGGCAGCTTGGTTTCTGTTACGTGATTCTAATTCTGTGACCCTTGCAGAAGCAACAGCCCTTATTTTGGTCATGCCACTTTCATGGCAGAAGGAATAAAGCAAGAGGGCTAGTGGAAACCTGTGCTTTCTTTTCTAGTTCTTTTTTTTTTTTTTTCGAGACGGAGTCTTGCTCTGTTGCCCAGGCTGGAGTGCAGTGGTGCCATCACAGCTCACTGCAAGCTCCGCCTCCTGAGTGATTCTCTTGCCCCAGCCTCCTGAGTAGCTGGGACTACAGGCACGTGCCAACACACCCAGCTAATTTTTCGTATTTTTAGTAGAGACAGGGTTTCACCGTGTTAGCCAGAATGGTCTCGATCTCCTGACCTCATGATCCGCCCTCCCCAGCCTCCCAAAGTGCTGGGATTACAGGCATGAGCCACCGCGCCTGGCCCTGTGCTGACTTTCAAAACTTCTGCCCAGGCCGGGCGCGGTGGCTCACGCTTGTAATCCCAGCACTTTGGGAGGCCGAGGCGGGCGGATCACGAGGTCAGGAGATGGAGACCACGGTGAAACCCCGTCTCTACTAAAAAAAATACAAAAAAATTAGCCGGGCGTAGTGGCGGGCGCCTGTAGTCCCAGCTACTCGGAGAGGCTGAGGCAGGAGAATGGCGTGAACCCGGGAGACGGAGCTTGCAGTGAGCCGAGATTGCGCCACTGCACTCCAGCCTGGGCGACAGAGCGAGACTCCGTCTCAAAAAAAAAAAAAAAAAAAAAACTTCTGCCCAGATGTGGTCTATATCATATCTGTTCACACGTCATTGGCCAAGGAAGTCACACGTTTAAGCCTAACATCAATGGGGCAAGGATGTGTACTCCTCTCCTAGGAGGTGTTGCATATCACATGGAAAAGGAAGGGAGAATGAACAAGCAGAGAAAAATATAATCTATGACATGCAGGAAGACAGTAGTTTATAAGCGAAAAGTCATCTTAAAGACTTTTCCAAAATACTTTTTCTCCCTTTTCTATATCAACCAACATGCCCATACAAAAGGGAGTGTAGAGAAGATATTCCATCCAACTATAACTGCCATGCTAGGTCTATGGCAAGAGAACGATATAATGTAGGAAAAAGTCCTTCCAGACTTCCAGACTATGCGAGATGGAAGTGCAGCAAAGCAACACTGACTTCCTCAGCCTGGAGATAAATCAGTTTGTTAAATAAGTGAGGATAAAACCAAAGGCCAAGTGCCCACTCCTTCTTCATGGTTGGGAGTCTAGAGAAGATCAACTCTCAGGCAGCCTCCACCACAACATGGTGCACAGAAACAGTGACTCAGCGTTGTAGCAGGTCTGGTAGAGAAGCGTCTGAGGTTCAGGTTTCCTGAGCTCCCATAGTTCCCACAAGGCACAGACACTGAGAGATTATAAGAGGATGAACCGGATGGCAGACACACCAGAGGCTCAGGGGGGTGCAACGAGAAGTCAGGGGGAGGCCCAGGTAGCCAGAGTGCTACTGGGTTCTGAGCAAGCAGCCTACAGCCACATATTTCAGCCATAAATGACGGCAGAACAAGCAGCACTCAAGTGGATGAGGGACCTTGCCCCTGAGACCAAGAGAAACCTATGGCCATCATTTATGACACTACCCCAAGGGACTGTCTGAATTATTGGATCAGTTTAAGCTTTAAACCAGACTGGATATTTAGGTAATTTTTCTCTCCTGGGCTCAGGATAAAGGCTATAAAGACACTGACAAAGAAGTGACATTTTCTCTGAGGAAGGCTCAAAGAAATAGACTAAACCACTTCTATTTTATTTACCACTACATCCACTGCTTTTAACAGTGCCTGACATAAGTAGGTATTCAACAAATATTTGCTGAATGAAGGAATGAATAAGAGGCCATAGTGAGAGGAAACTGATCAACTAGCAAACCTATGATAGAAATACCAGGCAGCCTGCATTGAAAAAACAATGCCAGTTCCATTTTGGCACCAAGCCAAAAAAGTCCCCACTTCACTCCTAAAACAAGTTTGTAACCTTTATGGAATGGCTCCTGCCACCATATTTAACTTACATTTGGTTCACCGTTTTAAAGCCCTTTGGATAACACTGCTGCATCCTTTTGCTTCAAAGAAGAAAAAAAAAAAAACCACAACCACGAATAGCTGTGCAGGATTTCGACCTTGCAGTCACAATAAGAAAGCAGCAATAGGAACCAGACTGGGTGATGTCTGAACCAATAAACTAACTCTGGCGTTTAGTAGCAACTTTATTTTACCTGCCCCAGGATAATTTCAGTGTTAAAGCTGTTAAACCTATAAGTATTCTAGTGGCTAGGATTAGTAAACAGAACATAACAGGGAACAGTACAGAGAAAATATGGTAACTAAAATACAAGCTTATACAGGATTGAGGTGGAGACACAGGCTGACATATGCTGACATGGTAACTAAAACACAAGGCTATATAGGATTGAGGTGCAGACATATTCAATCACTGTACTTTCCCCAGTAAATTTGTTTCTCAACACTCTAGCAGTAACATTAAAATTACCTGTCAGGCTTTAAAACAGAACAGATGCTTAGAGATTCCGATTCAGTAGGTCTGGGGTGGAGCATATGCAATGCTAATTTTTAGTAACATCTCAGGTGATTCTGATGCACGGCCACAGCATTCTGCAAGTGAGAACACCTGAAGAACATCATCAGTAAACACTGAAAGAACTTATGAATGAAAAGCCTCTTTGGATTATACATTTTTTGAGTATGGACTATGTTTTATTCATTTTTGTATTCTAGCCTCCAATGTTTCTTGTAATTAATGAATAAGTGAACAAACAAATCACGAATTCCCTGCCTTGGTAGCCTGATGCTCTCAAAGAGACTGGAACATGGGAAACAAAAAAGTTGACAGCTGATGTTGTAAATCTGTACTTCCTTAATAGAATTCCTGGCATAACTTTAGACAGACTAAATGAGAATGAACATGTGTGATCATTACAACACTGATTTTTTTTTTTTTACAAAATTAATTTTTGTTGAACTGGGGTGAGGGGTGGGGGAAGGAGGGGAAATTGGTGCTCTAATAAGAATTATGTATCAAAATCCCATGCCCAGAGTAACAGTATGAAGAGCAGAATCACAGAGCCACTCCATTTATAAATCCTGATTCTGCCCTCTACTGTTTGTTTATTTTTATATTTACTTCTCCTTGAGCAACAGTATAATGTACAACTGAAAATACTTAGTGTTACTGACAAGATTTATAATTCAGCACTACTTTATGTGTTAATGACTTCAAAGCCCTGGATGAATAAAGCGAACAGGGATTGACTCAGTGAAACTTCTAGCTTCCTGTAAACTTCATTCATTCTCAAGCTTAATGGAAACAAAACCCTATGCTAGGAAAAAGCAAGTATGTTTCCCTGAGTCTCCCTAGTTAAACACTATAATCAATGGCAACTCCACCTTGTAGCAAAGCTCAGTGATACTATGGATCCCATTACAATCCCCAAAAAGGAGAAGGTGAAGGAGGAGGAAGATGGAAGTTTGGCATGGTTTGACTCTGTCTCCACAAAATCTGCAGTCTTTCTGTCACCCTCACACTTGAAGTTACACGGAAAGGAGGAAGAAGGAAGTGCTGAATGAGAGACACTTAAGAGTGCAAAGTCTGAAAAAGGTAGGAGAGAGAATAATGGTCTGAACTAAATAGGCAGAAGAAATCTATTCTCTATTAAAACAGCAAGAATTTGCCAAAGCAGGTTTTCCAAAAAAGACCAGGAAAAGAAAGAAAGAAAAAAGAAGCCCTAAAGTGATGCAGGAGGAGTGTCAGTCAGTATGACTGGGTCTCCTAGTCAAAAGTTCTGGCCAAGTGACTAGACACTCACATGCTCTACAATCCTAGTGAGGAGTGCTCTGGGCTCCCACCTGCCTGGATGGATGGGTGCTGCACACTCAGCTACCTGCTTGGGTGATAAAAAATAATTAGAATAGGTGGTGTAGATGAAGGTTGAAGTCCTTGAGAAGTGCAAGAATATAAAGTTCTGCCCAGGGCCCCTCTTCCACAGAGGAGAAAAAAAAGCCACACACAACTGGATATTACAGTTATCCCATCATTTCTCTATGATAATATAAAAACAAAATTAATGTTTGTCTTAGTCCATTTGGGCTTCTATAACAAAATACCATAACCTGGACGGCTTATAAACAACAGAAATTTATTTCTCATAGTTCTGGAGGCTGAGAATCTAAGATTAAGGTGCCAGCCATTCATGGTGTCTGGTAAGGGCCCTCTTCTTGGTTCATAGATGGTGCCTTCTTAATATGTCCTTACATGGTGGAAGGGGAGAAATCTGGTATCTTCAACCCCTTATAAGGTCATTAATCCCAATCATGAGTGCTCTATCCTCATGACCTAACCACCTCCCGAAGGCCCCATCTTCTAATACCATCACACTGGGGATTAGGTTTCAATATATGAATTTTGCAGGGGACATACATGTTCAGTCCATGGCAATGTTAACCCCTTTTGGTCCTATTTCATGTACTCCAGTATTTGATGGCTATTTTCATGATATTCCCCAATCATCTTATCCTTACATCTGCCTTAACTTTAAGATTACTTGAACATTAGAGAAACTAAAAATGGGGACATCTTCCATTTTTATCAAATGATTATTCTGCTCCAACTCTATAGATTATAGATGCAAATCTTTATGGATCAGGTCCCTTGAAAGCTATTTTAAAATTCCAGCAGGTTAGAAAATAATTACTACAAGTCTACAGTACCCAAAACAGCATAGTACTGGTACTAAAACAGGCACGTAGACCAATGGAACAGAATAGAGAGCCTAGGAATAAGGCTGCACATCTATGACCATCTGATCTTCAACAAAGCTGACAAAAACAAGCAATGGGGAAAAGACTCACTATTCAATAAATGCTGGTGGGAAAACTGGTATCCATATGCAGAAGATAGAAACTGGACCCCTTCCTTATATTATACACAAAAATCAACTCAAGATGGATAAAGACTTAACTGTAAAACCCAAAACTATGAAAACCCTGGAAGACAACCTAGGCAATACCATCCTGGACATAGGAACAAGCAAAGATTTCATGACAAAGATGCCAAAAGCAATTGCTATGAAAGCAAAAATTGACAAGTGGGATCTAATTAAACTTCAAAGCTTCTGCAGACACAGCAAAAGAAACTGTCCACAGAGTAAACAGACAACCTACAGAATGGAGAAAATATTTTCAAACTATGCATCTGACAAAGGTGTAATATCCAGCATCCATAAGGAACTTAAATTTACAAGAAAAAAACAAATAACCCCATTAAAAAGTGGGCAAAGGACACAAACAGACACTTCTCAAAAGAAGACATACATGCAGCCAACAAGCATATGGAAAAAAAGCTCAATATCACTGATCATTAGAGAAATGCAAATCAGAGCCATAAGGAGATATCATCTCACACCAGTCAGAAAGGCTATTACTAAAAAGTCAAAATATAACAGATGCTTGTGAGGTTGTGGAGAAAAGGGAACACTTACACACTGTTGGTGGGAGTGTAAATTAGTTCAACCATTGTGGGAAGCAGTATGGCAATTCCTCGCTACAAAGAGCTAAACAGCAGAACTACCATTGGACCCAGCAATCCCATTACTGGGTATATACCCAGAGGAAGATAAATCATTTTGCCATAAAGACACATGCATGTGGATGTTTACTGCAGCATTATTCACAACAGCAAAGACAAGGAATCAACCTAAATGCCCATTAATGACAGATTGCATACAGAAAATATGGTACATATACACCATGGAATACTATGCAGCCATAAAAAAGAACAAGATCATGTCTTTCACAGGAACATGGATGGAGCTGGAGGCTATTATTCTTAGAAAACTAACACAGTTACAGAAAACCAAATACCACGTGTTCTCACTTATAAGTGGTAGCTAAATGATAAAATATAATTTTGCTAACTATAGCTAAATTATAAGAACCTATAAACACAAAGAAGGAAATAACAGACACTGGGGTCTACTTGAAGGGGGAGGATGGGAGGACAGAGAGGAGCAGAAAAGATCACTATTGGGTACTGGGCTTAATATCTGGGTGATGAAATAATTATCTACAACAAACCCCTGTAACACATGTTTACATGTGTAAAAAACCTTCACATGTGCCTCCAAACCTAAAAGTTTAAAAAAAAAAGAAAATAAAGTTTTTCAAACTGATAAGAGGTAAATTCTCTTTTAAGAGGAGTTTCAATAAATATCCCAAATAATAATTTTTGTTCACGCCTCTTTTTTGATATAGCATAAATGAACTTAATATTTTCATATATAATTTTCATTGTGTATATTCAATTGAAGCTTTCATTTATTCCATTGTTTACACTTGCTTTGTAAGATTTTTGTACAGAGAATTACACCAGTAAACAATTCTAATATTTCAAAAATGGTTTTAGTTCTGAGCTAATTTAAAAAATGGGAAGAGAAAAGGCAGTAGAATATAATGATTAAAATCATGGGCATAAACATCAAACTCCTTGAGTTCAAATTCTGGTTCTGAAACTTAGTAACTGGGTGAGTTGGGGTAAGTTGTTTGAACTCTCTTAGGCTAGCTTCCTCTATAACATAGGTGAAAAGAGTTTGTCCCTAAAGATTCGTAAGAATTAAATAAGATCATTTACGTTTGAAGCTTGGCACATTGTCTGGTATTTATTAAGTGTTCAATAAAAGGTGATTAGGATTCATTCTTATTTATTTGATCTAGAGTATAAATTTTCCCATGAAGCATTTATACAGGAAAACACAATAGGCCACAGACAAGGCATCTCTGATATTGGTTTCAGAAAGACTCCAGGAGTCTGCCCGGTCACATGGGGTTCTGGAATTTAGCCAGGCTGCTGAGTGGAAACTGTTACTCTTGTTTCCTTGGCAATAGTCTGGGCATGAGAAAGATCTCAATTTTTGATAATCAAAAGTCAATGAAAAATATGCTCCTTAAGCAGGTGTCTAATTGAATGTTGTCTACTTGAAAAGTACAGTGATATAATTCACCATAACAGGGTCTTAAAAGTTTACTAATCACACAGGAATGATTACTGTTCATTCAACCTCCTTTTTCGGCAATTTATTTTTTCAGGTTTTCTAGTTAGAATTATTTGACTACCTACTTATATGGTCTGTTACCCTGACCAAGTAATACCCATGTGTTGTCTTTAAAGGTTCACTTGGTCTACACTTGGGTTCACAGACTTCTAAATGCTGGGAAACAAAGTTACATTCCTCTCACTTGCCACCTGCATTAGTTTCTGTTTCTGCATCAGTAAATTTTGCAATAAAAGATTATTGTGAAATAAGCACATGTTCCCTTTCATACTCCTTTGGGAGTTAATGGGGTTATGTGCTCATCTATCTTAGGAAAATATTTCCCCCTTACTTAGCACTGTCTGGAGCAGGAAGACGTAAGGCTTGCCTAAGTCTGTGCCCCAACCTCCAAGTTGCATCCTCAGCAACTTCAGCTAATTTTAGATTTAACTCTTTTTCCAGGCTTTGGGCAGTCTGAAACTTGGGAGCTGAGGGGGAAGAGACGAGTTAAGAAGCCCTAGTCAAATACTGATGAGTTCTATATCAGGCTCAGTCTAGCCCTAACCTAACAACTGGGTGCTTGTAACTATTTTCCCTCCACCCTGTCCACTTGTATATCTAATCCCTTCTTTTCGTTACCTCAGTCCCTAAAGCGGGTTCCCTGAAACAGTGAATGTTGCTTGCTCCCCATTTCCACTGGCCTATCAGAACACTTAATTCTTGTTAGAATTCTGCTGTTTTCACTTTCCATATTTCCTTAAGACCTGGTACTATATTTAAAATTTCTGATGTAGCATATGCAGCAGTTTCCAGACTTCAGTCCAAGCCCAAAGAGCCTGCAATCATGGTGTCACAGGTGACTCTTCTGGGGCTAAGTCACAAGATATGGTATCCATACCCAAAAAGCACTCTACATAACCAGTGGTTTTAAAATTTTTGTTGTCTTGCCGTGCCATGCTGACAAAAGGCCATAAAGACCTTAAGGAATATAAAATTGCTAGCAATTAAATCAATCTTGAACAGGTTGTATACCACTTAGGTCTGGTCTGAGCTCAAGTTTTGAACATTTACACATCTGGAACATTCTCCTAAGTGTTACTCTGGTGATGTAAAGAAGCAACCCGTCAGACTTTGCCTGTGCCTGACTGGCTGTGAGTCAAACACATAGTATCCTGGATGACTGCTATTTTGGCATTTGCTAGAATGTCTTTTGCCAAATTCCTCCAGCATTCATTCGAAGGCATCAAAATCTGTTTTACTTCCCAAAGAGTATTTGATTTTTTTTGTCCAAAAAATGCCTGTTATGATGTACTTATTAGTGTTGTTAGGATAAAACAGAAGTAATAAAATTTGGAGACCCTTTTGGATCTGTCAGGGATGTGCCATTATGCAAATGTTTCTCTTATTAGAGGTTGGTACCTGACTATTTTTTCTTTGGACCAACTGCCACCTGAGCAGTGTTGATCCCATTTTTAAAAATGTATAATGTTTTATATTTTGTTTATATATCATAAAACTTGAGTAGCCCCATGCTACTTTGAGGCATTGAAGAAGGTGACATCAGGTACTTTTTATTCATCAGCTGGGAGGCTTTTATTTGTCCTAAAGCCAACTAACTAGAATGACTAAAAGATGTTATACATGTGCTCCTGACAGATCTTCCTTGTAGTAAACTCTCTCTGCAGGGACCGCTTGGATGAACTAAGTGAGAAATGTATGCTGACCTAAGAGAAGCCTCTGGCCAAAGAAACTGCGTCATATGTCACAAAAATTAAAGGAACAACTCCTAACGCAGCATTGCCCATAATATGTACTGAGAGGGCACTTCTCAACAGGATCAAAACAAGACCAGAAATGCCTAGTCCAAACTCTCTGGTTTGTTTCAGACATAACAACCCTTAAGCTAGTGTCAGAGGATAACGGCACATTTCTCCTGACCAAGGTTGAACTTCTCTCAAGTTCTTTTTTTTTTTTTTTCAATCTCTTCCAGAACTAAGTTCCTTCAATTAGTCCCTCTTCACCCTCACTCACCCACCTGCTCAACATTCTCTTATCTTCAAATTAAAAAAAAAAAACCCTCATGGGTCCCTTGTAATTACTATTTCTGGGTCTGTCTTTGAAAATAGAGGAGAGAAGTTGCTTAGAGAGTATAGGCCCCGGCAGCTGGGCCCTTGCAGCCGATTGGGCTCAAATTCTCATACTGCTACTCGCATGGCTGTGTGGCTGCACAAGTTACTTAACCCTTCTGCACCACAATTTCCTCATCAATAAAATGGGGCTGAAAATTGTAGTTGATCATAGTTATTAAGAGGATTAAATAAAATCATATGTGTCGAGCACTTAGAACAAAAATCAAACTGAGTTTTACATATTCTTGAACTCACTAGCTTGCAGATTCTCTTGGATTATTCTACTACAAAATAGTATATCATCTATAAGTAATGACACTTTTGTTTCTTTCTAATCCTTATACTTGCTTTGTGCATGGGCTTTCAGTACAGTAGTAAAAAAGCAGTGCTGGTGAGCATTCTGATCATATTCCTGACTCTGCCATTTCTTTTGTGTCTTCTTCCCTACTTGGTCACTAAAAGGTTCTGGCAAAGGCCTCTAATGAAATTCTTGTTGTTAAATCCAACAGGTAGTTTTAAGTCATCATTTTGCCTGACTGTTAAGCAGCATTCAACATTACAACTACAGTTTTTTTTTTAATACTTTAAGTTCTGGGGCACATGTGCAGAATGTGCATGTTTGTTACATAGGTATACACGTGCCATGGTGGTTTGCTGTACCATCAACCTGTCATTTACATTAGGTATTTCTCCTAATGCTATCCCTCCCCTAGCCCCCTAACCCCCAATAGGCCCCAGTGTGTGATATTTCCCTCCCTGTGTCCATGTGTTCTCGTTGTTCACCTCCCTCCCCTTATGAGTGGAACATATGGTGTTTGGTTTTCTGTTCCTGTGATAGTTTGCTTAGAATGATGTTTTCCAGCTTCATCCATATCCCTGCAAAGGACATGAACTCATCCTTTTTTATGGCTGCATAGTATTCCATGGTATATATGTACCACATTTTCTTTATCCAGTCTATCACTGATGGGCATTTGGGTTGGTTCCAAGTCTTTGCTATTGTGAATAGTGCCTCAATACACATACGTGTGCATGTGTCTTTTCTTTCTTTTTTTTTTTTGATACAGAGTCTCGCTCTGTCACCAGGCTGGAGTGCAGTGGCGCAATCTCAGCTCACTGCAACCTCCACCTCCCAGGGTTGAGCAATTCTCCTGCCTCAACCTCCCAAGTAGCTGGGACTACAGGCACATGCCGCCACACCCAGCTATTTTTTTTTTTTTTTTTGTGGGCCAGGAAATGGTCTTGATCTCTTGACCTCATGATCCACCTGCCTCAGCCTCCTAAAGTGTTGGGATTACAGGTGTGAGACACTGTGCCCAGCAACATGTGTCTACAGTAGAATGATTTATAATCCTTTGGTTATATACCTAGTAATGGGATTGGTGGGTCAAATGGTATTTCTGGTTCTAGATCCTTGAGGAATCACCACACTGTCTTCCACAATGGTTGAACTAATTTACACTCCCACCAACAGTGTAAAAGTGTTCCTATTTCTCCACATCCTCTCCAGCATCTGTTGTTTCCTGCCTTTTTAGTGATCGCCATTCTAACTGGTGTGAGATGGTATCTCATTGAGGTTTTGATTTGCATTTCTTAATGACCAGTGATGATGAGCTTTTTTTCATATGTTTGTTGGCCCAATAAATGTCTTCTTTTGAGAAGTGTCTGTTTATATCCTTCACCCACTTTTGATGTTTTTTTTTTAAATTGTAAATTTAAGTTCTTTGTAGATTCTGGATATTAGCCCTTTGTCAGATGGATAGATTGCAAAAATTTTCTCCCATTCTGTAGGTCGTCTGTTCACTCTGATGATAGTTTCTTTTGTTGTGCAGCAGCTCTTTAGTTTAATTAGATCCCATTTGTCAATTTTAGCTTTTGTTGCCATTGCTTTTGGTGTTTTAGTCATGAAGTCTTTGCCCATGTTTATGTCCTGAATGGTATTGCCTAGGTTTTCTTCTAGGATTTTTATGGTTTTAGGTCTTACGTTTAAGTCTTTAATCCATCTTGGGTTAATTTTTGTATAAGGTGTAAGGAAGGGGTCCAGTTTCCGCTTCCTGCATATGGCTAGCCAGAGCTTTTTTTTTTTTTTTTTTTTAACAATTCTCAGTGGCTGTCAAGATGGCCGAATAGGAACAGCTCTGGTCTGCAGCTCCCAGCAAGACTGATGCAGAAGGCAGGTGATTTCTGCATTTCCAACTGAGGTACCCAGTTCATCTCATTGGGACTGGTTGGACAGTGGGTGCAGTCCACAGAGGGCAAGCCGAAGCAGGGTGGGGCACTGCCTCACCCGGGAAGCACAAGGGGTCAGGGGATTTCCCATTCCTAGCCAAGGGTAGCCTTGAGAGACTGTACCGCGAGGAACAGTGCACTGCGGCCCAGATATTGCACTCTTCCCATGGTCTTCACAACCGGCAGACCAGGAAATTCCCTCCAGTGCCTGGCTCGGCAGGTCCCACCCCCACAGAGCCCAGCAAGCTAAGATCCACTGGCTTGAAATTCTTGCTGCTAGCACAGCAGTCTGAGGTGGACCTAGAATGCTCAAGCTTTGTAGGGGGAGGGGCATCCACTATTGCTAAGGATGGAGTAGGTGGTTTTGCCCACACAGTCTAAACAAAGCCTCTCCTGTAAGTCTGAACTGGGCGGAGCTCACCACAGCTCAGCAAGGCCGCTGTGGCCAGACTGGCTCTCTAGGCATGAAAAAAAGGCAGCAGCCTCAGTCAGGGACTTACAGATAAAACCCCCATCTCTCTGGGACAGAGCACCCAGGGGAAGGGGCAGCTGCAGGTGCAGCTTCAGCAGACTTAAACGTCCCTGCCTGACAGCTCTTAAGAGAGCAGCAGATCTCCCAGCACAGCATTCGAGCTCTGATAACGGACAGGCTGCCTCCTCAAGTGGGTCCCTGACCCCCGTGTATCCTGACTGGAAGACACCTCCCAGTAGGGGCCAACAGACACCTCATATAGGAGAGCTCTCGCTGGCAACTGGCAGGTGCCACTCTGGGACAAAGCTTCCAGAGGAAAAAACAGGCAGCAATCTTTGCTGTTCTGCAGCCTCCACTGGTAATACTCAGGCAAACAGGGTCTGGAGTGGACCTCCAGCAAACTCCAGCAGGCCTGCAGAAGAGGGGCCTGACTGTTAGAAGGAGAAGTAACAAACAGAAAGGAATAGTAGCAACATCAACAAAAAGGATGTCCACTCAGAGACCCCATCCGAAGGGCACTGACCTCAAAGGCCAAAGGTAGATAAATCCACAAAGATGGGAAGAAACCAGTGCAAAAAGGCCGAAAATTCCAAAAACCAGAATGCCTCTTCTCCTCCAGAGGATCACAACTCCTTGCCAGCAAGAGAACAAAACTGGACAGAGAATGAATTTGACGAACTGACAGAAGAGGCTTCAGAAGGCGGGAAATAACAAACTCCTCTGAACTAAAGGAGCACGTTCTAACCCAATGCAAGGAAGCTAAGAACCTTGAAAAAAGGTTAGATGAATTGCTAACTAGAATAACCACTTTAGAGAAAAACATAAATGACTTGATGGAGCTGAAAAACATAGCACAAGAAGTGCATGAAGCATATACAAGTATCAATAGCCGAATCGATCAAGCAGAAGAAAGGATATCAGAGATTGAAAATGAACTCAATGAAATAAAGCAAAAGACAAGATTAGAGAAAAAAGAGTGAAAAGAAACCCCCCAAGAAATATGGGACTATGTGAGAAGACCAAATCTACATTTGATTGGTGTACCTGAAAGTGACAGGGAGAATGGAACCAAGTTGGAAAACACTTCAGGATATTATTCAGAAGAACTTCCCCAACCTAAGAAGGCAGGCTAATGTTCAAATTCAGGAAATACAGAGACCACCACAAAGATACTCCTCGAGAAGAGCAACCCCAAGACACATAATTATCAGATTCACCAAGGTTGAAATGAAGGAAAAAATGTTAAGGGAAGCCAGAGAGAAAGCTCAGGTTACCCACAAAGGGAAACCCATCAGACTAACAGCAGATCTCTTGACAGAAACCCTACAAGCCAGAAGAGAGTGGGGGCCAATATTCAACGTTCTTAAATAAAAAAATTTTCAACCCAGAATTTCACATCCAGCCAAATTACGCTTCATAAGCTAAGGAGAAATAAAATATTTTACAGACAAGCAAATGCTGAGAGATTTTGTCACCACCAGGCCTGCCTTACAAGAGCTCCTGTAGGAAACACTAAACATGGAAAGGAACAACCGGTACCAGCCACTGCAAAAAACATACCAACTTGTAAAGACCATCGACACTATGAAGAAACTGCATCAACTAACGGGCAAAATAACCAGCTACCATCATAATGACAAAATCAAATTCACACATAACAGTGTTAACCTTAAATGTAAATGAGCTAAATGCCCCAATTAACAGACACAGACTGGCAAATTGGATAGAGTCAAGACCCATTGGTGTGCTGTATTCAGGAGACCCATCTCATGTGCAAAGACACACATAGGCTCAAAATAAAGGGATGGAGGAATATTTACCAAGGAAATGGAAAGCAAAAAAAAAGCAGGGGTTGCAATCCTAGTCTCTTATAAAACAGACTTTAAACCAACAAAGACCAAAAGTGACAAAGAAGGGCATTACATAAGGGTAAAGGGATCAATGCAACAAGAAGAGCTAGCTATCCTAAATATATATGTACCCAATACAGGAGCACCCACGTTCATAAAGCAAGTTCTTAGAGACCTACAAAGAGACTTAGATTCCCACACAATTATACTGGGAGACTTTAACACCCACTGTCAACACAGACAGATCAACGAGACAGAAAATTAACAAGGATATCCAGGATGTGAACTCAGCTCTGGACCAAGCAGACATCTATAGAACTCTCCACCCCAAATCAACAGAATATACATTCTGCTCAGCACCACATCACGCTTATTCTAAAACTGACCACATAATAGACATCTACAGAACTCTCCACCCCAAATCAACAGAATATACATTCTTCTCAGCACCACATCACACTTACTCTAAAATTGACCACATAATTGGAAGTAATTACTCCTCAGCAAATGCAAAAGAACGGAAATCATAACAAACAGTCTCTCAGACTACAGTGCAATCAAATTAGAACTCAGGATTAAGAAACTCATGCAAAATCGCACAATTACATGGAAACACCTGCTCCTGAATGACTACTGGGTACATAACGAAATGAAGGCAGAAATAAAGATGTTCTTTGAAATGAATGAGAACAAAGACACAACGTACCAGAATCTCTGGGACACATTTAAAGCAGTGTGTAGAGGGAAATTTATAGGACTGGATGCCCACAAGAGAAAGCAGGAAAGATCTAAAATCGACACCCTACCATCACAGTTAAAAGAACTAGAGAAGCAAGAGCAAACAAATTCAAAAGCTAGCAGAAGACAAGAAATAACTAAGATCAGAGCAGAACTGAGGGAGATAGAGACATGAAAAACCCTTCAAAAAAAATCAATGAATCCAGGAGCTGGTTTCTGAAAAGATCAACACAATAGATAGACTGCTGGCCAGACTAATAACAAGAAAAGACAGAAGAATCAAATAGATGCAATAAAAAATGATAAAGGGGATATCACCACCGATCCCAAAGAAATACAAGCTACCATCAGAGAATACTATAAACACCTCTAAGCAAATAAACTAGAAAATCTAGAAGAAATGGATAAATTCCTGGACACATACACCCTCCTAAGACTAAACCAGGAAGAAGCTGAATCCCTGAATAGACCAATAACAAGTTCTGAAATTGAGGCAGTAATAGCCTACCAATCAAAAAAAGTCCAGGACCAGATGGATTCACGCCCGAATTTTACCAGAGGTACAAAGTGGAGCTGGTACTATTCCTTCTGAAATGATTCCAAACAATAGAAAAAGAGGGAATCCTCCCTAACTCATTTTATGAGGCCAGCATATCCTGATACCAAAACCTGGCAGAGACACAACCAAAAAAGAAAATTTTAGGCCAATATCCCTGATGAACATCGATGCGAAAATCCTCAATAAAACACTGGCAAACTGAATCCAGCAGCACATCAAAAAGCTTATCCACCACAATCAAGTTGGCTTCATCCCTGGGATGCAAGGCTGGTTCAACATACGCAAATCAATAAACGTAATCCATCACATAAACAGAACCAATAACAAAAAGCACATGATTATCTCAATAGATGCAGAAAAGGCATTTGATGAAATTCAACAGCCTTCATGCTAAAAACTCTCAATAAACTAGCTACTGATGGAAAGTATCTCAAAATAATAAGTGCTATTTCTGGCAAGCCCACAGCCAATATAATACTGCATGGGCAAAAACTGGAAGCATTCCCTTTGAAAACTGGCACAAGACAAGGATGGCCTCTCTCACCATTCCTATTCAACATAATATTGGGAGTTCTGGCCAGGGCAATCAGGCAAGAGTATTCAATTAGGAAAAGAGGAAGTCAAATTGTCCTTGTTTGCAGATGACATGATTGTATATTTAGAAAACCCCATCGTCTCAGCCCAAAATCTCCTTAAGCTGATAAGCAACTTCAGCAAAGTCTCAGGATACAAAATCAATGTGCAATAATCACAACCATTCCTATACACCAATAACAGACAGAGAGCCAAATCATGAGTGAACTCCCATTCACTGTTGCTACAAAGAGAATAAAATATCTATGAATACAACTTACAAGGGACATGAAGGACCTCTTCAAGGAGAACTACAAACCACTGCTCAAGGAAATAAGAGAAGACACAAACAAATGGAAAAACATTCCATGCTCATGGGTTGGAAGAATCAATATCATGAAAATGGCCATACTGCCCAAAGTAATTTACAGATTGAATGCTATCCACATGAAGCTACCACTGACTTGCTTCACAGAACTGGAAAAAACTACGTTAACTTTCATATGGAACCAAAAAAGAGCCTGCATAGCCAAGGCAATCCTAAGAGAAAAGAACAAAGCTGGAGGCATCATGCTACCTGACTTCAAACTATACTACAAGGCTACAGTAACAAAAACAGCATGGTACTGGTACCAAAACAGATATATAGACCAATGGAAGAGAACAGAGGCCTCAGAAATAACACCACACATCTACAATCATCTGATCATTGACAAACCTCACAAAAACAAGCAATGGGGAAAAGATTCCCTATTTAATAAATGGTGTTGGGAAAACTGGCCAGCCATATGCAGAAAGCTGAAACTGGATCCCTTCCTTACACCTTATGCAAAAATTAACTCAAGATGGATTAAAGACTTAAATGTAAGACCTAAAACCATAAAAACCCTAGAAGAAAACGTAGGCAATACCATTCAGGACATAAGCATGGGCAAAGACTTCATGACTAAAACACCAAAAGCAATGGCAACAAAAGCTAAAATTGACAAATGGGATCTAATTAAACTAAAGAGCTGCTGCACAACAAAAGAAACTATCATCAGAGTGAACAGACGACCTATGGAATGGGAGAAAATTTTTGCAATCTACCCATCTGACAAAGGGCTAATATCCAGAATCTACAAAGAACTTAAACAAATTTACAATAAAAAAAACAACCCCATCAAAAAGTGGGTGAAGGATATGAACAGATACTTCTCAAAAGAAGACATTTATGCGGGCAACAAACATATGAAAAAAAGCTCATCATCACTGGTCATTACAGAAATGCAAATCAAAACCACAATGAGATACCATCTCATGCCAGTTAGAATGGTGATCATTAAAAAGTCAGGAAACAACAGATGCTGGAGAGGATGTGGGGAAATAGGAACGCTTTTACACTGTTGGTGGGACTGTAAACTAGTTCAACCATTGTGGAAGACAGTGTGGCAATTCCTCTAGGATCTAGAACTAGAAATACCATTTGACCCAGCAATCTCATTACTGGGTATATACTCAAAGGATCATTTTAGTATAAAGACACATGCACATGTATGTTTATTGCGGCACTATTCACAATAGCAAAGACTTGGAACCAACCCAAATGCCCATCGATGATAGACTGGATAAAGAATATTGGCATATATACACCATGGAATACTATGCAGCCATAAAAAGGATGAGTTCATGTCCTTTGCAGGGACATGGATGAAGCTGGAAACCATCATTCTCAGCAAACTAACACAAGAACAGAAAATCAAACACCGCATGTTCTCACTGATCAGTGGGTGCTGAACAATGAGAACACGTGGACACAGGGAGGGGAACATCACACACCGGGGCCTGTCAGGGGGTGGGGTGCTAGGGGAGAGATAGCATTAGGGAAATACCTAATGTAGACGACTGGTTGATGGGTGCAACAAACCACCATGGCACATGTATACCTATGTAACAAACCTCCACATTCTACACATGTGCTCCAGAACTTAAAGTATTAAAAAAAAATTCTCATTCCCTTTGTTTCCCTAATATGACATGTTCTGTGTTCATTTCCTTTCTAAGCTTTCTGTCCCAGACTGCTTTAAAGACTATACATCCTCTGAGTTCCCCATAAATAAAACTGTGACACATAACTCACACTATTACTCAGATGTGGAGAGAAAAATAAAATTTCTTCATTTCATTTAGAACTAATCTGACTCTCCTTCCTACACTCACGAGTTAGTGGGAAAAAAAATAACTAAATGTTCACTTCAGTGTAAAGTGTAGTCTACTCAATAATTTACAAAATTCAATTAGGTCAATTTCAGTCTATCTTGGATTACCCAGTCAGTCAATGTGTCCAGGAAGTAAATAATTAGCAAATTCCATCATTTGTCCTAGATATTTTCCAATTTAACCTTAGATTTTTGAACATGGCATTTATGGCAAGGACTCATTTTCCTGTTATGCTGTCTTTTCTAACAAAAGAGAAATAGCTGTAAGTTCTGACATTCACTTCCCCTCTCTGGAGTATCTTGACTACACTTAAATGATTCATACCAAAAGGCTGATCAACCCCTATCAACAATAATAAATTAAAAAAAGCAAAAACAGCAGAAAGTGGAAAAGTTTACTATGCCTATGTACATACTTGTATATGCATGTATAAATTCAACATGGAAGATCAGATGATTAAGAAATATCAGTTGACAATAAAACTAGTAATAAAGACTATTCTTCAACAGACAGTACAGTAATATAGGAGGAGGAGAAACAAAATGATAGGAGTGGTTAGAAAGGGCATTCAGAGTATAAGGAAGGGGCAGAAGGAGAAGAGTAGAAAGGAGAAATGTATTTGTCACCCATTCTCTTTGATAAGTGAATACAATGCTGTTGTACCCTAAATATGAGAACAGTTGACTTTAATATCAGGTCAAAGCACTATCTGACTAATAGGAAATGCAGTTATTCCTTCAGCTCATGATGAGGGCTTGAACAAGATCTGCTGTCGTTTGTCACTCTGCCACAGATAGTTCAGTGGAATTATTCTGTTTCTTCTGACCTACAATTGTGTGTCTCTTTGCTGCTATCATTATGCATAGCACTGAAATGTTATTCTAAACAGTACCTTAGAACTCAGCTCTGCAGTCATCTCCTTGATTAATTTAGAAACACCCAACACCTAGCATAATACCTTGGACAGAGTACATACTCAGCAAATAATTCCTGAATGAATGAAGTTCTCCTTTCATTGAAGAAGATGGAGTGATGTCATAGTCTTCCTTTCTTAAATATTCCCCAAAGAAAAGTATTTGAACATTTTAAACTTAACCCTGAATAAGGAACAAGTAGGAGAGAACTCAAGAGAAAATAAAAAGGGAATTAATAAATAGCTACAAATGTGCTAATAAATAGCTACAAATGTGCTAATACCTCACAGCAAGAATGGAAGTAGACAAGCCACACATAGTGAAAAAATAATTTTGATGACAAATGACAGAAAACGCATTATGCGGGGGGTGGAGCCAAGATGGCCGAATAGGAACAGCTCCGGTCTCCAGCTCCCAGCCCCAGCGACACAGAAGACGGATGATTTCTGCATTTCTGCTTGAGGTACCGGTTTCATCTCACTACGGAATGCCTAACAGTGGGTACAGGACAGTCGGTGAAGCGCACTGTGCGCGAGCCGAAGCAGGGCAAGGCATTGCCTCACTCGGGAAGCGCAAGGGGTCAGGGAGTTCCCTTTCCTAGTCAAAGAAAGGGGAAACAGATGGCACCTGGAATATTGGGTCAGTCCCATCCTAATACTGCGCTTTTCCAACGGGCCTGGAAAACGGCACAGTAGGAGATTGTGTCCCGCACCTGGCTCGGGGGTCCTATGCCCACGGAGTCTCGCTGATTGCTAGCACAGCAGTCTGAGATCAAGCTGCAAGGCGGCAGCGAGGCTGGGGGAGGGGCACCCGCCATTGCCCAGGCTTGCTTAGGTAAACAAAGCAGCCAGGAAGCTCGAACTGGGTGGAGCCCACCACAGCTCAAGGAGGCCTGCCTGCCTCTGTAGGCTCCACCTCTGGGGGCAGGGCACAGACAAACAAAAACTCAGCAAGAAACTCCACAGACTTAAATGTCCCTGTCTGACTGACAGCTTTGAAGAGAGTAGTGGTTCTCCCAGCACGCAGCTGGAGATCTGAGAACGGACAGACTGCCTCCTAAAGTGGGTCCCTCACCCCTGAGCAGCCTAACTGGGAGGCACCGCCCCAGTAGGGACAGACTGACACCTCATTCAGCCGGGTACTCCTCTGAGACAAAACTTTCAGAGGAACTATCAGACAGCTGAATCTGTGGTCTCACGAAAATCCGCTGTTCTGCAGCCACCGCTGCTGACACCCAGCCAAACAGGGTCTGGAGTGGACCTCTAGTAAACTCCAACAGACCTGCAGCTGAGGGTCCTGTCTGGTAGAAGGAAAACTAACAAACAGAAAGGACATCCACACCAAAAACCCATCTGTACATCACCATCATCAAAGACAAAAAGTAGATAAAACCACAAAGATGGGGAAAAAACAGAACACAAAAACTGGAAACTCTAAAAAACAGAGCACCTCTCCTCCTCCAAAGGAACGCAGTTCCTCACCAGCAACGGAACAAAGCTGGATGGAGGATGACTTTGACGAGTTGAGAGAAGAAGGCTTCAGACGATCAAACTACTCTGAGCTACGGGAGGAAATTCAAAACAATAGCAAAGAAGTTAAAAACTTTGAAAAAAAATTAGAAGAATGGATAACTAGAATAACCAATGGAGAGAAGGGCTTAAAGGAGCTGATGGAGCTGAAAGCCAAGTTTCGAGAACTACGCGAAGATTGCAGAAGCCTCAGTAGCAGATGCGATCAACTGGAAGAAAGGGTATCGCTGATGGAAGATGAAATGAATGAAATGAAGAGAGAAGGGAAGTTTAGAGAAAAAAGAATAAAAAGAAATGAACAAAGCCTCCAAGAAATTTGGGACTATGTGAAAAGACCAAACCTACGTCTGATTGGTGTACCTGAAAATGATGGGGAGAATGGAACCAAGTTGGAAAACACTCTGCAAGATATTATCCAGGAGAACTTCCCCAATCTAGCAAAGCAGGCCAGCATTCAGATTCAGGAAATACAGAGAACGCCACAAAGATACTCCTTGAGAAGAGCAACGCCAAGACACATAATTGTCAGATTCACCAAAGTTGAAATGAAGGAAAAAATGTTAAGGGCAGCCAGAGAGAAAGGTCGGGTTACCCACAAAGGGAAGCCCATCAGACTAACAGCTGATCTCTCAGCAGAAACTCTACAAGCCAGAAGAGAGTGGGGGCCGATATTCAACATTCTTAAAGAAAAGAATTTTCAACCCAGAATTTCCTATCCTGCCAAACTAAGCTTCATAAGTGAAGGAGAAATAAAATACTTTACAGACAAGCAAATGCTGAGTGATTTTGTCACCACCAGGCCTGCCCTAAAAGAGCTCCTGAAGGAAGCACTAAACATGGAAAGGAACAACCGGTACCAGCCACTGCAAAAACATGCCAAATTGTAAAGACCATCGAGGCTAGGAAGAAACTATAGCAACTAACGAGCAAAATAACCAACTAACATCATAATGACAGGATCAGATTCACACATAACAATATTAACGTTTAATGTAAATGGGCTAAATGCTCCAATCAAAAGACACAGACTGGCAAACTGGATAAGGAGTCAGGACCCATCAGTGTGCTGTATTCAGGAAACCCATCTCACGTGCAGAGACACACATAGACTCAAAATAAAGGGATGGAGGAAGATCTATCAAGCAACTGGAAAACAAAAAAAGGCAGGGGTTGCAATCCTAGTCTCTGATAAAATAGACTTTAAACCAACAAAGATCAAAAGAGACAAAGAAGGCCATTACATAATGGTAAAGGGATCAATTCAACAAGAAGAGCTAACTATCCTAAATATATATGCACCCAACACAGGAGCACCCAGATTCATAAAGCAAGTCCTCAGTGACCTACAAAGGGACTTAAACTCCCACACAATAATAATGGGAGATTTTAACACCCCACTGTCAACATTAGACAGATCAACGAGACAGAAAGTTAACAAGGATATCCAGGAATTGAACTCAGCTCTACATAAAGTGGACCTAATAGACATCTACAGAACTCTCCACCCCAAGTCAACAGAATATACATTTTTTTCAGCACCACACCACACCTATTCCAAAATTGACCACATAGTTGGAAGTAAAGCTCTCCTCAGCAAATGTAAAAGAACAGAAATTATAACAAACTGTCTTTCAGACCACAGTGCAATCAAACTAGAACTCAGGATTAAGAAACTCACTCAAAACCGCTCAACTACATGGAAACTGAACAACCTGCTCCTGAATGACTATTGGGTACATAATGAAATGAAGGCAGAAATAAAGATGTTCTTTGAAACCAACAAGAACAAAGACACAACATACCAGAATCTCTGGGACACGTTCAAAGCAGTGTGTAGAGGGAAATTTATAGCACTAAATGCCCACAAGAGAAAGCAGGAAAGATCCAAAATTGACACCCTAACATCACAATTAAAAGAACTAGAAAAGCAGGAGCAAACACATTCAAAAGCTAGCAGAAGGCAAGAAATAACTAAAATCAGAGCAGAACTGAAGGAAATAGAGACACAAAAAACCCTTCAAAAAATTAATGAATCCAGGAGCTGGCTTTTTGAAAAGATCAACAAAATTGATGGACCGCTAGCAAGACTAATAAAGAAGAAAAAGAGAAGAATCAAATAGATGCAATAAAAAACGAAAAAGGGGATATCACCACGATCCCACAGAAATACAATCTACCATCAGAGAATACTACAAACACCTCTATGCAAATAAACTAGAAAATCTAGAAGAAATGGATAAATTCCTCGACAAATACACCCTCCCAAGACTAAACCAGGAAGAAGTTGAATCTCTGAATAGACCAATAACAGGTTCTGAAATTGTGGCAACAATCAATAGCTTACCAACCAAAAAGAGTCCAGGACCTGATGGATTCACAGCCGAATTCTACCAGAGGTACAAGGAGGAACTGGTACCATTCCTTCTGAAACTATTCCAATCGACAGAAAAAGAGGGAATCCTCCCTAACACATTTTACGAAGCCAGCATCGTCCTGATACCAAAGCCTGACAGAGACATAACCAAAAAAGAGAATTTCAGACCAATATCCTTGATGAACATTGATGCAAAAATCCTCAATAAAATACTGGCAAACCGAATCCAGCAGCACATCAAAAAGCTTATCCACCATAATCAAGTGGGCTTCATCCCTGGGATGCAAGGCTGGTTCAACATACGCAAATCAATAAATGTAATCCAGCATATAAACAGAACCAAAGACAAAAACCACATGATTATCTCAATAGATGCAGAAAAGGCCTTTGACAAAATTCAACAACCCTTCATGCTAAAAACTCTCAATAAATTAGGTATTGATGGGACGTATCTCAAAATAATAAGAGCTATCTATGACAAACCCACAGCCAATATCATACTGAATGGGCAAAAACTGGAAGCATTCCCTCTGAAAACTGGCACAAGACAGGGATGCCCTCTCTCACCACTCCTATTCAACATAGTGCTGGAAGTTCTGGCCAGAGCAATCAGGCAGGAGAAGGAAATAAAGGGTATTCAATTAGGAAAAGAGGAAGTCAAATTGTCCCTGTTTGCAGATGACATGATTGTATATCTAGAAAACCCCATTGTCTCAGCCCAAAACCTCCTTAAGCTGATTAGCAACTTCAGCAAAGTCTCAGGATACAAAATTAATGTACAAAAATCACAAGCATTCTTGTACACCAATCACAGACAAACAGAGAGCCAAATCATGAGTGAACTCCCATTCACAATTGCTTCAAAGAGAATAAAATACCTAGGAATCCAACTTACAAGGGATGTGAAGGACCTCTTCAAGGAGAACTACAAACCACTGCTCAATGAAATAAAAGAGAATGCAAACAAATGGAAGAACATTCCATGCTCATGGGTTGGAAGAATCAATATCGTGAAAATGGCCATACTGCCCAAGGTAATTTATAGATTCAATGCCATCCCCATCAAGCTACCAATGACTTTCTTCACAGAATTGGAAAAAACTACTTTAAAGTTCATATAGAACCAAAAAAGAGCCCACATCGCCAAGTCAATCCTAAGCCAAAAGAACAAAGCTGGAGGCATCACGTTACCTGACTTTAAACTATACTACAAGCTACAGTAACCAAAACAGCATGGTACTGGTACCACAACAGAGACATAGATCAATGGAACAGAACAGAGCCCTCAGAAATGATGCCGCATATCTACAACTATCTGATCTTTGACAAACCTGACAAAAACAAGAAATGGGGAAAGGATTCCCTATTTAATAAATGGTGCTGGGAAAACTGGCTAGCCATATGTAGAAAGCTGAAACTGGATCCCTTCCTTACACCTTATACAAAAATTAATTCAAGATGGATTAAAGACTTATATGTTAGACCTAAAACCATTAAAATCCTACAAGAAAACCTAGGCAATACCATTCAGGACATAGGTGTGGGCAAGGACTTCATGTCTAAAACACCAAAAGCAATGGCAACAAAAGGCAAAATTGACAAATGGGATCTCATTAAACTAAAGAGCTTCTGCACAGCAAAAGAAACTACCATCAGAGTGAATAGGCAACCTACAGAATGGGAGAAAATTTTTGCAACCTACTCATCTGACGAAGGGCTAATATCCAGAATCTACAATGAACTCAAACAAATTGACAAGAAAAAAACAAACAACCCCATCAAAAAGTGGGCAAAGGACATGAACAGACACTTCTCAAAAGAAGACATTTATGCAGCCAAAAAACACATGAAGAAATGCTCATCATCACTGGCCATCAGAGAAATGCAAATCAAAACCACAGTGAGATACCATCTCACACCAGTTAGAATGGCCATCATTAAAAAATCATGAAACAACAGGTGCTGGAGAGGATGTGGAGAAATAGGAACACTTTTACACTGTTGGTGGGACTGTAAACTAGTTCAACCATTGTGGAAGTCAGTGTGGCGATTCCTCAGGGATCTAGAACTAGAAATACCATTTGACCCAGCCATCCCATTACTGGGTATATACCCAAAGGACTATAAATCATGCTGCTATAAAGACACATGCACACGTATGTTTATTGCGGCACTATTCACAATAGCAAAGAGTTGGAACCAACCCAAATGTCCAACAACAATAGACTGGATTAAGAAAATGTGGCACATATACACCATGGAATACTATGCAGCCATAAAAAATGATGAGTTCGTGTCCTTTGTAGGGACATGGATGAAACTGGAAAACATCATTCTCAGTAAACTATCGCAAGGACAAAAAACCAAACACCGCATGTTCTCACTCATAGGTGGGAATTGAACAATGAGAACTCATGGACACAGGAAGGGGATCATCACACTCCGGGGACTGTTGTGGGGTAGGGGGAGGGGGGAGGGACAGCATTAGGAGATACACCTAATGCTAAATGACGAGTTAATGGGTGCAGGAAATCAACATGGCACATGGATACATATGTAACAAACCTGCACATTGTGCACATGTACCCTAAAACCCTAAAGTATAATAAAAAAAAAAAAAGAGAAAACGCATTATGCGCTTTATTGCACCAAGGACACTTCCATATCCTTACACATTTCCATACCCATACGCATTTTCATTTATGTCTTTAAGGTTTATTCAATGTCCAGTGCCAACTCAAGGCAAACAGAAAAGTACAATGGGCCATGCACAAAAATACTGGCTCAAGAGGCTAATATGAATTTAAATTTCCAATCTTCCTTCATAGCCGCTTTCCTGGTGTTTGCTAGCTGACTGTGACACACATTTTTTTGGCTCTGGAATTAAAATACAATGTTGGTGTAATTACTTTTCCAAGAATAGCAATGGTCCCTATAATTTTTCTAAGCAGTTCCTAACGTTTTTACATTTTAGTGTTTGCAAATTCTTGGAAACACCACAATACATTTGGAAGTTATATATGGATGGCCAAGTTCAACTTCCCTTTATCTGAAAATATCAAAAACTAGACATCCACGTAGCCTAAGAAAAGATTATCCTATAACTTTTCTACACTGAATACCAACTGGAACCATTCTTAGAACATATTAATTCAGATTTTGCTATAGAGGTCTAGCATGCCAGTATCATCTTTACTGTGAGGACGTCCTCTTAGGAAACAATCCAACTGTTAGTCAATGAAAAAGCTAAGGCAAGGCACAGTGGCTCATGCCTGTAATCCTAGCACTTCTGGAGGCTGAGGCGGGCGGATCACTTGAAGTCAGGAGTTCAAAACCACTCTGGCCAACGTGGTGAAACCCCGTCTTTACTAAAAATACAAAAAAAAAAATCGGGAATGGTGGCGGGTGCCTGTAATTCCAGCTATGTGGAATGCTGAGGCAGGAGAATCGCTTAAACCCAGGAGGCAGAGGTTGCAGTGAGCCGAGATCGCGCCACTGCACTCCAGCCTGGGTGACAGAGCAAGGCTCTGTCTCAAAAAAGAGGGGAGGGGAGGGGAGGGGAGAGGAGGGGAGGGGAGGGGGGAGGGGGGGAGGGGAGGGGAGGGGAGGGGAGAGGAAGGAGAGGGAAAAAGAAAAAACTGTTTAAACTTCCTCTGACCAATTACTAGGCCAGACATGGGTGCCCTCTGGCCTGCTGTCTGATTTGTCCTTTAGCTTAATGTTCCTAGGCCTGTGGAAAGTTTTAAATGTTATGTGTTGGTGGGGTGACGCTTTCCCTACCATACAGATCAATACATTTTATAATAAAAACATCTATGACAATTCTTTTTCAAAAATGGATTTATTGAGATATACTTTACCTATCATAAAATTCACCATTTAAAGTGCACAATTCAGTGATTTTTGATATGTTTACAACAATCTGATTTTAGAATATTTTTTTCCCTCGTAAAAGAAACCCTGTATCCATTAGCTAATTCTCATTCCTTCCAACACCTTTCCTAATCCCTACCAGCGCCTGGCAACCACTAATCTATTTTTTGTCTCTAATGGTTTGCCTATTCTGGACATTTTATAAAAAGGGAATCATACGACCTGTGGCCCTTGGGGTTTTACCATAACTTTTTCAAGTTTCATCTATGTTGTAGTATGTGTCAATACTTTCTTTTTATTGCAAAATCATATTCTATTACATGGATATACCATATTGTTTAGCCTTTTCTCAGTGTATAGACATTTGGGTTGTTTCCACTTTTAAGCTATTATGAAAAATGCTGCTATGAACATTCGTTAACAAATTTTTGTGTGGACATCTATTTTCAATTCTCTCGGCTGTCATCTTAGGAATGGTATTGCTGGGTCACATGGTAACTCTATAAACATACAGTTTAACTTATTGAGGAACTGCCAAACTGTTTTCCAAAGTGGCTATACCATTTTCTATTCCTACCAGCAGTATAGGAGGGTTCTAGTTTCTCCAAATCCTCACAAGCAAGGCTTGTCTATCCATTTAATTATAGCCATCCTAATGGGTATGAGGTGGTATCTCACTGTCGTTTTGATTTTATTTTAATTTTCCCTGTGACTAATGATGTGGAGCATCTTTTCATGTGATTATTGGCCATTTTTGTATCTTGTTTGGAGACATGTCTATTCAAATCCTTTGCCCTTTTGTTATTGGGCTATCTTTTCATTATTGAGTTGTAAGAGTTCTTCATATATTCTGGATATGAGTCCCTTATCAGTTACATGATCTGCAAATATTTTCTCCCATTTTGTGGGTTGTCTTTTTACTTTCTTGGTGACATTTGCAGCACAAAGTGTTTTATTTTGATGAAGTCCAAGTTATCTATTTTGGTTTTTTTTTTTGAGATAGAGTCTCACTCTGTTGCCCAGGCTGGAGTGCAGTGGTGTGATCTCGGCTCACGGCAACCTCCGTCTCCCAGGTTCAAGCGATTCTTGTGCCTCAACCTCCCAAGCAGCTGGGATTACAGGTGCTCACTATCATGCCTGGCTAATTTTTGTATTTTTAGTAGAGACAGAGTTTTGCCATGTTGGCCAGGCTGGTCTTGAACTCCTAGGCTCAAGTAATCTGCTGCCTCAGCCTCCCAAAGTGCTGGAATTACAGGCATGAGCCACCATGCCCGGCTTCATTATGATTTTGATCTCATACCTATACTAATTTTGAATATAATCATATACCTAGAAATCCACTGCTAAGCCACTTTGTAGTTCTTGGGGGAAAGGCAGCATGCATTATTGCTATTGCCTACAGATTTAAAAGTTAGGTCAATTTAAAAACAAATTGCAATAGTGCAACCAACAGGGAAACCCTGCTAAAAATGGCTAGCATGTGCTACCAGCCATGTCTTAATTATCCATAGAAATGAGGGAGATAGCCCATACAACTGAAATCCACAGATGATATGCAATCTTTATTTCAAACATAGTTTTAAGCTCCCAAGCCAGACCTCTAACCAGAGTTGGCTCCCAAACCAGACCTTCTAACCAGAGTTGTTAAGAAGTAGACCACTCATTTGACTGAGTTTTACTTCTCCTGGAATCTGTACCACCATCTGACAGATACTTCCACAAGCTTCAAAGTAGCTTAAAGAAATAAGGCACACAAGGGTATAAGTAACCCGAATAAACCTTAAGCTGGACAGTGGGCTCCTTAAAAAACAGAGTAACCCTAGTGAATAAAGGGCTGGCTTTGCTTCTCCATTCCATATTCCAGCCATCAAAAAGTCACTATAAAAAGCCTTTGCAAACAATTTATTTATAAATATTTGTTGAGATGTAAAAATGGAAAGTGACATAATCAAATTAACTCATTTATCCAATGAAGAATCAATAAGAAAAAAAGATAGAATGGATATTTGTTTCATACAACATTGTTAGAAGCAACAGGTAAAACTAGAATATCTTTGCTTGTCCTTTCTGTCATCTCCATTTGCATTTAAAATCCTTCAGTCATTCAACAAATGTTATTTAATACCTACTATGTGCTGGAAGTGCATATATCAATAATATATAACTCTTGACTTAGAGGAATCTGAAATTATTCAAGTCTAGGTCAACCTACTAATTCCTCTATGAAACCTTCCCAGAGTTCTCCAATTGGGAATGATCTTTTCCATTACTGATTTTGGATAGTATTTTATCGACATCTTTTTTGGAAAGTTATAACCCTCTACTTTATGATTTAGTTGCTTATAAACATGTCTTGTCTCCAGCACTAAACAATAATCTTCTTGTGGGCAGGATCTGTGTACAAGTAACCTTCCTTACCCCTATATCACCCTGTATATGACCACAGTAAATTTTAGTTTAGTGAATAAACTTTAAAAAAAATCAAATTTAGGAACATCGGAAGATTAATATAAACCATTTCTTTCACAAAAATTACATCTACGAATTATTAATGCAGAAGCTTATTACTTTAGTCTGGAATATCAGCTATTCTAGTTTCCATATAAATGATTTCTTCTCATCTTAAGTAGTGTGCAAAAGAGAGTGGTTGCATCTTCAGAATATTTCAGCTCAAGTAATAAAATTCAAAACACTAGAAAGAAAAAAATGATAGAGAAGTTATACTTGAGGAGTATCTGATAACTAAAGAGTATTTTTCTTTTTCTTTTTTCTTTTGAGACAGAGTCTCACTCTGCTGGCCAGGCTGGAGTGCAGTGGTGTGACCATGGCTCACTGCAGCCTCAACCTCCTGAGCTCAAGCTGTCCTCCTACCTCAGCCTCCCGAGTAGCTGGGGACTACAGGCACATGCCACCATGCCTGGCTCCTTTTTTTTTTTTTTTTGGTAGAGATGTGGTCTTGCTATGTTGTCCAGCCTGGTTTTGAACTCCTGGGTTCAAGTGATCCTCATGCTTCAGCCTCCCAAATTACAGGTGTGAGGCACACTGGCCTTTTTTTTTTTTCTTTTTGAGACAGAGTCTCGCTCTGTCGTCCAGGTTGGAGTGCAGTGGTATAATCTCAGCTCACTGCAACCTCTGCCTCACAGATTTAAGTGATTCTCTAGCCTCCACCACCCTGGTAGCTGGGATTACAGCTGTGCACCACCACACTCAGCTAATTTTTGTATTTTTAGTAGAGACAGGGTTTCACCATGCCGGCCAGGCTGGTCTCAAACTCCTGACCTCAAGCGATCCGCCCGCCTCAGCCTCTCAAAGTGCTGAGATTACAGGCATGAGTCACTGTGCCCAGCCTGGCCCTTTTTTCTTGAATTTAGAAAATATTTTCCTAAATCTACCCCAAATGGGCAATACATAAACCTACAAGGCAAATAATTAGATCCTAAATTGACTATTTCTTACTGGTCCTGAAATTCCAGAGCCCTGTTAAACTCTTTCCATCTTTCATCTCCTAATTAGTGTATATATTCAGTCACTTTCTTTTTTTTTTTTTTTGAGACAGAGTCTTGCTCTATCACCCAGGCTGGAGTGCAGTGACACGATCTCTGCTCACTGCAACCTCTGCCTCCTGGGTTCAAGCAATTCTCCTGCCTCAGCCTCCCGAGTAGCTGGGATTACAGGCACCCGCCACCATGCCCGGCTAATTTTTGTATTTTTAGTAGAGACGGGGTTTTGCCATGTTGGCCAGGCTGGTCTTCAACTCCTGACCTTAGGTGATCTGCCCACCTTGGTCTCCCAAAGTGCTAGGATTACAGGCGTTAGCCACAGCACCCAGCCCAGTCACTTTTTTAAAAAAACATTTAAATAATTTTTACTTAACAGTTTTAAAGATACTACAGTTTTAAAGATTGGCAGTTGTAAACATAGTACAGACTTCCAATATATCTGATACCCAGCTTCCTTTCCTATTATTAACATCTTACATTAGTACAGCACATTTGTCACAATAACCAATATTATTATTTTAAAATAAAATCCATACTTTATTCACATTTCCTTAGTTCTAACCTAATGTTCTTTTTCTATTCTAGGATCTCACAATATATTCTGTAGTCATGTCTCCTTAGGCTCCTCTTGGCTGTTACTGTTTTTTAGATTTTCCTTGTATTTTTATGATCTTGACAGTTTTGAGGAGTATTAGTCAAGTATTTTGTAGAATGTCTCTCAGTGGGGATCTGTCTGATGTTTTCCTCATGATTAATTGAGCTTATAGGTTTTTATAAGGAGGAAGAACTTATAGGGAGGAAGAACTACAGAGATAACGTGCCGTTTTTATCACATCATATCAAGGGTAATACTATGAACATTTATCACTGTTAATGCTGATTTTCATTGCCTGGCTAAGGCAGTGTCTGTCAGAATTTTCCACTGTAAAGTTAACTCTTTTTTTTTTCCTCTTTGTGTGCTCTTTTCTTTGGAAGTAAGTCACTATGTACAGCCCATACTAAAGGAGTGAGGAGTCGTGCTCCACCTCCTTGACAACAAAGTAGTTACATATATTATTTTGAATTTTTCTTCATCGGAGATTTGTCTATTCTCCCAATTATTATAGCTTTTTCTAGTCTCTCCAATTTATTCAGACTTTTATTTATATCCGTATGGACTTATGTATATCGATTTTATACTTTGGGTTACAATGCAATACTACTTTATTTTGTTGCTCAAATTTTTCTAGCATTGACCATTGGGAGCTCTTTCAGGTGGATCCTGTGTCCTTTTAACATACGCAACCATTGTGTTTCTTTTGAGCACTTACGGTCTGGCACTATAAGATGCTTCAGGCCTATATTGTATATTTCCTTTCCCCATCCTAGAATCAGCCATTTCTCTAAGGATCCTTCATTCCTTTACCTGAGAATGGTATTTGAATCTAAGAGCCAAGTGCAAGGTGTACTTGTTACTGGTTGGGTACTATTGCTTCCACAGCCACTTCTTTTTACATAACATGTATTTCCATTTCCAGAATCAAAATATTGCTCAGGACACCCTGAGATAGTGCCTAGAAACAATATTAGAGACCAGAAGTCCTTTCACTCTGATTTTGGGAAGCCCCACTCTAATATACCAGTTTTAGTCCCAACAAAAGACACCATGACCATTTCTTAAACACAGTGAACAATTACACTCCATTTAATACTTATCCAGTGGTATACTTCTCTGTCCCTTATAGAATCGTAGAATGTTAGAGCCAGAAAGGGCCTTAGAGAATATTGAATTCATTTGTTCATTCATTCACAAATGTATATTGAGGGTCTAGTATGTGCTAGGTAGTATCCTAGGTGATGGGGATATAACAGGACATAAAATGAGACATACTCCCTGTCATGAGGGAGTTCATGGTCTGGTAAGAGGGATGCACGCTATTTTTAAAATATCACACAAATAATTACAACAGTGTAACTGTGCTAAGTGTTACAAAGAAGAGGTAGATGATATTATGAGAGAATACTGCAGGGAGACTTGATCTGTTGTGGATTAGGAGTCAGGGAAGGCTTCCCAGAGGAAGCTAAAATCAGATGGAATAGGAAGTAACTAACTTAGAGCAGGAAAACAACTTCAAACAAGGGGAAGGCAAAAGTTTGTAGCAGGAGAGAATGTGGTATATTAAAAAGCTCAGAGAGTTGGGGGGATATTGGCAAAAGATGAACATGGAAGGAAAGCAACCACAATAGTCCTTGCCAGTCATGGTAAAGATTTAGTCTTTAAGAGCAATAGGAAGTTCTTGAAGTAAAGTTCATTAGAGTTTTAAGGAGGGTGGGATGGGTAGTGACATCTTGAAATTAGTGTTTTGCAAGGATCATTCTGGTTGCTGTGTGGAGGATGAATATGAGTGGGTGAAAAGCCCAAATACTAGTATTTTTACTGGAATAGCAGAAAAAGATGATGCTAGAGAGCTTCGATGGGAGGGGTGGTAGTAGAGATGGAGAAAAGCAGACAGATTTATGTAGGAAGCAAAATTGAGAAGACTCTGCGACATACTGGATATGAGACAAGAATAAGGATGGCTTAAGGCAAGACCTAGGTTTCTAGTTTTGCACAATCAGATGGATGATGGATGATGTCATTCATTAATAAAGCAAACACTGGAAGACAACCAGGTTTGATAGGGAAGTCTACGAGCTCAGTTTGTTCTGAGATATCCAAATGGAAAGGCTAAAAAGATCATTAGATATAAAAATCTGAAGCTCAGGGTGAGAAATATAAATTCGATATAGTTACTAATTTTATAGATGATAACTGAAGCCATAAGCACAGATAAGATAGTTTAGGAAAGAATTCAGAATATGAAAAGAAGGGGCACTGAGCAAGTCAAGTTATTCACAAAATGAGATTAATAATTTCCATTTCACAGAATTATAGTCAGGATTAAACGTCATCACATGTGTGAAAGCAAATAGCAAACGGTAAGCACCCAACCTTTAAAGCATTAAAATTGTGCATTTTATAAAAAACACTCCTATGGAATATATCTATGGTTGTGTGCCTTCTCATGTTCAACTGCTTTATGTAATGTATATATGATCACTTATGTCTTTTAAAACACAAAATCTCTGGCGGTTATAGTAAAGGATTAACAGCTACTAATAACATGAAAAACAGTATTGTTTTAATGTTATTTCATTTTCCTAATCATTGGTCCACAGGTGAAAATGAGGCATTGAGGGAAGAAAGCATCAGGGTGTGTGGGAACAGCTTTTATCCCAACCTCTATTCTATTATCTTCCCTGCAATCGTCTGCTCTCCAGAGCCATTTGGAACAACTCTTTACAACCATAAAAATCCCAAACCTGCCGGATTTTACTAGAGTCTCTTCAAATACACATTAACTAATTCCATGACAAATAACATCTTGATTATAGAAACTGACTCTTGAGTGAATGCAAAAACATCTAATACAAAGAATTGTTTAAACAGATTGTAATCATCAACTGAATGCTATTTTCGTAGGGGTTGTCCGCCAAATAATAGAATTATTCTAGCTATAATAATTCTATAGAATTATAGCTAATTCTATTCTTTGGAGAATATATTAATAATTCTCTAATTAGATTCTACCCATATTTTAATCATATGTAAACTCTTTAGGATAAAACTGTGAGTGATATGTCAGTTTTCAAAAAGGTAATACCAGAATCACAAGGATGAAAGGTACACAAGGATCTGCTTCCAAAAGAGTGGAGCTGGCCGGGCGCAGCGGGTCACACCCGTAATCCCAGCACTTTAGGAGGCCGAGGCGGGCACATCACGAGGTCAGGAGTTCAAAACCAGCCTGAACAACATGGTGAAACCCCGTCTCTACTAAAAATACAAAAATTACCCGGGTGTGGTGGCACGCACCTGTAATCCCAGCTACTCAGGAGGCTGAGGCAGAAGAATCACTTGAACCCAGGATATGGAGGTTGCAGTGAGCTGAGATTGCACCATTGTACTCCAGCCTGGGTGACAGACCAAGACTCTGTCTCAAAAAAAAAAAAAAAAAAGAGTGGAGCTGTTTCCTAAGGTTGCACAGTTTGTGCACTGCTCAAAGGCACCTGGCTATGGGATCTGAAATGCAGCCCTGCTTCTCTCACAAAGCTTTGTGACCAGGAGCTAGGGTGGGTAGCTGGGGTGGAAGTTGTTTGTGTCTTATTTTATTTTTTTACTTGGCCCAAGATTAATGACTCTGGCACCTTATAGACTAGTAGTAGCACTGTAGAAGGAAAAAACACAAGAACAATTATTTGGACTCCAGAAAAACACTGCAGTCTTTTATAACTTGATTTGGGTTTAGATAGTGGTCTATGTTTTTACGACAAAAGCAACTACTAAAGTGCTTTTATTAAATGATTAGCACTATCCTCAGCTACTAAGAGGATCTCATTTGCTTGTTGAAGCCCTGTAACTGACACTATACTGCCAACATAAAGTCGCTATACACACTATAAGCTTTACTATGCAATGCATTTTAAAACATTGAAAATAAATTAAAAATCCAGTCCTTTAAATTTTACCAATTATTGCTATGAAAAAGCCACCAAATAGTAAAAACAATTCTTCAGGAAAGGAAATATGAAACATTCTTAAAGTACCACTCTGTGGTATAAGGTAGATGTGGCACAACCATCTGCAATCCAAAGGCCTCAGTTCAAATCTTGGCCTCTGATCTTAACTATTGTGTGACCTTAAGTCACTTAACCTCTTTCAGCCTCAGTTTCTTCACCTATACATAAACTGGATTAGACTAAATTATTTCTAAGGCCTCCTCCAGCACTGATGATTCTCTAATTCTATAAATGTCATGATTATAAATCTCCTTTTCTTTGCGTGATCTTCTTCATTTTCTATACCAGGTATTTTCTAACCACCATTTTACCTCTTTATCCTGGTATTTCTTCCCATTTGTCCCCAAATTGAAATAACCTCCTCCTTTATTCATTAATCAACATATCATTCTCTCTCATCTTCAAACCTTTCCAAACAACTAACTTTAACATTTTCATTTGCAGTTATTCACTGAAGAACTTAAAGCTTTAATTACTTCTTTGTCCACTGTCCAAATTCTTTCTGACAACTTGGCCTAGAACAAATACTCCAGCTTATATTTAGGTAGTCAACAAGCATTTAAAATTCAAGGTAGTGGGGGGGATTCCCCAAAATTAAAGATATCCAGGAGGAAAACTAGCATATAATCAAAACAGGATAGAAAAAATCTGAAGTAATATTTAAATGAAAGAGAGTAGGGCAAATATAGTGAAAATAAACTCTACACAGCCAGAGCAGGAGAAATCTCAGTACAGGCTAGTCAGTTCACCTGGAAAGAAGAATAAGAATTGAATTGACTGAGGAAATCTCTGCATGTGGGGCAACCTACACAGAAACCCAGGTACCAAGCAATTATAATTCTGAAAAGCCTTTCCAGGTGTTTTCTTTTTTCTAGAAAAGCCAGATGGCCAAGAGAACAAGTTTCCTAATGACAGTTTTAGTTACATGTTTCAATACTCTAAAGAGTGTCAGCCATAGCAGTGTAAAAAAATGTCTTATTAGAAAAAAGAGCATGACTGTCAATTTAAGTAATTCTTTCAAATACACTAGCTAAAGGGGTCATCGTGCTCATAAAGGATGACTTCAGAAACCTAGGCTAGGAAGGGCACTGTCTTGGCAAGTGTATCAGACACCTCTCCTGGGTTCTCCTCCACACCATTATCTCATTGTCCCTTAAACACCTCCTCAGTTTCCCTCCACACCATTGTCTCATCATCCCTGAGGACAACCAGGGACACTGTAGGAGGCAGGAGGAAATCTTCCCTATTGACTACAAATTAACTATATACCCGGAGCTTCTGGATTCTCCTACCACTTCCAAACTTGGATGAAATCCTTCACCAGGGCATGGAATCTGGCTTTCCAAGTGGAAGGGCAGCATGACACCACTCAGAACTGTGAGTTCACTCTCCATGACTGACCTTTGATAATGGGAAACAGCAGCCAGAGAGGAGATGGGCAGATAAATTCCCTCTCCCTCTTTGCTCTTATCAATTGTTCTATCTATCCTATCTGGAGATATTGCACATGGTCAAGCATACGTACTTGCTGAATAACCAGCTGTGTCTCTTTGAGGATCATCATGACACAATTGCTAACATGGTAATCTAATCGCCTTGCTTTGCTTCTCAAAGCTTCTCACTTCTCATCTCCTTTCCTTCACTCTTACTCTTCTGAAATTGTACCACCAAATAAAGCTTCACTTAATTTCCAGTGAGGCTCTTGTTTCTAGAGAACCTAGGTTACAATGGCAACAAAATCCAAAAAGAAGTAAAGAACCTTGGATTAGGAATCGACACACATTAGTTCTAATCTTGCTATAATTGGTTCTGTTATTAATTAACTATTTGATCTTGAACAATGAACATTCTGAATTCTGTAAAATGAGATAGGAGTTAGAGAAGAGGGACTAAGCTTCATGACTGCTGGGTCCCTTCCAGTTCCAACGCTTTATGATCCTTAGGAATTAAAAACCTCAAAGCCTCAAATAACCCACTAGAAAATCGGTCAGTGTGAAAACCATGGAGTCCTATATATCCCAATTCATTTGACCACATCCATAGTTTGGATCAGCTTTATGAAATACATCTATAACCTAATCTTAGCTCTGAAACAGCGCCATTTTCATTATCATCAGCAGCCAATGTTATTTGATGTGTAACAGTATATTCTGCAACTTAACCAAATCTCACAAATCCAATAAAACCAGGCCACAGAAGGACTTATGAGAATTACAAGACCACATCTGTTCTGAGGAGAAGTTATAAATACAAGAATATTTAAAAAAACCGAATATCAAGCAGTATCAAGTGAAGGAAGCCAGTCACAAAAGACCATACATGGTCGGTATAATTTTGTTTATATGAAATGTCCAGCATTGGCAAATCTATAGAGACAAAAAGTAGATTTGTGGTTTGCCTCAGACCAGAAGCTGGGGAACTGTGGAGTGACTGCTAAGGGGCATAAGGTTTCTTTTGGAGGTCATGAAAATGTTCTAAAATTATATTGTGGTGATGGTTGTACAACTCCGTGAATAAACTTAAAGCCACTGAATTATGTACTTTAAATAAACTGTATGATGTGTAAATTATATCTCAGTAAAGCTCTTTTTAAAAGTAATGGGCTTTGGGAGGCCGAGGTGGGAGGATCACGACCTCAGGAGATCGAGACCATCCTGACTAACACAGTGAAACCCCGTCTCTACTAAAAATACAAAAAATTAGCCGGGCGTGGTGGTGGGTGCCTGTAGTCCCAGCTACTCAGGAGGCTAAGGCAGGAGAATGGCGTGAACCCGGGAGGCAGAACTTGCAGTGAGCCGAGATTGCACCACTGCACTCCAGCCTGGGAGACAGAGCGAGACTCCGTCTCAAAAAAAAAAAAAAAAAAAAAAAAAAAAAAGAAATGGGGCTGTTTTATTGTGGGGAGTTGGGGAGTGAACTGGCTCAGAAGCAAAAATGTGTGAGGAACAGATAGGCATTTTTCTGTAAGAACAGAGCATTTTTAAAGATTTTATCTTTTAAATGGCTCTGGAAGGGAAAGCATACAGTAACTATTTATTTCTGTTTGACACTAAATTTCCCCAAGCAACAAAGAGCCAGGATCTTTGGGGACAATCAACAGGAAAAACTTAGAAACCTGTGCAACTGGCAGAGAAGTTTTAATGTGAGCAAATGCAAGATGACACATTTGGTGGGAAGAACCCTCAACTAGCATCAATCACAAACTACACAAGGGACCTGGGAGTGAGTGGATTATTCAACTCAACAGAACATTTTGGAGAAAGCTATGATATACAAGGTATTATCTTAAGAGCTGCAGTAAAGAGGGAAATATAAAGATGATATAGATTCCCACCCCCTCCTCGATTTCAAAGAGCCTTTAAGGGAGAGAACATGCACATTTCAAGGCCAGGTGAATAAATGCTATGATAGAGTCTGCATAGGTTCTAGAAGGGTAAAGAAATCCTTCATAGAAGAACTGGAATTTTCTCTGGGCCTTAAACATCTGAGAATACCAAGCCAATATGCTGGATAATAAATATAAAAACTAAATTATTATACTCTTATTTAAAACAAGAGATATTCTTAGTATGGGTCACTATATTTCCTTCCTTCCTTCCTTCCTTCCTTCCTTCCTTCCTTCCTTCTTTCTTTCTTTCTTTTCTTTTTTGAGATGGAGTCTCGCTCTTTTACCTAGACTGGAGTGCAGTGGCACGATCTTGGCTCACTGCAACCTCTGCCTCCTGGGTTCAAACGATTCTTCTGCCTCAGCCTCCTCAGTAGCTGGGATTACAGCCGCACACCACCATGCCCAGCTAATTTTTTTTGTATTTTTAGTAGAGACGGGGTTTCACCATGTTAGCCAGAATGGTCTCGATCTCCTGACCTCATGATCCACCTGCCTCGGCCTCCCAAAGTGCTGGGATTACAGGTGTGAGCCACTGCACCCAGCTAGGGTCACTATATTTTATAAGAGGTAAAGTAAAACTTCATTTATATAGAGACAGGTTTCTGGACAAATCCCTGGTTTCGAATTCAGAAACACCTTTAAAAAATAGTATTTAAGTTTCAGATCAAGTCCCTGAACACCTGGCAACAAAAATAGCCAAAAGTGCTAAAGAGCTGCACTATTTGTAGGAAAAGCCTTCTTCCAATTTGCTGACAACGTCTACGACACAAAGGAGAAGAAGACAAGAAGGTAAGTGGAGAGAGCTGTCAGATAGAACAGAGACTAGAAGGAGAAGCAGAGGTTGGAAATGATGACAGAGTAGGCAGCAAGGTTGCAAGTAGCAGACACTGACACATAAGAAAGCCAGTTACAAAAGAGGGAGAAAAGAAACTCATTCTACAGCCTAATCCGACAAAGAGTTACCAGCTCATAAGTAGCCCTTGAAGGCAGTGAGGGAAGACAGCATGCAAAGAGTGCCTAAGTACATGCTCCTTAGTATCCACGCTAGGTGGATACCCAGAAGCCTGAAAACCAAGGCAGTTCAAGGGCCCAGGGGAGAAGGGGCTGTGACAGTGCTGAGCTCTACGGTGACAAATTAAATCATTCAGCTTCATGCCCTGCACCATATATATCTACAACACAGAACACTGACATTCCTAAACATGACCGTGAATCAAGAATAGATTAAAGTAAGATAAACATTCTCTGTTTAAAAAGGTACGTCATATACCTAATGCTAAATGATGAGTTAATGGGTGCAGCAAAACAACATGGCACATGGATACATATGTAACAAACCTGCACATTGTGCACATGTACCCTAAAACATAAAGTATAATAATAAAAATATAAAAAAAGAAATATTCCCTTCAAAATTAAAGTCAAAATATTTGGGGCAGAAATAATAAAATCCTCAACTATACAGCACACTTATTTTTTTAGTCCCCAAATGGCTTGGGCACTGATGACCTAGGACAACAGAAATTTCATTCCATAATGGAACAAGAGGGCAGAAATGATAATTCTATGAGGACTGCCTAAAAAAAGAAAAGGTGAGAAGCCACTTAATTACATAAAATAATGAAAAAGGAAAAAATCCCTGGCACACTAACTTATTCTTCACATCTGAATCTGAGAATACTTGGATTAACGGCTTGAGCTCTAAGAGAGGAACTGAGACAGGCCCCTGTGTGCAAACATTTTATATCCCTTAAAAATACATAGGCTCAGTGAACAGGAAGAAACTGTTTCATATTTGTCTCTCTATCCTCCACAGTACTTAGACATAATGTCGAGAATACAACATAAACTTTCAAACTGTAACACTCTTCCCTGCCACTTAACAACTAAATCTTATTTCACTGTGTACTTGTGGCTGCTTTTGATTAGCTCAGAAGAGTAAGGCAGTACCCTCCTACATTTTTCAGCTCTTGACACAATGATACATAATGGGGAAATCCTATGTCCTTCCTGACTCCCTACTCCATGTGATTTACAGATGCAATTTTATCATTATATTCTCTTTTCTCTCACTTCCCACAACCTAGACATTCCAGCTTTTCTCAATATCATAGTTACTTAACTGACTCCTTCACAGTCAAAATCTAGGGGCAGATTTCAGGGACAAGTCTCAATGCATTTGGGAGAGATTATGGTTTCAGTCTGGGCTTAAAGTAGACAAACTGTAATTTCCATGGATGCTCTCACAGCCTCAGTCCTAAAGAAAAGTGTTGGGTTCTCCCAGGCTTCAACAAGATTACTGCTTTTTAGCAGTAAAGGGAGGCCAGTGGTCTCTCACTGTTAGTCTGGCCCTTTGGCTGGACTATTATCATTACCCTTTATACTTTGAATTGTTTGGAGCTTCTGATATAGGCCATAAATGTGTAACTACTCATCCCAGTCTGTCATGCCAGTCCAATTTACCTGCTACTGTCAGGGAAGTCCATAAAGTTTGACATTTGACATTTGAATCAGAAAGTTAACTTTTCAAAAACTATTATTACGCGTTGCATTAAAATAAGCTGCGGTGGGTGGTTATGAATGTTGCAGGATCTTTGCTTTAAATTTCCAGCCTTTGTCATGGTCTTGTCTAATGGTGAGATGCATTAACATTTCCCATATGGTGTTAAATCTGAAATATGGCCAAGCAGTCACTTTCCCCCATCATTTTCTGATACCGGACGTAATACTTCTCTTTCAAAGACGGCATGCACATGCTTGCTGAACAAATGAAGTGTACAGGTGCACGAGTGGCTAGGGACAGTTCATTCTTCCTGACCATGTCTTTTGTGAGATGCACAAAGCTGCTAGGCTGCCAGATAGTGAGGTCAGTGGGAAATGTGAGAAATTGTAGGTTAGATATAAGTGCAGGAAATACAATCTGAACAGCCTTGCTGCAACATATTTAGATAGTAGTCTGTATGCTCTTTCACAGTGATTTTGTCATTTATTTTCCTGATGTAAATGAAGACTTTATTTTCTTGTTTGGTGATGCCTTTTTACTTTGCAATAAACATTTTTGGCAGCAATAAACTTTAAAAAGTTCATGTTTATAAAAATTTAAGTCCCAAATTTCCTTCTCAAGTAAGTTGATTATGAATATGTATACCACACAAAATACTGTATCCACCATAGGGACCACAGAGATGTTACTTCCAATATTAAAACTAGAAGACACGGTCTTTCTTTAGAAGTATCAGTATTACTTCAAAAGTTAGTAGCTACAGGCTGGGCGCTGTGGCTCATGCTTGTAATCCCAGCACTTTGGGAGACCGAGGCAGGCGGATCACTTGAGACCAAGAGTTCGAAATCAGCCTGGCCAACATGGTGAAACCCCATCTCTACTAAAAATACAAAAATTAGCCAGGCATGGTGGTAGGTGCCTATAATCCCAGCTACTCGGGAGGCTGAGGCAGAGAACTGCTTGAACCTGGGAGGCAGAGGTTGCAGTGAGCTAAGATCGTGCCACTGTACCCCAGCCTGGGCAACAGAGTGAGACTCTGTCTCAAAAAAAAAAAAAAAAAAAAAAGTATATGGGAGAATGTACATAGGTTCCATGCAAATACTATACCATTTATATAAGGGATTTTGGTATCCTCGGTGGGTCCTGGAACCAATCCCCCCCGCCAGATACAGAGGGACTAATGTAATTTTTTTTGTATAAGGAGTATGATAAAGGTTGAGGTTATTGTACATGGATATCCAATTTTTCCTTGGTACCTTTGTTAAAAAAAATCAATTGACTGTATATATGTGGGTCCATTTCTGGACTCTCTATTCTGTTTCACTGATGAATATATCTATCCTTAAGCCTAAACCATATAATTTTGATTACTGGTGCTTTATATTTAAAATCAATGAGAGTGAAATCTCCAGCCTTTTCTTTTTCAAAATTGTTTTGGCTATTCTGCGTTCTTTCCATTTCCACATGATTTCAGTTTGTCAGCTTCTTTTTTAAAAAAGCCAGCTAGGAAGAGTTTGTATAGAACTAGCAAAATGTATAAGTAAATCTATCTAGGAATACAGTTTTATTTTTGGTTTTGAGATTTTAAACCATTAATTAATTTTTTTTTTTTTTTTTTGAGACGGAGTCTCGCTCTGTCGCCCAGCCTGGAGTTCAGTGGCGCAATCTCGGCTCACTGCAAGCTCCGCCTCCCGGGTTCACGCCATTCTCCTGCCTCAGCCTCTCCGAGTAGCTGGGACTACAGGCGCGCGCCACTACGCCCGGCTGATTTTTTTGTATTTTTAGTAGAGACGGGGTTTCACCGTGGTCTTGATCTCCTGACCTCGTGATCCGCCCGCCTCGGCCTCCCAAAGTGCTGGGATTACAAGCATGAGCCACCGCGCCCGGCCAGTTAAATTTCTTTAAAAGACATAGGGCTACTCCAGTTATCTTTTTCTTCCTGGGTGAGCTTTGGTTGTTTATGTCTCTCAAGAAATGTCATTTCAGTTGTCAAATTTATTGGCATAAATTTATTCATGTATTTATGTATTTTAATATAAAACAGTCTAAAGTCCACCAATGTATAAAACAATTTTTCAAATAAATATTTTGAATATTAGGCTTTCTGCTCCTCCCGTTTGACAACAGCATCTTCTTGTGCAGGGTCAGCTGCACCCCTGGGACACCATGGTGAAGGTGAAGGCCAGGGTAAATGAATTTAGTTGTATTGGGCACCTGGTCACCAGGGCTGCTTTTAACTCTGGCAAAGTGGATATTGTTGCCATCAATGATCCCTTTGTTGACCTCAACTACATGGTCTACATGTTCTAATATGATTCCACCCATAGCAAGTTCCACAGCATCATCAAGCTTGAGAATGGGAAACTTGTCATCAATGGAAATCCCATCACCATCTTCCAAGAGAGAGATCCCACCAAAATCAAATGGGGTGCTGCTGGCACTAATTACATCGTGGAGTCCACTGGTGTCTTCACTACCATGAAGAAGGCTGGGACTCATTTAGATGGGGGAGCCAAAAAGGTCATCATCTCTGCCCCTCTGCCGACATCCCCATGTTTGTAATGGGTGTGAACCATGAAAAGTACAAAAACGGCCTCAAGATTGTCAGTAATGCCTCCTGTACCACCAATTGCTTAGTTCCCCTGGCCAAGGTCATCCATGACAATTCTGGCATCATGGAAGAATTCATGACCACAGTCCATGCCATCAATGACACCCAGAAGACCGTGGATGGCCCCTCTGGGAAACTATGGCACAATGGCTGTGGAATTTTCCAGAACATCATCTTTGCATCTACCGGCACTGACAAGGCTGTGGGTAAGGTCATCCCTGAGCTGAACAGGAAGGTCACTGGCATGATCTTCCATGTCCCCCACCACCACTGTGTCAGTCATGGATCTGATCTGCTGTCTAGAGAAACCTGCCAAATACGATGACATCAAGAAGGTAGTGAAACAGGCTAGGTGCAGTAAAACTCATGCCTGTAATTCTAGCACTTTGGGAAGATGAGGTGGGTGGATCAGTTGAGGTCAGGAGTTCAAGACCAGCCTGACCAACACGGAGAAACCCAGTCTCTACTAAAAATACAAAATTAGCTGGGCATGGTGGCGCATGCCTATAATCAGGTACTCCGGAGGCTGAGGCAGGAGAATCGCTTGAACTCGGGATGCGGAGGGTGTGGTGAGCCAAGATCTCGCCATTGCACTCCAGTCTGGGCGACAAGAGCAAACTCTGTCTCAAAAAAACAAAAACAAAAACAAAAACGAAAACAAAAACAAACAAACAAAAAAGTTGCTTCTACCACCCCCTTTAGAGAAGCTTAGAAAAAATAAAAGTGAAAAAATCCTACTGAAATAATATCAGAAAGCACATTGTAGTCTTATATTACCTCCATTTCAAATCCAACTTTCAGAAAAAGAAGAAAACTATTTTGGGTAACCAAATAACAAGTCCCTTTTAAGCCCCAGAATTTAAAGATCACTGAAAAATGAAAATTATATAATGTCTTGCACTCAAGATGCTCTGGAAATTATTTTTGAATTCCCACACCATTATCATTAATGGACACCAGCTGTGGGCTCACAGTATCCTGGGTATATTACACAATAAAAACATAGACAGGATGTCAGGGCACATATGCCATGTGCACAGCTTGGTTCTCATTAGCATCACCGAGAATAGACATTTATTAAAGAAGATGGTGTAGTGGTTAAGAGCACAGGTTCTGGAGTCAGACCACCTGGGTTCCAATCTTGGCTCAGCCACCTATGCAATGTGTGACCTTGGGCAAATTATTTAAGTCTCATTTCTTCCTTTGAAATAACTCACAAAGTTGCTATGAGAATTAAATGAAATAATGAATATACGGTACTTAGTATAGTGTCTATCCATTAATAAGCACTCAATAAATATTAAGGATTATCACTATTGGTACTACTGAATAATTATAATGCTAAAGAGGTCCTGGTAGGACTAGGGTTTACAAAAATATACGGCACAGTTTCTCAGCTTTCAAGAACTTACAATTTAGAAATCAATTCAAAGAGCCCAAAAGGAAGGATAAAATAGTGAAGAGTATCATTTTCCTATTAAGACCTAAAAGTTAATAAAACAAAATCACTTTAAGTCACCCAACCCAAACAGGTAAATATTTAATCGATTTAGTGTCATTTGAATACCCAACAGAGTTAATAACACTATGCATATGATAGAGGTTGAGTACAATCTAGTACACAGGTTGACTTAAGCTGTTTAATATAAAAGTTTGGGACTGGGTTTATCCTTGAGAATATATTGATTTTGGTCATGATATTGATTTCATGACCCACCCGTCCTTAAAGAGCTGGCTGAGAGACTGCTACCACCTACCAACCAGCTAACAGTAGTCTATAAGCATATAAACTGACCTACATTTTGTAAGAAATATTTTTAACTTTAAAGGTCAACTTATATGCAGTGCTTTAGAGTTTACAAAGTTCCTGCAACTCATTACTTTTTATCTCCATAATTGGGAGATGAACATGACATCCTTCACAAGAATTCTAGGGCCTTCATTCAAAACAGATGATACAGTTTGTCAGATAAGGTGACTTTATATCATTTTACTCAACCAGTTCCACTTTTTTTTTTTTTTTACTCTTAGTGTTTTGAGATTAAAGAGCAAATACGCTATGCACTGATTGTTTTTCAAAAACAAAACTGACATTCAGAAAAATGAGGTTTTGAACTCCAGGTGCTCTGATTTGCTGTAAAGCTAAAGCATAAATTACCTTCTCAGTTTCACCTCCCACTGTCTACCCCATGTTTTCTGCTTTATCTTTTCAAGATTTTTCTCCACAGATGTAGGTGTCCAGGTTCTTGTTTTCAATTTAAATCAAAATAATTCAAGAAATACTCAATTCAATAAATCAATTCAAGAAATACCTACTAGCTCTACCACCTCTGGATGGCTGCTGGAGAGGTCCACAGATAGGTAAGTCTCTGCCTTCACAGAATTCGCAATCTACTTTCAAAAGCTATAATATGAGGTCAAATAATAAGGGCCACATAGTCGTTTACGATGTGATAGGGATTCAAAGATTGGAGAGTGCCCTCTGGTGGAAGGGGAAGAGATGATCAACAGAGACTTCAAGGCATTTAAATTTTACACAGAATTTCCATAGGAAGAACTGAAGGAAGACAGGCATTCTGGTGAACAGGCATTACGCAGGAAACTAGTGGCAAGGGGGTATTCATGGAAAAAGGGAAAAATGAGTTGTTCAGATCTATCAGAGTTGAGAGAACATGTTATGAAGGGCTTTGAATATTAGGCTGGGAAGTCCTATAGATAACTCGATATTAAATGAGTCATCAAAGTTTTTAGGCAGGAGAGTTAGGTGATAAGAACTTTACTTTGGGAAGATTCATCTGATGGAAAGTGTGTAAGAGAAGTCCAAGGGGAGACTTTGGAGTTGGAGGCCACTGAGAGGGTTACTACAATATTTTAGACAAAGTGAAACTGCTCTTTCAAGATTATAAGTAAACGGAAGGAGTCAAAGAGGTTGGTAGCTTAAAGGAAAAATAAAATTGAGCAAAGCTCCCCCTCGGTTCTTTTCCTTAAAGGGGCAACAAAGACCTGAGATTGTATGAAGGCAGAAAAGAAAGATTAGTAGAGAACAAAATATTATTGATGCTAGTGGGGAGAAAAAGATCAATCACTGAATTAAAGTACAAGAAGAAGAGGGATGGAATGGACCAGGTGGAGTTACTCATTTTGAAAAGAAAAATTCCTGTACTTCAAAAGAGACAGAGAGTATAAAAGGGAAAAGAGTGAAAATACACGGAAACTTATTTAGTTGAGACAGAGGAAGTTGAAGAATTTATGGCAAATAATCTCAACTTTCTCAGAGAATAGGAGGCAAGCTCATTTGCATGGAGAAATGGGGGAGAGACTGGGTACGTGCCATGAATTAGGTGTACTTAGAACTAAGACATTGAGAGGGATATAATCATGAGCAAAAAAGTACTGGTTAAAATATTGCTTACACACCAAAGTAAATGCAACCAAATAAAAAATAGTTAAAATGGTCATATTCAAAATGTAAAGACTTTTGTGCTTCAAAGGACACTGACTTAATCAGTGTTAGGCTGCTATAAAATACCATAGACTGAGTAGTTTATAAACAGTATAATTTATTACTTACAGTTCTGGAAGCTAGAAGTCCAAGATCAAGCCACCAGCAGATTGGGTGTCTGGTGAGGCCCTGTTCCTCATGGATCATGCCGTGTTGCTGCATCCTCAGAGGGTGGAGGGCAGAGACAAGCCCCTTGAGCCTCTCTTATAAGCATACTAATCCCATTCATGATGGTGGAGCCCTCATGACCTAATCACCCCCTAAAGGCCCCAATTCTTTTTTTTTTTTTTTTTTTTTTTTTATACGGAGTCTCGCTCTGTCGCCCAGCCTGGAGTGCAGTGGCACAATCTCGGTTCACTGCAAGCTCCGCCTCCCGGGTTCACGCCATTCTCCTGCCTCAGCCTCTCCGAGGAGCTGGGACTACAGGCGCCCGCCACCACGCCCGGCTAATTTTTTTTTGTATTTTTAGTAGAGACGGGGTTTCACCGTGGTCTCGATCTCCTGACCTCGTAATCCGCCCTCCTCGGCCTCCCAAAGTGCTGGGATTACAAGCATGAGCCACCGTGCCCGGCCAGGCCCCAATTCTTAATACTATAGCATTAGGGATTATTTCCAATATATAAATTTGAGGGAAATATCAACATTCAGACCATAGCAGACACTACCAAAAAAGTGAAAACACAACCCCCAAAATGAGAGAAAATATTTGCAAATTTGATATCTGATAATCATCTGGCACCCAGAATATACAAGGAACTCTTAGAACTCAGCAATGAAAAACAAATAATGCAATTTAAAAATAGGCAAAGATTGAAACAGATATTTCTTCAAGTAAATACAAATGGCCAATAAGCACATGTAAAGATGCTCAACATCATTTATCATTAAAGAAATGCAAATCAAAACCACAGTGAACTATTCCTTACCTACCAGGATGGTCATAGTAAAAAACACAAATGGACATAATAAAAAATAATGAGTGTTGCTAAGGGTGCAAAGAAACTGGAACTCTCACATATTGCTGGTGGTAATATAAAATGGTTCAGCCATTTTGGGGAACAGTTTGGCAGTTTCTCAAACAGTTAAATATAGAGTTACCATATAACCCAGCAATTAATTTCATTCCTAAATGCCCAAGAGAAATGAAAACATATAGCCACACAAAAACTCGCACACAAATGTTCATAGCAGCATTATACATGATAGCCAAAAAGTGGAAGCAACTTAAATGTCTATCACTGTCACTTGATGAATGAGTAAACAAAATGTGGAATATCTATATAATGGAATATTATTTGCTATAAAAATGAAGTACTAATATTAATACATGCTACAGTATGGATGAATCTTTAAAACATTATGCTAAGTGAAAGAAGCCAGACACAAAAGGCCACTTAGTGCAGAATTCTGTTTATATGAAATGTCCAGAATAGGCAATTTGATAGAGAAAGAAAGCAGATTAGTGGTTTCCAGGAGCTGAGGGAATGGGAAAATGGGAGAGTGCAGAGTGACTGCTAATGGGTATGAGATTCCTTTTTTGCAGTGATAAAAATGTTCTGAAATTACATATTGGTGATGTTTGTACAACTTTATGAACACTAAAACCCACTGATTTGTATACTTTAAACAGGTGAATTTTATGACATGTGAATCTTATGTTGAAAAGATTGCTAGCAAGTTTAGATGACCTGTATTTTGTTCCAGATCTATTCAGAATGGAATCATGATTTTCTCAGGCTACAATACATCATAGAAGTCAGATGTGAGGGTTACTGTGAATAAGGTATTGGGAAGGCAGGAAGGCAGAGTCAAGGAATGAACAGCACATTGCTGAAATTGATATCTATAAAGCCCAGGCTCTTTCAAAACCCAATAATAAAAACACAAACAATCCAATTAGAAAATAGGCAAAAGACATACACAGACATTTTACCAAAGAGGATAAACAGATGGCAAATAAGTACATGAAAAGACGTTCAATAACATTAGCATTAGCGAAAGGCAACTTAAAACCATGAAATATCACTATACACCTATCAGGATGGCTAAAATAAAAAATAGTGACAACACCAAATGCTGGCAAGGATGCAAAGAAATTGAATTATTCACACATTGTCAGTGGGAATGTAAAATGGTACAGCCACTCTGGGAAACAGTTTGGCAGTTTCTTATAAATCTAAACATGAAACTACCATATAACCTAGCATTACATTCCTAGGCATTTATCCCAAAGAAATGAAAACCTATGCTCACACAAAAACCTTTACACAAATGTTCACAACAGCTGTATTCATAATAGCTGAAAACTGGAAGCAATTCAGATGTACTTTAACAGGTAAAGGTTAAACAAACTGTTATACCATGGAATACTACTCAGCAACAAAAAGAAACAAACTGTTGATACACTCAACAACCTACATTAATCTTCAGGAAATTATGTGGAGTGAAAAAAATCCCAAAAGGTTATAAATGGTATGATTCAATTCATATGACATTCTTGAGATGACTAAATTATAGAAATGGGGAAAGGATTAGTGGTTCCCAAGTGTCAAGGATGGGAGGGTGAGAGGTGTCTATAAAAGGGCAATAGGAGGGATCCTCGTGGTGATGGAAATGTTCTATATCCTGACTGCATCAAGGTCAGTATCTTGACTATGATATTGTGCTGCAGTTTTGCAAGATGTTACCACAGGGAAAAACTGGGTAAAAGATACATAGACGCTCCTCTTTGTATTATTTCTTACAACTGCATGTAAATCTACAATTATCTGAAAAAGTTTAATTTTTAAAAAATAGCTCAGGTTAAGGGGGAGGCAAGACAAATCAAAATCTGACATGCAGTTTTCATATTCATAATATGAGGATTACAATAACTACTAAGGAAATTTTTTAAATGTATACAAAGTAAGGAGATTTGGGAACACAAGGTCTCTTAATGACAAATGGTAATTTAATATTACTTCTACCATTATTGAAATGGCTTAGGAACTACAAATGGCTAACCATTTCCAGAGGATTTATTCTCAAGGGACTGTGATGGCATAAGTGCCTCAAAGGGTAAATTAATGATATCTGAAACCCATAGGAAACCAGGGCTGGGTGCAGTGGCTCATGCTTGTAATCCTAGCTCTTTGGGAGGCCAAGGTGGGAAGATTGCTTGAGTCTAGGAGTTCAAGACCAGCCTGGGTGGCAGACCAAAACCTTACTTCTAAAATAAAAATAAGAAAAAAAAAAAAAAAGCAGATCCCCTAATGCAAGCTAGGCCCTCTCACTGAGAGTCTGCTTCTGTTCCAGAATGCTTGAACAAATAATGCTTGAACAAAAGCTTAAAGAACAAATCACAAAAGAATGGATCTAACTAATAGTTATGTGAATTAGAGATCTGCAGCTATAGCACATAAGTTAGCAAAACTACCTCCAGATTTGAATCTCACCTCACCAATACTGTGTGACCTCAGATAAGCTGTGGAGCCTCAGCTTCCTCAAAATTATAAGAATCAAAGAGATGATATATACGCCGCACTTGACATGGTAACTCCATAAGCTCAATAAATGTTTGCTATTACGAATAATCAAAAGGGGTTATAATAATTAACTTATGTAGTCCAACCTTTCCTGCATGAAAGGAATCACTCAACAACATTCCTAACATCCTATCCAACCTTTACCTGAACATAGCTAGTGATAGGTAACTCACTGTTTTTCAAGGCTATCCATTTCAATGTTAGGCAGCTACAATAGCTAGAAAGTTGTTCGTTCGATTTTTGTCCCAAATCATCTCTGTAACTTTCAAACATTAGTCTTGGTTCTGCCTTTTTAAGCTACCAAAAAAGGTCTGGCCCCTCTTCTGCACAGCATATCACATGTTTGGCACCTGCTATCCCATTGTCTGGCATGTTTGGAAACTAGTCTGTAGTCTGCTCCTCTCTCATCATGTGACCCAGGACACATCTCTCTGAGCCTGTTTCCTCAACTTGAAAGTCAGGACTTCAGATCAAATAATCTCTTAGGCTTTCTTCCCCTAGAAGCAAGAGCTATACTTTTACTTATGTCTTTGCCCAGTTATTCTGATTCATCCTCCCAGGTCAGTTTTCAGTCCCCACATCCACTTGGTGCCTTCCTCTGAGTACACCCTAGCTGGTTAGCATCTTTCTTAAAATTTGATGCCCAGAATAGAACACAAAACTAAAGTTCTCACACCTGTAATCCCAGCACTCAGGGAGGCTGAGGAGGAAGATCATCGGATCCCAGGAGGTCAAGGATGCAGTGAGCCATGGTCGTGCCACTGCACCCCAGCCTGGGTGACAAAGCAAGACCCTGTCTAAACAAAACAAAACAAACTAAAGTTCTGGCAACAATAGTCAAGTGTACTATAAAACTCTCTCCTCCCTACTTAATACAATTTAGTTTAAGCATTTGGGACTAACATTTTACCACCTTGCTTTACGGTGAGCTTACAGCTAATTATAAACTTGGGGGTCTCCTCCAATAACATGCTATCTTTTCTATCATGGGTCTCCAGAGTTGATTTTTGGAAGCTAAGTTCATGACTTCATGCTTATTTATGGTTAATATACTCTTTTCCATCTGTTCCATCATTTCAGCCTATGAAGCTACATTGGACTCTTGTGTTATTCATTGCATTAGTCAAAGTACATTGACTGTATTCTTAATAATTAAGAAAATATTTTTAAAACCGTTTAATATTCCACTATATACACAAGTGCTTGTGTACAAAAAATGTTTCCTTACTATTGATGCTGAGACGGAATCTTGCTCTGTCACCGAGGCTGGAGTGGAGTGGTGCAATCTCGGCTCACTGCAACCTCTGCCTCCTGGGTTCAAGTGGATTCTCCTGCCTCAGCCTCTTGAATAGCTGGGATTACAGGCGCCCACCACCATGCCTGGCTAATTTTTATATTTTTAGTAGAGACGGGGTTTCACCATGTTGGTCAGGCTGGTCTCGAACTCTTGACCTCAGGTGATCCACCCACCTTGGCCTCCCAAAGTGCTGGGATTACAGGTGTGAGCTACTGCACCCAGCCGAGTTCTTAAAACTATAAAAAATTTTCTTAAGGGTTCTGATTGTACAAACAGACAAAACATGCTTTAGACCTACTGACCTCATAAGTTCCTTTTTAAAGATTCTAAAACTTAACATTTCTAAGTATGACATACAACAGTCAAAATAAGAAACAGGGTATGCCTCTCAGTGTGTTGGGACTGCCTGATAGAAAAGAACCCACTCCACACTACCATATAAATGTTTGTACCTTTTTGCTACTTGTTATAACAGTAAATGATTCTCCTTTGTTAATACAGTAAGAGATTTTGAAACACAGCTAGACTACCTTGCCCTCTCAAGGTGGAAAAAAAAGATTATTATAAAAATTTGCTGTTACAGACAATTTAACCAGCTTTAAAATGCTTTAGAATTGCTACTGCTTACCTCCATTATAGAGCCTTCCAGTGGAAAGCTCTGGATGTTTTTGCTTTTGTAGGACACCAGAACATACCATGCTGTATTCCTTTATGTCATACTAATATTCATATGAAGACTGTGTTCAGATTGAAAGAACCTCATTCAACTAATTGGATTATGATTCTAGATGGCAGATATTGTCCCTTTCAAAGATAAAACTGTCCCAAATTTGAGCTAGCAAAAAAACAAACAAACTGTGTTTTTCATTAATTATGTTTTATACCCGAATAAAATAAAAGATCAAGGCTGGACACAATGGCTCACCCCTATAATGCCAGCACTTTGAGAAGCCAAGGTGGGAGAATTTCTCGAGGTCAGGAGTTCAAGACCAACCTGGGCAACATAGTAAGACCCCATCTCAATTTAAAAAAATGTTTTTAATAGTCGGTCATGGTGGCACACACTGGAAGTTCCTGCTACTTGGGAGGCTGAGGCAGGAGGGTTGCCAGAGCCTGGGAGTTAAAGGTTAGAGTGAGCTATTGGTCATGCCACTGCACTCCAGCCTGGGTAACAAAGCAAAACTGTCTCTAAAGAAACAAAACTGAAAATTTTAAGATAAAAAATAGTAAAAGTTCATATTTCAGGTAAATCTTACGTATTCCTCTCCCTATTGCATGATTTCTTGTATATTTGCCTGTTCCAGAGTTTCAAATTCCTTTTCTTGACCCTTCCAGACACTCTGTACACAAAAACATATGCGTATAAGAGCAAACTTAATATTCAGCCCAAACACCTTAAAGTTTATTACTAATATTTATAATGATGTGGGTATTCACACATAATTATTATCCATAAATGCTGTAGCAAATGGAATAATATATTAATTTGAAGACTGCCTGCTAAATGGATAAGGACTTGTAATTAATTTTTTTTGGAACAATCAAATTATATTGACTACCTATTATATTCTGACCTGTTAATAATAGCAGAAATGCAAAACATCATGGACATAGGAATCTTGATCCACTTCAAATCCTTGACCTTGCCCTGATTGCACAGTTTCATCCTTGGTTTTCTTTATAGGCCTTACAAAGGCTGATCCCATTGTCCACAAGGGTCACTCTCTAATAGATGTCTAATCCTGATCTCAAGTTAATAACATGCACTCTCAAGCCATTCCCTCTCCTGCGGCCACAAGGAGGGTGTTCCCACATCCTTCCCAGACAAAAGCAAGTCCTCTATGACACCTATTCATATGAAATTTTTAAAATCTAATAGAATTTTGCAGCTTACAACAATAAAACATTGGTATGAACTCAGAGTTAGATCATGGGGATATGTAATGACACTATATATAACTAGATATAATACAGTATTTGTTAAATGGGATTCTATCCATAAGTTCTGTCCAAATTTATGTTAATAATAATCCAATATCATCTATTCTTAAAAAGGAGCCAGGAACTTAAGGCCTCATTCTAGAATACCCTCTCCAAGCCCCATCCTATATATCCATCCTAAATAGACTCTGAACTGGGAACTGGGAATCAATTAGTTTGGCTTTGCAGGTAAGTCATTTCTACCTAACTCCTTAAGCATTACCATGTTTATCTATAAAATGGTAATTTAGACAATATTATTAATTTTTAGTCTGCATGTTCAGAATCATAGAAGCCCCCCAAAAGTGATAATTGGGCCCGGAAGTTATTTTTATTTCAAAAAGCTTATTTGTTACACAAATAAAATATCTTTTTTTTTTTCTGAGCTGAAATTATGGTACTAACCAACCGTAATTTTCTCATATCGACCAGAAGTCCTGGTTGGCTTTGGTCAGTAAAATTAGGAAACAAATGAATTATTATTTAATCAATGCAGAATAATAAATATTTCAAAATACGGAGGCCATGAGAAACAGAAATAATTAACATGATCTTTGGCAGGAGAAAAAATGGAAATTACAGAGCTGAATTTTTTTTTTTTTTCTTGAGACAGAGTCTTGCTCTGTCGCCCAGGCTGGAGTGCAGGGGCACCATCTCAGCTCACTGCAACCTCCGCAGTCTCCCTCCCCGGGTTCAAGTGATTCTCCTGCCTATTCTTTCATCTAATATTTACTGTATACATTTTCCTGTACCAGGTTTTTCACTAGGTCTTAGGGTTACAGTGATACCACTGAGAAGTCCATGGCTACAGTTCAATAAAGGGGATGAGGTATCTTCTAGCTGCTATGGAAGGTCTATTTATTTGTTAATGGGGAAGTTAGTTGCTATAAGAAACTTTTAAACTTCCTCACCAGGGGTGCAATACCTCCTGCCTGCTTTTCATAGTGATGTCAGCTTTAGTGCCATCACCAGGCATTTCTTAGGCCTGCATTTCGAGGTCTAGTACTAATACCCTAAGCACTAAGGAAAAGACCATTGGGGTCCCTCTGAGCTATAAGGTGAAGCTAGTGCTTGGGCAGCTCTGGGTGATGAGCAGCCATTACAGTGCCTTTCCCTGTCCAGGCCAGCTCTTAGTACAAGTGACTCCTGAGGGAAATGGCTGATTACTTGGCTCTGAATAGTATAAAATAGAACATGTTTGCTTCTTCATTCCACATAATAAATTTCTTTTTAAAAAATCACATAGGCCTTGGAGGGTTTCTAAACATGGCTGGTTTGATACACAGCCATCATAAGTAGACCCAGAAAATATCCTTTCCCTGGCTTGAACATCAACAATTTTAATGAATTGGATGGGAAATGAGGTCTTAGCCAAATAGATCTCAACTGGAAATTCTAAAGTGGTGCCAATTTTGAAGGAAAATAAATAAATTTCTTCAAACAAGAGACTGCTCAACTCTTGAACAGTCATAGTTTATTACAAATATTAAAGGAGTTAAGGAGATGTAAGTTTATTAAGCCCCTATTTCCATCATTAAAAAAAGTTTCCCCTCTTAATTTAAGTGAGTCTTGTCTCAACCTTTTTGACATTTATAATACAAAACACTCCATTGTAAATATTCAGATGATGGTATAAATATAGGGAATATCTCCCTATTTTAGACAGTACTTTCCTTTTAACTTAGGGTTTAGCAAATCAAAGAAAACAGATATGTATGTAGCCATGGAAACATTCAGAGTTGCCTCCCCTGCACGTTCTCTGTTTGACTCATTTTTTCTATAGACGTTCCATAGGAAAAGGAGTGTTCCAACTCAAAAACCAAAAAACTATCCAAATTCAATTATTCACTCCCCTGATATGAGAGCAGGAGGTCGTGAAAGCACAAGTCCCTGACAAGCAGAGGAAAACACTCAGATAAATGAAAAGCTCTATGAACAAGTATAGAGGCTTTCTGGTCTCCAGACTTAAAATGATACTTCTTACAGTCATCTCTCAGTCTGAGATATCCAGAAATTGGTATCTTAGAGTGACCCACAGTTGTTACCAAAAATCTCAATTCAACCATCACATGTATTCTCAGAAATGTCAGATTCATCCGCTTGGCTAGCACAGATTTATTCTTGGATATAGACTGCTATAGGGAAATGTTGTGATGTCTGAAATAACAACACTCTCGCCTTGATACTTTCCCCAGAAAACATTTCTTTTGCTCACTCTCTTGGAACATTTTCCCTGGGGAGATCTATAAATCAAGGATAACAGGTTATGACATATCCATGTTAATGGGTAACTGAATACATTTTAGGAATAAACTGTCATTACCTATCATGGCTTAATGTTCATGTAAATCAAAGAAACTACTTTCCACTTAAAACATACAGAAACTATTATTTTTCCTTTTCTTCTCAAGAGCTATGGTGTACTACTCTGGAGTAGGAATATTACTAGAGTGCTTGAGGATTTGTTTCTGAGAAAAATCATTACAAAGAAATGGGCACTTATTTAAAATGTTCTTAAATACATGGGGAATATATTCAATTGCATTGTCAAAAAACAATCAAAACTGTAAGAGATTACAAAAATAAATTATAAATAACTGCAAGATTAAAAAAGAAGACAATGACTGCAGCATGCTTAAGTTCAAAGCAAAAGAATATTGATGGGAAAATACTAACTTTTTACCTTATAATAAAAATGAGTGAGTCTAGAAAATTCAAAAAAATGTGATCACCAACAAATTTAGTAAGCACCTTTCCTTCAAACAGGGGAGAAAAAGAAGTGACCAGATGTATGAAGGAACTAAGCCAGAAAAGTTCCTTCAAATACTACCTACTATTGAACAGGAAAAAACAGACATAAAATTCTTATTAAAATTTCACTAAAACACAATTATCAAACATCTGCTATGGAAAGTAACTGTGCTAGATTTCATGAAGCTCATGAAGATGAGAAGGACTTATCTAAAAGCTATCATGATTTATACATCCTTAAATAACAAAAGGTAGCCCCTGAAGATTTGGATTTTTACAGCTTGTTAAAGTGGTTAAACTATGTATATTTTTTATGTCTATATTACATACATATGTTATACATTGCAGAATAAAATCCCCAAGCTTATTCATTTACAAAGCAAAAAATTAGATTATGGAGAATGGGTGGGAGGGGAGTCAATCTAAAACCTTTGCTAAAGGCAAATGCTGAATAGCTGAGTGCTTTCCAATCAAACTTTTAAAAAATTCAAAAGGCATAATAACTGTTTTTTCGAATGTGGTTTCCTCCTTTTTCTCTACAAAGAAAATATCTTTTCAAATCCTTTATCCTGTAATCTTTTATTCCCCCTAAGGGTTTAAATAATACCATGTAGCCCTATACTGGCTTAAATTATCAGACTCTCCCATTTATCCTAAACTTAGATGAACTAGAGAGGATTACTTCAAAAGGAGTTTTTATATAAAAATGTCATAGAGGACTTCCTATAAAATACTTCAAAGACCACAAGTAAAAGTATGTTACTGTCCTATAATTCACATAGAATCTCAAGAATCCCAGAGTCAAAACAATCTTATAAAAGAAGAGCAAATTGAGGTCTCACGTTTCCTGATTTCAAAACTTACTACAAAGCTACCACAATCAAAATAGTGTGGTACTGTACTGGCATAAGAACAGACATATAGACCAAAGGAACAAAATGGAGCCCACAAATAAAACATTATGCTATGTGAAATAAGCCAATGGCCAAATTATTTTTCAACAAGAATGCCAAGACCATTTAATGGGTAAAGGAAGTCTTTTTCACAAATGGCTTTGGGATATCCACATGCAAAGGAATCAACTTGGATCCTTCTGTTATACAATATACAAAAATTAGTTCAAAGTGCATCAAAGATCTACATATAGGAGCCCAAACTATAACACTCTTAGAAGAAAACATAGGGAAAAAATTTCATGCCATTAGATTTGGAAATTTCTTAGACCACCAAAGCAAAAACAGATAAATTGGACTTCATCAAAATTAACAAAGGGCACTATCAAAGTGCGCCAAAGGACATAATCAACAGAGTAAAAGGCAATCCACAGAATGGGAGAAAATATTTGCAAATCACATATCTAATAAGCAATTGATATTCAGATATATAGAGAACTCCTATAACCCAATAACAAAAAACATCCCAATTAAAAAATAGGTAAAGGACTTGAATAGATATTTCTCCATCAAAGATAAACAGATGGCCAATAAGCACATGAAAAGATACTCAAAATCACTAATCCATTAGGAAAATGCAAATCAAAATTACAATGAGATACCACTTCACACCTATTGGATGACTAATACCAAAAAAAAAAACCCCAAAACAATATAACAAATGTTGTCAAGGATATGGAGAAATTAGAATGCCTGCACTTTCCTCGTGGGAATGTAAAATGGTGCAGCCACTGTGGAAAATAGTATAGTGGCTCCTCAAAAAAGTAAACATAAAAGTATCATATGATCCAGCAATTGAGCTGGGTGCTAGCCTACCTGGCCTGTAGTCCCAACTAAGTGGAAGGCTGAAGCAAGATGATCTATTGGAGCCAAGGAGTTCAAGGCCAGCCTGGGCAACATTGAACTTGTCTCTTAAACAATAAAACAAAGCCCATCTGGGTAAGTATACCCATATGATAACTATACCCATATGATCCAGCAATTGCACTTCTTGGTATATACCCAAAAGAACTGAAAGGAGGGACTTCAATGGATTACTTGTACATCCATGTTCATAGTAGTATTATTCACAATAGGCAAATAGTGGAAACAACCCAAATGTCCATTGATAGATGGATAAACAAAATGTGGTATATACACAAAATGGAATATTGCTCAGCCTTGAAAGGAAATGGAATATTATTCAATCTTAAAAAGGAAGGCAATTCTAACTCATGCTACAAGATGGATGGACCTTGACAACACTATTCTTGGTGGAATAAGCGAGACACAAAAGGACAAATATTGTATGATTACACTTATATGAGGTATCTAGAATAAATTCACAGAGACAGAAAATAGAATGGGGAGCTACTATTTAATGGATACAGAGTTTCAGTTTGGGAAGATTTAAAAGTGCTGGGGATGAATAGCAGTGATGTTAGCACAACAATGTGAATGTTCTTAATGCCACTGTACTTTATACCTAAAAATGGTTAAAATGCTTATGTTTTATACATATATTTCACCACAACTAAAAAAAAGTAAAGCATGTGACTGAGGCTATAAAGGAATAACAAAATAAAACTTTTTATCTCTTTTAGTTAATTTTGTTTGAATTTCCAAACCCAATTTTAAATGAAGAGTTCATATATGCATTCTTTGTCTTCCAAAATTTGACAGTACTGTGTTTTACAATCTGTCCTTGTCATAAAGGGTTTGTAGGTATATGGGATTATGTATGTATATATAACAATTATCACTTCTCATGTGTGCCTAGAACACCTGAATTCTACATTTGCAACCCAAATAAATGACAGCTTTGAGAAAACACTCAATTTTTGTATGTGTATCTACATTTCCAAATCTACCTTTGAAGTAATCAGAAATGGAAAGTTTACATTTCTCTACTCAAAAGTTGATGGGAGAGGTCCAAAAGGCAGTTGACTACTCAGATCTGGGGCTAAGAGAAAATGAGACTAGGAAAAGACGTTTAGGAGTCTTCAGACATAGGAATATTATTTTGTACCACTTCCTGCTATGCTTATTGTTTGTGTACCTGTCTCTTTCTCCATAATAGATTATACACTCTTAAAAGGCAATGAAATGCCTCACTCAGCTATTTGTTCCATGCAGCATTAGCACATCATTTTTAACAGAACAGGTAGGTGTTCAATAAATTTTTTAAAAATTGAACTGAATTAAGTCCTAGACAGAGAACCCTCAAGTTTTTCTCCAGCTGGTCTACCTAGATGTGAAATTTATGAATTTCCTCTAAATCTTGGCTAATCATTTTGGTTCATTTTGCAAATGGAAGGTCAGAGGTTTGCAGTTAGGCCATAAGCCTATATTTCAGTCTCCATTTTACTATATGAGCATCATTCAATAAATAATACAAATGAGATCTATTTTTTTTTTTTGGTTCATTTGGCACCATACTCTCCTTGTATACCTACCCCACTGAGGATCATGGCATACAGATTCACAGCCAAAAATAAGGCAGGAGGTCAAGCAAGGCTCCTTATGCAGGAAGGATATTCCCTCCTTCCCTTTTGGGAACACTTCAACTAACCCTATTTTAGTTTGGCTGCTTTGCCTCATTTCTAAAAAAATTTCATTACACTCCATAGCCCTTCCCTTGATGCCCTAGTTAATTAAGTTTACATAATTTCCTACTGATTAGTTTTGAACAGCTTGTTCTGGATTTTCTCTCCTTTAATTTTCTGTCTTTTCTGACTGCTTAAAATCCTCAACTATGAACTTGGGAAAGTCTATGCATTACCACAAAGTTCTCTGTTATACATACAGAAAGAAAAGCAAATCAGCATTGTGATTCATAAAGAGATCTGGGATCAACTATCTCAGGAAACAGAAACTTTTAGGTGGAATCCAGTAACAAGCCAGAAATAATAAACACCAGGAAGACACAAGTTATATTCTTTCACATACAAAAATGAATTATGGTCCAGTCGTTTACTTATATTTCACGTTTACTGAGATCCTATGGGATTCTTTCTCTGTGCTTTGCAACTCAGAGGATTAATAAAAAGAATTATTAACATGTATTTAAAATTATTGTTCAAACTGATTTATATCCTCCTCAAATAAAATTCTGAACTGACAGTTTGTCTGTGTTTTGGGGCCATAAATGAATAGCTTACAAGGTAATTTAAAAATCCATTCATTTTGGCCATTTTTGTGGCTAATGTAAATTGTGACATAAGCAGTGAAAGTTTCTAATAATGGAAATAGTGAAAATTAAGAGGTCAGCTGTGCCACAATCTGGTCCATCTGCTACATATAGACAGCCTCAGAGGACAATGAAGAAGAAAAGTGAACCCAAAACGTCAACACCAATATCCTAAGGTGTTTCATGATCCAAGAAATGGCAATTGGCTGTGAAATTATTCTGAAACTTGCTTTTCCCAAAAATTCTTTCATTTTCTTGGTACTTTAGGGACAGTAGAACAATTTATTTTCAAAAATAAATTGAATTTTTTTTATTTTTGTAAATATCAAAATTCTTATGACTGTTCAAAATTTCACACAAATTCTTTCTTGCTCACATTAACTCTACAAAACAAAGGTAAGGGTCCCCATACACCACTAGCTCATATCGGAACACAGAGGGGAAAAGTTGAGTTTAAAGGTTGCAGCAAATCTCCTTCAAAAACACTCTATCTGCTAATCGAGAATAAGTCTGCACTGGCAAAACCAAACTAATATATTTTTAAATGTATTCTCAAATGACTTTTCTGGTGGTGAGATACTCTCCACCCCATATATCGAACTATGCTAGGTCAGCCAGTATTCTTGCTATGTGACAATCAGTCCTCCTCCCTGGAGAGACCAGGTGTTTGATTTCTGGTGATTTTGTCCATAATTGACAGCCAAATATGCTGTTTTGTACAAATCACATTCAGTATTCTTTCATTTCTATTGAAGACTCCTTTGTTTTATATGCCAAGAAATTCTATGAGACAGGAAGTTCCTTTAAAATTTGTTTTAAAAAATCAGTTTCCACAAACAGTCTGAAGATTTCTTTTTAACTCAGACATACATAATCACTTCCAAAAAGCATAGCTGAAGGTCATATTACACAGTGATGAGATGTCAAGCAAAGGAATACATACATTTCAATTTGCAAGCTCACAAATAAGTGTTGGTACTTAGAGGAAAAAAATCATAGGCCTGGGAATGAAAGATAAGATATGAAACACTAGCTAATTGGCTAATTCACAAGGATAGCTTCTCCTTGGAACAAGCATAATTCCTATTATGATAAGCACTTTGCAGGTGTACTGAAGGAAGAAGAGATAAAGTTTGCCAATTAAGTCAGTGTTTTCCCAAGTGAATTCTGACTCCAACAATGGTACCAAAGGAGTGTGATGCAATTATGAACCTAAATTTCACAGGATTTTGTGCTGAAAATACTCTGTAAGTGAGTCATTGAAAGTGCTCATAATTCATGACAAGCTTCTCAAACACTTTCTGATTATATGCCTTAAAAGACAGATTAAAATGCCCTTCTTTTACCTTTGGACCTCAGTAGTCATATATAAATATCACAGGATATTTCATGTGATTTTTAAAAAGTGAAAAGAGAACTGGAAATATGCAAATATCCTACTCTCTTTGGTATGCTGGGAAGAAGATGAAGACATGTAAACTCACAGGGCAAATCTATATGGTCCCATTTCTTCTAAATGCATCCACTAAAGCAAGAAAATTTATTTGATAAACTCCTCTTAAAATATTTAAAACAAGGACCAAGATTAGATTTCATTTTCTCATGCCAGTCTTGCATGGTTACTAATTATAATATTTTAATGCTACGTGTTTAAATTTGGAGGACAGAATTGCTGTCCATTCATAGTCTGGCACAATTGTTTCTAACCTCAGTGATCCTGCTCAAGCTTCACTACTGGCTGATACACGCCTAGCCGAGCTTCAACTGAACCCAGGATTTTTTTTCCCCACTGCTTTTATTTATTGTTCTTGAATGTCTTACTGCTTTTACTGTTATTGATGTTAGAAGTTACAATGCCTTGCTGTTTAATGCATTTGTTTGTGTTAAACATTCAAGACGCTGAGATAAAAGTGGACTTGGAATAAAACGGGATACATGGGATCAAACTATGGTAATAATAAAACATTCAAAAACAATGATAAAAGCAAACAGAGAAAAAACATAAAGACATACACAGTTTAAAAGCCATTGTGTGTTAAATCAATGGTTCATTCAGCTCAATATCTTCTTTCTGTCAGCAGCACCAGGGTAAGTTTTGTAGTAAAGCTTGTCATTCATACTGTTTGATCTTATCCTCAAAAGGTTTGAAAGATATCCTGAACATATCTACCTTTCATTAATAATACATTAAGGATGTGGTCATAACCTAGTCTTGGACCTGTCAGTTTTTCCATCCAGTAAATTATTTTTATCTTAATTATTAAAATGAATAATTCCATTATTTGTCTTAAAACAATAGGGAATCTAGTTCCAACTCTGCCACTGACTGGCTATTTGACCTTGGGCAATGTTTAATAACCTCTGTATCTGAATGTCCCACCTATATAATGAGGCGGTTAATCTCAAATTTTGTGTTTTGACTACCAAATTTCAAGAAGATGATAACACAGCTATCTTTACATTATACATACCCCCTGTTTTGCAAGCTGTAAACTTCTTCTCCCTTTGTTTTCTCTAGCCTTCAAAGAATCAATCTGTCATGGTAGAAAGAGACCACAGAAATCACCTAATACAACCCATGGGATGCCTGAATCACCATTACAGAATTCCCCACTACCAGTCATTTTGCTCCTGTTTGGATACTATTATTGATGGAGAGTTTTATGAACTCCCGAGGTAGCCCACTTTATTTTCAACTAATGCCAACTGTCAGAAATTCTTCTGATATGAATTCAGATATAAATGTTGATATAAATCTATCTCCTTGCAACTTCCTCATTCTTCCCTCTGGGGCAACACAGCACAGACTTCAACCTTTTTTCTATATGATCCACATGATAGACCTTCTAATACTGGAGGAAGCTGTCACATTCTTGTAAGTTTTCTCTCTTCTCCAGGCTAATAATTCTTTAGCTTTTATTCCATTGAATTGTACACTTTAAATTTAAATTGTACACTTTAAATGGTATGTGTTGTATCTCAAATTTGTTTTTTAAAAAGAACTATAGAAATGTAAGACACTTCAATTTGTTATATATCTAGTGAAAAACTGACAGCAGGTCCAACAATACATCCCTGAGCTATGAAACTCAGAGGCCACCATTCCCCATGGGCAATTATAATTCTGCCAAAAGATCATGACTTTGATATACAATCTGGGGAAGCAGTCTGGGGGTGTGGTATAAACCACATCCAGATATCATTACACATAAATGACTGTGATCTGAGCACCAAGAGATTTACCTATGGAAATCTAATATGGCTACCAGGAAATGTTCCCCTACGTACAAACTTCACTCAGCAGCTGTCATTTATATAGATTCTTATTTGGCAATTGCAACAATCAGCTTGTTGTGAATTTTAAAAGGTGAACAGGTATTCCAAATAAACACTGTGGTTTGGAGAATATTCATTAAATAGATATTATATAAGCACTATGTTCTAGAGCCTAGGAATATAAGGATACATTGAACCCACTTCTAGCCCTAAGTCCTATTTGAGAAGCAAAGTGGAAAGACAGGAGATTAGACAAGAAATATAAAAAAGACTTATTTCTGTCAATAGGGTAGACCAGATAACCTAAAAAGCCTCCACCAACAAAACTCAAAGAAACTTCAGAGTAAAATATAGCAAACATTTTTTAAAAATAAGGAAACGACTCAGAGGTCAAAGTAGAAAAATTAAGTAAGAAAACAGAAGAGAAAGCAAATGACCTGATACTATGGCAGCCCTGTGGGTGGTTAGGATGCCAATACTGGTCTTGATAAGGAGCCACATAGGGCAAGAGAAGCCAAAGAGGGGTATCTCAAATCAAGCTAAAAAGTCTGGGCATTATCTTATAGGCATAGAGAGTTGTACGAAAATATAAAATAGGGAAGCAATGGTTAATTTTGCATTTTAGAAAAATTACTCTACCAGCAGTATGGCTAATGAATTTTGAGGTAACCAAACCTGAGGAAGAGAGACAGGTTAAAAGATTATTAATAATCGCAAACATATATCAAGCCCTATTATGCCATCAGAAGGCTAAGAGCTTTATATGTATTATCTCAATTATGACAACCCCATATATACATTATCCTCTATCTTATCAATAATGAAATGGAGACTTGAAGACATTAAATAATTTGCCCAAATCAGTTAGCAACTGGTCAGGTAAAATATACTAACAGTCTGATGGTTTGAATGGAAATGGAAGCTTTTTAATTATCTCCTGTCATATTCAGGAGATAATTTTAAAAGGTAGAACCAAGAGGGCCTGAAGACTCCAGGAATGAGAGAAAGAGAGGTGTTTAATAATGATACAAGCAATAATATCCATATGTGTTACACAATATCTATAAAATTATACAAGGGATATTAGAGTTTCCTCAATAAGCTAAACATAGAACTACCATATGACATAGCAATTCCACTTCTAGGAATATACTCAAAAGAATTAAAAGCAGGTGTTCAAATACTTACATATGAATGTTTATAGCAGCTCTATTCATAACACCCAAAAGATGGAAACAACCCAAACATCCATCAACAGATGAATGGATAAACAAAATGTGGTATATTCATGCAATGAAATATTATTCAGTTGTAAAACGGAATAAAGTATTAATACTTGATACAGCACAGAGGAACCTTGAAAATGTTGTATGTTAAGTGAAAGATGCCAAAGGCCACATATTAGATAATTCTATTTATGTAAAGTATCCAGAATAGGCAAATCTACAGAGACAGAAAGCAGATTAGTGGTTGCCAGGGGCTGCAGGTAGGAGAGAAATAGGAGTGACTGCTAAGTGGGTTTCCTTTTGGGGTGATGAAAGTATTCTGGAACCAGTGAGTGATGAGGTTACATAACATTGTAAATGTACTTAATGCCACTGAATGATATACTAAAAATGGTTACATTGGTAAATTTTATATTATGTGTATTTACCACAATTTTTAAAAGGTGAATATTGGCCTATTGATAGAGTACTTCCGTGGATGGAGATATTTAAAGGGTAGGACTGATAGGGGTGAGGGACAAAGATTAGTCTGTCATCAAAAAGCAATAATCATGGCTTTTATGAAACATTTGTATTATAAAAGGGATACTGACCTTAAAATAAAGCAGTACTATGGAGAGGATTTCCGTTCACTGTAAAAATCATTGTCATTCATGGTCTTGATAATATAAAGGGCAACACAGGACAACAATGGCTTTATCTGTTAGAAACAGATAAAGAGTTAGTCTCTGCCCTTACCAGTGTTTTTTTGTTTGTTCATTCTATCACCCAGGCTAGAGTGCAGTGGCACAATCTTGGCTCGCTGCAACCTTCGTCTCCCAGGTTCAAGCGATTCTCATACCTCAGCCTTCCAAGTAGCTGGGATTACATGTGTGTGGTAACACACCTGGCTAACTTTCGTATTTTTTCGTAGAGATGGGGTTTCAGCATGTTGGCCAGGCTGGCCTCAAACTCTTGACTTCAGGTAATTCACCCCGCCGCAGCCTCCCTCAGTGCTGGGATTATAGGTATGAGCAACCGCGCCCGCCCAAGTTTTAAAATAGAGTAAGTAGGACTCACAAAAAGCCCTACAATATAACACGTAATAATATATAAACTTAAGAGTAATGCAGTCACCATATGCAATGAATTCAGAGGAGAAAGTAGTCAAGGCAGGTTCCTTTGAAATATATGAACCAAAACATTACAGCACATTCTAGTGTAGTAGTTTAAAGTATAGGTTTTGGTGCAATATTGAACTTTGGCTCCACCACATACCACCTGCCTGAACCTGTGCAAGTTACTTTTCCTCAATGTCCTTACCTGAAACATGAGAATAATAATAGAACCCATCCCAAAATTGTTGTAAGGATTAAATGAGATACACATACACATATTTATTTATTCATTTATTTTAAATGCTTAGAATAGTGCCTGAAGCATAGAAAGTGCTCAGTAAATATCAGCTGCTATCACCATCATCATCATCATCATCATCATCATCCCAGGCATTGAAGAAGGAGTAAATTGCATTTAGGAATAAAATTTGGTGTTCCAGCCCAGCAACGTTCAAACTTTTTGGGGAATGCAAATAAAATAAAAATTGAAAGCCCAATAGTTACACTGAGTTGAAGTAAAACTACTCTAGCTGAAATAATTCCTGTATGGTGAGTCACACTGTCTGAGAATTCTGTCCTGGACTTACTCAAGGAGTCATTCATTATTCAACATTTCGTGAACATCTACCATGTGCTAGTTTTTATGCTAGGCTGAGTGTTTAGAGAGGAAAGATATAGGTCCTGTTCACCAAGAAAATTACATTCTAGTTGAGATAGGCAAAAACTCCCCCAATTTTAAACATCTTTATTGAGATATAATTCACAATCCCACCCATTTAACATATACAATTCAATGGTTTTTAGTGTATTCACAGTTACGCAACCATCATCACAATCAGTTTTACAGCATTTTCACCATTCCCAAAAGAAACCCTGTGCCCATTAGCAGTCACTCCTCACTTTCCATTAACTCTCTCCCCACCAGCTCTAAGCAACCCCTAATCTACTTTGTGTCTCTATAGATTTGCCTATTCTGAACATTTAATACAAACAGAATCATAAATATATGGTAAAAATCCAACACCTTTAAGACCACTCCATGATAATCATATTTATTTAAGTATTTAAGTAATATCAGGACTTAGAAAAGAGAAATGATACCCTGATTCTTGTTCCACATGTTTTCATTCCACGTGTGCACCTCTGACAGATATCAACTGTTTCAGGTTATCCCTCCTCACATTTTCTCTTCTTCCTTCCCCCAAAACCTTGGGTGTCCAGAGAGGTACTCAGGACTGAAGTTAAGAGGAGAGAAAACAATACTGGAGGCTATCAGTTATTCATTCCATACCATATGCCAGGCACTATGATATACTTTATATATGTGCCCTCCTTTAATTGTCACAATAACTCTGGGAGACAAAAACTCCTAGTATCTTCATTTTACAAAGGAGGAAGCTGAGGTTTAGAAAGGTTAACTAGCTTGCCCAAAGGCACACAGCCAGTGATGTCAGAGGTGGGATCTGAACCCTGTTCAGTCTGACTACAAAGCCATAAGACTCTAAGCCCCTAAACTGTTAAGCTCTTTCACTCAGTAGTGGTTTTCTCCTGACCCAGTCAAAGTGGCTTATTCTTCAAGGAACTCCTTAATGTATAATATAAATGGATTCTTAATATTGCTGATAATCTTTCATATTTATTCTGTATTTTACAGATTTACATTAAAAACTCAGGTTTCAAGAGAAAATAAAAGTTGGCTGGCAGACTGATATAATAGAAAGAATTTATCAGCACAAGTGGGGACAGAAAGATGGTGACTCTGTGTCTCCAGATCTATCCATGTTTCTCACATTTGTTTGCCCTCCCTTTCCCATTCTACATCATGAATGTACTTTATAACCTCAGACATGCTTTTAAATCTTTCTTTGTGAGTCCATTTTTATATATAGAACAAGAAAAGAAACACCACATAAAACTATTAACAATGGTTTTAAGTATATGTGTAATGTGGAACCGACCACTCCTTGTCAGTACCAGAGTTTCCAGGAGATAAACAGGCATGTCTGCTTGTCCTTTAAAAAGTTTTTCAGGGCTGGGCATGGTGGTCCCCGCCTATAATCCCAGCACTTTGGGAGTCCATATGGGAGAATCACTTGAGCTCAAGAGTTCAAGACCAGCCTGGTTAGCATGGCAAAACCCTGTCTCTACAAAAAATACAAAAATTGGCCGGGCAAGGTGGCATGCACCGGTAGTCCCAGGTATTTGGGAGGCTGAGGTGGGAGGATGACTTGAGCCCAGGATGCGTAGCTTGCAGTGAGCCAAAGTTGTGCCACTACACTCCAGCCTGGGCAACAGAGCCAGATCCTACTTCAAAAAAAAAGTTGGTCACTTCCTAATAGGAGGCATTTTATTTGGGTGGTTTTCTGCCGTCAGAGCAAGCAGAAGCAAAGGAACTGGGACATATAGAATAGAAAGAATTTCAGTGGAAGATGTCTGTGGTGCATGTAGCCAGGTAAGTCAAGACATCAGAAATGCCTATTATAAAGCAGGAACAAAGAGAAAGTGGCTGATTAGGCCTAAGGGCCTAATGAAATTTTGTCTTCCACCTCTCTCACTCTTTATCATAAAGAAAGAACACAGCAAAGACCTCTATCACACTATCCCTCAGCAGTGTACACCCTGCAAGCACACTCACGTGCATGCATGCTCACCTCCATCCCTCACTTCACTTGAACTTAATCTGTGTTTAGGGAGCTCCTACTTGAATTTCCATTTTAAACTTGTCTATCCTGAAGTTGAGGCCAAGAATCTGAAAATCTGTGGTATAGGTGAATGTTAGACACACCAGGGTACAATTTCAGATCCCATTTATAAGCTGCAAGGTCATAAGCAAGTTATTTAATCTCCTAGATCCTCAGAATGCTTGCCCATAAAATTACTGAGATGATGTAAATAAAATCCCTAGTGAGTACTGCTCTCTTTAGATGTCCCATTTGATTTGTAACTATATTTCAGCATATACAATATTTAGCCACAATAGCTAGCTCAATATTTTAAAATTAAAGATAAAATGTTATGGAAGCCCTGTCTAAATTACCAAAGAGATTAATAACTGCTTTTTTTGTTTTGTTTTGTTTTTGAGATAGTTTCACTCTTGTCGTCCAGGCTGGAGAAGAGCAATGGCGCGATCTCGGCTCACTATAACCTCTACCTTCTGGGTTCAAGTGATTCTCCCACCTCAGCCTTTCGAGTAGCTGGGATTGCAGGTGCCCACCACTACGCCTGGCTAATTTTTATATTTTAAGTAGAGATGGGGTTTTACCATGTTGGCCAGGCTGGTCTCAAACTGCTGACCTCAGGTGATCCACCTGCCTCACCCTCCCAAAGTGCTGGGATTATAGGCATGAGCCACTGTGCCTGGGTGAATAACTGCAATTTTCTTCTGACAATGTGCATGTTTAAATTAAGTCTTATAGTACTTATTTCCAAAGAAAGTGCTGTATATTAATCACTCTACGTCCCATGTTTTGAATTTTTTTAAAAGTCTACTGTGAATCCTTACCATGACAACTAAATTCTTTCCATTACTAAAGCCTGCAAATACCCAATCTGAGAAAATGGGCAATTTGAGACAACCTAACACAACCAGCTTGGGGACACTGCACAAAGAGCACTGTAACTATGGAAACACCTGTCAATGAAGTTACACTATAAATCACAGAACCTGTTCCATTATTCAAGTACCAAGCATTTGAGATCAATTTATAGCAACTGTAAGCTATTAATAATGGTATTCTATTTAATTTGTCAAACACAATTTTCTCTCTCAATGAAAACTTTAGGAAATACTTCAGTATTTTTCTTCAGGAGAAGAAAATGTTAAATCCACCTAAGTGGTACAGTATACCTGACTGCTGGTTTTTAATCTGTTTGTGAAACAAACATTATGAAATCAAGCTTATTTAGCACTTGGCATATGTTTATGATATTATTTACATTTTACATATATAGCCTGATATATAGATATATATGCTCACACACACACATGCACACACACACATACACACATATATATATCCTGTTTCTTCAACCAGGTTAATAAATTCCTTAAGAACATAAAACATAACTTACAAGTCTCCTTATCACCAGTGCTTAGTGGAATGCCCATGATCCAGTCCTTAATGAATGCTTTCCTAACTAATTTTAGCTTCTGTTTTCTAAGCACAAGACACTTTGGAAGAAGATAAATCACAGCACATCAATGTGAACAAGATTTTGTGATGGGAAAAACGGGAATCAGTAACTGAATGAATCTTATAGTGCTAAGTTCCAGAAGGAGGTATATAAGAAATACCCTTATATATATGGTGTCTGGTTCATTCAATACTCATCTTTTTTCCACAAACTTTTTTTTGTTGAGAAAACAAACTCTAGGCCAGTGCTAACTCTTATCTTAATTTTCTTCCACCCATGGGAATTTTTTTTTTAACTGATAGGTTTTACTTTTTCTCTAGAATTGTGTGCTGCCTGAGCCTCTACTCTCCTCTCTCCCTGCTTTCCCTCAGTCAAGAGAGGAAGGAAAAATACATAGTGCCTATGTATGAATTTAGGATAGAGCTGAGGCCTGACATCCTACATGAAATATAAACAGAGCACCTCACTGTATGACAACATGGGATGCAAGAGAAGCAGACTTTGAAGTATTTAAGTTTAATGTTCCCAATTTTTAATTTAAAAAGCAAGGGGAATAACTGCTTCATATTTTTCTCTCATAAAACAGTAACGTGTAGGTTTCTTTCTTTTGGTCGTTAGTCTCTTTTGGGAATCTAGTCCCTTGATTGAAAGGGTCTCTTCCCTCTCCTGTATGTCTGGTCCTTCAGATTCCACTTCCACAATGTTCTACAAGTCAGCCTCCATCCTTTCTGTTCTAGCTCAGCTGAAAGGTCTTCATTAATTCTCAGCCAAGCTACCATATTCACCTCCAAATTGGTCTCACAGCTCCCAGTCTTCCCCTATAACTCATTCTATTTGGTGCTGCCAAATTAACGTTGCTAAGATACAGCTGTGATTCACGAAGTCACAAATATTTCTTAAGCACACACTCTCTATGCCAGACACTGTGCTAGACTCTAAAGAGTTAGAGAAAAAGACACACAGTTGTTGTCATTTTATCTCATGAAGCTTACATTCTAATGATATACTCTGTGCAAAATTCATCAACCCACTGCCAATGGAATTAAGTGTAATTTCCTCACTCTGTTCATCATAAGATATGAGCTAAGTGATCCTTTCTAGATTTATCTCCTACTACACCCTTGCCCTCTGTTCTAGTGAAATGGGTTTTGCTCATCTAGAATTTTGCTACAACCATGCTTCTATTTTTTTCTGACTTCTGCACCCAGAATCCTCTCCCTCCTTTCCCCACATCAGCTTCTAGAAACTTAATCTAAATTTCAAGGCCTGTCTAAAGTGAAATGTCCTTCATAAAGTCTTTCGCTGACCCCACATCCTAATGTTTCTCTCCCTATACTGTCCTCGGAAACTTTTATTTTACTTTGCATTATAGTAATTGTGTATTTGTTCTATCCTCTGCCTTACTTTTTTTTTTTTTTTTTTTTGAGATGGAGTCTCATTCTGTTACCAGGCTGGAGTGCAGTGGCACAATCTTGGCTCACCGCAACCTCTGCCTCCCGGGTTCAAGTGATTCTCCTGCCTCAGCTTCCCGAGTAGCTGGGACTACAGGCGTGCACCACCACACCCAGCTAATTTTTGTATTTTTAGTAGAGACGGGGTTTCACCATGTTGGTCAGGATGGTCTCGATCTCTTAACCTCGTAATCCACCCGCCTCAACCTCCCAGAGTGCTGGTATTACAGGCGTGAGCCACCGCACCTGGCCATTACTCCCTTTTTATTACTTATAAAAATTAGCACAGAAACTTGTATACATTAGATAGGGAGTATTTTTAGGAATGTACGTATTTTCTAAACTCTCTTCCATTCCTTCCTTCAGGACAAAAAAAACAAAACTTGATCTTATCAGGGGTAGGGAAAGGGAAGGGCATGAAGCAACAAGGAAGACTGGCTGATGAGCACTTCTCCTGAAGAGTTATTTAATCTGAAACTTGAACTTGAATGAGGCTAGTCAGATGAAGAAGGGTAGAAACAACTACATCCATTAGATTATGCAAAGGCATGGATGAAAGACAATACTTTGTTAACAAAACACTGCAACCATGCTATCTTTTTTTTTTTTTTTTTTTTTTTTTTGAGACAGAGTCTCGCTCTGTCACCCAGGCTGGAGTGCAGTGGTGCCATCTCAGCTCACTGCACGCCCCGCCTCCCGGGTTCATGCCATTCTCCTGCCTCAGCCTCCAGAGTAGCTGGGACTACAGGTGCCCTCCACCACCCCCGGCTAATTTTTTGTATTTTTAGTAGAGACGGGGTTTCACCGTGTTAGCCAGGATGGTCTCGATCTCCTGATGTCGTGATCCGCCTGTCTTGGCCTCCCAAAGTGCTGGGATTACAGGTGTGAGCCACCGTGCCCGGCCCCTAATATCTTAATGGAGCAATACAACCCAGCCCCACTGAAAAAAAAAATAATAAAAGTCTTCACCATTATATATCATAATAGTTGCAGTTTTGGGGTGAATGAATCAGCTTGCAAGAACCCTCTTTCTCAAAGACCATACCTCCACATTGCATTCCATATCTCCAGAAACATATGGACTCTGGCATATGTGCTTACCATGAACCCAGGATACACACTGACTCAAGCCAGGCCAGTCAGATGTCTTCTCCTGAGAGTTTGGAATTGGAATCATGAGAACAAATCAAGGCAGTGTCTTCATGAGTTACTCAGGTACTGCAGCTTGGTGATTTTTCTACCAAGTAGACTGTGGAACAAAGAAATCTTGTCTGTATATAGATAAGAGGCAGATATGCAAACAAAAGCAGAGGGAGAGGGAGCATGGGCACCTCCTAGGTCCGGGCTGGCTTTCCATTTGTTCCCTAGTTCCAGTCTCTCTCTCAGGCCCAGCTGCTCCCATTCTTAGGTCTGGCAACCTCTACATCCTTATAATAAACCCCTCTTTCTGCTAAGGCTAGCTCGAGTTCTTCTCAGAAACCTATAACCCAGTAGTCCTAACTAGGACATAAACGTTTTATTGAGCCACCAAACTCCCACTTAACAGTGTGTTGGAATTCCTCTAGTATTTATCAAGCTCCTACCATGCTCAAGTTATTCATCACCAGTGTATAGAAATCTAAGAGTTTTATTTTCCATTTTATTTAACATTTACTTTTGATTGTAGCACAAATTATTTTAGGTCACACACTCTTAAAAGTTTTGTGTCATAATGTAAACCCAAAGCCTATGATTCCTGTTTTATTTTGCAGCTAATACTCACTCTGAGTTACTGATAATATGAATATCAATATTCTGAAAGACACTTTGGGAGATAAAGGGGCAATGAGTTCAAAAGCCATTTTTCATCTCTTTAATCAGACCAAGTTCATCCACAAATTTCAATTGTGCTGATAAATAGTTTTAGGAAAATTCATTGAGGGACACATTGAAATGGCCTCTCTAGAAAGCTTTCACAGAATTATTATATCCATAGATATAACATGACCATGATCCAGTGATTCACGGTGCATTACTCACTGGACCCCTAGGGAGCCAGCCAACCCAGAGTCCCACCCAACAGGATTAATATAATCTAGCAGCAGAGTATTTCTCAAAATTACCCAAGCATAAGACTCATCTAGAGCATTTGAAAACATACAGATTCCACGAGTCCATCTGAGACCTGATCAGAATCTCTATGAGACAGGACTTGGACTCCATTCAACTAACAAGCACCTCCAGGGGATTCACAATTTCTTTTTTTCTTTTTTCTTCTTTTTTTTTGAGTCAGGGTCTTGCTCTGTTGCCCAGGCTGGAGTGCAGTGGTACAATTGTGGTTCACTGCACCCTCAATCTCCTGGGCTCAAGAGATCCTCCTGCCTCAGTCTCCCGAGTAGCTGGGACCACAGACATGCACCACGACACTTGGCTAATTTTTTAAAATTTTTTGTAGAGTTAGGGTCTCACGATGTTACCCAGGGTGGTCTCAAACTCCTGGGTTACAGCAATCCTCCCACCTTGGCCTCCCAAAGTAATGGGATTACAGGTGTGAGCCAACTCGCCTGGCTTGAATTCAGTTTCTGTTTAGCATGACTTTAAAAATGAACCCTGAGCTTCATGCCCAAAAGGGAGCCCCTGTCAGATGTTGCTGAAGGAGCTCTGATTCACCTGTGCTGCTGCTTCTTTCTTGCATTTTCTTACCTTCATTTAATTTTCTGGCTTCTCCTCAAATGTACCCCCTGCAGCAGGATTCTGTAGCTTTTTCAGAGTTCAGTTACTTTATTCCCTCCTGGCATGGCCAACTGGAAACCCACTAAGATAAAGGAACTGCTCCTATACCTTCTCCCCATTCTTGCCCTAGTCCTTCCAACTGTATGCTGCACTCAAAGGCATGCCTGACTGGATATGGCCTGGCCTTGAAAGCCCACTTCCATCCTAAATAGACTCCAGGAAGGCTGACCTACTCTTACTACATAAAAGTAAATTGGCCAGGTGCAGTGGCTCACGCCTATAATCCCAATACTTTGCGAGGCTGAGGTGGGAGGATCACTTGAGGTCGGCAGATTGAGACCAGCTTGACCAACATGGAGAAACCCCATCTCTCCTAAAAATACAAAATTAGCCGGGCATAGTGGTGCATGCCTGTAATCCCAGCTACTCGGGAGGCTGAGGCAGGAGAATCCCTTGAACCCGGGAGGCAGAGGTTGTGGTGAGCCAATATCACGCCATTGCACTCCAGCCTGGGCAACATGAGTGAAACTCCATCTCAAAAAAAAAAAAAAAAAAAAAGAGTAAATTAAATTATGTCCATCATTCCAACTCAGGGTGATCCATTTAATCACAAATGTCACACTTTTGCTATATAAACACTAAAGCAATTGTAGTAGCATAAGCCCACTCATTTAACAACCTAAAACAAATGCTCCAGTGTATTACTGAAGGATCAATCTAGTATGGTGTATCTTTTTTTTTTTTTTTTTAGACAGAGTGTTGCTCTGTTGCCCAGGCTGGAGTACAATGGTGTGATCTTGGTTCACTGCAACCTCTGCCTCCTGGGTTCAAGCAATTCTCCTGCCTTAGCCTCCTGGGCAGCTGGGACTATAGGCACGAACCACCACACCCAGCTAATTTTTGTATTTTTAGTAGAGACGAGGTTTCACCGTGTTGGCCACGCTGGTCTTTTACTCCTGACCTCAAGTGATCCACCCACCTCAGCTTCCCAAAGTGCTGGGATTACAGTACTTTGTAAGTGAGGCCACCACACCCAGCCTAGCAGTGTGTACCTTTAAAATAAATTTTGTAGAAGGGAATTTGCAGGAGGGCAGTCCTTGGCCAGCCCATTTCACAACCACAAATGTGTTCTTAAGGTCAATGTGCAGTCACCACTCTGTGGTGTCACATTCCAGCTGTCACACAGGGATACTACTCACTGAAAAATGTCAGGAGCAAGAAAGGAGACCGTGAGAAGCAGGGATGATGGTGAGTGACCCTTGCCATATCTCACCCTTATTGATGCTTCATACAAAAAATGTGGGGTCTGCTTTGGAAAGCACAAAAAGCATGATAATGAATCAACAGACAAAAGTAGAGAATGGATGTCTAGAAGAGTTTATTCATAGATTTACTGATAACAGTTAATCAAATAATGTAAGATGCAAAATTATAATGCTATCATTTTAGTATGGAACATGCAGGATTTTTTTTCTTCACAAAAGCTAGTGAGAGAACAAGAAGTCCAATAAAACCACTTTGTTCTCTGAAATAAAGAATACTTCTGATGGTTAAATCCACTTTGCCAGAGTTGATGAGTGAGAGTAAAGTAAACCTAAGGGGAGAAAAAAACAGCTACCCTCACCTGTAGGAACAGCAAGCTTTGTAGAAAAATTCGGAAGTGCCTTTAGCAAAGCCTCACTTTGCCTCTGCAAAACTGTGCTCTTGGGAGACTTCAGACAAGCAGTCTGGGCCTTAGGGCTTATCTGGGTCAGACTTGAACCCTTAGAATGACATGGCTATGGAAGTGTCCAGGTCAACCAGACAAGAAGAGGGGCTCCTGTACTAACCTTAAAAGAACTAGAAAGTGCTACCAGAGCAGACTATAGGGAAGCTCTCTGAAGAAGGCAGTGTACCTCGGGGAGGGCTCTGCCTTTAACACTGTATATAGAATAATATGTTACAGTGTATAAACACAAATACATACACACACAGAACCACCTATCTGTGTCTTGGAGATTCAGACTAGTAACTTGTCTAATGTGTGCAAACTCCTTCCGTGGGCAGAAGGACTGCTACTGTGTGCCCAGATGGGTACATAGGACAAATTATGTTTACTCAACTTCAGAGAAACCATGCCAAAATATTCTTCCCAAACAATTGATTTCAACTTGTTCTTGTTTTCCTCCAATAGCAGCCTGACAAACTGTTTTATACATGCATTTGACTTTTCAAAAATTTGTATGCAATCATGGCAAACTCAGCAAGTCTTTGTGCTCCAGGAGCTGCAGAATGGCCTTTGAATGAAATGTGCACTGCATCCTAACGTAAAATGTCATCTTCTTAAAATCTGGGAGAAAGGACCTGCAGCAGCATGAACCTGGCCTGACCTTGTGTTATGTGCATCAGCAAGAGCCAAATGCCTAAAGCAGCCAGAAAGTAATGCCATGCTCCTGAAAGTTCAGAGTGGCAAAAAAAAAAAAAAAAAAACTAAACAACAACAACAAAAAACTAAATAAAAAGTCCAAGCTTCAATGATTGTGTTACTCTCTGTCACCTGACTCTTAAAGGAACAGGAAGCATACTCTCCACAAAAAGGGATACAAGGCCGGGCGCGGTGGCTCACGCCTATAATCCCAGCACTTTGGGAGGCCAAGGCGGGCAGATCACGAGGTCAAGAGATCGAGACCATCCTAGCCAACATGGTGAAACCCTATCTCTACTAAAAATACAAAAATTAGCTGGGTGTGGTGGTGCATGCCTGTAGTCCCAGCTACTTGGGATGATGAGGCAGGAGAATCACTCAGGAGGCAGAGGTTGCAGTGAGCTGAGATCATGCCACTGCACCCCAGCCTGGCGACAGAGCAAGACTCTGTCTCAAAAAAAAAAAGAAAAGAGAGAGAGAGAGACACAAGCAGAAAAGCAATCTATGACTTAGTTTCTGTCAGAGCCTTGAGTCTTTCTTTATCCACAGAGTTAGAAAACTATGAACCCGAACTGCAAATGTACCATTTCCTCACCAATGGTCATTTGACACTTCTGATGCCTCTTGAAGAGACCCTGTCACAGTTGTGACTTAAAGAAGACTCTATGTTTTAGTGCCTCCATTTTTTACATTCTCTTAATTCCTTTAAACTTCATATATTAGAACAATTAGACAAACTCACCTTTTTCCAACATCTACACACTTCATGCAAAGCAAATCCTCATTTAAAAATTATCTTTTGAGCTTTTAAAATAGACTATTTGCTACTTATATAAAGATACTTGATTTGCAAATGAAGAGTAGTAAACTGCTCCCCACCTCCTGGACATGTTTATAAAGTTGAGCAGGACAGTAGTCAAATATCAAAAACACGACAACATTATCTTTCAGTTTCCTAGGTTAAGGGCAACCTCATCAGAAACTGTTCAGGCTGGGTGTTACATGGTTTCTGCATGGAAGCCAGTCACCTTCACATATAAACACCTCCCTCACATCAATAGCTCTAGTAAGTTCACAGTTATTTTAATAATCAAGAGAGGTCGGGAAATTAGTGTGCACATGACCAATAAAATAAATAGCCACAGTTCCCTCTACCAATGCTCCTCAAACTTTAACATGCATGCAAATCACCTGAGGATCTTGTTAAAATACAGATTCTGGTTCAGTAGGTCTAGAGTGGGGCCTGAGATTATGAAATCCTAACAAACTCCCAGGTAATGCTGCTGCTGCTTCTGCTGATCCATGGACCACATTTTCAACAGTAAAACCACCTACCATGACCTCTCTTGGAGGTGGTAATGTCCAAGTAATCTCTTTGACCACATGAATTCCCATCATATGATTATGGAAAAGGAGACGCTGTTAAAACTGAAAAAAAAAATGTGGAAACTGCAATCCTCGGTTCTGGAGAACGGAAGGAAGAAGCGAATTTGGGATTCTTGGCCCCTATTTTGATTCATATCATTATTCTATTATCTGTTCCTCAAAATTTGCTTGGCATCCTGACTCCCTCAAGAGAGATGGAGATTGTTTGTTGCCAAGAGTCACCAGTATCCAAGATACAAAAAGATACATCTTTTATCCTCTACTTGCAAGTACTATAAAGAGGCCAGCTCTAGGGTACTTTCAGGCTTGCTATGGAGGCAGCCACAACACTATCTCTGGCATTAGAAATACATCTGAACAATCTGGAATTAATTATAGAGTTGCAAAGAATTCCACAACATCTAAAAAGATAAGCTTGTATGAGTTCAACCAAACTATTCTGATTAAGCAATTTTTGCTAACTTTCCTTCTTCCTGATTTAACCTAGAGCATTTAATAAGCACTCTGAAATCCCCCCTACACTCTGAGTCTAGCCACACAAAAGCTGAAATCCAGTCATCCTAACTGTATCTAATAGCTTCTTTTTTTTTTTTTTTTAAGATGGGGTTTTGCTCTTGTCTTGCCCAGGCTGGAGTGCAGTGGCGGGATCTCGGCTCACTGCAGCTTCCGGCTCACTGCAGCTTCCACCTCCCGGGTTCAAGTGATTCTCCTGTCTCAGCCTCTCAAGTAGCTGGGACTACAGGCATGTGCCACCACACCCGGCTAATTTTTTTTTTAGGTAGAGAGAGGGGTTCACCATGTTGTCCAGGCTGGTCTTGAACTCCTGACCTCAGGTGATCCACCCGCCTTGGCCTCCCGAAGTGCTGGGATTACAGGCGTGAGCCATCGTGCTGGGCCAACTAATAGCTTCTTAATCACAGTTTTGCATCCCAATTCTCCACATTGTCACCTAGCAGCAAATGGAATCCACAGCACTATAAATAATTAGGGTATGTCAAACTGCTCATAAATGTATTAAGATTACTAATAAAGAAGCACATACCCTATGAATACAGTATACTTCCTCCTAGTACAATATTTAAAAATACAAGCTGTTGACAAGCTGCTCCTCTGAACTAAAAACCACTTCTACATTATTAATATTAGTGACCTCACATGGGACCCAAGCTCTCTTGTAACAACAGAAAGTGACAACCATCAGTGAGACGCAGTGCAAGGAGGTGCTATCTCCCAAGGCACATGTGAACCACAGAGAGCTTGACTTCTGAGACTAAGATTCTTTTTCTTTACCTCCCAAAGAAGTTGCTATATGGAAAGAAACTTGGTTTTTCTGAATTCTTTTTACTCATTAGACTAAATGGCCTAAACAAGAGAACTAGTTCCTGCAGCTAGAAATAAACTAGTCTTGGGGCCAGGCACGGTGGTTCACGCCTGTAATCCCAGCACTTTGGGAGGCCGAGGCGGGTGGATCACGAGGTCAAGAGATCGAGACCATCCTGGCCAACATGGTGAAACCCTGTCTCTACTAAAAATACAAAAATTAGCCGGGTGTGGTGGTGCACACCTGTAGTCACAGCTACTCAGGAGGTTGATGCAGGAGAATCCTTTGAACTCAGGAGGCGGATGTTGCAGTGGGCCAAGATCGCGCCATTGCACTCCAGCCTGGGCAACCGAGTGATACTCTGTCTCAAAAAAAAAAAAAAAAAAAAAAAAGAAAAGAAAAGAAGGAAATAAACTAGTCTTTCCCACTCTGTGATGCCAAGGTGGGGAAGTCAGCTTTGTGGCCTGGCAGCTATTCACATGATTCTGAGGGGCTTTCCCCCAGAAAGAATATAAAGCAAGCTTGTGGATAGCAGGCAGGGTATGAAATCAAACCAAATCAAGTACAAATGTCACAAGATACACATTTTTCCCAAAATGTAGGCATAGTAGAGAATCTTAAACAATGTAAAACAATACTAACTCCATAGCCTCATTAACTAACCTACTTACTATGTATTTCTTGTTGCTAATTCCCTTGGGTGCCTCTGGATTCCAGGCCTCTTACAGATGATTCTGAAACTCCTATGAAGGTGAAAGTAGACTTATCATGAAAGCTGGTATGCCTGCTTCTTTTGGATCTTTTCTATAAATGACAGTGAACGTACTTGTTCCCAAGGTGAGGATGAACAAACATAAGATGATGAGTACTGTTGTTACTTCACAAGTAGATATATTCCAGGTCCTAGGCAACTTATACTATATTTTGCAAATTACTCTTAGTTCTTTCTAAATCTCTAGGGATGGAGCCTATTACTAAGGGAAAGGTGGTTATGACATTGTTTCCTCCGAGAATGATGCCTGAACCAACTCTATCAGAAACGCTTGGGTGCTTTTCAAAAACACAGATTCCTGGGCCCAACTTTAAGACAGTTTAAATTACAGATTTGGAGGGGTTCCAGAAATCTATTTTAAACCACTACCCTTAGCGATTCTGAGCTCTCTAAAGCCTAGAAACTCTGGCTTAAGGTACTGCAGGGTTGAAAAGCTTTGGACTACTGACTAGTTGAAAGCCATGTAATTTATTCTTATGGTGATTGCCGTATCACACTCAATGGCAGAAGCAGTCCACTTGGCATCATATCCATTCTTTGCATACCTTTAACCTCTTGGACATATCCACTCCCCTGGACCACAAGGTCTAAATACAAACAAGATGCAGTTGATCATGCACTGGCATGTAGAACCTTCAGAGAATACTCTGATTAGAGAATGTGAGGAATGTGTAGTTCAATGCAAGAAACAAAGATGAATCAGCTGAAAGGTAAGAAGCAAGCCTGGATGCTACACTGTGAAAAATATAGTCAAATCCAACAAGCATCAGTTGAGTTCCACTCAAGGAAAGATTGAGTTCTGAGAAGGAAGGAGTTGTCAGGAATATTAACACATAAAGTTAAGTCAAAAGAAGACAGAAGGTTTTGGCATGAAGGAGGTCCTCAATCTAAGAATGTACTTCTGGTAAACGGATCTGACAAATCAATGGAAATAAAAGCTAATTGAAACAGGGCTGTGGAGAAATCAGGGTATGGAAATGAAGATCTCACAAACAGACTACTCTTCCATAGGAAAAGGAAAGAAAGAAATTGTCCTAGCTTGGAATTAAATATAGTGTTTGTTTGAAGATGGGAGGCTTTTCAGGAGTTCCCAAGCAGACTTTCATTCTGCCCTGCAGAACAAAAGGGTAAGGGTTCAAAAGCTACTATGTAAGAGTTCAAAAAGCCTCCCAGTCCACAGCCTACCCAAACCACTAACCAAATGGATGGTCAGAGTTGGACCTAAGGTCTCACTGACTCACTTGGGAATCACTTAGACAAGCAATAGTATAACAAAACTGGCTGGACTCCCAGCTGTTCACTGTGTGTGCCTGAATGAGTAAACAAATCAGAAAGGCTCACTAGTCACAACCTTCTGCTCTGAGGCTTGGAGACCTAAAAGGAATGAAAGGGGGAAATTGATAAAAGGAGATGACAGCTTTGGAACAAAAGCCTTGCCTACACTTATAACCTTGGATACTAGGAGAGGGAAAGGAAGGAATTCCAAAAGTCATGGTTGGGAGATTTTCCTCCTAGTATTCAAAGAAAGGAGGACACACATGGTCAATTAGGAAGAAAAACCTCTTTGTGCCTGATACATTGGATGCATTGTCCTCATGCCATTTGCCCTAATGTAAGAATAGTCTTGGGAACACAGCCAGCATGAGTGTCCACTTGACTCATTAGCTGCAACAGTACTAGTCTCTGAGACCTTGTCAGGTCAATATAGAATGAGCTCTGTCAGAATCCAAAGTTTCTCCAGAAAGAAAGAAGCAGGAATTAAATATTAATAAAATGGTAAAAGATATAGAGGATTTTTACCTTCAAAGGAAAAAATCATTCTCTTCAAATTAGGAAAGAGTTTTATGGAATAGTTTTGATTAGGCATATACTGGTAAAATGTAGTCTTTGGCGTTTTACCTTTCCTCACAACATGTATTTTCAAACTTTTCAATATTCAAGTTATCACTCTAACTGTTGAAATACAGATAGATCAAACAGCTTTATAGAGGGATAACTCATATGCCATACAATTCATCTACTTAAAGTGTACAATTTGGTGGTTTTTGGTACATACATAAGGTTGTGCAACCTTTGCCACAATCAACTTTAGAACATTTTCATCACCCCAAAAACAAATCCTCCCATATTCATTAGCAAGCAATCATTCCCCATTTCCCAACTTCCTTCTTCCCCAGTCTTGGAAAACCATTAATCTACTTTCTGTCTCCATGGATTTGCCTATGCAGTTATGCAGCTATATGCAGCTCATACAACGTTTTGGTCAACAATGGATCTCATATATGATGGTGGTCCCATAAGACTATAATGAAGCTGAAAATCCCTGTTGCCTAGTGGTGTCATAGCCATCATAATGTAATGCGTTACTCATATGTTTGTGATGATGCTGGTGTAAACAAACCTACTGCAATGCCAGTCATATAAAAGCATAGCACATACAATTATGTACAGTAAATAACACTTGATAATAGTAATGACTGTTACTGTTTTATGTATTATTATACTATACTTTTTATAATTAACCATGTGTGTTATTTCCCCTGAAGACCTTCCAGTGGGACAAGATACGGAGATTGAAGGCAGTGATAATGATGATCCTGACCTTGTGTACGTCTAGGTTAATGTGTGTTTGCCTTAGTTTTTAACAAAGTTTAAAAAGTAAAAATAAATTTTAAATAGCAAAAAGCTTATAGAATATTTTTAAATGTTTTTGTACAACTGTACAATGTGTTTATATTTGAAGCTAGGTGTTATTACAAAAGAATCAAAAAGTTTAAAAGTTCTAAAAGTTCATGAAGTTACAGTAAGCTGAGCTTAATTTGTTACTGAAGAAAAAAATTTTTAAATAAATTTAGTGTAGCTTAAGTGTACAGTGTTTATTAAATCCATAGTAGTGTACATCAATGTCCGAGACCTTCATATTCATTCACCACTCACTCACTGATTCATCCAGAGCAACTTCTAGTCCTGCAAGCTCTATTCATGGTAAGTGTCCCATATAGGTGTACCATTTTTAATGTTTCATACATTAAAGATGTTTGATGTTTTACTATATTTTTTATGTTTAGATACCCAAATACTTACCATTGTGTCCCAACTGCCTATAGTATTCAGTACAGTAACATGCTATACAGGTTTGTAGCCTAAGAACAATAGGCTATACCACACATCACCTGGGTAGTATATATAGTAGGCTATGCCATCTAGGGTTGCGTACACTCTATGATGTTCACACAACAAAATCACCCTATTCTCAGAACATACCCTGTTGTTAAGTAATGACACATGACTGTAACTGGAATCATACAATATGTAGTCTTCTCGATTGTTTTCTTTCATTTAACATAACGTTTTCGAGGCTCATCCATGTAGAAAACATATATTTCTTTTTATTGGCAATATTGCATTATATGGATATACCACACTTTATTTATTCATTTCTCAGCTGACAGATATTTGGGTTACTTCCACTTTTTGGCTATCGTGAATAATGCTGATAAAACTTTCATAGTAGTACCATACATGCTAGTAAAGAGCCTATATCACTCAAATTCTTTTCTTTTCTTTTTTTTTTTTTTTTTTTTCAGACAGGGTCTCACCCAGGCTGGAGTGCAGTGGCACAGTTACAACTCACTGCAGCCTCGATGTCCCAGGCTCAAGTGATCTTCTCACCTCAGCCTCTTGAGTAGCTGGGACCACAAGCACGCAACACCTCGCCCAGCTAATTTTTGTATTTTTTGTAGAAACAGGGTTTTGCCATGTTGCCTAGGCTGGTGTCTAACTCATGGGCTCAAGTAATACATCTGCCTCAGCCTCCCAAAGTGCTGTGATTACAAGTGTGAGCCACTGTGCCCAGCTCAAATTATTTCAAAGGTGTGAAGGGCAAAATTTCTTTAAAACATCTGTGCTATTCAAGGTGCCATCCTAGAAGCAGAGTGACCAAGGCACTAACTTACTGATCTTGAACTTCCCAGACTGTGGGAAATACATTTCTGTTCTTTATTTATTTTTTTAGTGTGCTAGTTGTAAGAAACCATCAGTTAGATTTAAATGGTGGCAATAAAAATGATGCAGATTTGGTAACATGTTTTGTCATTTATACTGAGTTGAGAATTTAAAGGTTTAGAGTTCACTTTACTACTATTTATTTGTAGCTTGTCATTTTTCCTTTCATGCCTGTACTGCTTTTAGCTCTAGTAGTTCTCAACTTAGTCTAAAAAAATGGACCTATTTTCATTAGCTTCAACAAGAAAACCCATAATTACTACTGCCCATTAGAACTAAATGGACGGTGAATATTTACCACACAATTTCTTCTTATTAAGCCTACTACAGTTGTCCCTTGGGGACTGGTTCCAGGAACCCCCACAGATACCACAATCCAAATGCTCAAGTCCCTTATATAAAATAGAGTAGTATTTGCATATAAGCTAGCACATCCTCCTATATACTTTATCTTTCTGGGTTACTTATAATACCTAATACAATGTAAATGTATGTAAATGGTTGTTTAACTGTATTGGTTTTTTATTATTTTTTCTTGTTTTTTTCCTAAACATTTTCCATCCACAGTTGGTTGAATCCATGGCTGTACGATGTTTTAAAAAGTATGGTTACATTCTGTTTCCTAAGAAAACACTTAACTGTATTTTTCTGTTTACAAATGGGTCTGATACCCAATAATTAAAATTATTTTAATAAGCCAAATTCTTCATGTATAGAAAGACAAACTAATACCACATATGTGCTCAAAAATAAATAAATAAATAAATAAATAAAGGTGAGGTTTCCCTTTAAGGATAGAGTCTAACCTCCTAAAAGGCTAAAATTGGCCAAGAACTGTTCCCTGCCGTATCTCCAGCCTCATCGCCACTACTCTTTAAACCCACCCTGCATGCAGTAACAGAGGCCTGTTTGTGTTTGCCTGTACACACTGCACTCTTTGCTTCCCTGTCTTTGCTCCTGCTGCTTCGTCTAGAAGGCCTCCTACAACGATCCTTCACCTGCCTCATTCTGATTTTTTAAAATAATTGGTTCAGTGGTCACCTCCACTAGGAAGGCTTAATAAATGTGGTTCCAGCCTCTCACTGACACCTCCCCTATCACCAGTAACATAATCACAAGTTAAGTATACTTCCCTCGGGACTCCCGTGATGTGTAAGATCTCTGCACTTACTGACTCCAACTGTACTTATCCTTTGAGAAGTATGTCTTCACCTCTAAACTGTGAGGGAAAGTTCTGCCACCGATTCTACACAACTAGTACTGGGACTGAAAATACAAAGGTGCTTAATAAATGTTTTTAGTTTGCTGATGAAATACATTAGCCATTCTCAAACTTTTTGGTCTCAGGACCCCTTTACACTGCTAAAAATGATTGAGAACATCAATGAACTTTTGTTTATGTGGATGATAGATGGTATATTTTTACCATTTTAGAAGTTTAAACTGAGAAATTTTTAAAATATGCATCAATTCAAGAAAAGAAAAGTTAATAAATAACCCTTAGCATTTTTTGAAAATATCTGTGACTCCAAGGACTCTCTGAAAGGGTGTCAGGGACCACCCAGGGCCCCAGCACAATGGTATTGTGGGTTGTTTGTTTCATAAATTACAAAATGTATTTTCATTCACAAATGAAATATTTGAGAAGGTTGATAGGCAAATGAAAAGATATAAAGGAAGGGAAGGGGGATACAACCGTAACCATAGCTAGAGAAAACAGCTGAGGACAGGGAGGCAAAGCTAAGGAAGAGTGGTAATAAAGTATAAAGATCATCAGTCTTAGGAAAAATAATAAAGAAGCTAAAAGTAATTCTGCACCAACAAAACCAAAAACAGGAATGACACAGGACAAAAGTATGAACGAAACCTTAAGTAAAAATTGATCTTTTGGGTAAGAAATGTACCACTTTAACAATTCTATTCCACACTACTCCCATCTTTTTATCTTTCTCAATCCTCATATGCTCTTTGTTACACACCTCTTCTCCCTCTTTTGGATATCTATTCTCTCTTGATTTGTAGTTATCAGCCGAAAAATGCGGCTCAAAGGTTATATGATTAGAAGGGGGAAATCAACAGCTCTCATGAAACTGCATGACTGGAATTCAACTGATAAATTTTTTAACATTCCATTAAAATATAAAAAATGTTAATGAGATTTTAAAATTAGAAATGCTGAAGTTATTTTTACATGCTGAAAATACATTAAAAATTACTGTTCTTAAAATATGCTGCATAAAGGCCAGGATTGGAAAGTAATTTGGATTTGGCTATTGTGCTAGGGTGGTAGAATTATAGATGATTTAAATTACTACTTTAATTTTGTTATATCGTTGTTCCTACAGCAACAAAAGCCACGGAAATATGACAATTAATTCTCAATTTCCATATGCCTTTGGTCCTTTCTACAGACTATTCAGGGATGTGTAATTGGTTTGGATTTTGTTAAGTAGTCATGTGCACTGAGGCCAAAAGCTTAAAGTCTAGACCAGGGATAAACGAATTATAGACTAAACCAAACTGAGCCCTCATACAGTTTTTGTATAGCCCTCAAGCTAAGAATGGTTTCTTACATTTTTAAAAGATATAAAAACAGGGCCGGGCGCGGTGGCTCACGCTTGTAATCCCAGCACTTTGGGAGGCCGAGGCAGGTGGATCACGAGGTCAGGAGATCGAGACCACGGTGAAACCCCGTCTCTACTAAAAATACAAAAAATTAGCCAGGCGTGGTGGCGGGCGCCTGTAGTCCCAGCTACTCAGAGAGGCTGAGGCAGGAGAACGGCGTGAACCCAGGAGGCGGAGCTTGCAGTGAGCCGAGATTGCGCCACTGCACTCCAGCCTGGGCGACAGAGCGAGACTCCGTCTCAAAAAAACAAAACAAAACAAAACAAACAAACAAAAATTAAAAAATAAATAGACAAAAGAAATTGTAAATAGTCTGCTAAACTGAAAATACTTACTGTCTGGACTTTTATTTTTAAGTCTCCCTTGCCAGGTGCAGTGGTGCACACCTGTAGTCACAGCTACTGGAGAGGCTGAGGTGGAAAGATCAGAGGATCACCTGAGCCCCGGAGTCCAAGGCCAGACACTCTGAGATCTCTTTAAAAAACAAAAAACAAAAAAACAAGGCCAGGTACGGTGGCTCATGTCTGTAATCCCAGCACTTTGGGAGGCCAAGGCAGGCAGATCACCTAAGGTCTGGAGTTCTAGACCAGCCTGACCAACATAGAGAAACCCCGTCTACTAAAAATACAAAATTAGCCGAGCATGATGGTGCATGCCTGGAATCCCAACTACTCAGGAGGCTGAGGCAGGAGAATCGCTTGAACTCTGGAGGCAGAGTTTGCGGTGAGGCGAGATCGCGCCATTGCACTCTGGCTGGGGCAACAAGAGCAGAACTCTGTCTCAAAAACAACAATAACAACAACAAAAAACAAAAAAACAAAAAACCTCTGGGCACAGTGGCTCACGCCTATAATCCCAACACTTTAGGTGGTGGCCAAGACAGGAGGATCTCTGAAGCTAGGAGTTGGAGACCAGCCTGACCAACACAGTGGGACACCTCTACCAGTAATTTAAAAATTAGCCAGGCATGGTGGCACAAGCCTGTAGTCCCAGCTACTTGGGAGGCTAAGGTGGGTGGATCCCTTGAGCCCAGGAATTCAAGGTCACAGTGAACTATGATGGTACCACTGTACTCCAGCCTGGGCAACAGAGTATGACTTCTCTCTAAATAAAAATAAAATAAAATAAAATAAATAAAATAAAATAAAATAAAATAAAAGTTTGCCACTGCCACTGCCAGATATAAAGCATTTCAGCTTAGTGCCCAGCCCATAATATGTACTCAATAAAATGTCAGATACTATTGTGATATTATTGCTGTCTTCTATTATCATTAATGGTTATGTTCCTTGAATAATTTTTTAATATCTAAAATTGGTATCATCACATTAACTATGAAGTATCAGTGTCACTGTTTGTTCTTTGCATTCTTTTCATCCAGCTTTTTCTTATATATCTTGATCTCTCCTTCCTTTTACTGTGGTAAAATACACATAACATAAAATTTACCATTTTTCTCCTTCATTTTTGAAAGACATTTCCACTGGTTATAGAATTCTGGGTTAACAGAATGTTTTCCCATTTAAATATGTCACCCATTATCTTCTGGTTTGCAAGGTTTCTTTCTTTTCTTTCCTTCTTTCTTTGCTTCCTTTTTTATTTCTTTTTAGTTAATAAATTTTGTTTTTTTTAAGAGCAGTTTGGGGTTCACAGCAGAATTGGGCAGAAAGTACAGAGTTCCCATATACTCCCCTACCCCCTACATGAAACTCATCCCCCAAATATTGACATCCCACCCTACGGTGGTACATTTGCTATAATCAATACATTGATTATGAACCTACATTGACATATCATTATCACCCAAAGTCCATAGTTCACATTAGGGTTCACTCTTGGTAGTGTACTTTCTCTGGGTTTTGAAAAGTGTACAATGATGTATATCCATCACTGTCTTATGATATAGAAGAGTTTTACTGCCCTAAAAATCCTCTTTGCTCTACCTAAGTTCCCTCCCTCTTTCCTAACCCCTAGAAACCACTGATCATTACTGTCTCAATAGTTTTTCCTTTTCCAGAATGTCATATAGTTGAAATCATATAGTATACAACCTGCTTGGTTTCTTTCACTTTGTAAAATGCCTTTAAGTTTCCTCCATGTCTTTTCATGGCTTGATAACACAGTTCTTTTTAGTGCTAAGTGTACCATGGTTTATTTATTTATTCACCTTCTTGTAACTGTTTATATTTACTGTAAATTTTTTGTATGTAATTTTTTGTATTTATTCACCTTGTAAAATCACCTCCTTTCTTCTGAAGAACATTTTGGTTGCTTCCAAGTTTTGACAATTATGGATAAAGCTGTTATAAACATCCACATGCAGTTTTTGTTTTTTTAGAGACACGGTCTTGATATGTTGCCCAGGCTGGAGCACAGTAGCTATTCACAGGCATTTATAGCATACTACAGCCTCAAACTCCTGGGCTCAAGCAATCCCTCTGCCTCAGCCTCCTGAGTAGCTGGGACTGCAAGCCCACATCACCATGCCCAGCTACGTGCAGGCTTTTGTGTGGATGTAAGTTTTCAGTTCATTTGGGTAAATGCCAAGGAGTGTGATTGCTAGATTATATAATAAGAGTATCTTCAGTGTTGTAAGAAACTGCTTGCAAGGTTTCTGAGAAGTCTACTTTTTGTAGGGCTTCATATATTTCACAACTGCAGTACAGACAGTCCTCAATTTACTACCATTCAACACAGTAAATCACTGATACAATCCTCTGGCAACTACTTTCCATTACCTCTCAACACAGAAAAAGCGTGGACCATCTCTACTTTTCCATTATAATCCATCTCTAGCTTCAATATTTTTTCATTGTTCTAGCTACTGCTGACCCTGAAACTCTCAAGGGTTAGCATTTTCTAATCCCTTTAATGAAGCCATGCTCTAGCACTTCCTTGCCCTATGATCTTCCTCAGATTACTGAATCTCTCTAAACTTGTTTCCTCATTTGCAAAATGAAGATAATAGTGTGAGAAATTAAATGAGAAAATGTATTATCTTTGAAAAGTGCTTGCCTATTATTGCCCTTTTCTATCACTAATAGCTGATTAAATATTACATTTATAACCAATTTTATAAAGACTCGGATATCTCTCCCCCAGTTAAGCATATAACTGTATTATAATGCTACTTCCAAAGGAAAACCAAATTAAACTTAAGAAAACCACCTCAACTTAATTAAAATGCCTTTTTCAGAAATTCAACCTGCTGTAAATATGAGGTTCTCCTATGAACTACAAAATCTTTCCTTTCTTATTTTAACTCTCATGTATACATATATATGTAACATACATATATGTGTGTGCTTCTATATATATGAACCTGATGATTCGTGACTGCTCCTGCACATCTGGCCTTTCATCTGCAACAGGGACAGTGCCAGATACAATGCTGAGCTAATTTTTTCTTGAACAGACTCCATTACTCACTCATTTCACTGACTCTGAAAGAACCAAGCAAATGATCTGATGGTTTTGGTAATTAAAAAACTTCCTGCCAGCATGCATTTTCAGCAATTGTCAAAAGTATTCCAGGGTGATAAACTGCTCCTGCAAGGGCCTGATCAATTTATTTCTCTTGATCATCAGGTTCAAGGGACTTGTCTATAAAACAATGTCGCTAAGAATATTTTAATGCAACTGCTAGCAGTATCCTTGGAAGGCTGACTGGGTATGCATTCCTTCATAACAGTAAGTCTCAGGCTGAAAAAGGACTCATAACTTTCTCTCAACTCCAAAATATTTAAAGTTGTTCTTAATCACCCAATCGGAACCCTTTGAAGAAGTGGAGCAAGAAGCGTCTTGTTTCTAATCTCTACAAAAGAAACGGATGCTACTCCTAGTACTCTCTCCATTCTTAGTCATTTGAGGTGCGCGAAGGAGCTAGGGAATATTGGTTGGTGATAGTCACCAATCAATATCTCAAAAGTCAACACGAGGAAACCCATAGGCCAAAACTGATTTGTTGAATACTTCTCTCTTTTCCTTTTTTTTTTTTTCTGAGACAGAGTCTCGTGCTGTCGCCCAGGCTAGAGTACAGTGGCACCACCTCGGCAAGCTCCACCTCCCAGGTTCACACCATTCTCCCGCCTCAGCCTCCCGAGTAGCTGGGACTACAGGTGCCCACCACCACGTCCGGCTAATTTTTTGTATTTTTAGTAGAGACGGGGTTTCACCGTGTTAGCCAGGATGGTCTAGATCTCCTGACCTCGTGATCCGCCCACCTCGGCCTCCCAAAGTGCTGAGATTACAGGCGCAAGCCACCACGCCTGGCCGAATACTTCTCTCTTTTCATATAAAAATGTCAGAAGTCCCTGGAGATAGAAGTAAATCTTATTTTTGTATTTCAAAGTTGTGCTGTAATGCTTAAGTGTACATGAATTATAATGAACTTATACTAGAAGTTTTATTTTAAAATTCCTGTTATATAGTTTTAGAAATCATTTTAGAGAATAAAAGCCTGAAGGGACTGTTAAGAATTCCTTATATTATTTGTGTACTATTTTAAAAGTCATAATTCAATCTTTCTAATTTTTAAAAAATACTGAAACAAGACTGTAATAAAAAGGGAATCCCTTATCTGCCACTGCACCTTCACTGATTTTTTTTTTTTTTTTTGAGATGGAGTCCCGCTCTGTTGCCCAGGCTGGAGTGTAGTGGCACGATCTCGGCTCACTGCAAGCTCCACCTCCTGGGTTCACGCCATTCTCCTGCCTCAGCCTCCGGAGTAGCTGGGACTACAGGCACCTGCCATCACGCCCTGCTAATTTTTTGTATTTTTAGTAGAGACGGAGTTTCACCATGTTATCCAGGATGGTCTCCATCTCATCGAGACCTCATGATCCACCCGCCTCGGCCTCCCACAGTGCTAGGATTACAAGCGTGAGCCACTGGGCCCAGCCTGTATTTTTAGTAGAGATGGGGTTTCAACATATTGGCCAGGCTGGTCTCGAACTCCTGACCTTGTGATCCACCCACCTCGGCCTCCCAAAGTGCTGGGACTACAGGCATGAGCCACCACACTCGGCCACCTTCACTGATTTTTCCCTTTCATATTTCTATTTATAAGTCTTCTATTAAAATGAAAATGTCTCAGAGATAAGTTAAGCTTCATTAGTGAATACCTTTGTATTTAGCCAGATGAGAAGGGGGTCTTATAGGAATGGTTCTATATAAAACCTGTCTTTAACTTTTGCCCTTCTATCTGCAGCTGTCCCAGAGAAGATCAAAGGGTACCAAATTTGCAGGATTCTCCCTCACAAACAGGGTATGACTATATCCCCAAGAACACCTCTTGACAAGCTCTATGCCACTTATACCAAATAGGGTGACCCTGCTTTCCTGGTAGGAGCAAAAAAAGAAATTTCAAAAGAAACAATCTGCATCGTAGGGTTATGCTCCCTTCTCATTTCGCATTGCTAAGTCCACTGCCTGATTCTACTGCTTATCTTGGAAACATGGACTTTGAAGTCAGAAAATCTCACGTTAATTCCCAACCCTGTTACTTACTAGCTTTGTTTTTCAATTTTTAATTTTTGTGGGTACACAGTAGGTGTATATATTTATGGGGTATATGAGACCCTTGATATCTCTCATGAGGTACATGATACGAGCATGCAATGTGTAATAATCATATTATGGTAAATGGGGTATTCACCCCTTCTGGCATTTATCCTTTGTGTTACAAGCAATCCAATTATATACTCCTTTAGTTATTTTTAAATGTACAATTAGATTATTATTGACTGTAGCCACTCTGTTGTGCTATCAAATACTAGGTCTTATTCATTCTTTCTAACAACTTTTTGTGCCCATTAACCATTCCCGCTTCCCTTCCTCCCCACTTCTACCTTTCCCAGCCTCTAGTAATCATTTTACTAGCTTTTTGACCTTGAATAAGTCACTTATATTCTCTGATCATCAGTTTCTTTGTTTTTAAAAATGGGAATCACGATACCCTCGCAGATAACTGACACAGGGTCTGAATTGGATAAAACAACATGATATATGTGAACTTTATTTGCATAACTATGAAATATTAAACAAACACCAGATTAATCAACACATGAGAACAAAGTATACTCAGAATTTAGAAGACAAAACTAAACATGAATCTAGAAAGGGTAAACATGTAATGGATGGCATCTCTATCTGTAACAGTCATCCACCATAAAAAGACCATTTGAGTTCCTCTAGCCCAAGTCCAATAAGGCAATTAGGTATTTCAGAAAAAAAAATGACATATATAAAGATGTAACCTAATGATACTGAAATTCACATAAAAAATGTATTAACAGAAGACAGTAGTATAAATGGAGTTTTTAGAAATAAGGAGGGGGTTGCAAGAAGAATTTGGCAGTATTCACCCAACACTGTCCAAGGAAAATGGATACTGACTCAGCAGGCATTATGATTTTGAGAGACAAATGTTTTGTACTATAAAGCAAACTTAATACATCAGTCCTCACTAAGGTATAATGAAATATCCTTCAAAACTACTTCTTCCTTTATTCTGAGTCTGTGTTCACCAAGTCACTTTTTGATTACTAACTGGATCAGCAAGAATAAAAACCAGACCTAAACTGATATGATCTCCACAAGGACACTATGAGGCTCTGTAGGTAGAAGGCCAGCATTTCTTCTGACTTCTCTATTGACTCCTCTTTCTAGCTTCAACATTAGCTATTTTTATTGTGAAGGCACTTTGCACATTTATCAAGAGCCATGTAACTGTTCTCATTTTTTTGACTCTATACTTCTGCTTCCAGGTTATAATGCCAATGTGAAAGAATATGTTTACAAAGTTGAAAATCACAGAATTACTTACACTTTAAAATGAAAGAAATCTGATAATTGTAGTACCCTAACTCCATGAATATTTCATAATACTTTAAAATAATGATTTATATAGTAGGGGTCACAAGCTCAAACACCTACAGGATCAGGAAAGAAGCAATAAAGAGAAAAGTAGACTGGCTTAAGAGATAATAGAGAATGACGAAGACTGTGGCCAACTACTAGCTAACAAGGGCAGCCATTACTCAGCACTGGTCATTTACTGCCACAGAGGAATGTGGACCCAAAGTTGTTAAATCTTCTGATTTTTCAAGAGAAGCTACAAGTCAGGAACTCTTCCTGAAATAGCTTTACTTTCAAACATTGGCAATTAATTCACTTTAAAAAAAAAACTGAGTAAGCTAAGCTAATATTATGAAGACCAAACAAAACATTTCTATAGCCTGATCTGGCTTGGAGTCTACCAGTTTGAATTCTGTTCTGCAACTCTGAAAAATGCTTATGTTATATAAAAAACACTAAATATTGGAACATAAGTCAAATTATATAAATATAACATACTCTTCTCATAAACAGGTACATAAAAACTATCTACATGTGTTACATGTAATACATGTAATAAGCCAGTAATAAATTCTGTTATCAACATCAACTTTTATCCCCATAAAAACAGTAGTTTTCTGCACTACTCAAACATATATGTCACATTGCATTTTATTCTTTTAATCTTGGATCAACTTGCAAAATAAACAACATATTCTATAGTTTTAAATATATTTGAGCTGGAAATGTGTTTCTTTCCAGTAAAGAAAACTATAAATAATGTTCAGATCTTTAATAACATTTTGAGTCAATCATACATAGGGGTGATATTATATGAAACTACAGATACATATATGTAAAATAATAAAAACTAAGACTGGGTTGAGATGATAGACTTTATTCACATAACTGAACCCCTTTCCATCCTAAATCCAGTAAAATGAAATACTTAAAAGAATAAATTCAAAATTTCAGTAAAAGCAAGGAAGAGTGCTGAGCAGATCACAGATTTTGAGGATTTCTCAAAGGAAAGAAAGCATGTGGAATCAGATCAGAGAAACCAGATCAGAGGAAATCTGAGTTCTAAACATTTGTAGGAAAAAACTGCTACCAAGATAGGTACAGTTTCAGGCAGCTGCAAACTTAGAGTCAATTGAATAAGGCGCAGATGCAAATTCTGAGGCAATCATCGGGATAAGAAAGCACCCTGGGTACAACAAGGCAGGTCCTTTCTTTCTCTGGATTATGCTAATAAGCAGCTGACTGATCAAAACAACTAATGTGAGCACTGGAGTCCAATCTATTGCTTGTTAATAATTCAGGCCCTGTCCTGTCACCCCTATTTGATTGCCAGCCTACCTCAAAATGACAGTTGCTCAGATGAATGCTAACCAGGGGAAGGAGTGCGATAAGGAAGAGGAGGAAAGATCATTTATTGGGGAGATGGAATAATGTTTCAGAATATATCTATATACAACTATATATATTTTATATATATATATACAACTATATATGATATATATACAACTATATATGATATATATACAACTATATATGATATATATACAACTATATATGATATATATACAACTATATATGATATATATCATATATACAACTATATATATATATATACACATAATATATATATAGAGAGAGAGTTTTGGTTTGTTTTGTTTTTAAAGAGACACGGTCTGGCTGTTTCACTCTTTGCCCAGGCTAGAGGGCAGTGATACAATCATAGCTCACTGTAACTTTGAAATCCTGGGCTCAAGTGATCCCCCTACCTCAGCCTCTGGGGCAGCTGGGACTAAGGACACCACCACACCCAGCTCCAAATATATTTCTTTGGCTTTAACAACTGGCAGAGCCTGTGTCCTGACTGCAGGGCTACAACAGCCAGAGAAAGGGTACATTTTGAAAACTGTCACAAAAGCATCTGAAGATGTCAAGTAGACATGTTGTTGCGAGCATAATACACTTTCATTAACTGGCTAAAGGGTTAAAGAAGGAACCGGTTGCCTGCAACAGATTAGGGTTGGGAGAGAGGGAGAAGGGTCAGCACTATCTGCTTTATGCCCCTCCCTCCCCAGTGTTGGTTACCAACCTTTTCTGTCTGCATCATTCCTCCCTTGGGCTCAGAAAACAGAATTCTTGGATCCTCAAAGCAACTTTATGTAACCTTACAAAATTTATTAAAGTGTGAATGCACGGGCTGGGTGCAGTGGCTCACACTCTTAATCCCAGCACTTAGGGAGGCTGAGGCGGGCGGATTACCTGAGGTCAGGAGTTCGAGACCAGCCTGGGCAACATGGTAAACCCCTGTCTCTGCTAAAAATACAAAAATCAGCCGAGTGTGGTGGCGTGGGCCTGTAATCCCAGCTACTCAGGGGGTGGAGGGGGGGTGGGTGGGGGCTGAGGCAGGAGAATCACTTGAACCTGGAAGGCCGAGGTTGCAGTGAGCTGAGATCGCACCACTGCACTCCAGCCTGAGCGACATAACAAGACTCCGTCTTAAAAAAAAAAAAAAGTGTGAATGCACCCATCCAGGAGGAAGAGATAGCTAAAATGTATTTTGTTTTTACCCAGTTAATTTGCCTTCACTGCCCTCTAATGAAAGTCCTCTTTGGACTGTCCAGTTTACCAGAACTTACTGTGATTCAGAATCAAGAGAATGAGTGGTAGAGAAAGGCAGGACTGAAGAGCTGAGAAGAAAGAAGAAAAGATTCCTGCTTGCTCAGTTTCTGAACTCACCTTTGTAGAGAATCTGAGTAATGGGTAAGGAATCGAGAAAAATGAGAGAATAAGCCAAAAAGACTAAGTCTGCCCATCTAATAAAGAGTTGGGGAGGATAAGATGAAAGGGAAAAAAATCAGATTGGAGTAGCAGAAAGACCTCAGGCTGAGCATTTTTGGGGTTTCTGAGCAGTGCTACAATGAAAGAATTGGAGGGAGGATAAAGAGATTGTGAGAAGCATTGCTATGGGTTACAACTTAGATATTATTTAACAATCTTTGAGAAAAGCACATCAAGACTGAGATTCCTTTTAAATTCCTTCTGGATGCTGGACTGTGCTTCTTTGTATGCAATTCTGCAGAGACGGCCCACCTGGGCCTTAGCATTTATGAAGGCTAAGGCCTTAGAGGGGCCAGAGGAGGTTGAAGGGAAAGTGATATGAATATTATCGGGGACCTAGCAGCTGGGTGTACTTCCTTTAACCAAGATACTTATAACCTAAATTAAAATTAAAAGGAACTTCTAAATAAAACAGCAGTTTTCAATCACTAATAAATCTTCTTCCCTCGCTCTCAAAACCACACAGCCTTTAAAGGTTTGCTTTGAAGAATTAGAGCAAGGACTAAAAACTAGTCAGTTAATCTGGATTCCATTTCTTTCTTTTTTTCTTCTTTTTTTTTTTGCCACTGTTCTTTACAGGGAGAAACATTTCAAAGACTAATTAAGCTTGCTAGGGGTAGTGATTGAGGAGGATACATGTATTCCAGTAATTCTCTTCTAATTTAAAATCAAACTATGAGGAAGAAATTAAGGAAGTAATTATGAAAACTTCTGTACTTAAACTTCTTTAATAGCTACCAGGTAACTCCATGGCAAGGCCTACCTGAGCCAAATTTCAAAGCAGACCAAGTTAGTCCATAAGGGCTATAAAGTGTTTTCCCTTCCGGGTATATTGTATTGTACAAGGACAAAGACATCTTTAAAAGAACGTTCAGCCTTCACTAGTAAATGGAAAACACGTTTTAAGGCAGATTTTAAGGGTCTTTCTGGGGCTCTAAAAATCCAGAACATAATTGTGGTCTCCTCCTCTGACCACTATAAGGCCAACTTTAGTTAATACTCTGTATTATTTTAGCATAGATTTCCCATTTACCACTTCTACATCATTTTGCCTCTATATTCAATCACTTTCTTGGCCCCTATACTCACTTTTCTATGAACCTGTCTTCTTTTCATTTCCTATCCTACCATTTCACTGTACTGAATATTACCTCAATTTATCACAGCATTTACTTCTCTTTTTAAAATTCCAATTCAAACTCAAGCCTAAAGCAGGAAATCTTCATAAACTAGGCAGTCAAAATCTCAGATTCAACCAGATCCCCTGATGGGATTCAAAAGGTGTAATACAGAGCTTTGTATGGAATCTGTTCTCTAAGATTTTCTTTTTTTTTTTTAAGACAGGGTCTTGCTCTATCACCCAGGCTGGAGTGCAGTGGCGCAATCACTGCTCACTGCAGCCTCGACCTCCTGTGCTCAAATGATCCACACACCTCAGCCTCCTGAGTAACTGGGACTACAGGTTCATCCCACCATGCTAAATTTTTTAAACTTTTTATCTTATTTTATTAAATTTAACTTTTTTTTTAGACAGGGTCTTGCTCTGTCACCCAGACCAGAGTGCAATGGCGTGATCACAGCTAACTGCAGCCTCGACCTCATGGGCTCAAGCAATCCTCAGCCTCCTGAGTAGCTGGGACTACAGGTATGCACCACCACACCCAGTTAATTTTTTTTATTTTTTGTAGAGACAGGGTCTTACAATGCTGCCCAAGCTGGTGTCAAACTCCTGCTGAGCTCAAGCAATCCTCCCACCTTGGCCTTCCAAAGTACTGGAATTACAGGCGTGAGCCACTGCACCTGGCCACTAAGAATATTTTTTAAATCACATTCATTAATTTATTACCATTTATAAGATAACAGCACCTTTCCTCTAAAATGGCTTACCAATCTTCCCAAGATCCATGTAAAGGGAGGTAAGCAAGGCTACTGACTTCGAGACGTACAGTGACACTACCCACCATAACTTAACTGGTTCCATTCTAGGTTTTTTTTTCTTTCTTGTTTCCAAAGTTTAAACTTTATTTTAGGCAATCTAGTGCTTAAAATTCTCCAAGCTTAAAGTTTCTCTGGCCTTTTGGAATAAAATATCCCTGGGAGGGATATTTTAAACCTTTATTTTTATTTCCTATGAATAAATTTCAGATCCTTTCATCAGAGCAGGTTCTGATAATAAAGGAGAGAAGGCAATTTATGCATTAGCAATGGTTCCATCTCCTAGGAAGGATTCAGAAGGGCGCATGATAGAAAAGCTGAAATCATAAAGACTGTCTACTTCATTTTCTTTTTTTTTTTAAGTTTAAGGCACTGTGTGAGGACAAAAGCACCTAACCCTGTCCTGGGTTCTGCCAGAACACAAAGCTCCATGAGCACAACGATCTTTTCCTGTTTTATTCATTACTATCTCCAGCACCTAGAACAGTACCTAACATATAGTAAGTGGTAAAAAATACTTACTGAATAAATGACTGAGCATCTGAGAGGAAGTAACCAACTAAAGAAGACAGAATATATTTCAAGGGAACAGAATGTGCAAAAGCATAATAAGCAATAAACAGCATGGTCCCAGAGATGTATAGATAGTTCAATATGACTGGAGCATAGAACACCTGTCAGGGAATGTCAAGACATACAATTCTGAACAGGCACAGAGGAGAAAGTTCATAGGGGGACCTACAAACCATACTAAGGAATTTGGGCTTTATGCTGACAATAATGGAACATTAAAGGATCCCAAGAAGAATGGCAGGGGCATACTGAGCTTTAGAAAGATCTCTCTGGAATCACTTTGCCAGAAATAGGAATGAATAGGAAAGAACTGTCTAGAGGCAGGAAGATTAGGTAAGAGGCCACTGGAGCTCAGGCAAAAATAATGAGGGCCTGAAATAAGACAGAGGCAGAGGAAATGGAGAAGGGCCAGATTTAAGAGAGATTTTGAAGACAGAACTGACACAACATGATAAGAGATTAATGTACAGGTGGGATAGAAGAAGAATTATAGAGTAAGTACTAGATTTGGCTTGGGTAACTAGAAGGATAAGGAAGAATTCCCCAAAAGTCGGGATTATTGGGAAGAGTGGATTTTTTTTTTTTTTTGAGATGGAGTCTCGCTCTGTCGCCCAGCCTGGAGTGCAGGGCGCAATCTCAGCTCACTGCAAGCTCCGCCTCCCGGGTTCACGCCATTCTCCTGGCTCAGCCTGCTGAGTAGCTGGGACTACAGGCGTCTGCCACCACGCCCAGCTAATTTTTTTTTTTTTTTGTATTTTTAGTAGAGACAGGGTTTCACCGTGTTAGCCAGGATGGTCTTGATCTCCTGATCTCGTGATCCGCCCGTCTTGACCTCCCAAAGTGCTGGGACTACAGGCGTGAGCCACCGTGCCCAGCCGGGAAGAGTGGATTTTGAAGATGGGATGATGAACATGCTGAGTTAGACGTGCTGGACTGAACCCAAGTAGAGACATGTAGCAGCAAATTGGGTATACATATCTTGTGCTTAGGAACACAGCCTGAACTCAGTCAACTTATAAATTTAGTAGTCATCAGTGCTTAAGTGGTAGTGGAAATTGAGGCCACAGGTAAAATCAATCAGAAAGAAAACACAGAGTGAGAAATGAGAAGTTCAAGTACAACCCCCTGAAGGAAGGAAAAAAGAAGCTACAAAGAATTCAAAGATGCAGGAAAAGAATGAAGGGGAAAGAGTACGCTGATTTGGAGGAAACTATCAAAAAGAAGTGTTACAGGGAGCCAAGATGGCCGAATAGGAACAGCTCCGGTCTACAGCTCCCAGCGCGAGCAACACAGAAGACGAGTGATTTCTGCATTTCCATTTGAGGTACCCGTTTCATCTCACTAGGGAGTGCCAAACAGTGGGTGCAGGACAATCGGTGCAGCGCACTTTGTGCAAGCCAAAGCAGGGCGAGGCATTGCCTCACTCGGGAAGCGCAAGGGGTCAGGGAGTTCCCTTTCCTAGTCAAAGAAAGGGGTAACAGACGGCACCTGGAAAATCGGGTCAGTCCCACCCTAATACTGCACTTTTCCAACGGGCTTGGAAAATGGCACACCAGGAGATTGTGTCCCGCACCTGGCTCGGAGGGTCCTATGCCCACGGAGTCTCGCTGATTGCTAGCACAGCAGTCTGAGATCAAACTGCAAGGCGGCAGCCAGGCTGGGGGAGGGGCGCCCACCATTGCCCAGGCTTGCTTAGGTAAACAAAGCAGCCAGGAAGCTCCAACTGGGTGGAGCCCACCACAGCTCAAGGAGGCCTGCCTGCCTCTGTAGGCTCCACCTCTGGGGGCAGGGCACAAACAAATAAAAAGTCAGCAGGAACCTCTGCAGACTTAAATGTCCCTGTCTGACAGCTTTGAAGACAGTAGTGGTTCTCCCAGCACGCAGCTGGAGATCTGAGAACGGGCAGACTGCCTCCTAAAGTGGATCCCTGACCCCTGAGCAGCCTAACTGGGAGGCACCCCCCAGTAGGGACAGACTGACACCTCACTCGGCCGGGTACTCCTCTGAGACAAAACTTCCAGAGGAACTATCAGACAGCTGAATTTGCGGTCTCACGAAAATCCGCTGTTCTGCAGCCACTGCTGCTGACACCCAGCCAAACAGGTCTGGAGTGGACCTCTAGCAAACTCCAACAGACCTGCAGCTGAGGGTCCTGTCTGGTAGAAGGAAAACTAACAAACAGAAAGGACATCCTCACCAAAAACCCATCTGTACATCACCATCATCAAAGACCAAAAGTAGATAAAACAACAAAGATGGGGAAAAAACCAAGCAGAAAAACTGGAAACTCTAAAAATCAGAGCACCTCTCCTCCTCCAAAGGAACGCAGTTCCTCACCAGCAACGGAAGAAAGCTGGACGGAGGATGACTTTGACGAGTTGAGAGAAGAAGGCTTCAGACGATCAAACTACTCCGAGCTATGGGAGGAAATTCAAAACAATAGCAAAGAAGTTAAAAACTTTGAAAAAAAATTAGATGAATGGATAACTAGAATAACCAACGGAGAGAAGGGCTTAAAGGAGCTGAAGGAGCTGAAAGCCAAGTTTCGAGAACTATGTGAAGATTGCAGAAGCCTCGGGAGCCGATGCAATCAACTGGAAGAAAGGGTATCAGTGATGGAAGATGAAATGAATGAAATGAAGTGAGGAGAAGTTTAGAGAAAAAAGAATAAAAAGAAACAAACAAAGCCTCCAAGAAATATGGGACTATGCGAAAAGACCAAACCTACGTCTGATTGGTGTACCTGAAAGTGACGGGGAGAATGGAACCAAGTTGGAAAACACTCTGCAAGATATTATCCAGGAGAACTTCCCCAATCTAGCAAGGCAGGCCAACATTCAGATTCAGGAAATACAGAGAACGCCACAAAGATACTCCTCGAGAAGAGCAACCCCAAGACACATAATTGTCAGATTCACCAAAGTTGAAATGAAGGAAAAAATGTTAAGGGCAGCCAGAGAGAAAGGTCAGGTTACCCACAGAGGGAAGCCCATCAGACTAACAGCTGATCCCTCAGCAGAAACTCTACAAGCCAGAAAAGAGGGGGGGCCGATATTCAACATTCTTAAAGAAAAGAATTTTCAACCCAGAATTTCATATCCAGCCAAACTAAGCTTCATAAGTGAAGGAGAAATAAAATACTTTACAGACAAGCAAATGCTGAGTGATTTTGTCACCACCAGACCTGCCCTAAAAGAGCTCCTGAAGGAAGCACTAAACATGGAAAGGAACAACCGGTACCAGCCACTGCAAAAACATGCCAAATTGTAAAGACCATCGAGGCTAGGAAGAAACTGCATCAACTAACAAGCAAAATAACCAACTAACATCATAATGACAGGATCACATTCACACATAACAATATTAACTTAAAATGTAAATGGGCTAAATGCTCCAATTAAAAGACACAGACTGGCAAATTGGATAAGGAGTCAAGACCCATCAGTGTGCTGTATTCAGGAAACCCATCTCACATGCAGAGACACACAAAGACTCAACATAAAGGGATGGAGGAAGATCTATTAAGCAAATGGAAAACAAAAAAAGGCAGGGGTTGCAATCCTAGTCTCTGATAAAATAGACTTTAAACCAACAAAGATCAAAAGAGACAAAGAAGGCCATTACATAATGGTAAAGGGATCAATTCAACAAGAAGAGCTAACTATCCTAAATATATATGCACCCAACACAGGAGCACCCAGATTCATGAAGCAAGTCCTGAGTGACCTACAAAGGGACTTAAACTCCCACACAATAATAATGGGAGATTTTAACACCCCACTGCCAACATTAGACAGATCAGTGAGACAGAAAGTTAACAAGGATATCCAGGAATTGAACTCAGCTCTAAACAAAGTGGACCTAATAGACATCTACAGAACTCTCCACCCCGAATCAACAGAATATACATTTTTTTCAGCACCATACAACACCTATTCCAAAATTGACCACATAGTTGGAAGTAAAGCTCTCCTCAGCAAATGTAAAAGAACAGAAATTATAACAAACTGTCTTTCAGACCACAGTGCAATCAAACTAGAACTTAGGATTAAGAAACTCACTCAAAACCACTCAACTACATGGAAACTGAACAACCTGCTCCTGAATGACTACTGGGTACATAATGAAATGAAGGCAGAAATAAAGATGTTCTTTGAAACCAACGAGAACAAAGACACAACATACCAGAATCTCTGGGACACATTCAAAGCAGTGTGTAGAGGGAAATTTATAGCACTAAATGCCCACAAGAGAAAGCAGGAAAGATCCAAAATTGACACCCTAGCCGGGCACGGTGGCTCACGCCTGTAATCCCAGCACTTTGGGAGGCCGAGGCGGGCGGATCACGAGGTCAGGAGATTGAGACCATCCTGGCTAACACGGTGAAACCCCATCTCTACTAAAAATACAAAAAATTAGCCAGGCAAGGTGGCGGGTGCCTGTAGTCCCAGCTACGCGGGAGGCTGAGGCAGGAGAATGGCATGAACCCCCGGGGGCGGAGCCTGCAGTGAGCCGAGATCACGCCACTGCACTCCAGCCTGGGCAACAGCGAGACTCCGTCTCAAAAAAAAAAAAAAAAAAAAAAATTGACACCCTAACATCACAATTAAAAGAACTAGAAAAGCAAGAGCAAACATTCAAAAGCTAGCAGAAGGCTAGAAATAACTAAAATCAGAGCAGAACTGAAGGAAATAGAGACACAAAAAACCCTTCAAAAAATTAATGAATCCAGGAGCTGGTTTTTTGAAAAGATCAACAAAATTGATAGACCGCTAGCAAGACTAATAAAGAAGAAAAGAGAGAAGAATCAAATAGATGCAATAAAAAATGAGAAAGGGGATATCACCACCGATCCCACAGAAATACAATCTACCATCAGAGAATACTACAAACACCTCTACGCAAATAAACTAGAAAATCTAGAAGAAATGGATAAATTCCTCAACAAATACACCCTCCCAAGACTAAACCAGGAAAAAGTTGAATCTCTGAATAGACCAATAACAGGCTCTGAAATTGTGGCAATAATCAATAGCTTACCAACCAAAAAGAGTCCAGGACCTGATGGATTCACAGCCGAATTCTACCAGAGGTACAAGGAGGAACTGGTACCATTCCTTCTGAAACTATTCCAATGGATAGAAAAAGAGGGAACCCTCCCTAACACATTTTATGAGGCCAGCATCGTCCTGATACCAAAACCTGGCAGAGACATAACCAAAAAAGAGAATTTCAGACCAATATCCTTGATGAACATTGATGCAAAAATCCTCAATAAAATACTGGCAAACCGAATCCAGAAGCACATCAAAAAGCTTATACACCATGATCAAGTGGGCTTCATCCCTGGGATGCAAGGCTGGTTCAACATACGCAAATCAATAAATGTAATCCAGCATATAAACAGAACCAAAGACAAAAACCACATGATTATCTCAATAGATGCAGAAAAGGCCTTTGACAAAATTCAACAATGCTTCATGCTAAAAACTCTCAATAAATTAGGTATTGATGGGACGTATCTCAAAATAATAAGAGCTATCTATGACAAACCCACAGCCAATATCATACTGAATGGGCAAAAACTGGAAGCATTCCCTTTGAAATCTGGCACAAGACAGGGATGCCCTCTCTCACCACTCCTATTCAACATAGTGCTGGAAGTTCTGGTCAGGGCAATCAGGCAGGAGAAGGAAATAAAGGGTATTCAATTAGGAAAAGAGGAAGTCAAATTGTCCCTGTTTGCAGATGACATGATTGTATATCTAGAAAACCCCACTGTCTCAGCCCCAAATCTCCTTAAGCTGATTAGCAACTTCAGCAAAGTCTCAGGATACAAAATCAATGTACAAAAATCACAAGCATTCTTGTACACCAATCACAGACAAACAGAGAGCCAAATCATGAGTGAACTCCCATTCACAATTGCTTCAAAGAGAATAAAATACCTAGGAATCCAACTTACAAGGGATGTGAAGGACCTCTTCAAGGAGAACTACAAACCACTGCTCAATGAAATAAAAGAGGATACAAACAAATGGAAGAAGATTCCATGCGCATGGGTTGGAAGAATCAATATTGTGAAAATGGCCATACTGCCCAAGGTAATTTATAGATTCAATGCCATCCCCATCAAGCTACCAATGACTTTCTCCACAGAATTGGAAAAAACTACTTTAAAGTTCATATGGAACCAAAAAAGAGCCCGCATCGCCAAGTCAATCCTAAGCCAAAAGAACAAAGCTGGAGGCATCACGATACCTGACTTCAAACTATACTACAAGGCTACAGTAACCAAAACAGCATGGTACTGGTACCACAACAGAGACATAGATCAATGGTACAGAACAGAGCCCTCAGAAATAATGCCACATATCTACAACTATCTGATCTTTGACAAACCTGACAAAAACAAGAAATGGGGAAAGGATTCCCTATTTAATAAATGGTGCTGGGAAAACTGGCTAGCCATATGTAGAAAGCTGAAACTGGATCCCTTCCTTACACCTTAGGCAAAAATTAATTCAAGATGGATTAAAGACTTACATGTTAGACCTAAAACCATAAAAACCCTAGAAGAAAACCTAGGCAATACCATTCAGGACATAGGCATGGGCAAGGACTTCATGTCTAAAACACCAAAAGCAATGGCAACAAAAGCCAGAATTGACAAATGGGATCTCATTAAACTAAAGAGCTTCTGCACAGCAAAAGAAACTACCATCAGAGTGAATAGGCAACCTACAGAATGGGAGAAAATTTTTGCAATCTACTAATCTGACAAAGGGCTAATATCCAGAATCTACAATGAACTCAAACAAATTGACAAGAAAAAAACAAACAACCCCATCAAAAAGTGGGCAAAGGACATGAACAGACACTTCTCAAAAGAAGACATTTATGCAGCCAAAAAACACAAGAAAAAATGCTCATCATCACTGGCCATCAGAGAAATGCAAATCAAAACCACAATGAGATACCACCTCACACCAGTTAGAATGGCCATCATTAAAAAGTCAGGAAACAATAGGTGCTGGAGAGGATGTGGAGAAATAGGAACACTTTTACACTGTTGGTGGGACTGTAAACTAGTTCAACCATTGTGGAAGTCAGTGTGGCGATTCCTCAGGGATCTAGAACTAGAAATACCATTTGACCCAGCCATCCCATTACTGGGTATACACCCAAAGGACTATAAATCATGCTGCTATAAAGACACATGCACATGTATGTTTATTGTGGCACTATTCACAATAGCAAAGAGTTGGATCCAACCCAAATGTCCAACAGTGATAGATTGGATTAAGAAAATGTGGCACATATA